>NC_056068.1:2400000-3600000 GCF_016772045.2 Ovis aries
CTATAATATTCATTTTTATAACCCTGAATGACCCATCACAAACTTTGACAGATGGCCTTTGCTTAATTTGAATTGAAATTTAAGGGCAAAATAGGTCAGTGAAACATGAAAAAATAGAGTAGCTCATCTTGGGTGTGGCTATTGATGCCAGGATTAGGGATTGTCCATGCTCTTTGCAGGTTTTTAGTATCCTGGAATTTCCAGTTAAAGACAAATTAAAATAAGAGGATCCCAAGAGGGAATCAGATTTATTTAATTATATGTTGATTTTGAAGCTAGGATTGGATTCTCCACAAAAATGTCTAAATTTTAATGCTGTCCTTCAAAGTCTAGCTAAAGTATTTTGAAGCTTCACTGGACCACAGAAATTCTATTTTCACTAGTCATTTAATGGTCGTATAATATTGAGTCACACCTTTTGAATTAAGATTGCATTCCAAATTAACACATTATTATTAATTGATTTTTCATTTGACTGAGCATTTCCTTCTAACCTAAACTGTAAGCTCTTTAAGGACAAAATGTGGCCATCTCTTCGTATCCCTTCAGTTCTTCTTAAACTAGACATTTCAAAATACTGGTTGGTTAATAAATAGTTTAACTTATATCCTAGTGGCAGGGACATATCTACACAATTATTCTGAAATATTGTCCTAGGAAAAGCAGACCTTAATTTTATATTGAAGTTTATGAAAAGCAACAACCAGGAATTGCCTGAAATTTGCATATTACAAGAGAAAAAAATTTAAAAAGCAAAAGAAAGAACAAAGCACAATGTAGTTTTGATATATGAAAACAGCAATATTATACTTACAGTATTTCTGAATAATATGATTTTGTGAATAACACACATATTTAAAATTTCAATGAAGGGATGTCAACATAATAAATCAATGTTAGTGGCATATTCTGTCTTTGAAATTCCAGTCAAACCCATCATCTTCTAACTGGATATAGAAATAGGCAGAAGCTGAGTTGAGTAGGAGACTCAACTCAGTGCCAATACAACTCATGATTCTAGTCATGTAGGAAGAACAGTGGAGACACACAGAGAAATGAAAAGATTATAATTTAGATAAAAGGAAATAGGAAAATAGTCTTTCACCTCTAAGTCACTGGTTTATAAAGTCACTGAGAAAATCTGAAGATCATGGATTTGCTATTAATTCAGCTTGAGTTCTAGATTTGACAGTGTATTAATAACTTCTTAATGACTCATAAAAAAAGATCCCTTGATGTGATTTTTAATGGCATTTAATAGATTAGTTCACAAATTATTGAGTTGGCATGGTAAAACTACTAATTGAATATGACATTTCTATAAAATTCTATTAAACATATTATAGTACCTATTGCCAGGTGAGTTGATTGTACCTTTCCTGCTATGTTAAATGATAAATTTAAAGGTAAGAATAATAAATTTGCCAATAATTAAAAATTCTCAGGATGGGATCATTAACCTGACAAAGTAAAATAAATAAGGCATTGCAACTTACTCGTTGGATGTTCTCTATAATTTTAAATGCAAATTGGTATTTAAAATAGGCATTATAATTTAAAAAATATTCCTGTGAATAATTACACAAGAAAATGTGTTTGAGGGAGAGTAAATGTCTCCCTGTCCAAAAGGATCTCTTTTATTACTTGCTAATTTGACTAAAATTGTATTAGTAGAACCACTCACTTGGATTAGGATATGGATTCCAGAAGACTGCACTGAAAAGTCAGCTATGTTTTCTTAAATGCTGTGTCTTGTGCTCTTCTGTAAATATGTGATTTTTCTTGAAGTATAATTGATTTACAATCACATATTAATTTTAGATTTATAACATAGTAATTCAATAATAATCTTATAGATTATAATATATTTAAAGTTATTACAAAACATTGGCTATATTCCTTGTTTTTCTTGTTGTTATTCAGTTGCTAAGTCATGTCGGATTCTTTGAGACCGAACGGACTGCAGCACACTAGGCTTTTCTGTGCTTTACTGTCTCGAGGAGTTTGCTCAAATTCATGTTCATTGAGTTGGTAATACTATCTAACCATCTCATCCTCTGCTATCCTCTTCTTTTGCCTTCAATCTTTCCCAGCATCAGGGTTCCTTCAAATGAGTTATCATCAGGTGGCCAAAATGTCGGAGTTTCAGCTTCAGCATCAGTCCTTCTGATAAATATTCAAGACTGATTTCCTTTAGGATGGACTGGATTGATCTCTTTGCAGTCCAAGGGACTCTCAAGAGTCTTCTACAGCACTACAATTAGAAAGCATGAATTCTTTGGTGCTCAGACTTCTCTGTGGCACAACTCTAACTCCCATGCATGACTACTGAAAAATTCATAGCTTTGGCTAAACAGACCTGCTTTTTATATGTATCTGCTTTTTAATATACTATGTTTGTTGTAGCTTTCTTTCCAAGGAGCAAGTGACAATTTTATGGCTCCAGTCACCATCTGTGGTGATTTTGGAGCCTAAGAAAATAAAATCTGTCACTTCTTCCACTTTTCCCTCATCGATTTGCCATGAAGTAGTGGGACCAGATACCATGATATTAGTTTTTATGTTTTATTTCTTTTGTTGTTGTTGTTTTCTTTTTTCCAGTTTTATTTTATTTATTTATTTATTTTTATTTTTATTTTTTTTTACTTTTCAATACTGTATTGGTTTTGCCATACATTGACATGAATTCACCACAGGTGTACATGAGTTCCCAACCCTGAACCCCCCTCCCACCACCCTCCCCATGTCATCTCTCTGGGTCATCCCAGTACACCAGCCCCAAGCATCCTGTATCCTGTATTGAACCTAGACTAGCGATTCGTTTCTTACATGATAGTATACATGTTTCAATGCCATTCTCCCAAATCATCCCACCCTCTCCCTCTCCGACAGAGTCCAAAAGTCTGTTCTTTACATATTAGTTTTTTTTAATGTTGAGCTTCAAGCCAGTTTTTTCATCCTGTGCTGTACAATAAATATATAATATATATATTACCTTGTACTCATTTATTTTACACTTGGTACTTAGTACTTCTTAATAGTCTAACCCTACCTTGTCCCTCTCCTTTTCCCTCTCCTCATTGGTAACCACAATTTTGTTCTTCTTATCTGTCTATTTCTATTTTATTATATTTGCTCCCTTTTTTTTTTCTAGACTCCACTAAATGCTAATTTGCAGCATTTGTCTTTTTTTGTTCGACTTACTTCAGTAAGTTAATACCCTTTGGGTTCATCTATATTGTTACAAATAGCAAAATTGAATTCATTTTTATGTTATATATATATATATATATATATCACATCATTATAGGTTCACTGGTTGATAGACACTTAGGAGGCTTCCATATTTTGCATGTAATAAATGATGCTGTTAATAATATTGGAGTGTATGTATCTTTTCCAATTAGGGTTTTCATTTGGGGAGGATATATACACGAGAATAGAATTTCTGGATCAAAGGGTTATTCTGTTTTAAATATCTTGAGGAAACTTAACAATGTTTTTCACAGTGACTGCAATAATTCACATTTCTACTAACGGTGTACTAGGCTTCCCTTTGCACTACATTCTCACCAATATTTGTTATTTGTGGTCTTTTATTCCTTTTTTATTTTAATTGGAGTATAGTTGCTTTACAATGTTGTGTTAGTTTCTACTGTACAGCAAAGTGAACCAGCTGCATGTATACAAACATCCCCTATTTTTCTGGAGTTCATCCCATTTAGGTCACCATGCTTATAGACTAAAACCCAAAGGAATTCAGAAGTTGCTTTATGAGCAAGAATGTGGGTGAGATAATTTATTGACATAGATTTTCTCTTCTGTAAACTCTCAAGAGGAACAATATGGGCTGTTGTGAGGATTAAAGAATGTAAGAGCTCAAATCTACTTAGTGTTCTGTGGTGAAATGCCCTTTCTGTAATGCAGACTCCCTGGTTGCTAGTTGCTAGGTCAACTTTTTATTCTTTGCTGGATGTGATTTTTTTTTTTAATTGAAGGATAACTGCTTTACAGAATTTGTTGTTTTCTTTCAAACCTCAACATGAATCAGCCATGGGTATACATATATCCCCTCCCTTTTCAACCTTTACTTTACATATGGTGATGTAAGTTTCCATGTTACTTTTTCCATACATTGCAGCCTCTCATCCCCTCTCCCCATATCCATAGGTCTGTTTTCTATGTCTGATTCTCCATTGCTGTCCTGCAAATCAACTCTGCAGTACCATTTTTCTAGATTCCATGTATGTGTATTAAAACATGATTTTTATCATTGCTTTCTTTTACTTACTTCAGTCTTTATAATAGGCTCTAGTTTCATCCACCTCTTAAACTGACTCAAATGCATTCTTTTTTATGGCTGAGTAATATTCCATTGTGCATATGTACCACAACTTCTTTAACCAGTCATCTGTTGATGGACATCTATGTTGCTTCTATGTTCTAGCTATTATAAATAGTGCTTCAAGAACAATGGGATACATAAGTCTTTTTTAATTTTGGTTTCCTCAGGCTATATGCCTAGGAGTGGGACTGCTGGGTCATAGTGTCTTCCATAATGGCTGTATCAATTTACATTCTCACCAACAGTGCAAAGTTGTTTCCTTTTCTACACACCCTCTCCACATTTATTGTTTGTTAGACATTCTGATGGTGGTCATTCTGACTGGAGTGAGATGATATCTCATTGTAGTTTTGATTTGCATTTATTTAATAATGATTGATGCTGAGCATCTGTTCATGTATCTGTTAACCATCTATATGTCTTCTTTGGAGAAATATCAGTTTAGGTATTTTCCCCAATTTTTGATTGGGCTGTTTGTTTTTCTGGTATGGAGTTGTATGAACTGCTTATATATTTAAGAAATTAATCCTTTGTCAGTCATTTCATTTGCTATTATTTTCTCCCAATCTGAGGGCTGTCTTTTCACCTTGCTTATACTTTCCTTTGCTGTGCAAAAGCTTTTATGTTTAATCAGGTCCCACTTGTTTAATTTTGTTTTTATTTCCATTACTCTAGGAGATGGATCATAGAGGATCTTTCTTTGATTTATGTCATCGAGTGTTCTGACCTTTCCCTCTTAAGAGTTTTATACTTTCTGGTCTCACATTTAGGTATTTTATCCATTTTGAGTTTATCTTTTCATATGGTGTTATTAGATGTTCTGATTTCATTCTTTTACATGTAGCTGTTCAGTTTTCCCAGCAACATTTATTGAAGAGGCTGTGTGCCCCATTGTATATTCTTGCCTCCTTTGTCAAAAATAAGGTACTCATAAAGTGCATGGGTTTATTTCTGGGCTTTCTATCTTGTTCCATTGGTCTATATTTCTGTTTTTGTGCCAGTACCATACTGTCTTGATGACTGTAGATTTGTAGTATAATCTGAAGTCAGGGAAGTTGATCCCTCCAGCTCCCTTCTTCTTTCTCAAGACTGCTTTGGCTTTTCGGGGTCTTTTGTGTTTCCGTATGAAATGTGAATGTTTTTTATTCTAGTTCTGTGAAAAATGCCATTGATAATTTGTAATTGAATCTGTAGATTGCATTTGGTAGTATAGTCATTTTCACAATATTGATTCTTCCTACCTGCCCAGGAAGATGGACTATCTCTCCATCTGTTTCTATCATCTTTGATTTCTTTCATTAGTGTCATAATTTTCTATGTACGGGTCTCTTTGGTCTCCTTAGGTAAGTTTATTCCTAGATTTTATATTCTTTTTGTTGCAATGGTGAATGGGAATGATTCTTTAATTCCTCTTTCTGATTTTTCATTGTTAGTTTATAGCAATGCACATGGTTTCTGTGTATTGATTATGTATCCTGCAACTTTACTAAATCCACTGATTAACTCTAGTAATTTTCTGATAGTATCTTTAAGGTTTTCTATATACAGTATCATGTCATTTGCAAACAGTGAGAGCTTTACTTCTTTTCTGATCTGGACTCTTTTTATTTCTTTTTCTTATCTGATTTCTATAGATATGACTTCCAAAACTTGAATAATGGTGGTGAAAGTGGATACTCTTGTCTTATTCCTGATCTTAGGGGGAATGCTTTCAATAATTCACCATTGAGAATAATGTTTACTAGAGGCTTATTATATATGGCTTTTACTATATTAAGATAGGTTCCTTATATGCCCATTAGTTGAAGAGTTTTCATCAAAAATAGGTGCTGAAATTTATCAATGTTTTTTTCTGTATCTATTGAGATTATCATATGGTTTTTATCTTTCAGTTTGTTAATATGATGTATCATATTCATTGATTTCTGTATATTGAAGAATCCATGCATCCCTGGAATAAACATAACTTGATCATGGTGTATGAGCTTTTTAATGTGGTGTTGAATTCTGTTTGCTAAAACTCTGTGGAGGATTTTTGCATCTATGTTCATCAGTGATATTGGCGTGTAGTTTCCTTTTTTTATGTTATTTTTGTCTGGTTTTGGTCTCAGGGTGATGGCGGCCTCATGGAATGTGTCTGGAATTGTTCTTTCCTCTGCAATTTTTTGAAAGTGCTTTAGGAAAAAGGCATTAGCTCTTCTTTAAATGTTTGATAGAGTTCTCCTGTGAAACCATCTGGTATTGGGCTTTTGGTTTTTTTGGAGATTTTTTTTATCGCAGCTTCAATTTCAGTGCTTGTAGTTGAGTTGTTCATAATTTCTATTTCTTCCTGGTTCAACTTTGGAAGATTAAACTTCTCTAAGTATCCTTCCATTTCTTCCAGGATATCCATTTTATTGTCATATAGTTGTTCCTAATAGTCCCTTATAATCCTTTGTATTTCTATATTGTTTACTGTAACCTCTCCTTTTTCATTTTTATTTTGTTGATTTGAAAATTCTCTCTTTTTTTCTTGATTAGAAAGGTTGGTCAATTTTGTTTACCTTCTCCAAGAACCAACTTTTAGATTGATTCATTTTTGATTTTTTATTCTTTTGCATTTATTTCTGCTCTAATCTTTATCATTTTTTTCCTCCTTCTAATTTTGGGGTGTTTTTGTCCTTCTTTTTCCAGGTGTTTGTGGTATAAAGTTAGGTTTTCTATTTGATATGTTTCTTGTTTTCTGAGGTAGGATTGCATTGCTATTAACTTCCCTCTTAAAACTGCTTCTGCTGCATCCCATAGGTATTGAGTTGTTGTGTTTTCGTTGTCAGTTGTCTCTAGATTTTTTTTTAATTCCCCTTTTGATCTCTTCAGTAACCTGTTGCTTATTTAGAAACGTATTGGTTAATCTCCGTGTGTTTGTATTTTTTACAGTTTTTCTCTTCTAATTGGTATCTAATCTCATAGCATTGTGGTATGAAAAGATGTCTGATATAATTTTAATTTTCTTAAATTTACTGAGGTTTGATTTCTGACTCAAGATGTGGTCTATTCTGGAGAATGTTCCATGTGCACTTGAGAAGAAGGTGTATTCTTCTGCATTTGCATAGAATGTCCTGAAGTTATCAATGATATCCTTCTCATCTAATGTATCATTTAAGACTGATATTTCCTTTTAATTTTCTCTTTTGATGATCTGTCCGTTGGTGTAACTGGGGTGTTAAAGTCTCCTACTATGATTGTGTTACTGTTAATTTTTCCCTTTATGTTTGTAAGTGTCTGTCTTAAGCTCTGAGATGCTCCTATGTTGGGTGCATAGATATTTACAATTGATATGTCTTCCTCTTGGATTGATCACTTGAACATTATGTAATATCCTTCCTTATCTCTTATAATATTCTTTATTTTAATATCCATTATGTCTGATATGAGAATTGCTATTCCAGGTTTCTTTGCTTTCCATTTACATGGAATATATCTTTCCATCCTCTCACTTGCAGTTTATATGTGTCTTTAGGTCTGCCATCTTAATACTGGTCCATTGGTTTGTGCAAGCTTTGTATAGGGTGATATTGGTGCTGACTTTTCCCCCCTCTGATGGGCAAGGCTGAGTGAGGTGGTAATCCTGTCTATTGATGATTGGGTTTGTATTTTTGCTTTGTTTGTTGTTTGGTTGCTATTGGTGATTCGGTGATGCTGTATCTTTTATTCAAGTGGTTTCCTTTGTGGGAGTTCTCACTATTTGATAATCTCTATGGTTAGTTCTCTGGTAGTCTAGGGTCTTAGATTCAGTGCTCCCACTCCAAGGGCTCAGGGCTTGATTTCTGGTCAGGAATGAAGATTTCACAAGTGGTTTGTTATGGCAATAAGTGAGACTAAAACAATACCCCAAAATGAGAAACCAAAGATGAACCCCAGACAAATGGCACTTACAAAACCAGCTTAGTGATAATTAGTATAAAGGAAAATACACATATACATATATACTCATAATCAAAATCAAAACAATCCAACAAAAATAAAGTACAATAGATTGACCTGGTGAACAAAGGAAACCAAAAATTTTGCCTACCAGCTGAGAACAAAAGCTAACTAGAGTGCAAACTGGAAAACAAACATAAAGTAAGGTGCCAAGTGGGAAATAAAGCAATGACAAAAAAAAAAAAAAAAAAAAAAACAACACAACTAACAAATTCATTGAGCAGAAAGGAAAGAAAGAATAGACATGTAAAGTTAAACAGAGGTAGCTAAAGAAGATTTATATATCATAAAGAACAGTAGGAAACACAAACAAAGGAATAAATAATAATGTTTAAAAAATTAAAAGAAAAGAAACAGGAAAAAAAAAAAGAATAAGATTGAAAAAGGAAAACTCCACAGGGCTGCAAAGCCCAGTGGAGCGACAGAGGTTTATAATGACGACAGAAAAAAAAAAAAAGTGATTAAAAAAAAAAAAAAGAAAAAACTCAAAAGCTTAATTAGATTTCACAGTGCAGTAATGCTGACAACTACAACAGAGGGGGGGGGGAAGGAAAATGAAAAAGAAAATAAAAATCCAAAATAAACTACAGAATAAGTCAAGACTCAATAATAATAAATATTTGCCTTGAGTCACTGCTGTGACTCCTTTCCTTCGCTGGGAGTCACAGTCCACCTCATCTCCCTAGGATGTCCTCCAACACTGTGCTGTTCTCTGGACCTGCTGTGGGGACAACGCAGTTTCTAATCTGGCCCTACTCCTGTGCGTTCTTGCCTCCGATGTCCATAGCTTTCAGAACTAGTGTGTTTTGTTTTGTGGGCACTCTCAATGCCGTTTTATATATTCCATAGACACAGAGTCTGCCTAGTTGATCATGTGGATTTAATCTGCAGTTTGTACAGCTGATGGGAAGGTTTTGGGTCTTCTTCCTTAGCCATATTGCCCCTGGGTTTCAACTGTGGCTTTATTTCCACCTGTGCATGTGTGTCACCCACTGGGGTTTGCTATGAGCCTGCCCTGGAGGACATGGGTCTGCCCCAGTGAGGGTCATGTGCAGAAGTTATGAAGCTGCTTCGATTGTAGGGGTTCTGGCAGCACCAGGTACTCAGGGGAGTTGGCAGCTAGGGCAGCAGGAAATATAGTTTTCTAGAAGTATATGGCAACTAGTAGTGACCAATACACTCCAATATTCTTTCCTGGAGAATACCCCTGACACAGAAACCTGGCAGATCACAGTCCACAGGGTCGCAAAGAGTTGGACATAACTGGAGCATCCAGAGTGGATAGATGCAAGACTCTTTTTTGCCTGTGGCAACTCTGCCCCAGTGAGGGTTAAGCCTGAAGGTGGTACAGCTGCTCTGGTTGCAGGAACCCTGGTGGTGCCAAGTGTGCAGAGACATGGACTGTCTCAGGGTAGGAGTTATGGCCTTATCAGAGACTTCTTTAGAACCTCTGGCAGCTGACAATGAGTAGGCCTCTTTGGCCAATCCTTCTCTGAACTTCTGCCCATTCAGGCACTTAGAGGCCTCCTTGACCTGGAGTCTTTCTCTCTTGCCTGGCATGTCAGGCACATAGAACGCCCACCCCCACCCCCTGCTGGGGTCCTACTCTGTAGATCTGCACAATGGGCACTTAGTGGGGCACCCTGGGTGGGGTCCTACTGTGTAGTTCAGCACATCAGTCACTTAAAGGAGCACCCTGAATGGGGTCCCACTCTATAATTCCATGCATCAGGCGCCTGATGGGCCAGCCTGTCTATTGTTCAGCTGCTTATGCTGGCTCATGGGGAGAGAGAGGCGATGGTGACAGCTTCACCCCCCTGTGTGTGACTCAGCAGTATCGCCCTTCTTCCATGGCTGCCTGGATTTTCTCCACTAGCATTTTCCACCACACTCTCCTCCCTCACATCCCTTAAATCCATCTCTCCACAGTCAATACCAGCCCTTACCCTGGAATTGCTCCATAATCCCTATGCTACAGCTCCCAACTACTGCGTGCTCTAGGGGACCTGCATCCCTGTCAAGGGTACATATGGCTGTGGCAAGGTCTGTCTGATTCTCATTCCATTTAGGCTTCCAGAGATCAGCTGTTTCACTTTCAGTCTTAAATGTTTCTTCCTCTGACTCAGACAATTGCCCCATTGTGGGGATCGGACCCCTGCTTCAGTTCCCCCACCCGCCAAGGGCAGGTCTAGTCTTATTCACTCCTGTTTTCCCCCTATTTCCTTTATCCTACTGAGTTTTGCATGGTTTTATACATTCTTTTCCATTGGTCAGGTACTTCTGTCTGCTCTCAGCTGGTGTTCTGCAGGCACTTCTGTGCTGAAGATATATCCCCGATGTATCTGTGGAGAGAGATGTACTCCACATGCACCTACTCCTCCACCATTTTGTTCTCCCCACTGACTTTAGTTTTAATATGTGCTGTATTTGCTATGCTATAGTTGGGATACTGAAAAACCAACCAATTGTAACTCAATTGTGTAAATTTTTATGTGCACTGGTAAGGTCTTAAATCACTGTACCACATCACAAACTACAGTAGCACCCACAAGAATAAGACTGTTTTTCTTTTCTTTTCTTTTCCCTTTTTTTTTTTTCTGTTAGTTCTTTATTTTACCACTGAGCTGTTTTGAATGTTGGTTCCACATGATCAGCTCTTTTTGGTATAATTATACATTAAAAGTGACAGAAAAACCCTGTGGGTTTTAACTTCCAGGAGGCACAGAAGCTTGTTAGACATAAATTATCTAGCACACACAGAAAGCATCACCTGTAATAGCTAGTTTAAATTCATATCATTAGTTACAGTTTTCCCTAAACAATTCTGGTAAGAACTTGAATATATGTTGTCGATGCCTAGTAAGAAATTCTATAAACTTCAGTATGCCAGGTGAAAATATGTATAACAGATTTAATTATAAAAAGCAGACTATTTAACAACTTTAGACAATCAGGAAAAATAGTCATAAAATAAAAAAAATATTTTGATAATTGTTTTAAAAGCCAAAATTTATTCTCCAATTAAAAAATCTAGCCAACTCTTTGGAGATTTTATTTAAATTATTTCTGTTACATGAAGATTTGTTTTTTGTTTTTTGGGTTTTTTTTTGTAAGAAACATCATTATTGCAAAATTATAGACATCTTTCCTCCATGACTCAAGGACATATATGGTTGGGGGATCAGCAAAAGATTTTGCTACAATAAGGAAATTTTTTCTGAAAATATTGTCCTCTGCTGATGGGCCTGAAGTTCTCTTCCTCCACCTGAGCTACCTGTCAGCTGTTGGCTGGGGGAAAGTAGGTGGGAGAAAGCAAGAAAGAGGATTCTAAAGCAAACAAACAAAATTAATTGGAGAGCTTCTTTATCCTTCTGGATCTGAAATTACCCTCCTCTGCTTAAACAACAGCAGCCTGAAATACCAGTGCTTGCCTAGGAATAACTTATATTCATGGGTTGGATACTCAGTTTTACCATCAAGAAGTATCAGCTTTCCCAGACTGGGAAAACTCTATTCCTCATGAAGAACCAGAAAGGAGCAATGGGAACCCCAGTGGCATGAGATAAACCAAGACCAACATAGTGGTAAAAAGATTAAAGAATCGTTCACAAAAGAAGCTCAAGACCTGTTTTTTACAGGTAAGCAGGGGAACTGCAAGCTAAAATAACAACAATAACAACATCAACAAAATTGCATAGGACTGTATATTCTTGCCTGAAGAAGTCCATGGACAGAGAAGTCTGGTGGGCTACAGTCCATGGGGTTACAAAGAGTTGGAAATGACTGAGGGATTAACACTTTCACTTTCACAGGTTTCCTAACATAACAGCTAAAATATCTAGGGGAAAAACAAAAAACAAAAAACAAAAAAACCAAAAAAACAAACCACCTCGTACAAGGAACCAGGAAAACAGTTTAAAGGAGAAGAGAAGATTAAGTGACACAAACAATCAGATGTAGGATTTATGTCAAAAAGATTATGAAGTAACTATGTGCAAAGGATCATGAAGTAACTATGTGCAAGTGATCATAAAGTAATTATGTGCAAAAGATGATAAAGTTACTATGAAAACAATCCAAATAGCTAAAATTCTTATTAAACAAATTTTTAAAATATAGAACTCCAACAAATAATTAAAAGCAATAGTAAAGAATCAAATGAGAATTATAAAACTGAAAAAATATAATAATATAAATTAATAAAAGCTTACTAAATGAACTCAAGTGTTGAGTGACTTAGAAAGTAATAAGTGAATGAAGGACAAGTCAAATGAATGTACTCAGTTTAATTGAAATATAAATGAATGTCTAACCTCTGAAAGTGAAAGTGAAGTCGCTCAGTTGTGTCGGACTCTTTGCGACCTGTGGACTGTAGCCCACCAGGCTCTTCTGCCCATAGGATTCTCCAGGCAAGAATACTGGAGTGGGTTGCCATTTCCTTCTCCAGGGGATCTTCCTGACTCAGGGATCGAACCCGGGTCTCCCGCATTGCAGGCAGACGCTTTAACCTCTGAGCCACCAGGGATCTAATAAAGAAAGTTTCAACATTCATATCATTGGATCTAGAAGGAAAGGATAAAGAGAGTGGGGCTGAAATATCATTTTAAACATAAAGGTTGAACCTTTTTTTTCCCCCAATTTGGCAAAAAAATGTAAATATATTGAAGAAGCAGAGAAAGTGCAGTGAAAAATAACCCCCACAAATCTACCTCAAGATACATCATAATTAAACTTCTGAAATCTAAAGCCATTGAAAAAGCCTTGAAAGTAGCTAGAGATAAATGATACATTACCTCTACAGGAACATGAATTCAAGTGACAGGATAGATCTTATCTAAAACCACAGAAACCAGAAGGGACACAATATTTTCAACATCCTGAAAAAGAACTGCCTATCTTTACTGTTATGTGAAGTGAATAGGATGAAAAAGAAACAGACACATTTATCAATAATTTATTTGATTGCAAATAGTCTAAATATGCCACATAAAAGGCACAGATTGGAAGAAAAGATACAACTGTGGCACAACTATATTTTTATAAAAAATGTGATTCAAATTCAATTATATGGATAGATTGAGAGTAAAAATGTGGGATAATACATCATGAAAATATTAATTAAAAAAGAGTGGTTATATTAGTACCTGGTAAAATACACTCGGAGGAAAGAAAAATTACTAGAAACAAAGGGAGATTGCACACTGATCAAAGGATTAATCAAGCTAGAAACCATGACAACTATAAATTTATATAAACCAAACAAGAGAGTCTCAAAGTACATGAAAAAAAAAAGAATAGATTCTAAAGGAATATATGCATATCTGAAATTATAGTTAGAAACTTTAGCATCTCTTGTCAGAACTGAAAGAGCTGCAAGAGGTGGAAAATCAGGAGGAATACAGATCTGAAAAATACAATTGACCAATGGGATATAGCTGACATAATAAACACTCTACCCAATATTGGCAAAAGAACTTTTGTTTTCAAATGCTCATGAAAATTCACCAAGATGGAGCATATCCTTAGTCATAGAAACAAGCTTGAAATATTTAAAAAAAAAAAAAAAACAAAAACCTCTGTATAGCTCAAAGCATATTTCCTGAGCATAATGAAATGTACCTATAATTTAATAATGTAAGAACAGAGGGGATATCTCTGTTAAACATTACCTTTTAAATAATCCATGCATCTAAAGGAATGAATGAGGAAATTAAAAAAATATAACTAAATGAAAAAAACAATATATCAAAATATGCGGGTTTCAGCCAAACCAGTGATGTAAGGGAAATACACAGCACTGAAAGCTTACATTAAGGGAGAAGAAAATACCTCATGAATGATCTATGTTCCTAATTCAAATAAAGACTAAAGAAGAACAATTAAAATACATAACAAGTAGAAAGAAGGGAAAAATTAAAAGCAGAATTCAGCAACATTAAAAACAGGAAAACCACAGATAAAATCAATGAACAAACAAAAAAAGCTAGTCTTTAATACAAAAATCAAGAAAGTTGACAGAGGGGAGAGGTTAAGATAGTGGAATAAAAACTGAAGCACATGTACTCTCATAAATAAATCAAAAATACTTCTTCATGTGGAACAATTTTCGTGGAATACCTACTGTACTGGCAGAAGATCTCACAGAAACAAACTTCAAGAGAGGCCACCCTACAACTGGATAGGACAAAACTTTTTTAAAAAGGAATCAAGATAGGACCTACACCCTCAGGAGGGAGCTATAAAGAGGAAAGATTCCCTATGGGGATAGCTGCTGGGACAGAAAGGGAGATTCAGAGGCTCAAAAAACAAAAAGTCAAATACACTTGTTGCAGGCAGAACAAAGAGAAACTAGTACAGATGGTCCTAGTCACCCTGTTGCACTCCACAACCTGAAATGCACATGTGTTGGAGCACACAGGAGCTGGTGGCTGAAACTCAACCTTTGGCTGACAGACTTAAGGAAAGGCATAAAGACATGGAGACAGTCTAGAGGGGATGAAGTGTTGACTGGGTTGTAGCTGAGATTGTTTGAAAGGTGGAGCTCAAATGCTGCAATAGAAATCCCATTGTTAATGCACATGTTAAAGGAGGGGCAGTATTATCCAGACATAGCAAACTCATTCTTGGTGTCCTTCTACCACTGGGAGGACAAAAGCCTGGGTAGTTGACCACACACTGAAGGAGGCAAGGTTGCAATTGGGCTGATCACCAGGAGTCATGTGACTTTGGAAACTAGGCTAAAATCAGAACCATGTTCAGTAGTTTTGAGATGTTAATGTGTTCAGGACATCCCAGTGTATTACTGGTGCTTCCCTGGGTACTGAGTTAGAAGCTGCAGGCTTTGTGGGTCCATGTGTGCAGAGGTGGAGCCAACACCTCGGGGATATCTAGGATGATTCCTGGCATTCTCACAGGTGAGGAAGGTCTGAGGATAGTGCCAAAACAATATATATGAGCATATAAAACATGACAGATGACACCGCAGACTGCAGTTCCTTGTGAGCAGTTTCTATGGAGGAATACTCAGAGCCTCCTCTCCCCCTAGGAATATTCCATTCATTCCTACTCAACATCATAGCTCAGAAACAGATCCGGGGGATCTATTCCAACAACTGGGCAGAGGACCCTGCTCCCAACAGAGGTGTGACAACCACAGAGTGAAGAGAGTCTGCTTAACATCTAGTAGAGTTTCTGGCCACAACACCAGTCACACTACTTATGAAATTGCCAACACATACTGAGAAAAGACACTCTTAGCCATTCATGCTAACAATAGCCCACACCAAAAATATTGGCCTCTCACAAGCTACTCAAGGATATGAATGTTATGCTCATTCATGTCTGACTTTTTCTAACCCCATAGGCCAAAACCATGCCAGTCTTCTCTGTTCATGGAATTTTCCAGAAAGGAATACTGAAACAGGTTGTCATTTCCTACTCCAGGGTATCTTTCTAACCCAGGAATCAAACCTGTGTCTCCTCCATCGCTAGGTGGAATCTTTACCAGTGAACCACTTGGGAAAGATTACTTAAAGATGTTCCCACATAAACAGAGTCTGTCAAGACCATAATAGGTAACTATTTTTCCTAAATCCATAAAACTAAGAAAACAAGTAAAATGAAGAAGCAGAGGGACCATTTCTAATTAAATACAATAGAAAATCCTTTGAAAGAACAAGCAATGAAACCAGATCCTAAATTCAAAATTGAGGTAATAAAAAGAGTGAAGGAATTAAGAAAGTTTATTAATTGAAATGCAGATTACTATAAAAATAGAAACCCTAAAGAAGAGCCTATTACAATTAGAAAACAGTTGCTGAGACAAAAGCTGGCATAAAGGCTGTGAGTAGCAAAATAAATAATGCATAAAATGAATAAGTGATCTGGATGATAGAATAATGGTAATTATCCAGATAACAGACAGAAAGCCAAATGAAGAAAAAAGAAAGCAACATATGAGACCTATGGGATAACATAAAGCATATCACTATGCATAATAAGGATTCCAGAAGGGAAAGTAAGAGAAAACGGGGTCAAAATGTACTTTAAGAATTCTGGAAATAAAAGCAAAAATAAACAAATGGGATCTAATTAAAATTAAAAGCTTCTGCACAACAAAGGAAACTATAAGCAAGGTGAAAAGACAGCCTTCTGAATGGGAGAAAATAATAGCAAATGAAGCAACTGACAAACAACTAATCTCAAAAATATACAAGCAACTTCTGCAGCTCAATTCCAGAAAAATAAACGACCCAATCAAAAAATGGGCCGAAGAACTAAATAGACATTTCTCCAAAGAAGACATACGGATGGCTAACAAACACATGAAAAGATGCTCAACATCACTCATTATTAGAGAAATGCAAATCAAAACCACAATGAGGTACCACTTCACACCAGTCAGAATGGTTGCAATCCAAAAATCTGCAAGCAATAAATGCTGGAGAGGGTGTGGAGAAAAGGGAACCCTCCTACACTGTTGGTGGGAATGCAAACTAGTACAGCCACTATGGAGAACGGTGTGGAGATTCCTTAAAAATTGCAAATAGAACTACCTTATGACCCAGCAATCCCACTTCTGGGCATACACACCGAGGAAACCAGAATTGAAAGAGACACATGTACCCCAATGTTCATCGCAGCACTGTTTATCATAGCCAGGACATGGAAACAACCTAGATGTCCATCAGCAGATGAATGGATAAGAAAGCTGTGGTACATATACACAATGGAGTATTACTCAGCCGTTAAAAAGAATTCATTCGAATCAGTTCTGATGAGATGGATGAAACTGGAGCCGATTATACAGAGTGAAGTCAGCCAGAAAGAAAAACACCAATACAGTATACTAACACATATATATGGAATTTAGGAAGATGGCAATGACGACCCTGTATGCAAGACAGGGAAAGAGACACAGATGTGTATAACGGACTTTTGGACTCAGAGGGAGAGGGAGAGGGTGGGATGGTTTGGGAGAATGACATTCTAACATGTATACTATCATGTGAATTGAATCGCCAGTCTATGTCTGACGCAGGATGCAGCATGCTTGGGGCTGGTGCATGGGGATGACCCAGAAAGATGTTATGGGGAGGGAGGTGGGAGGGGGGTTCATGTTTGGGAATGCATGTAAGAATTAAAGATTTTAAAATTTAAAAAATAAAAAACTAAAATTAAAAAATAAATAAAGAAATAAATAAATTAAAAAAAAAATAAAACTATGATATAAGTTTACCAAAAAAAAAAAAAAAAAAATTATGGATGAAAACTTTTCAAACCTAAAAAATAGGAAACAGATATCCAGGTACAGGAAGCACAGAGGATCCCAAACAAGATAAACACACAAAAAAAAACCTATGCTAAGACATATCATAATTCAAATGGAACTCTAAAATAAGCAAGGGTAAAACAAAGGGTTGGTTATAAAGGAATCCCCATAGGTCTATAAGCATTTTTGTTTGTCTGTTTGTTTATGCTGCAGAGACAGTCCAGGCTGGTATGGAGTGGCAAGATATACTCAAAGTCCTGAAAGGAAAAACTTGCAACCTAGGATATTCTACCTAGCAAAATTATCATTTAGGATAGAAATAAATATAGAGCATTTCTCATGGAAGCAAAAACTAAAAGAATACAGCAATATTAACTCTATCCTAGAATAAATGATAAAAGGTGTTCTTTAAATGAAAAAGAAGCAAGAATTAATAAGAAAGAAAAAATAACAACTGGAAAATAAATCACTTAAGTCAAGATATAGATTACTTTTTCTTTTTTTAATGAAACTGGCCCAGTTTAGAAAAAAGGACACATATGGATTAAAAGTTATATGATTAGAAAAGATATTTCATGCAAATATAAGTTAAAGTGGGGTGACAATACTCATATTGGACAAAATAGACTTTAAAACAAAGGCAATAAAGAAAAATAAAGAAGGACAATATACAATGATAAAAAGATCAATATGAAAAGAAGATATTACACTTATTAACCTAATGTACCCAATATAGGAGCACTAAAATATATAAAGCAAATACTAACTGATATAAAAGGAGAAACTAAGGGAAATACCATAAAAGTAGGAGGTTTTAACACCCCACTGACATCAATGAACTGCTCTTCCAGATGGAAAATCAAAAAGGACAGAATATATTTTATTTATATTTTTAAAACATCACCTTAAAAAAAAACTTAATAAACATTCTTTTCAAAAGTTCAGTCTCTAGGATTGACCATATACTAGGGCACGACACAAGTTTCAACAAATTTAAAAAGATACAAAAATTTTAAGCATCTTTTTTGGGTCACAATGTTATGAAACTAGAAATCAACCACAGAAAGATAAATGAGAAGAAAAAAAATAATCACATGGAAACTAAGAAACATGTTATTAAAAAAATAGTGTCAGCAATAAAATAAAAAAGAGTACAAATGAATACATGCAATACATATATATATATATATATATGTATGTATTCATTTTCTTTTTTATTTTATTGTTGACCCATTGATTTTATTTTTTGTACATATATCTTGAGGTAAATTAAAGCAAAACAAAACCATACAAAGTCAGTGGGAAACACAAAGAGCAGTCTTAAAGGGAAGTTCATAGGAAAAAGTCTTTCATCAAAATACAAGAAAAGTGGCAAATAAACAACCTAAGTGAAAGTGAAAGTGTTAATCACTTAGTCATATACAACTCTTCGTAACCCCATGGACTGTAGCACACTAGGCTCCTCCCTGCATGGAATTTTCTAGGCAAGAATATTGGAGTGGGTAGCCATTCCCTTCTCCAAGGGATCTTCCTGACTCAGGGACTGAACCCAGGCTTTCTGCATTGCAGGCAGATTCTTTACTGCCTGAGCCACCAGAGAAGCCCCTAAACAACCTAAACTACCACTTAAAGGAATGAGAAAAGTAGGAAAAATTAAACCTAAAATCAGCAGAAAGAAGGAAATGACAAAATCAGAGAGGAAATAAATACTATTGAGATATTTTAAAAATAGTACCAAAAAATCAGTAAAACTAGGGTCTTTTTTTTTTTTTTTCTGAAGGGTAAACAAAATTAACACACCCAGGACCAGGATCATCAAGAAGAGAAGAGAGAGGACCCAGATAAGTTAAATAAGAAATGAAAGAAATGAGATAATAAAGTTACCTAAGTTAAAACTTAATAATAAAAATAAGAATATTATGATAAATTGTATAGTGGAAATGGACAAAAAGCATAGTTCTCAAAAGCTGAATCAAGAAGAAAGAGATAATTTGACAGAAAAATCACTAAAAGTAAAGTAGAGTCTGTAATGAAAATAAACTTCTTGTAAACAAAAATCCAAGACCAGATGACTTCATTGAGGAATTCTACTAAATATACAAATAAGATGATATATTGAGCCTTTTGAAACTTTTCCAAAATATTATAGAGAAGGGAATACTCCTAAAGTCATTTTATGAAACCACCATCATTCTGATAACAAAACCAGACAAAGGCACATAAAAAAAAAAAAAAAGAAGAAGAAGAAGAAGTTATAAGCCAATATCTTTGATGAATATAGATGTAAAACTTTTTCAACAAAATATTAGTGGACTGAATCAAACAACACATAAAAAAATGATGATATGACATGATCAAGTTGGATTCACCTCAGGTTCAAAAGGGTAGTTTGATACATGCAAATCAATCAATGTGATACATCCCATTCACATAAGGAAAGACAAAAAAAAAACATAAGATAATCTCAGTAGATTCAGAAAAGGCATTTGATCTAATTCAACATCTCTTTGTGATTTAAAAACAAAACAAAACAAACAACAACAACAACAAAAAAAACACCTCTTACCAAACTGGGTATAGACAGAACATATCCAATATCATATCAACTATGGGGAGGGAGATGGGAGAGGGGTTCAGGGTTAGGAACACGTGTACACCCATGACAGATTCATGTTGATGTATGGCAAAACCAATACAATATTGTAAAGTAATTAGCCTCCAATTAAAATAAATAAATTTATTTTTTTTAAAGACAAACCCATTGTCAATATGATACTCAACTGTGGAAATCTGAAAGCCTTCCTGCTAAGACCACAAACAAGAGAAGTATGCCCATTTCCACCATGTCTAAGGAAAATAAACATAATATATCCGAATTGTAAGGGGAGAGGTAAAATTTTCATTGTATGCAGATGACATGAGCTATGTATAGAAAACCCTAAAGAGTCCACATAAAAACTGTTAAAACAGATAAATGAATTCAACAAGGGATACAACATTAATGTAAGGAAATCTGTTTCATTTCTTTACCATAATAATGAAATATTTTAAAGGGAAAGGAGAAAAAATGGCTTTAAAAATCTCATCAAAAGATAAAATACTTATGAAGGGAGCAATTAAGATGGCAGAATAATAGATTGTAAGATTCACTTCTTTTCACAAATATAACAAAAATACATGTACATGGGAAACAATCCTCACGGAATATTTACTTAATGCTGGCAGAATATCTCAGACTTCTGAAAGGGCAAGAACATCTCCACATAAATGGGTAGGGCAAATAAATAAATAAAAAGTATAATAGCAATTGGGATGGAACCTGTGCTCCTGGGAGTAACTGTGAAAGAGGAAAGGTTCCTACAACCTGGGAAGTCCTCTCACATGTAGGAAGCCCAGCCAGGACAGAATGGGATCTTCAGAACCTCAGAGGAGAATGCAGCAGGGGAATGCAAGAGCTAGAATAGGGACCACAAGAAGCCTGTAAGCTATTTATATATATAACAAGATACTCTACCCAGGAAGGTTATCTTTTAGAAGAGAAAGATAAAGAATTTCTCAGACAGGCGGAAACACACACACACACACACACACACACAGAGCTAAACTAAACCCACTCTACAGCAAATACTGAAAGGTCTTCTCTAAATCAAAAATTTATTACAGAAATCTACAGTAAAATGTATAGGAAAGTGAAAAAAAGGAAAACAAATCATCTAAATAAACATGTACAGTACACAGATTTAAAAAAAATCTGTGAAAACAATGATAACCACAATGAAAACAAAAGGATGATGTAAAAAAAAAAAAAAAGGTTTCAAAATAATTGAGGATGATTGAAGTGGTGAAGGAGAGTAAGAAACATATATATTTTTTTAATTTACAGAATATGATAGAGTCTATATGAATAACAGCCTAAGGTAAAGAGACAGAGGAATAAATTAACATATTTGAGAAAGAGAATAATGAGAAATCAAAAACATACAGTTCAGTTCAGTTCAGTTCAGTTCAGTCGCTCAGTCGTGTCCGACTCTGCGACCCCATGAATTGCAGCACACCAGGCCTCCCTGTTCATCACCATCTCCCAGAGTTCACTCAGACTCACGTCCATCGAGTCTGTGATGCCATCTAGCCATCTCATCCTCTGTCGTCCCCTTCTTCTCCTGCCCTCAGTCCCTCCAAGAATCAGTCTTTTCCAATGAGCAAAAACTTGCAAATATTCAAAAAAAGAAAAAAAAAAAAAGAAAAAAAGAAGAGCCAATAAGTATAAGTATAACAGAAAATCATCAAACAATGAGAGGAAAAGCAAAAGGGCAAAGAAATATAAACTCAATGTGAAAACCATGTTTACAATAGCAATAGGTACATGTCTATCAAAAATCAACTTAAAGGAATTAGCAAGGTAGCAGGAAATAAGATTAACATCCAGAAACCAGTTATTTACATAAACAATGAAATATGAGAAAGAGAATGTAAAAAGAAAAAATACCTCTTGTAATTTCACCCTTCAAAATATAATACTTAGAAATATATGTGACCAAAGAGGTCAAAGACTTATACAGTGTGAACTATACATTATTAATAAAGGAAATGGATGACTATTTAGAGAAGTGGAAAGAAACCACATGATCTTGAATAGGAGAACTATTATTATTAAAATGGACATATTTCCCAAAGGGAATATACAGATTTAATGTGATCCTTATCAAATTACCCATGATATTTTTCACAGAACTAGAATAAATCATCTTATCATTTACATGTAATCTTAAAAGATGAATTTCAAAAGCAACTTTGAAGAAAAAGAAGAAAGGAGAAGGCGCAACCTTCCTAGACTTCAGACAGTACTAGAAAGATACAGTTATAAAACATTGTGGTAATGACATAAAAAGAGACACATTTGATCAGCGGAACAGAAAAGAAAGCCCACAAATAAACCCACGCAGTCAGTTATCTTTGAAAAAGGAGTAAGGAATATACATTGGGGAAAACAAAAAGTCTATTCGGCAAGTGGTGTTGGGAAACATGGACAGTTCCGATCATTTCAGTTCAGTCGCTAAGTCATGGCCGACTCTTTGCAACCCCATGAAGCTCAGCACGTCAGGCCTCCCTGTCCATCACTAATTCCTAGAGATCACACAAGTTCATGTCCATCAAGTTGGTGATGCCATCCAGCCATCTCATCCCCTGTCATCCCTTTCTCCTCCTGCACCCAATTCCTCCCAACATCAGGGTCATTTCCTATGAGTCAACTCTTCACATGAGGTGGCCAAAGTGTTGGAGTTTCAGGTTAAACATCAGTTCTTCCAATGAATACCCAGGACTGGTCTCTTTTAGGATAGACTGGTTGGATCTCCTTGCAGTCCAAGGGACTCTCAAGAGTCTTCTCCAACACCACAGTTCAAAAGCATCAATTCTTTGGTGCTCAGCTTTCTTCACAGTCCAACTCTCACATCCATACATGACCACTGGAAAAACCATAGCCTTGACTAGACAGACCTTTGTTGGCAAAGTAATGTCTCTGCTTTTGAATATGCTATCTAGGTTGGTCATAACTTTTCTTCCAATGAGTAAGCGTCTTTTAATTTCATGGCTGCAATCACCATCTGCAGTGATTTTGGAGCCCCTCAAAATAAAGTCTGACCATGTTTCCACTATTTCCCCATCTATTTCCCATGAAGTGATGGGACCAGATGTCATGATCTTAGTTTTCTGAATGTTGAGCTTAAGCCAACTTTTTCACTCTCCACTTTCACTTTCATCAAGAGGCTTTTGAGTTCCTCTTCAGTTTCTGCCATAAGGGTGGTGTCATCTGCATATCTGAGGTTATTGATATTTCTCCCAGCAATCTTGATTCCAGCTCGTGCTTCTTCTAGCCCAGTGTTTCTCATGATGTACTCTGCATAGAAGTTAAATAAGCAGGGTGACAATATACAGACTGATGTTCTCCTTTTCCTATTTGGAACCAGTCTGTTGTTCCATGCCCAGTTCAAACTGGTGCTTCCTGACCTGCATATAGGTTTCTTAAGAGGCAGGTCAGGTGGTCTGGTATTGCCATCTCTTTCAGAATTTTCCACAGTTTGTTGTGATCCACATAGTCAAAGGCTGTGGCATAGTCAATAAAGAAGAAGTAGATGTTTTTCTGGAACTCTCCTGCTTTTCTGATGATCCAGCAGATGTTGATAAATTGATCTCTGGTTCCTCTGCCATTTCTAAAACCAGTTTGAATATCTGGAAGTTGACAGTTCACGTATTGCTGAAGCCTGGCTTGGAGAATTTTGAGCATTATTTTGCTAGCATGTGAGATGAGTGCAATTGTGTGGTAGTTTGAGCATTCTTTGGCATTGCCTTTCTTTGGGATTGGAATGAAAACTGACCTTTTCCAGTCCTTTGGTCACTGCTGAGTTTTCCAAATTTGCTGGCATATTGAGTACAGTGCTTTCACAGCATCATCTTTTAGGATTTTAAATAGCTCAACTGGAATTCCATCACCTCCACTAGCTTTGTTCATATTGATGCTTTCTAAGGCACACTTGATTTCACATTCCAGGATGTCTGGCTATAGGTGAGTGTGATTGATAACATCATCATGATTATCTGGGTTGTGAAGATCTTTTTGTACAGTTCTTCTGTGCATTCTTGCCACCTCTTCTTAATATCTTCTGCTTCTGTTAAGTCCATACCATTTCTGTCCTTTATTGAGCCCATCTTTGCATGAAAGTTTCCCTTGGTATCTCTTATTTTCTTGGGGAAATCTCTAGTCTTTCCCATTCTGTTCTTTTCCTCTATTTCTTTGCACTGATAGCTGAGGAAGGCTTTCTTATTTCTCCTTGCTATTCTTTGAAACTCTGCATTCAGATGCTTATATCTTTCCTTTTCTCCTTTGCTTTTTGCTTCTCTTCTTTTAACAGCTAGTTGTAAGGCTTCCTCAGACAGCTATTTTTCTTTTTTGCAATTTTTTGAAAATTGGACAGCTGCATGTGAAGAAGTTAGAACATCAAATTGGTTAGAGCACACACTCTTGTCGTACACAAAAATAAATAGAAAATGACTTAAAGACCTAAATTATAAGACACAAAAGTATAAAAATCCTAGAAAGATTCTCTGGCATAAATCTTACCAATATTTTCTTTGATAACTTTCCCAAGGCAATAGAAATAAAAACAAAAATAAATATGAGGCCTAATCAAACTTAAAAGCTTTTGCATAGTAAAGGAAACCAGATGTAAAATAAAAAAAGACCACTTAGAAACTGCATGAAAATATTTACAAATAATGCAACCAAAAAAAGTTTTAAATTCTAAAATATATAAAAAAAATACAATTCAACAACAACCACAAAAATTGAAAGAAGGAAGATAAATATAGACATTTCTCCCAAAAAAAAACAATTCATATGGCCAATAAACACATGAAAATATGCTTGGTATTACTAATTATTAGAGAAATTCAAATAAAATCTACAATGAGGTACCAACTCTACCAGTTAGGATGGCCATCATTAAATACTTTACAAATAACAAATTCTGGTAAGAATGTGGAGAAAAGGAAAACTCCCTATACTGTTGGTACAGTTACTGTAGAAAATAGTATGAACCTAAAGCAACTAGAAAAGGAAGAAATGAAGAACCCCAGGGTTAGTAGAAGGAAAGAAATCTTAAAATTAGGGCAGAAATAAATTAAACAGAAACAAAAGAGACCATAGCAAAAATCAACAAAGTCAAAAGATGGTTCTTTGAAAGGATAAATACAATTGAGAAACCATTAGCCAGACTCATCAAGAAACAAAGGGAGAAAAATCAAATCAATAAAATTAGAAATGAAAATGGAGAGATCACAACAGACAACACAGAAATACAAAGGATCATAAGAGACTACTATCAACAATTATATGACAATAAAATGGACAACTTGGAAGAAATGGACAAATTTTTAGAAAAGTACAACTTTTTTTTTTCCCTTATCAATTTATTTTTTATTATTATTTTTTTTAATTTTAGTTTTTTATTTTTTAAATTTTAAAATCTTTAATTCTTACATGCATTACAGCAGCTTCACAGTGAAGAAATCTGGCAGTCACCACCTTAACCAAGTGACTGAGGTTATGAAAAACAAGGAGGGACTGAGAAGCTGCCACAACCAGGGGAAAGTAGGGAGACATGACGACTAATGCCAGATGACACTCTGGATTGGATCTGGGAACCGAAAAAGGACTTAAGCAGAGGAATGGTGAAATCTGAATAAAGTCAGAAGTTTAGTTAATAGGACTGTACTAATGTGAATTTCTTAAGTTTTGACAAACATGCCTTATTTGTGTAAAAGTTTAACATCAGACAAAAACTGGGTGAAGAATTTACAGACACTCTGTACTACCTTTGCAACTTTTCTGTAAACATAAATTTATTCCAAAATAAAAGATTCATTTTTAAGTCTAAAAAAAAAAAAAAAAAAAGTACAACTTTCCAAAACTGAACCAGGAAGAAACAGAAAATCTTATCAGACCCATCACAAGCACGGAAATTGAAACTGTAATCAGAAATCTTCCAGTAAACAAAAGCCCAGGTCCAGACAGCCTCATAGCTGAATTCTATCAAAAATTTAGAGAAGAGCTAACACCTATCCTACTCAAACTCTTCCAGAAATTGCAGAGGAAGGTAAACTTCCAAACTCATTCTACGAGGCCACCATCACCCTAATGCCAAAACCTAACAAAGATGCCACAAAAAAAGAAAACTACAGGCCAATATCACCAATGAACATAGATGCAAAAATCCTTAACAAAATTCTAGCAGTCAGAATCCAACAACACATTAGAAAGATCATACACCATGACCAAATGGGCTTTATCCCAGGGATGCAAGGATTCTTCAATATCTGCAAATCAATCTATGTAAATCACCACATTAACAAATTGAAAAATAAAAGCCATATGATTATCTCAATAGATGCAGAGAAAGCCTTTCACAAAATTCAACATCCATTTATGATTTAAAAAGCTCTCCAGAAAGCAGGAATAGAAGGAACATACCTCAACATAATAAAAGCTATAAATGACAAACCCACAGAAAACATTATCTTCAATGGTGAAAAATTGAGAGCATCTCTCCTAAAGTCAGGAACAAGACAAGAGAGCCCACTTTCATCATTACTATTCAACAGAGTTTTGGAAGTTTTGCAAATCAGCAATCAGAGCAGAAAAAGAAATAAAAGGAATCCAAATTGGAAAAGAAGAAATAAAACTCTCACTGTTTGCAGATGACATGATCCTCTACATAGAAAACCCTAAAGACTCCACCAGAAAATTACTAGAGCTAATCAATGAATATAGTAAAGTTGCAGGATATAAAATCAACACGCAGAAATCCCTTGCATTCCTATACACTAATAATGAGAAAGTAGAAAGAGAAATTAAGGAAACAAATCCATTCACCATTGCAATGAAAAAAATAAAATACTTAGGAATATATCTACCTAAAGAAACTAAAGACCTATATATAGAAAACTAAAACACTGGTGAAAGAAATCAAAGAGGATGCTAATAGATTGAGAAATATACCATGTTCATGGATTGGAAGAATCAACATAGTGAAAATGAATATACTACCCAAAGCAATTTATAGATTCAGTGCAATCCCTATGAAGCTACCAATGGCATTTTTTCACAGAGCTAGAACAATAATTTCACAATTTGTATGGAAAGACAAAATCCCTTGAATAGCCAAAGCAATCTTGAGAAAGAAGAATGGAACTGGAGGAATCAACCTGCCTGACTTCATCTCTACTACAAAGCCATAGTCATCAAGATAGTATGGTACTGGCACATAGACAGAATTATAGATCAATGGAACAAAATAGAAAGCCCAGAGATAAATCCACGCACCTATGGACACCTTATCTTTGACAAAGGAGGCAAGGATATACAATGGATTAAAGACAATCTCTTTAACAAGTGGTGCTCTGGGAAAACTGGTCAACCACTTGTGAGACAGCAAAAGAGACACAGATGTATAGAACAGTCTTTTGGACTCTGAGGGAGAGGGCAAGGATGAAATGATTTGGGGGAAGGGCATTGAAACATGTATAATATCATATATGAAATGAATCGCCAGTCCAGGTTTGATGTATGATACTGGATGTTTGGGGCTGGTGCACTGAGACACCCCAGAGGGATGGTATGGGGAGGGAGGAAGGAGGGGGCTTCAGGATGGGGAACACGTGTATGTCTGTGGCGGATTCATGTTGATGTATGGCAAAACCAATACAATATTGTAAAGTAATTAACTTCCAATTAAAATAAATAAATATTTTTTTAAAAAGAATGAAACTAGAACACTTTCTAACACCATACACAAAAATAAACTCAAAATGGATTAAAGATTTAAATGTAAGACCAGAAACTATAAAACTCCTAGGGAAGAACATAGGCAAAACACTCTCCGACATACATCACAGCAGGATCCTCTATGATCCACCTCCCAGAATACTGGAAATAAAAGCAAAAATAAACAAATGGGATCTAATTAAAATTAAAAGCTTCTGCACAACAAAGGAAACTATAAGCAAGGTGAAAAGACAGCCTTCTGAATGGGGAAAATAATAACAAATGAAGCAGCTGACAAACAACTAATCTCAGAAATTTAAGAGCAACTCCTGCATCTCAATTCCAGAAAAATAAACGACCCAATCAGAAAATGAGCCAAAGAACTAAAAAGACATTTCTCCAAAGAAGACATACTGATGGCTAACAAACACATGAAAAGATGCTCAATCACTCATTATCAGAGAAATGCAAATCAAAACCACAATGAGGTACCATTTCACACCAGTCAGAGTGGCTGCGATCCAAAAGTCTATAATCAATAAATACTAGAGAGGGTGTGGAGAAAAAGCAACCCTCTTACACTGTTGATGGGAATGCAAACTAGTACAGCCACTATGGAGAACATTGTGGAGATTCCTTAAAACCTGAAAATAGAACTGCCTTATGACCCAGCAATCCCACCGCTGGGCATATACACTGAAGAAACCAGAAATGAAAGAGACACGTGTACCTCAATGTTCATCGCAGCACTGTTTATAATAGCCAGGACATGGAAACAACCTAGATGTCCATCAGCAGATGAATGGATAAGAAAGCTGTGGTACACATACACAATGGAGTATTACTCAGCCATTAAAAGAAAATACATTTGAATCAGTTCTAGTGAGGTGGATGAAACTGGAGCCTATTATACAGAGAGAAGTAAGCCAGATAGAAAAATACCAATACAGTGTACTAACACATATATATGAAATTTAGAAAGATGGTAATGATAACCGTGTTTGCGAGACACCAAAAGATACACAGATGTATAGAACAGTCTTTTGGACTCTGTGGGAGAGGAAGAGGGTGGGATGATTTGGGAGAATGGCATTGAAACATGTATAATATCATCTATGAAACGAATGGCCAGTCCAGGTTCGATGCACGATACTAGACGCTTGGGGCTGATGCACTGAGACGACCCAGAGGGATGATACAGAGAGGGAGGAGGGAGGAGGTTGGGGGGTTCAGGATGGAGAACAGGTGTATACCTGTGGCGGATTCATGTTGATGTACGGCAAAACCAATACAATATTGTAAAGTAATTAACCTCCAATTAAAATAAATAAATTTATATTAAAAAAATAGTTCCTAAGAAAACTAAAAATACAGTTACCATATGATCCAGTAATCTCACCCCTCGACATATATCCAGACAAATCTCTAATTCTAAAAATACATATATCTTCATGTTCATAGCAGCATTATTCACAATAACCAAAACATGGAAACAACCTAATTGTTCCTCGACAGATGGATGAATAAAAAATATGTGGTGCATCTATACAATGGAATATTTCTTAAGCATAAAAAAGAATAAAATAATACCATTTCCAACAACATGGCCACAATTAAAGAGTATCATAATAAATGAAGTAAGTACTAAAGAAAAAGATAACATATGATACTCTTTATATGTAGAATCTAAAATATGACTCAAGAAACAGAAACAGACTCAAGGACAGAGAAGGAACTTGTGGTTGCCAAGTGTGGGGTGGAGTTGAAGACTGAAGTTAGCAGATATATGCTACTTTACATATTGAATGTGTGAACAACAAGGTCCTGCTGTATAGCACAGAGACCTATATTCAGTCTCTTGTGATAAGCCATAATGAAAAAAAAAAAATTAAGTGTATGTATATGTATAACTGAATTACTTTTCTGTACAGCAGAAATTAGCACTATATTACAAGTCAACTATACTTTAATTAAAAAATTAAAATAATTGGAAAATACTCAAAAATAAACTTTACTAAGGAAATGAAAGACATATTCTGAGAACTATAAAACATTAAACAAGGAAGTTGAAGATGATTTAAAGAAATGGAAAGATGTTTCCTGTTATTAGACTGAAAAAAGTAACATACTACCCAAATCAGTCTACTGATTTAATGCATCTATGTCAAACTGACCCTGATATTTTTCACAGATCTAGAGTATATAATTGCAAAATTTATATGGAAACAAATTACCAAAAGCAATTGCAAAAGCAATCACGAGGAAAAAGAAAAAAAGCCATAAGCATAACCCTCCCAGACATCAGATAATACTACAAAGCTACAACCATCAAACAGCATGGTACTAACAAAAAACAAAACAACACAAAACAAAAACAAAAACAAAAACAGGGAATAATGGAACAGAAGAGAAAGCCCACATATAAACCCACACACCTACACTTGATTAATCTTCAACAAAAGAGGCAAGAATATACAGTGGAGGAAAAATAGTTATCTCTTCAGCAATTCATGTTGGGAAAGGACAGTCCCATGTAATCAATTACGTTAGAACTCCCTCACACCATACACAAAACAAACTCAAAATGGCTTAAAGACATAAAAATAACACATGACTATAAAACTTCTAAGAGAGCTAGCTAGGAGAGAACATAAGCAAAATGATCTCTGAAATAATTTGTAACAAGGTTCTCTTTAGTCAGTCTATCAAGGCAATGGAAATAAAAGCAAAAGTAAACAAATGGTACCTAATCAAAATCATAAGCTTTTGCACATCAAAGCAAACCATAAACAAACCAAAAGACAACCTACAGAGAGGAAGAAAATATTTCCAAATATTGTGACTGGCAAGGATTTAATTTCCAAATATACAGCTCATACAGCTCTCAAAAATTATCGGAAGACCTAAATAGACATTTTTCCAAAGAAGACTACATATGGCCAAAAAGCAAATGCAAAGATGATCAACATCACTAATTATTAATGAAAAAAATCAAATCTAGAATGAGGACTTTCTTCAGGCTGTCCGAATGTGTATCATTAAAAAATCTACAAATATTAAATGTTAGAGAAGGTATGGAGCAAAAGGAACACTTCCATACTGTGGGTGGGAACATAAATTGTTGCATCCACCATGGAAAACAGTAGGGAGGCTCCAAATGAAGTAAAAATAGAGTTGCAATTATAGCTGTTTAGTCGCTATGTTGTCCGACTAGTTTTGACCACATGGACTACAGCACACCAGGCTTCGCTGTCTTTCACTATCTCTCAGAGTTTACTCAAATTCTTGTCCATTGAATCAGTGGTGTACATAGCATCAATGATGCTATTTGTTGCTCCCTTCTCCTTTTGCCTTCAATCTTTTCCAGCATCAGGTTATTTTCCAATGAGTTGGCTCTTTGCCTCAGGTGGCCAAAGTACTGCAGCTTCAGCATCAGTCCTTCCACATATATTCAGGGTTGATTTCCTTCAGGATTGACTGGTTTGATCTCCTTGCAGTCCAAGGGACTCTCAAAAGTCTTCTCCAGCACCACAGCTTGAAATTATCAATTCTTTGTTGCTCAGCCTTTGTTACCATCCAGCTGTCACATCCGTACATGACTACTGGAAAAACCATAGCTTTGACTATACAGGCCTTTTTCAGAAAAGTGATATCTCTGCTTTTTTAATATGCTGTTTATTATCCAGCCATCCTACTATTGTGCATATGCACCCCAATGTTCACTGAAGCATTATTTATAATAGCCAAGACCTGAAAACAACCTAAATGTCCACAACAGATGAAATGATAGAGAATTTGTGGTATATATACACGTTGTAATGATAGTCTATCATTAAAAGAGAATGAAATAATGCCATTTGCAGCAACATGGATGGACTTGTGGATTATCATCTAGGTGAAATAGGTGAAACAGAAAAAGACAAATATCATATGATATCATTTGCATGTGAAATCTAAAATATGATATTGATCTTATTCATAAGGCAGAAATAGACTAACAGACACAAAAACAAACTTACAGTTACCAAAGATAAATGACTGATGGGGGGTGGGCATATGTGATGGGGGATAAGTTAGGTTTGTGATTACTAGATATAAACTTCTATAGATAACACAGATAAACAGCAATGTCCTGTTGTGTAGCATAGGAACTATATTCAATACTTTGTAATAAACTATAACAAAAAATAAAACCTCTGGTAAAATTGGAAAAATTAAAAGAAATGATATGTTATTAACCTCCAGATTGACATTGAGATATCTGAAAATTTTATACTCATGACTCACCAACTTAGAATAAATGTAGTAATTCCTTAAAAAACAGAAATATTCCAAACTCAACAAAGATAAACTATATTACCTAAATAATTCAACCCACTAAATCTTCCCTTAGCCTAGTTAAGATTTACTCATCTTTTAGATCAATTGAAAACATGATTTATTGACAAAAAACCTTTCCTATGATCCCAAAATAAATTAGTTCCTGTAGTGGTTATTTTTCAATCTGCTTCTACTTGTGAAGCATCAGTTTCTATTCCCTCTAGCATTAGTTCCTCACTTTTCTAGTATTTACTTGATTTCAATCCATGTGGAACTGACTCCACAGCTACAAGATATTCATGCCATTGGTCTGGTCAATCAGAAAATCATTGTTTTCAAAGACAAAAATGGATGGACATGCAGCTGAGGCAATGCCAGTTGTCCCATAGACACAATTCCTTACCTTTATTTTGAACCACTGAAAATAAAAACACTCGCCACGAATTTGATGCCAGTAGGATATAAACTAGATTTTCTAGAGGTCTTTATCCTATCACCATGGACATTCAATATGATAAGAAAGCTCACAAAAAATCAACTATGAGTGTTCAGTCATGTCCCATTCTTTGAAATTCCATGGACTGCAGCCCATCAGGCTCCTCTGTCCATGGGATTTTCCATGCAAGAATACTGGAATGGGTTGCCATTTCCTCCTCCAGGGGATCTTCCCAACCCAGGGACTAAACCCACATCTCCTGTGTCTCCTGCCTTGCAGGCAGATTCTTTACTGCTGAGCCACCTGGGAAATCCACAAAGCCTGCAAAGAGAAGAACAAAATTTAATGGTGGAGAGTGAGTTCTGATAACATTGCTTAGTGTTGGTAAAGGCTTATTTTTTTTCAACACGAGCTAATCATTTTCTTTTTGTCTTAAGCAATTTGGAGCTGGTTTTGTGGAACTTCCAAATTAAAGGGCACAGATTAACATAGACCCTCTATTAATTTCTCCCCCAAAACTTTGATTTTATACCATTACAACTATATTTGTGTCTTGTACTAAAGAAGCATAAGCATCAGTGAGGGAAGGTTCATGCTTCTTTTGTTGATTGTATCATCGCTTTTAGTATATGTCCATTAAGCATTTTTAGTGAATTAATAGTTATTCAAGTTTCTGTTGAGTTCTTTTCTTGTTTTCATATCCAAAAATACCTTGTTCATTTGCCCTATGTTTTTTCATCATAGATATTTAAATAATATTTGATAATTTTATTTGTCATGTACATTGTTTTTTGTTTTTCATACATATTAAATTTTTTGTTAATACTATACTTAAGTATTTTATTTTATTTTGGTTTCTATTAGAAATCAGATCATCCACCATCAATAAGTCTCCAATTTGTCACTTTTATATCAAGGAAAACACTTGATTTGGGGTTATTCATTTCACATCTACACATTGCTGTTAACTCCCATGTCAACTAAAATATAGTTCCTTATTCTTGGTTTTATATGAGTAAATGTGTCTGCAAATACGGATACTTTTATTTCTTCATATATTTTACTGCTTTAACAGAACAGAATCTTCATCTTCCATATTAATTTGTCACATGTCTTATTTATTTATTTTACTTTTTTGTGTCTTGTTTTTCTTTCTTTAACATTTTATTTTGAAAGAATTAAACTTAAAAATTAGAAAAAAAAAATAGTACACAGAATTTCCAGGCACCCTTCATCCAAGTTAATTTAATTGTTGATATCTTATATAGTCATATTATTGCTATCAGAATCAGAAAATGAACATTAATGCATCACTATTACTAACTATAGACTGTAATCAAACATTAACCAGACAATGTGCTCTGTTTTAGTTCTCTGGGTTGACATGCTAACAGACAAACTTTGGGGTGAATGTCATGCATAACAGTTTAGACATATTACTTAATTGTTTTTCCAAAAAGTTGATCCAGTTTGAAGTAACCCTGATGGAAGATTCCATACAGCAAATTCACAATATCATAGTTATTCATCACTGTAATTCATAAGATAAAATTTATCTCATGTTTTTGCTCATATATTGGTTATTGATTACTAGTGAGCATGGAAATTGCTTCATCCTCCGAATTTTTATTGTCTAATTATGTAGGGAAATCTTTCTAATCATTTATACACATTTGATATATAAACTATTGATCTCTCTCAACATATAAATATATTGTTACACATACTGTTCTGTTCAACTATTTTTGTCTACTTCCTATGTTTTTATTAATTGTAAGTAATGTCAAACACTATATATTATGAAAGTATAATTTTAGAATCAGGATATTTTAGTAACTCAGATAGCTTCCACTAAGGGAGCTTATGTTTATCAGTAATTCTATTTCTGTTTTGTATGAAGATTTATGAATCCTTCTAGGATGACTTTTGGGCGTTATTACGCTAAATAATGTGCATCTTGCTTACCCTGTAGTCTATTAAGCTAGATTTGAGAGACACAGGCAAGCAAATTGGACTTTTCATGTCTAGAAATTTTTTCTAGGACTGACCTAAAGGGAAGAGGAGACATACTTGAGTTTGTTTGTTTAGGTTTTTTTTTTTTTTTTGGAAGTGAAATATAATGGATTTGCAATGTTGTATTAGTTTCTGGTACACAACATAGTGATTTGGTCACTTTTATATACCTTATGTGTATATATCTATATCTTTATCTATCTGTCTATCTATCTATCTCCATTTTCTTTTCCACTCTGGTTTACAGAATCTGCTAATTCCAGAGCCCTAATTTGTCCTCACTACCCCCTTTTCCCTTTGGTAACTGTAAGTTTGTTTTCTATGTCAGTGAATCTGTTTCTGATTTGTAAATAAGTTCATTTGTACCATATTTGAACTTTCACAAATAAATAGAAGTAAAACTGTACCATTTTCCATAGTGGCTGCACAAAGTTATATCCTTACAGTGCAGGAGAGTTCCATTTTCTCCACCCTCTCTCAGTACATTTGTTATTTGCAGACTTTTTAATGATGCCACATTTGGGTTTTTTATCTTGGTTTATATGAGTTCTGAGAAATCTCATATCTTAAATTTAATTACTGACTCTTAAATTTTATAACACTGTCATCATGAACAGTTCTTCTCTGCTTCTTTGAAACAAATTGTTGACTAGAAATTTCTTAACATGCAACAAATGAATAAATGAAGTCGCTTAGTCGTGTCCGACTCTTTGCAACCCCATAGACTGTAGCCTACCAGGCTCCTCTGTCCATGGGATTTTCCAGGCAATAGTGCTGAAGTGGATTGCCATTTCCTTCTCCAGGGGATCTTCCCAACCCAGTGCTCGAACCCAGGTCTCCCGCATTGTAGACAGAAGCTTTACCATCTGAGCCACCAGGGAAGTAGTTTCCTTTTAAAGAAATTAAACAATTTTACAAATGATAGCTTATGGTAAACGGTGTTGGATTCATGATCTTGGAAGAAGAAGATTTAGCTTTGGGACTAGGGTCCAGGCTTGGTCACTCAGGAGATTTTGTGTAGCAGACTTTTATTAAAGTATAAAAAGGGAGAGAGGAAGTTTCTGACACAGACATCAGAAGAGGAATGCAGAGTGCCCCCTTTGCTCGTTTTAGAAAGAGAATTATATACTTTTTAAATTGGTTATTGTAATCAACCAAAAGAATGTCTCAAGGTATAAAGGTCTTCCTATACCCACTCCCACACTTACATTTTAAGATGGCAGGATTAGAACTAAAATTAGAAAGATCTTACCAGATCCATTCTCATAATAAACATTTTAAGATACCAGGATTAGTCAGATGGTTTTCAAGAAGGAGAAACTGTCCTCGACGGATACATTGTTGTCATATAATCCTTAGTACAGAGTTGAAAGTGAGTTGAAAAAAGGAAAGACAAAAAAGTTTTATGTGACTAAGACTAAGGAATATAGGGGAAAAAAAAAGTTTGTCCTTCCTCCTCCTTGAGAATTTTAAAACCCTATCTCTTCCTTGAGAGCCGCAGACCACTTTCTCCTCCTCAGGGACCCTGGACTTCTTATCGACTGCTGTCAACTCTCTGTATGGTTTCTCTGTACAAGTTTAGTGGTCTCATTTAAGCTTCAACTCTCTATGATTTCTTATGAGTCACTAAGTTGATTGTTTCCAATCTGTGGACTAAGAACATCAATTTAGGAAGATAATCAACCAGAACTACTTAGGGCTTTAGTACAGACATGACTTTCCTATCTCCTTATTGTCGTCATCTTGAACTATCAGGACCTGTGCTGTAGTTGTTGTTAAGTATTTTTTGAGATATGTTTCCTGAAACTATTACTGATTCTCACTCACAAATGCACGACTTCAGTATATTTGTATTGTTCTAGATTGTATTGTTCTCATTAAAATAATTTTGGAAATCAATTTTTAAATTAATTATATTCATTAAATATATATTAAACAATTATATTTATAGCACAAACAAGAGAAAAAATAACTTCAGCAAATTAACATTTCAAACTATCTTAAGTGAAATTTATTAATGAAATAATTATAAATTACCCTAAAGTTATATAAGAAATAACAAAAATGGTGCCATGTATACTTTTTATAATATCTCACAGTATCATTTGCAAAACTATAGTACAGTATCATGATCTTTATTTTGACATTGACATAATTCGCTGACATTATTCAGATTTACTCAGCTTGACTTGTAATAATTTGTGTATGTATACATGTGTGTGCATATTTTATTCTATATAATTATTAGCATATGTATAGACTAGAAGCTGACTGTGACTCAGATCATCAACTCCATATTACCAAACTCAGAATTAAATTGAAGAAAGTAGAGAAAACCAACAGACCATACAATGGGCATGACAAATACATTAAATGTATTAGATCTGATAGATAGAATGCCTGAAGAACTATGGACTGAGGTTTGTGACATTATACAGGAGACAGTAATCAAGAACATTCCCAAGAAAAAATAATGTAAAAAGGCAAAATGATTGTCTGAGGAGGACTTAAAAAAAGCTGAGAAAAGAGGAGAAGCAAAAGACAAAGGTGAAAAGGAAAGATTTACCCATTTGAATGCAGAGTTCCAAAGAATAGCAAGAGATAAGAAAACTTTCCTCAGTGATCAGTGATAAGAAATAGAGGAAAACAACAGAATGGGAAAGAGAAGAGATCTCTCCAAGAAAATTAGAGATACCAAGGGAACATTTTATGCAAAGATGGTATGGATCTAACAGAAGCAGAAGATATTAAGAAGAGGTGGCAAGAATACACAGAAGAACTATACAAAAAATATCTTCATAACCCAGACAATCATGATAGTGTGCTCGCTGACCTAGAGCCAGACATCCTGGAATGCAAAGTCAAGTGGGCCTTAGGGAAGCATCACAATGAATAATCCTAGTGGAGGAGATGGAATTCCAGTTGAGTTATTTCAAACCCTAATAGACGATACGGTTAAAGTGCTGTATTCAATATGCCAGCAAGTTTGGAAAAGTCAGCAGTGGCCACAGGACTGCAAAAGGTCAATTTTCATTCCAACCCCAAAGAAGGTGAATGCCATAGAATGTTCAGACTACCACACAATTGCACTCATCTCACATGCTAGTAAAGTAATGCTTAAAATTCTCCAAGTCAGGCTTCAGCAGTACGTGAACCATGAACTTCCAGATGTTCAAGCTGGGTTTAAGAAAGGGAGAATAAGAGATCAAATTGCCAACATCCACTGGATCATCAGAAAAGCAAGAGAGTTCCACAAAAACATCTACTTCTGCCTTATTGAGTACGCCAAAGCCTTTGACTGTGTTGTTCACAACAAACTGGAAAATCCTTAAAGAGACTGAAATAACTGACCACCTGACCTGCCTCCTGAGAAATCTGTATGGAGGTCAAGAAGCAACAGTTAGAACTGGGCATGTAACAAAAGACTGGTTCCAAATCAGGAAAGGAGTACATCAAGGCTGTATATTGTCACCCTGCTTATTTAAATTATATGCAGAGTTCAGTTCAGTTCAGTCGCTCAGTCACGTCCGACTCTTTGCGATCCCATGAACCGCAGCACGCCAGGCCTCCGTGTCCATCACCAACTCCCGGAGTTCACTCAGACTCACGTCCATCGAGGCAGTGATGCCGTCCATCCATCTCATCCTCTGTCGTCCCCTTCTCCTCCTGCCCCAATCCCTCCCAGCATCAGAGTCTTTTCCAATGAGTCAGCTCTTAGCATCAGGTAGCCAAAGTATTGGAGTTTCAGCTTCAGCATCAGTCCTTCCAAAGAAATCCCAGGGCTGATCTCCTTCAGAATGGACTGGTTGGATCTCCTTGCAGTCCAAGGGACTCCCAAGAGTCTTCTCCAACACCACAGTTCAAAAGCATCAATTCTTCGACGTTCAGCTTTCTTTGGGACTTCCCTGGTGGCTCAGACGGTAAAGCGTCTGTCTATAATGCGGGAGACCTGGGTTTGATCCCTGGGTCGGGAAGATCCGCAGGAGAATGAAATGGCAATCCACTCCAGTACTATTGCCTGGAAAATCCCGTGGACAGATGTGCCTGATAAGTTACAGTCCATGGGGTCTCAGAGAGTCGGACACGGCTGAGCAAATTCACTTTCACTTTCTTTCACTTTCAGCTTTCTTCACACTCCAACTCTCACATCCATATACAACCACTGGAAAAACCATAGCCTTGAGTAGATAGACCTTTGTTGGCAAAGTAATGTCTCTGCTTTTCAACGTGCTATCTAGGTTGGTCATAACTTTTCTTCCAAGGAGTAAGTGTCTTTTAATTTCATGGCTGCAGTCACCATCTGCAGTGATTTTGGAGCCCCAAAAAATCAAGTCTGACACTGTTTCCACTGTTTCCCCATCTGTTTCCCATGAAATGATGGGGCCAGATGCCATGATCTTCGTTTTTTGAATGTTGAGCTTTAAGCCAACTTTTTCACTCTCCACTTTCATTTTCATCAAGAGGCTTTTTAGTTCCTCTTCACTTTCTTCCATAAGGGTGGTGTCATCTGCATATCTGAGGTTATTGAGATTTCTCCTTGCAATCTTGATTTCAGCTTGTGCTTCTTCCAGCCCAGCGTTTCTCATGATGTACTCTGCATATAAGTTAAATAAGCAGGGTGACAATATACAGCCTTGATATACTCCTTTTCCTATTTGGAACCAGTCTGTTGTTCCATGTCTAGTTCAAACTGTTGCTTCCTAACCTGCTTATAGGTTTTTCAAGAGGCAGGTCAGGTGGTCTGGTATTCCCATCTCTTTCAGAATTTTCCACAGTTTATTGTGACCCACATAGTCAAAGGATTTGGCATAATCAATAAAGTACAAAATGCAATAAAGCACATCATGCAAAATGCCAGGCTGGGTGAAACAGAAGCTGGAATCAAGATTTTGGGGAGAACTTTCAATAACTTTAGATATGCAGATGACACCACCCTAATGACAGAAAGTGAAGAAGAGCTAAAGAGCCTCTTGGTGAAAGTGAGAGAGGAGAGTTAAAAAGTTGGCTTAAAACTCAATATTCAGATAAGTAAGATCATAGCATCTGGCCCGATCACTTCACAGCAAAGAAATGACAAAACAATGGAAACAGTGAGAGACTTCAGCATTTTGGGCTCCAAAGTCATTGCAGATGACGATTGCAAGTCATGATATTAAAAGACGCTTGCTCCTTAGAAGAAAAGTTTTGACCCACTTTTACAGAATATTAAAAAGCAGAGACATTATTTCTTTGCCAACAAAAGTCCATCTATCAAAGCTCTGGATTTTCCCAGTAGTCATGTACGAATGTGAGAGTTGGACTATAAAGAAAGCTGAGCACAGAACTGATGCTTTTGAACTGTGGTGTTGGATAAGACTCTTGAGAGTCCTTTGGACTGCAAAGAGACCAACCAGTCAATCATAAAGGAAATCAGTCCTGAATATTCATTGGAAGGGCTGATGCTGAAGCTGAAACGCCAATACTTTGGCTGCCTGATGTGAAGAATTGACACATTTAATAAGACCCTGATGCTGGAAAAGTTTGAAGGCAGGAAGTGAAGGGGACGACAGTCAGTGAGATGCTTGGATGGCATCACTGACTCGGTGGGCATGAGGTCGAGTAAGCTCCGGCAATTGGTGATGGACAGGGAGGCCTGGCTTGCTGAATTCCATAGGTCACAAAGAGCTGGAAACGACTGAGTGGCTGAACTGAACTGAATATTTTTATGTGTCCACTGTAAGTGAAAATACTGACAATCCCATCACTCTAAGAATCCCTTGCATTGCTCTTTTATAACAGCTACACTTCTTTCTGTCTCCCCCTCTTACTCTCATCTGTAATGCCTGACATTCACTACATTCCCCACTAGTTAAATTCTATTATCCCAAAACTGTAATATAAATGGAGCTCTACAGTAGATAACCTTTTGAGACTGGAGTATTTTTACTATTCACAATTCTCTGGAGATGCAGCCAAGTTGTTGAACGTATCAATAATACTTTTGCTTTTATAGCTCAGTAGCTTCTGTGATTTGGATGTAACACTCTTTGTTTAATCACTAGTCTGTAAAGGACATCTGGCTCTTTTCGGTTTCTGACTGTTAAAAATAAAACTGCTATGGACATTTATGTACAGATTTCTGTGTTTTATATAAGTTTGCATTTATCTTGGATAAATACTCAAAAGCACAATTTTGAGATTATAAGACAGTTGCACATTTTGTTTTATTAGAGCTGAAAGATTTCCAGAGTGACTGTATTGTTCTAATTTTCCATTTGTAACATATAATGATCCATAGAAAATTTTAATTGATCCCAAATTTATATCTATGTTTTTTTTAGAAAATATCCCTTTCTTTGTATTGTTCATACTACTAATTAATATTATCATTTTATGCTTCTTTTATAATCCAATTATTAAAATAATATATGCAAGGCTTCTTCTGAAAGTAGCTGAATAAAAATGATTAGTAGGAAAGTCCAGAACTGTATAAAGAAGTAGGTACTGGAATTTTTCTAAAGCCATGTGTGATGAGGTGTCCCCCTACACTACATGGTGACACCCTTATGCACAGCCCACCACATGAACAACTTTAAATCTGCCCCAAAACAGAAACAAAACTGCAAATTACTGCATATTATCATTACTTTCAAAGAATCAAAAGAGCTACTATTAAAGTGATGGTCAAAGTTCTGCTAAAAAAGTTACATAAAAGGAAAAAGGAGCTGTGGCTGCAGTTAAAACAAATAAGACTAGATTATAGGGTCCTGGCTTCTAGTTCCACAGCTGCCACTGACTGTTGTGTGAGCTTATATTGTCCACTCACTCTGGTTTGTCCTCAGAAAACTCTGAGCCGCTTGTATAAGTTCACATATTTTTTCCTGGAAATTAAAATGAATTGAAGAATTTTCTCATTTATAGGCATGCTATGCAAAATAAATAAATTTAAAAATTAAAATAATTAGTAGTCTTTCTTTTGGGATTGTAGAATAAATTCTCTGTGAGAATTTACTATAACATATTACACAGGCTGGTTTATACATTATATTCAAATTCTAGAAGCCCATTTTCTTTCCTTTTTTTTCATGTCTCATCTCCAGTAAAAATTTGAAGGGAAAGAGGCAAAGCACAGATTATCACCAGGTAATTGTTGGTTAAATTCTCTAGTAACCTATGGAAATCTTACCTGTGTGCTAAGAAGTGTTCAGTTAGTAAATAGCAACGATACATATGTTGTAATCATGACTTATAGTTCTGATCATTGAAAATTAGTAGAAATATTAATACATTATAATAAATTATTATGCAGTTTATAAGAAAGAAAACTAAAATGTTCAGTGAGATTCAACATTTTCTGCCGGGGTCCAGCCCCAGTTGATCCAGGGTAATTCGAAGGGGAGATGGAGTAGGCATCCTAGGAAAAAACTTATTTAATTACAGATATATAGAGAGATTAGAAATGGATAGTGTAGTAGGAAAATTAGTGGGGAAATAGAGGCTGAATAACTTGGTTTATGTGGAATACCAATCACCACCTACGTAGGCCACAGGCGTCTTTCTGTTCTCCTGAAGGAGAGGAGGCACTGAAGCCTCCCCAGTCCGATCTTAGAAGCCCAGGCAAAATTTGCAGGCTTGGTGAGTACCCACGTACCAGATGGGAATTCAGTCAGAAGGGGAAAGAACGACATGGGGGAATCAGTCGTTCCAGAAACTGATCTGATCTTTTTATTTTTCAGGTTTGCTTATATACTTTTTGTTACACATAGGGATGAATACATAGTCATGCAGGGGTCAGCAGACCTGACCCTTGTCACAATCAGGTGCTTCATATAAAATTATACAAAGGTCTTATGGGTTTTACATCATCTTCTGGCCATGAGGCCTGCTGACATTTTATGGCCCTTTCTGATAATGGTCAGTCAACCAGAAAACTTATTTTTTCCAAGGGTGATTTTTTCTCAAACCAAGCACCACCCACCAAATAAAGTTGCATTCCTATAGGGTGAGGGTGTAGTGGGTTACAATCAAGAAAGGAATTTACTTAGCCTAAGATTTAGCATGATTAATCTTAAAGGTTAATACTTACTTCTCCTATATTCTAGTTATATTCATCATAAAGGCAGGGAATATGGAGATTTAGCAGCAAATATTGGCTCAACAGATGAAAACCCTTCACCAGTATTCCCCTTAAGTTCTTTTTAGTCTTAAGATAGTGATAAAGTTACATGTTTACATAGCAAGGAAGCAGTGATTTATAACAGTGATCTATAACAAACGAGAAAATTCATTAACCCAAAAAGTCTAGTATTGCTATCAAAAACTACTATATTTCCTTTTCTATATTTCAAATACATTGATTAATATATTCCCAGGTGCCTAAGGATATGGAGGCCTAGCAGTAATCATTGACTCGACAATGAGAAAAGCCCTATGCTGATTAAGACTTTCAAAATACTCTAGACTCTCTGTGCTGTTTTTGGTTGAGAGGTTGTCACACAAGCTAGTCTGTCAATAGAGAGGTTTTACCTGAGACACCCTTGTCACACCCAGGGCAGGGAATTAGCAGTAATTATTGGCACAACAAATAAAAAAAACCCTTCACCAATATAATTTCTAATCAACCCACTATACTATACTAATAATTTTCTAACTTCTCAAAAGAGTCTGTATTTAGAAAGTTTAAAAGCATCTCGTGCCTCTCACGGTTGGGAGGCTGTAAACAATCACATGTGGCCAGACGAACCCGCTCAGGCAGGCTAGAGAACCTTCAGAGGAGTTTGTAAGTTGACACACTCTTGTCACGCCCGGGAATTTTTATTAACTGGAGCTGGAAGTTAACTCCTTCTCCGAGAGAAATGGTGATGGGGGAGAGCCCCCCTGTAAAGTCAGAGTGTAGGTGAGAGCATAAAACAGACTCTGGTTTTGGGGGTAGATGCTTGGGAACAGGGGGTTTCCTGAGGCTTGATCCCGCCTTTGCCTTTGTGTATGCTGAAGCCACCTTCCTCATGACCTTTGCCATGGGTGGAGTTCCTCACGCTGGCTCCCGGCAGTTTTCCATATGTTAAACATATCTTGAGCTTCCCTGGTGGCTCAAGTGGTAAAAACTCTGCCTACAGTGCAAGAAACTAATATTTGATCCCTGGGTTGGGAAGATTCTCTGGAGAAGGGAATGACAACTCACTCCAGTGTTCTTGTCTGGAGGGCTCCATGGACGGAGGAGCCTGGACTGCTGTAGTCCATGGGGTCTCAAAGAGTTGGACACAACTGAATGACTAACACTTTTACTTTCACAAATATATCTTAATGTTGCAAAATGTGTGGTAAAATGTTTCACTTGGACGCATTCATTAAATTTATTTGCCTCATCAAACTTTCAAAAAAGAAACAGAGTAGATGGTGAGTCACAATATAATTTTTTTTGTTTTTTTTTAAATAAATTTATTAATTTTAATTGGAGGTTAATTACTTTACAATATTGTATTGGTTTTCCCATACATCACATGTATCTGCCACAGGTATACACATGTTCACCATCCTTAACTCCCCTCCCTCCTCCCTCCCTGTACTGTCCCTCCGGGTCGTCCCAGTGCACCAGCCCCAAGCATCCAGTATCATGCATTGAACCTGGGCTGGAAGAGACACGTGTACTCCAGTGTTCATCACTATATAAATTTTAACATGGGTTACCTTCTTCAAATAGACTTATTTCATCATTTTGGACAATTGTTTTAAATGTGCTATTGAAACTTCTATTTTCAGTGTGGAAGAAAAATAAGCACACAAATCCTTCCTTGGAGTTTAAGCCTTCCTTACTTGATAACGTTTCAAGGTTATCCTACCTTGTCAACAACTGGTTATTGACACCTGATACATACAAAAGGAAAGCTTTGAAATCACATTTAGGTGAACTAAACTATTTTTTTTTTTTTTAAGAATGAAATCAAGAGTCTTAATCACATTAATGATGGCTGACCATTCTGTTTCAATTCCAGGGCTGTTTAGTGAAACTAATGAACTGTCCTGTTGCTACAAAATGGAGCCTTTCTCTCATAGGCCAGTTGTGAATTATGAGTACATTTCCTTTTATTGCCTATAAATCTTTTCTGTTCACAGTAGCTTAAAACACCTAAATTCACATTGCTGACTGTGCAGCAGTGCTCTGGATGTTTGGGATTAATAGTCAAGTCAAGCACATCCCCCATATTTTAACATTCATTTTCGGTATAGTCTGACCTTAATTACAGTAAATCAGAACTTATCCAGTGACAAACTTGATAAATGTCAGCATCCTTTTTTTTTTTCTTGTATGTGTGTCATAATAATTTTCCCACTGCATGATGAAATAGTGTTTTAGAGAAAAAATTAACCTAGAGTTAAATACTATAACATCAGGTTTGAAAGATAATATTGGTTTTGACTGCATGACTGAAAGTGGATAATAAAGTCAGTGCCAAAGGGCTGGTGTGGAGAAGTTGATATGACCAATATGTGTATGGAAGTTAGAGTAAAACTGATTACAAATGGAAAATCTCAGGGAGGTGTACAAAAAAAGTAGTTGATTATAACAGAGAGATTGGGGAAATGCCTACAAAAGAAACAAAGGAAGGGGAAATAATTAAGTTGAAGCCCAGCAGAACTTACTTCCTATAACTGAAAGAAAGGTGCCTGAGGTAGACACAAATGGAAATGAAAGAGGTAGAGATGGTAAGAGCCTTTCATAAGGCAGCTATTTAAATATAAATGAGAAGCAAGATGAGTGACCAAGAGGAGGCAAGTATTAAATGAAGCTTGGTGAAGGAAAAAAAAAAAAAGGATTTAGAAGCCAGTTCTAAAGATTCAACGGAAAGCTGATAAAGATGCTACAGAAGATGGTAACTAGCTCATGCTTAATATTGCTAAATTATGGAATGAACATAAGTGCATTGTGATGGCATGTATACAGCACTGATATGTGTATTTGCTAAGCTCATTCACTGTCTTTGATAAATCCTTGAAAGTAGAGGAACAGCTGTGAACAGGATGCCTGGTATAACCCCTACCCATTCTAATGCAAATGTATCCTATGATAATCCTAGAAAGGAGAAGACCAGGCTAAGATAATGCAGAGGTAGTGTAAAACTGTAGTTTCAATAAAGCATTAGTCCTAAGATTTCCTTAAAATACAATAATATTTGTAACAGTGGCCATTTAATATAGCAATAATAATGATAACAGTAGTCCCTATTTTGTGAAGAACATTTGCTATATGCCAGGGATTCTAATATGTGTTTTGCTTATTTTATCCATTTAAATCTTCTTGCTGACCTTATGAGCTAAGCATTATTTTCCCAGTTCACTTATGAGGACTTGGGAGCTCAGAGAGATTAAGAAACCTGTCCAAGGTTATTGTCAGTAATTAGAAGAGTTGTGATTCTAATCAGATATGCTTTAGTTCCAAGGCCCAGGTTCACAATATGATAAAACAGATTTATTTCACTAATTTAAGGAATATCTTACCTTTGGTTCTTTTGTTATAAAAAATGGTCTAGGACATGGGTTAATTTTAAAATTCAATAGCTCCATAGTTTAAGTGAATGCCTCATTTATTTTTAATTTAGAACACATGGGCCCCAAATAGTGTGAAAGCACAAGATATTTGCAAAGAGACAATGTGCTTAAATGTTTGCTGAGAAACAGGGAAGGTATAAGGGGCATGAAAGGAAATTTTATCCTTTATTCCACTTTTGTTTAACCTTGTTCTTGACTGGAAGATTTTAAGATTAATTCATTTGAATAAGATGTGCAGTTTCATGAGGGGGTTAAATATCTCCACTAGAGTCCCAGTCATGAAATGTCTCTAAAAATGTAACAGTTCTTTTGTTTGAGGAGGAGAAGAGGTCGATAGAGGATGAGATGGCTGGATGGCATCACTGACTCAATGGACGTGAGTCTGAGTGAACTCTGGGAGTTGGTGATGGGCAGGGAGGCCTAGCGTGCTACGATTCATGAGGTCGCAAAGAGTCGGACATGGCTGAGGGACTGAACTGAACTGAACTGATCCTAAAAGTTTGCATTTCCCTAATTAATAATGATCTTTAGTAGATTCTTATATGCTTTTTTCACTCAGGCATATTTATAAAAATGTCCATTAAGCTTCTTTGTTGTTTTTTGTAGGTTGGGTTATTTGCATGTGTGTGTGTGTGTGTGTGTATTGTGAGTTTCTTATATTTTTGGATATTAATCCCTGATAGGTAATGATTTACAAATATTTTCTCCCATTTTGTGTTGATGGGAATACAAACTGGTGCAGCCACTATGGAAACAGTATGAAGTTTCCTTTAAATATTGAAAGTAGAACCATTGCATGATTCAGCAATCCCACTTCTGGGTTTGTATCCAAAGGAAATGATAATAATATCTTGAAGAGATATTTGCACTCCCATGTTCACTGCAGCATTATACACTATAACCAAGATATGGGAAAAGCCTAAGTCACCATCTGTGGATAAATAGATAAAGAAAATATGGTATGTGAAATATTATTGAGCCATAGAAAGAAAGAAATTGTGCTGAGACAACATGGATGAACGTGGAGGAAGATGTTGGTCAAAGGGTACAGACTTCCACTTACACGAAGATAAACTCTGGGTTCTAATGTACAAGGTTACTAATACTATCCTATATAATTAAAATTGGCTGTGGGAGTAGATTTTAAGTATTCACACTGCACACACACACACACACACACACACACACACATACATAGATGGTAACTACATAAAGTGAAGAGATGGGAAAAAAGTTAAAGCACAAGAACCTGGGATTGAAGCAGTTAATCCAAGGAGTAGTTGCTTTAATGGAAAACCAGGGAACCAGAAAAAAAAATCATAAATTCATTTATCTGTGGGTAAGGGGGTTGGTCACACAGTTAATATAACTTTAATGAGATCCTACAATAGTCTGATTTTTTCCACAGCTTGTTGTGATCCACACAGTCAAAGACTTTAGTGTAGTCAATGAAGCAGAAGTAGATGTTTTTTGGAAGTCCTTTGCTTTTTCTAAGATCTAACAAATATTGGCAATTTGACCTCTGTTTCCTTTGCCTTTTTTAAATGCAGCTTGTCCATCTGAAAGTTTTTGTTTTTTGTACTTCCGAAACCTAGCTTGAACGGTTTTGAGCATTACCTTGCTAGCCTGTGAAAGGAGTGCAATTGTACAGCAGTAGTCTGAACATTCTTTGGCATTGTGTTACTTTGGGATTGGAATGAAAACTGATATTTTCCAGTCTCATGGCCATTGCTGAGTTTTCTAAATTGGCTGACATATTAGGTGCTGTACTTTTAACAGCATTGTCCTTCAGGATTTGAAATAACTCAGCTGGAATTCTATTACCTCCACTAGCTTTGTTTGTATTAGTGCTTCCTAAGGCCCACTTGACTTCACACTCCAGGATATCTGGCTCTAGGCGAGTGACCACACCACCATGGTTATCTGGGACATCAAGACCAGTTTTCCATAGTTCTGTTGGTTCAAATTTGAGAAAGGAGTATGTCAAGGTTGTATATTGTCACCCTTCTTATTTAACTAATATGCAAAGTAATTCAAGTAAAATGCTGGGCCAGGTGGCTCACAAGCTGGTATCTAGATTGCTGGGAGAAATATCACCAACCTCAGGTATGCAGATGATGCCATTCTAATGGCAGAAATTGAAAATGGACTAAAGAGCCTCTTGATTAGGGGGAATAGGAGAATGAAAAAGCTGTCTTAAAACTCAACATTAAAAAAAAAAAAACAAAACTAAGACCATGACACCCAATCTCATTACTTCATGGTAAATAGATATGGGAAAAAATGGAAACAGTGACAGATTCTATTTTCTTGGGCTCCAAAATCATTTTAGATGGTGATTGCACTCACAAAATTAAAAGACCCTTGCTTCTTAGAAGAAAAACTATGACAAACTAAAAAGCAGAGACATTACTTTGCCAACACATGTCTATATAGTAAAAAAACTAAAAATTAAAAAAAACACACACCCACACATTTTTTTTTTCATTAGTCATATAGAAATGTGAGAGTTGGACCATGAAGAAGGTTGAGCACCAAATAACTGAGGCTTTCAAATTGCAATGCTGGAAAAAACTCTTGAGAGTCCTTTAAACAGCAAGGAGATCAAACCAGTCGATCCTACAGGAAATCAACCCTGAATATTCACTGAAATGATAGATGATGAAGCTAGCTCCAATACTTTGGTCACCTGATGTAAAGAGTCAACTCATTTGACAAGACCCTGATGCTGGGAAAGATTGAGGGCAGAAGAATAAGGAGGCAACATTGAATAACATGATTGGATGGCATCACCCAACTGAACAGATATGAGTTTGAGCAAACTCCAGAAGATAGAGAAGGACAAGGAAGCCTGGAATGTTGCAGTTTCTAGGGTCACAAAGAGTCAGACACAATTTAGAGACTAAACAACAATCATAACCTTGAAGGAAGAGATACATGCCATGGTTCCTTTCCAATAGGGTCAGCAGTCTAGTGGTGGCAGAGGTTATGTACAGTGATGATTTAAGCATAAAATGGCAATAGTTAAGGTAATTGTGGAGCACAAGAACTCTTATTAACCTGGACAGAGAGGAAAAATTTCCTGGAGGAAGCATGATGCCAGAACAGAATATTGAACTGGAAGATTTAGCTGGTAAAGAAATCTAAGGTCTTTATCTCTAGCACTATAGTAAATGACATCACCTTCCAAATGAAAGAATGAAAATGCTCAATGTAATATTTAAAACTACTTTTAAAATATATTTCTGATCTAACTTGAAAGAAAAGATTCTTTCTTTATGGAGCTCATGAAATAAAAGCAAAATTATCACTGTTAGTAGTGTATATAAGGAGAAGGCAATGGCAATCCACTCCAGTACTCTTTCCTGGAGAATCCCATGGATGGAGGAGCCTGGTAGGCTACAGTCCATAGGATCACTAAGAGTTGGACACGACTGAATGACTTAGCAGCAGCAGCAGCAGTGTATATAAAAACCATCTTCTAATAAAAGTATTGTGTCACATTGTGGAGATCTTCAGGGAATAGTAGGTAAAATTTACTCTCTGCTATAGATGGAGCATCTTAGGAAAGATATATATATATTTTTAAGTTGGGATTTTAAGGGGCCAGTCTCAGTGTAAAACTTCATGCTAAATAAATTCCCTACCCAGAGGGAATAGTAAGCAAACCTGATTGGAGATTGATATTCAGTGGATGGGGAGGAAATAATATTTCCTGATAATTTTTCTATGTGCAAGTTAACCTCTGATTTATGTCTGAAATCACAGTAAATGTGTGGTCTGAAAAATATCAAGCAGGTAATTAAATTTAAAAAGGTCCATATTTAATAATAGGCTCTCAAATCAACTCATAGCACCAACAAAACCTGAAAATGCCCCATAGTTGCAATTCTAATGAGAATATGCTGCTCACAGTAAAAGGTCACATAGTACATACTGAAATAATGCCCCTGGGATGAGATCCATATACGTTTCAGAAAATATGTTGAGTTACACATACATTTCAACCGGAATTACCCAGTGCAAAGAATACAAGATACATTAAATGTATTTCAGGAAATGAAGAGCATAATAGAAAATAAAAGCAAAGAGAAAAATAAAGCTACAAAGAATAATATGTGTGTGTGCTTAGTCACTGATTTGTGTCCGACTCCTTGCAATCCATAGACTGTACCCTGCCAGGCTCCTCTGCCCAAGGTATTTTCATGGCAAGAATATTGGAGCAGGTTGCCATTTCCTTCTCCAGGGAATCTTCTCAACCCAAGGACTGAACCTGCATCTCTTGTGTCTCCTGCATTGGCAGGCAGATTCTTTACAACTGTACCACTTCAGAAGCCCAAAAGAACCATAGAGTTAAATGAAACAAAGAAAGACTTGTATAAATATTACAGATACATGTATGTGCATAATATATTATTCATCTAATTGAATCTTAAAATCAATGGATGGAGTAAATTCCAAAATTTTCTAGAGAAATGTAAGACAGGAAACACATTTTAAAAGTTACCCAGAAAGCAGAGACATGGAGATACAATAGTGTTTAAAAGAGATGAGAGAGTGTGAAATTACACCATATGGGTTTTCAGAGCCCAAGGATAAAACAAGAAAAAGAATGAGGAGAAACAATATTTAAGTGAAGCAATCAAAAATCTAGGAAGCGCCACAAATCTCAAAAGATTATTTGAAAAATGAAGATAAATCCAATCTGGACTTCTAGTATTGAAATTGTACAGTAAGAAAAAAAAAAAGTAGCTTGAGACTAAACAGAAACTACTTCCAAAAGCACCATAATTAACTTTGATGGTTGCTCTTGAATAGTGTCAATGGAAACTAAAAGACAGCGGGATATCTTCCAAACTCTGAGACAGATGAGCGTTAAAAAATCAGTCTTGAGAGAAGCTATCTTTTGGGAATAAGGGTAAAATACTGATCCTATAAAGACAAAACCTGAGAGATCTTAGAAACAGCTGACATTCATGAGATAACATACCAAGTCAAGAATTGAGCAAGAGATAAAATAATCACACAGGGAAGATCTGTGGTTGATGTCAGAATACTGACAAAACTATTGGCTAATGTGCGGATAAATTTAAACAAACATGTGAAGCAATAATAATGCATATATTTATAAGAAGAAAACTAATAAAAACTGAATACTAAACCAAATAGATTATGAATAGGAAGTAGGATGAGCATCGTTGAAAACTGGAAAACTATTTGCCACTTTCTTGCATCTACCCTATGACTCAGTAATTCCACAACTAGTTATTTATCCAAAGCAAATGGAAACTGTGCCAACACAACCCCAAATAGGCTTGAACAAAAATATTCAGAGCAGTTTTATTCACAATAACTGAAACCTGGAAATAGTTCAGAAAGCCATGATTAGGAGAGTGCATTTTAATAACACAAAACCTCAAATAAAAAATTCATAAAAAAGAATGTTGCATATCAATTTAAAGTAATAAACATCTGATATACACAAGATAGATGAGTGAAAAAAGCCCAGTACAAAAGAGAGTATATCACACATTTCAATTTATATGAAGTTCTATAACAGATAAAACTAATCCATGCTATCTGTAATAAAAATCAGATACACGGTTGTTTCAAGGGGGTGGTGGTAATTTGACTGAGAAGGTGGACCAAGGGGCGATGAATCTATATATTGATTTGGTATAGATTGTACAGGTGCATTTTCTTTCATTTTTTTAAAATTTATTTTTAAAACATTTTTTATTTTTACTTCAAGAGCATTAAATTGTACACAAAAGATCTGAGCTAATCAATGCATATAAAATATATATCAATAAAAAGACACATGTGCATGCTAAGTAGCTTCAGTCATGTCTGACTGTTTACATTCTTTGGACTATTTAGTCTGCCAGGCTGCTCTGTCCATGGAATTCTCCAGGCAAGAATCCTCGAATGGGTTGCTGTGACTGCCTCCACAGGATCTTTCCAACCCAGGGATCAAACCTTCAGTTCTTATGTCTTCTGCATTGGCAGATGGGTTCTTTACCACAAGTGCCACCTGGAATTCTCAACAAGTAGAGAGAAAATCGAATGAAAAAAATTAAAAAAAAATAGTAAAACGACAAACTGAGTAATTGCAAAAGAAGGCAAAACAGGAAAAAAAATGAAACTGATGATGAGAGAAATTATATAATAGGAAGATAAATTGTTAATCACAATTAAAATGTAGTGACAAAAGTCTCAAAACACAAAAGAGAGATCTTCATCTACATGGTGCTATATGGTGTTTATTGCTATATATGGAAGCTATAGAAAAATATAAATTTTGAAATTTAAAGGATGGAGAAAGATACACTAGAAAAAAAAGTGACTTGAAGATGATTAATGCATTATTGTATGACAAAATAGACAATAAGGCAAACATGATACCAGAAATAAAATAATATTCTATACAGTGATACAAAAGAGAAATTGGACAGATGTCCATAAAAATTATAAATTAGATGAATAAGAATAATTTTAATTCTTAATAGTTTAATTATTTTTAGAATATTTACATATTCATGAAGTGGTTTGGTTAGACATGGGTAGTATATTCACCTGTGTATTGACTAGAAGTGTTGTAATTTAGGAGAGGAACGAGAGCTACTTACTGAGTTGGAGTGTATGACTCTGTTAGAGTATACTTCTTTTCCCAATTAAGAAAAGGAAAGATTTATCTCAGGTTATCCGATTGGTACTGGTGACCTTTAATCATTTAAGTTTTATAGGTGTCAGAAAGGCAGTAAATTCATTCCTGCACATTTAATTTATGGTGAGAATTTAAGGTAAAATAATTCAAAATTATCTGGTTATGTAGGTCTGCTGTTAAACACAGAATGAGACTGAAATTCCAATATCATTAGCCTTCCATATGGAAGTATATTTGGGACTATGAAGTGAGGTGAATTAAGAGACAGTCATGTGGCACTAGTGGTAAAAAACCCACTTGCCTATTCAAGAGACCCAAGAAACAGAGGTTTGATCCCTGGGTTGAGAAGATCCCATGGAGACAGTCATGGTAACCCACTAAAATATTTTTACTTGGAGAATCCCATAGAGGGAATAGCCAGCAGGCATTAGTCCATAGGGTCACACAGAGTCAGACACAATTGAAGTGACTTAGCACACACAACACATGACAAATAATTACTGCCAATACAACAATTACACAAAATAAAAACAGTATTATGCTTTAGTGTGATAGGTTGTAAGAAGTATTTCCAGAAGTAGAAAGAAAATGCATTTAAAATTGCACTCTGAATTTTATTGCAAAAATAAAATTATTTTCAAACATTTAGTTTATATATCTAAATAACTTTTAGTTATATTATTTTCTTTCATAAAGCTCTGTAATTACCTTTTGCTAGAGTTTTTGGCTTGTCACATGTCTGTGGATTATTTGTGTTTATTTTTTAAACATCTATGCCATATTACCACTAAAGGTTTTGAGGCAAGTCAATCCTCAGTTTTATCCTAAATCTTATACAGATAAACAGATTTCAATTTAATGTTTTCAAATTTACAGATAAAATGCCATTTCTTATTCAGTAAAAATTAGGGCTCAGTGTTGCTCCTTAATATTTGATTAAAAAGAAAGACAAGAACAAGACAATTGGCTGTAAGGTGAACTTTGATTAGACAGTACAATTGTCTTTATAGGCTCATTATTATTTCTAGAATCCCAGTGATTGTGTTTTTAACCATGCACTGTGTTTGTACATGATCACCTCTGTCCTTGCCATTTAACTCAAGACTATAACCAAAGAACTTCTCAGATCTTTAGTAGGTGTGGTATCCATTCCACATTTTCTAGTTAAAAAAGAAATGTGAATAGTGTAAAACTTTGAGTTTTGGGGAGAAAACATCTTCTTTATACTGTATTATAATTATAATATATCACAAAAATGAGATTGTCCAGAACTCAATATTTTAGTAAGTGGGCAGAAAGGAATACTGGTCCTCATAGTATGTAATTTTCAAATCTTTCCTCAAAAATAAGTTTTCTTTTAAAATAAATTACAAAGTTTACTTGAGAGTGTGGCAGTGTGTAGAAGTGGAAATTAATGTTAGAACCATAAGAAGCTAAAATACCACTTTTCCAAAGCTTTTTTTAGTATAAAGGACCATGTAAGAGCTAAAGAATTTCTGTAGAGGAAAACTCCACTTGTTCGTGACTCCTCCTTTTTTTTTGGACCAATTTATTTGTTAACAACAACAACAAAAAAGGACAAATCGAATACCAACAAGAACTTCTTTATTTGCATTAATGAGTGAAATTTTAAGCTCTTACAGAATGCTATCCAATATAAAGTGTTAGGCTTAATTTTAATGCTTCCCTGAAGACATCATAATTGTAGTAACACTAGTAGTATCCATTGCCTCAAATTTAGTAATATATAAATCCAGGTTTGAAAATAATATTAGATATTTCCAGGCTTAGAATAATTTTGTATATACCTCTATCTTCTCATAAGTAATTTTAAAAAATCAGTCTATATTTTGAATTTATTTCACACTTGCCCCTTTAAAAAATCTGGCTTGGTAATAAGGTGAAAATAATATTTTTAATTAATTTATTTATTTTAATTGGAAGATAATTACTTTACAAGATGTGGTGTTTTTTGCCATACAGCGACATGAATCAGCCATGGATGCACATACGTCCCTCCATTCTGAACCTCCTTCCTACCTCCCTCCCCACCCCATCCCTCTGGGTTGCCTCAGAACACTGGCTTTGAATGTTCTGCTTCATGCATTGAACTTTCACTGTCATCTGTTTTACATATGGTAATACATGTTTCAATGCTATTCTCTCAAATCATCCCACTGTTGCCATTCTTAACATACACTTTCAATATGCTTTAAAAGTTGACATTTTTAATATAGATCTTATTTTGGGGATCTCAAAAATTAAAAGCCTTTCCTGTGAAAGACTCTAGTGCTGCATGGTGACCCCAGGCACACTCACAGAACAAAAGATTGTGCCCCTAGGGAATACCAAAGGAGACCAAGCCAGCTGCTGTTTATGGCCCTCGCTCCCTGGAGGCAGAGAGTCAGGTGTACAACAGCCAAACCAAGAAGGTGAGGAGTTGCTGTAATCTCGGCCCCAGAGACTGCATCTTCCAACAAACTGTGAGCAAGTTGCCAGTTGCTAAACATCCCTTTCTGGGATCCTGGACAGTTTACATCTACCAGGAGTGTCACAGCCTGAGATCAGTTCCCAGAGGAGACACATAGCACACCTGGGACTGTACCAGGAAACCAAGCAGCCATGACTGGGGTGGTGTATAAGATTAATGGCCCATCTGGGACAATTCATTCACCAAAAAACCAGTGCTCTAAACAACTTGGACCTGGGAAAGGCAGAAAATGCACAGCCCATTGGTTCTGTGCCCTTGTAGAGCACCCAAGAACCTGAGCAGCTTAGACCTGGGAAGTACATGAAATGCAGGTCCCACTTGGGACAGTACCCTTGCAGAACACCCTGCAGCCTGAGCAGTGTGGATCCAGGAAGTACATGCCACCATAGGTTGTGGCAAATCCAGTGTTGTCCATCCACTGTGAGCACTTACCATACCTGCCAATGGTATTTGTTTGCAGTGTCCCTCTCTCTCCACAGCACAACTGAACAAGTGAGCTTAAATAAGTGGCCACCTTCATCTCTTCGTGTCAGGGCAGAAATTAGACACTGAAGAGACTTACAAACAGAGGAAGCCAAAATAAACAAAGAAGGGGGAACCATCCCAGAAGTGACAGGTCCAGCAAATTAAAACCCTACAGTTAATGCTAAGACTGTGCATTTGAAGGGGTACCAATAGACCTTGAGAACAAGTACAAGCCAGAACAAGTGACTATCTGACACTGAACTGACCACACACTAATCACAGCTGCTCAAGATAAACTCCTAGATATATTTTTACTATTATCGTTTTTTAAGTTTTAAAAAAACTGTTAGTTCAATATTACTCCTTTAGCTTTCATTTTTATAGCTTACTGTTATCTTTCAATAAAAGCTTATTAAAAAAAAGCAAATTCCATACATATATATGTGTATAATCTTTGTTTTGTACTTTTTATATTGCATTTTTGAGAATCTATATTCTAGGCTTTTAATCTTCTTTTTTGATATTTGTTATCAATTTTGTTCCTTTAAGAACCTAATCTTCAATATCCATTTTCACTTAGGGATTTGATTACTGGCTTGATTGCTTTCTCCCCTTTTCCCCTTTTGACTCTCCCTTTTCTAGTCCAGGTCAAATATGTTTCCTTCTTCCCTATTCTCTTCTCTATATAACTCTGAATTTCTCTGGGTGTTCCTCTCTGTGGAGAGTTGCTTCATTATTAGCTTAGCACAGCATATTCTGTGCTTTATGGTTGGAGGAGTCTTGAGGCTAGTGCAAGAGAAGGACTGAAACCCAGAGGACAGAGGCTTAACTCCAGAACTTTAGAACATTAGAGAACTCCTGACTCCAGGGAACATTAATAGACAAGAGCTCACCCAAAAGTCTCCATACCTACACTGAAACCAAGCTCCACCCAAGACCAAGTTCCAGTGCAAGACACATAATGCTAATCCTCCAGAAAAACAGGAACACAACCCAGAACATAAAAAGATAGTCTGCCCAAAGCCATGCTAATACCATAGACAACCCAAAACTCACTACTAGACACGTCGTTGCACTCCAGAAAGAAGATATCCATCTCCACACAAACACAAGTTCCCTCTACTAGGAAACCTCGACAAGCCACCAATCCAAAAAACCTACAAGGAGCAGACTCCACAGTAAAGAGGAACCACTAACATCCAGCCTACAGAAAGAGCACCCCAAACACAATAATCTAAGCAAAATGAAAAGTCAGATAAATATTCAGCAGGTGAAGGAACATGATAAAAATCCACCAAACCAAAAAAGAAAAAAAAGATGGAGCTAGGGAGTCTATCTAAAAAAGAATTCAGAATAATGATAGTAAAGTTGATCCAAAATCTTGAAAACAAAATGGAGTTACAGATAAATAGGTTAGGGACAAGGATAGAGAAGATGAAAGACATGTTTAACAAGGACCTAGAAGAAATAAAGAAGAGTCAATCAATAATGAAAAATGCAATAACTGAGATTAAAAGTGGTCTAAAGGGAACCAACAGTAGAATAACTGTGACAGAAGAGAGGGGAGGTGCAAGATAGAATGGTGGAAATAAATGAAGCAGAGAGGGAAATAAAAATAATTTAAAGAAATGAGGACAACCTCAGAGACCTCTTGGACAGTGTTAAATGCCCCAACATTCGAATCCTAAGTGTCCCAGACAAGATGAAAAGAAAGGGCATGAAAAAGTACCTGTGGAGATAATAGTCGGAATCTTCCATAAAATGGGAAAGGAAATAGCAACTGAATTCCACGAAACCCAAAGAGTCCCAAATAGGATAAAACAAGGCAAAACACCCCAAGACACATATTAATCAAACTAACAAAATTAAACACAAAGATCAAATATTAAAAGCAGTAAGGGAAAAGAAAAAAAATGACACACAAAGGAATCTTCGTAAGAATATCAGCTGATCTTTCAAAAACACTCTTCACGCCAGAAAGCTCTAACAGGACATTCTTAAAGGGAGGAAAGAGTAAAACCTACAACCAAGATTACTCTAACCAGCAAGGATCTCATTCAGATATGAAGGAAAAATCAAAAGATTTACATACAAGCAACAGCTGAGAGACTTCAGCACCACCAAGCCAGCTCTTCAACAGATGCAAAAGGATCTTCTTTAGACAAAACAAAGTAGAGGTTTATAAAAACAAACTGAAAGCAACAAAGTAAATGGGAATGGGATCATAGTTGTCAACAATTACCTTAAATGTAAATGGGATAACTGCTCCAACCAAAAGATAAAATCTAGAAGAATAGATACAAAAAGACCTCTATATATGTTGTCTACAAGAGACTCACCTTAAACCTATGGATACATACAGACTGAAAGAGGGGCTGGAAAAAGATATCTCATTCTAATGGAGATCAAAAGAAAGCTGAAGTAGCAATAGTCATAACAAATAAAATAGACTTTGAAACAAAGACTGTGATAAGAGACAAAGAAAGACACTACATAATAATCAAAGGGTCAATCCAAGAAGAAGATATAACAATTACAAATACATATGCACCCAACATAGGAGCACCTCAATACCTAAGGCAAATGCTAACAAGTATGAAAGGGGAAGTTAAAAGTAACACAATAGTGGGGAACTTTAATACCCAACTCACATCTATGGTTAGAGCAATCAAACAGAAAAATAGCAAGGAAACACAAGCTTTAAATGATACAATGGACCAGTTAGACCTAAAGGATATCTATAGGGCATCTCACCCCAAAACAATGGATTTCACCTTTTTCTCAAGTGCACATGAAACATTCTCAAGGATAGATCACATCCTGGGCCATAAAACTAGCCTTAGTAAATTAAAAAAAAAATAAATAAATAAATAAATAAAGAAATCATTTCAAGCATTTTTTCTGATCCCAATGCAATGAGATTAGATGCCCACAATATAAAAGGAAGGAGAGGAAATGGCAACCCACTCCAGTACTCTTGCCTGGAGAATCCCATGGATGGAGGATCCTGGTGGGCTACAGTCAGTTGGGTCACAAAGAGCTGAACATGACTGAGCAACTTCACTTTCACAGGGAAAAAAAAAAAAAAAAGGCAATAAAAACACAATCATATGAAGGCTAAACAACACGTTCTTGAATAATCAACAGATCACAGTTTAAATCAAAAAGGAAATCAATATATGCATGGAAATAAATGAAAATGAAAATAGGACAACGCAAAATCTAAGGGATTCAGAAAAATCAGTGTTGAGAGGGAGATTTATAGCAATATAAACCTACCTCAAGAAACAAGAGACACGTCAAATAACCCACCTAAATTTACACCTAAAACAACTGGAAAAAAAAAACAGAGAAACCACAAAGTTAGTGGAAGGAAAGAAATAAAAATCAGGACAGAAATAAAACAAAAAGGAGACGATAGAAAAGAATAACAAACGTAAAACCTGGTTTTCTGAGAAGATGAATAAAAAGACAAACCATTAGCCAGTCTCATCAAGAAAAAAAAAGAAGAATCAAATCAGTAAAATTAGGAATGAAAATGGAGAAATCAAGACAGACAACACAGAAATACAAAAGATCATAAGAGACTACTATGAGCAATTATATGACAATAAAATGGAAAACTTGGGAGAATTGGACAAATACCTAGAAAACTGTAACTTTCCAAAACTAAACCAGGAATAGAAAATCTTAACAGACCCATCACAAGCACAGAAATAGAAACTATAATAAAAGCTCTTCCAACAAACAAAAGTGCAGGAAGAGATGGCTTCACAGTTTAATTCTGCCAAAAATTTAGAGAAGCGCTAACACCTATCCTATTCAAAATCTTCCGGAAAATTCCAGAGGAAGGAAAACTCCCAAACTCATTCTACAAGTCCATCATTACTCTGATACCAAACCAGACAGAAAAGCAACAACAACAACAACAACAACAACAACCAAAAAAAAAAATTACAGGCCAATATAATTGATGAACATAGATACAAAAATCCTCAACAAAATTCTAGCAAATAGAGTCTGACAACATACTAAAATGATCATACATCATGATCGATTGGGATTTTTTTTTTTTACAGGAATACAAGGATTCTTCAATATTCTCCAGACCAGAATACTGGAGTGGGTAGCTGATACCTTCTCCAGGGGATCTTCCTAACCCAGAGATAGAACCTAGGTTTCCCACACTGTAGGCAGATTCTTTACCAGCTGAGCCACAACAATAAAGACCATACCCAATAATAAACTCAAAATGGATTAAAAATCTAAATTTAATACTATAAATTATAAAACACAGATGAAAACACAGGCAGAACACTCTCTGCCATAAATCACATCACTATCCTTTTGAACTGTGGTGTTGGAGAAGACTCTTGAGAGTCCCTTGGACTGAAGGGAGATCCAAACAGTCCATTCTAAAGGAGATCAGCCCTGGGATTTCTTTGGAAGGAACGATGCTAAAGCTGAAACTCCACTACTTTGGCCACCTCATGAAAAGAGTTGACTCATTGGAAAAGTCTCTGATGCTGGGAGGGATTGGGGGCAGGAGGAGAAGGGGACGACAGAGGATGAGATGGCTGGATGGCATCACGGACTCGATGGATGTGAGTCTGAGTGAACTACGAGAGTTGGTGATGGACAGGGAGGCCTGGCGTGCTGCGATTCATGGGGTTGCAAAGAGTCGGACATGACTGAGCGACTGAACTGAACTGAATTTACTGATGCTGTATGACCCACTCTCCCAGAGTAATGGAAATAAAAGCAAAATTAAAAAATGAGTCCTAATTAAAAGCTTTTGCACAATGAAGGAAACTATAAGCAAGGCTAAAAGGCAGCCTTCAGAATAGGAGAAAATAATAGCAAGTGAAGCAATTGACAAAGAATTATTCTCCAAAATATTACAAGCAGTTCATGCAGCTCAGTATCAGAAAAAAATGAACAACCCGATCAAACAGTGGGCAAAAGAACTAAACAGACATTTCTCCAAAGAGGATATATGGATGGCTAATCAAAACATGAGAAGATGCTCAACATTACTCATTATTAGAGAAATGCAAATCAAAACCACAATGAGGTATCATCACATGTTGGTCAGAATGGCCATCATCAAAAAGTCTACAAAGTATAAACGCTTGAGAGAGTGTAGAGAAAAAGGAACCTCTTACAGTGCTGGTGGAAATGCAAACTACTACAACTACTATAGAGAGCAGTGTGGAGATTCCTTAAAAAACTGAAAATAGAACTGCCATATGACTCAGTAATACCACTGGTGGGCATACACATTGAGGAAATCAGAACTCAAAGAGATACGTGTACCCCAATATTCATTGCAACACTGTTTACAATAGTTAGGAAATGGAAACAACCTAGATGTCCATTGGCAGACAAATGGATAAGGAATTTGCAGTACAAATACACAATGGACGGAGAAGGCACTGGCACCCCACTCCAGTACTCTTGCCTGGAAAATCCCATGGATGGAGGAGCCTGGTAGGCTGTAGTCTATGGAGTCGCAAAGATTTGGACATGATTGGGTGACTTCACTTTCACTTTTCACTTTCATGCATTGGAGAAGGAAATGGCAACCCACTCCAGTATTCTTGTCTGCAGAATCCCAGGGACAGAGGAGCCTGGTAGGCTGCCATCTATGGAGTCGCACAGAGTCAGACATGACTGAAGTGACTTAGCAGCAGCAGCAGCAGCAGCATACACAATGGAATGTTTACCCAGCTATTAAAACACACACACATTGGGCTTCCCTGGTGGCTCAGACAGTAAAGCGTCTGCCTCCAATGCAGGAGACCTGGGTTCGATCCCTGGGTCAGGAAGATCCCCTGGCGAAGGAAATGGTAACCCACTCCAGTACTCTTGTCTAGAAAATTTCATGGGTGAAGGAGCCTGGTAGGCTACAATAAATGGGATGGAAAAGAGTCAGACATGACTGAGCAACTTCACTGGTTCACTGGTTAATGAGGTGGGAAAAAACTGGAGCCTTTTTACAGAGTGAAGTAAGTCAGAAAGAGAACCACCAATATAGTATATTAACACATATATTTGACATTTAGAAAGACTGTAGCGATGATCCTATATGCAAGGCAGCAAAACAGATACAGATGTAAATAATAGACTTTTGGACTATGTGAGAAAATGGGAAGGCAGGATGATTTGAGAGAATAGCATTGAAACATGTATATTCAGTTCAGTAAGTAAGTCGTGTCCAACTCTTTCAACCCCATGGACTACAGCACACCAGGCTTCCCTGTTCATCACCAACTCCCAAGATTACACAAACACATGTCCACTGAGTTGGTGAGGCCATCCAACCATGTCATCCTCTGTTTTCCCATTCTCCTGCCTTTGATCTTTTGCAGCATTAGGGTCCTTTCAAATCAGTGAGTTCTTCTCATCCAGTGGACAAATTATTGAAGCTTCAGCTTCAGTTTCAGTGCTTCCAATAAATATTCAGGACTGATTTCCTTTAGGACTGAGTGGTTTGATCGCTTTGCAGTCCAAAAGACTCTCAAGAGCCTTTTCCAACACCACAGTTCCAAAGCATCAATTCTTCGCATTCAGCTAAAAAACTGATGGTCCAACTCTCACATCAATACTTCAGTTCAATTGAGTTCAATCTCTCAGTCGTATTCGACCCTCTGCAACCCCATGGACTGCAGAATGCCAGGCTTCCCTGTCCATCACCAACTCCTTTTTAATATGCTGTCTACATGGGTTATAGCTTTTCTTCCAAGGAGCAAGCATCTTTTAATTTTATGGCTACAGTCACCATCTGCAGTGATTTTTGAGCTCCCCCAAAATGAAGTCTGTCATTGTTTTCATTGTTTAACCATCTATTTCCAATGAAGTGATGGGAGATGACAGAGGATTCCATCATTGGATGGCATTACTGACTCAATGGACTTGAGTTTGAGTAAACTCTGGAAATTGGTGATGGACAGGGAGGCCTGGCATTCTGTAGTCCATGGGGTTGCAAAGAGTTGGACATGACTGAGTGACTGAAATGAACTGACCTGAACTGATTCTCTGATTAAATCTATCAAACAAACAAACAAACAAAAACTCTAGCATGTTGCCATGCCTTCCTCCAGAGAATGAGTGTATATAGTCTTGCAATTCTTATATTTTCTTGTTAAATTGATCCGTTTGTCTGTAGGTAATGTTCTTCTTTGATTCTTGTTAGTCCTTGTTTTAAAGTCTACTTTATATATTATAAGTATCGCTACCATAGCTTTTTTGAAAATTTCTATTTGAATGGAATACTTTTTATTTTCCCTCACTTTTAATATGTGTATGTCTTGAATCTCAAGTGAGATTCTTATCAGTTCAGTTCAGTTCAGTAGCTCATTTGTGTCCAACTCTACAACTCCATGTACTGAAGCATGCCAGACTTCCCTGTCCATCACCAACCCCTGGAGTTTTCTCAAACTCATGTCCATTGAGTCAGTGATGTCATCCAGCCATCTCATCCTCTGTCATCCCCTTCTCCTCCTGCCTTCAATCTTTCCCAGCATCAGGGTCATTTCTAATGAGTCATTTCTTCACATCACGAGGTCAATATTTCAGCTTCATCATCCATCCTTCCAATGAATATTCAGGATTGATTTCCTCTAGGATTGACTGGTTTGATCTCATTGCTGTCCAAGAGTGTTCTCCAACATGACAGTCCAAATAATCAGTTCTTTGGCACTCAGCTCTCTTTATGGTCCAACTCTTACATCCACACATGACTACTGGAAACAGCGTAGCTTTGACTAGACAGATCTTTGTTGGCCAGTTAATGTCTCTGCTTTTTAATATTCTGACTAGGTTTTTCACAGCTTTTCTTTGAAGGAGCAAGCATCTTTTAATTTCATGGCTGCAGTCACCATTTTCAGTGCTTTTGGAGACCAAGTAAACAAGTTCTATCACTGTTTTAAATATTTCCCCATCTATTTACCATGAAATGATGGGACCAGATGCCATGATCTCAGCTTTTTGAATGTTGAGTTTTCACCTAGCTTTTTTGCTCTCCTCCTTCACTTTCATTAAGAGGCTTTTAGTTCCTATTGGCTTTCTGCCATAAGGGTTGGGCTATCTGTGTATCTGGGACTATTGATATTTCTCCCTGCAATCTTGATTCCAGCTTGTGCTTCATCCAACCCAGCATTTGTGTGATATACTCTGCATATAAGTTATATAACCAGGGTGACTTTCCAAATTTGGAGCCATTTCATTTTTCCATGCCCATTTCTACATATTGCTTCTTGACCTGCACACAGATTTCTCAGGATGCAGGTAAAATGGTCTGGTTTCCCCACCTCTTTAAAGATTTTCCACAGTTTGTTGTGATCCACACTGTAAAAGACTTTAGCATAGTCAGTGAAACAGAAGTAGAAGTTTCTGGAACTCCCTTGCTTTTTCTATGATCCAATGGATGTTGGCAATTTGATCCCTACAAGAGACTGAATTAGACTTTCCTAGGACTACACTAAACTCAGGCGGCTGCTACCAGTGCACTAAGCACTGCCGAGAGGAGCTACCCCAAGTCCGAGGTCAGGGGCAGAAGCCGGGAGGACCCCATGCCCCAAGGGCAGCGGCCAAGAGGAGTTACCCCACTTCCAAGGTCAGGGGCAGCGGCCAAGAGTGCCAGGCTGCGACGGCACAGGAATGGCTGAGAGGAGCCACCCAGCGACTGAGGTCAGGTTCGGTGGCCAGGAGGAGCAACCCCACATCTGAGGCCAGAGGCGGCGGCCAGGAAGAACACCCCCACATCCAAGGAGCGGTGGCTGCGTGGGTGCAGGAAGGCCTAGAGGAGCCATTGCACATTGAAGGTGAGGAATGGCAGCGGTGAGGAGTTACCCCTCATTGAAGGTAGGGAGCAGTGGCTGTGCTTTGCTGGAGCAGCCATAGAGATACCCCATACCCAAGGAAAGAGAAACCCAAGTAAGATGGTAGGTGTTGCAAGAGAGCATCAGAGGGCAGACACACTGAAACCATACTCAGAGAAATCTAGTCAATCTAATCACATTAGGACCACAGCCTTGTCTAACTCAATGAAACTAAGCCATGCTCGTGGGGCAACCTAAGGTGGGCGCGTCAGGGTGGAGAGGTCTGACAGAATGTGGTTACTAGAGAAGGGAATGGAATATCACTTCAGTATTCTTGCCTTGAGAACCCCATGAACAGTATGAAAAGGCAAAAGGATAAGATACTGAAAGAGGAACTCCCCAGGTCAGTAGATGCCCAATATGCTACTGGAGATCAGTGGAGAAATTACTCCTGAAAGAATGAAGGGATGGAACCAAAGCAAAATCAGTATCCAGTTGTTGATGTGACTAGTGATAGAAGCAAGGTCCAATGCTGTAAAGAGCAATATTGCACAGGCACCTGGAATGTCAGGTCCATGAATCAAGGCAAATTGGAAGTGGTCAGACAGGAGATGGCAAGAGTGAATGTCGACATTCTAGGAATCAGCGAACTAAAATGGACTGGAAAGCGTGAATTCAACTCAGATGACCATTATATCTACTACTGCGGGCAGGAATCCCTCAGAAAAAATGGAGTAGCCATCATGGTCAACAAAAGAGTCCTAAATGAAGCACTTGGATGCAATCTCAAAAACGACAGAATGATCTCTGTTCGTCTCCAAGGCAAAACATTCAATATCACAGTAATCCAAGTCTATGCCCCAACCAGTAATGCTGAAGAAGCTGAAATTGTTGTATGAAGACCTATAAGACCTTTTAGAACTAACACCCAAAAAAGATGTCCTTTTCATTATAGAGGACTGGAATGCAAAAGTAGGAAGTCAAGAAACACCTGGAGCAACAGGCAAATTTGGCCTTGGAATACAGAATGAAGCAGGGCAAATACTAATAGAGTTTTGCCAAGAAAATGCACTGGTCATAGCAAACACTCTCTTCCAACAACACAAGAGAAGACTGTACACATGGACATCATCAGATGATCAACACTGAAATCAGATTGATTATATTCTTTGCAGCCAAAGATGGAGAAGCTCTATACAGTCACCAAAAACAAGACCAGGAGCTGACTGTGGCTCAGATCATGAACTCCTTATTGCCAAATTCAGACTGAAATTGAAGAAAGTACAGGAAACCACTAGACCATTGAGGTATGACCTAAATCAAATCCTTTATGATTATACAGTGGAAGTGAGAAATAGATTTAAGGGCCTAGATCTGATAGATAGAGTGCCTGATGAACTATGGAATGAGGTTCGTGACATTGTACAGGAGACAGGGATTAAGACCATCCCCATGGAAAAGAAATGCAAAAAAAGCAAAATGGTTGTCTGGGGAGGCCTACAAATAGCTGTGAAAAGAAGAGAAGTGAAAAGCAAAGGAGAAAAGGAAAGATACAAGCATCTGAATGCAGAGTTCCAAAGAATAGCAAGAAGAGATAAGAAAGCCTTCTTCAGCAATCAGTGCAAAGGAATAGAGGAAAAGAACCGAATGGGAAAGACTAGAGGTATCTTCAAGAAAATTAGAGACACCAAGGGAACATTTCATACAAAGATGGGCTTAATAAAGGACAGAAATGGTATGGACCTTACAGAAGCAGAAGATATTAGGAAGAGGTGGCAAGGATACACAGGATAACTATACAAAAAAGATCTTCACGACCCAGATAATCACGATGGTGTGATCGCTCATCTAGAGACAGACATCCTGGAATGTGAAGTCAAGTGGGCCTTAGGAAGAATCACTAAGAACAAAACTAGTGGAGGGGATGGAATTCCAGTAGAGCTATTTCAAATCCTGAAAGACGATGCTGTGAAAGTGCTGCACTCAATATGCCAGCGAATTTGAAAACTCAGCAGTGGCCACAAGACTGGAAAAAGTCAATTTTCATTCCAATCCCAAAGAAAGGCAATGCCAAAGAAAGCTCAAACTACCGCACAATTGCACTCATTTCACAGGTTAGTAAAAAAATAAAAATAAAAAAAAATGTTCTAAATTCTCCAAGCCAGGCTTCAGAAATACGTGAACTGTGAACTTCCAGATGTTCAAGCTGGTTTTAGAAAAGGCAGATGAACTAGAAATCAAATTGTCAACATCCTCTGAATCATGGAAAAAGCAAGAGTTCCAGAAAAACATCTATTTCTTTTTTATTGACTATGCCAAAGCCTTTGACTGTGTCGATCACAATAAACTGTGGAAAATTCTGAGAGAGATGGGAATACCAGACCACCTGATCTGCCTCTGGAGAAACCTGTATGCAGGCCAGGAAGCAACAGTTAAAACTGGACATGGAACAGCAGACTGGTTCCAAATAGTAAAAGGAGTACATCAAGGCTGTATATTGTCACCCTGCTTATTTAACTTACATGCAGAATACATCATAAGAAACGCTGGACTGGAAGAAACACAAGCTGGAATCAAGACTGCCAGGAGAAATATCAATAACCTTAGATACGCAGATGACATCACCCTAACGGCAGAAAGTGAAGAGCATCTAAAAAGCCTCTTGATGAAAGTGACAGAGAAGAGTGAAAAATTTGGCTTAAAGCTCAACATTCAGAAAACGAAGATCATGGCATCCGGTCCCATCCCTTCATGGGAAATAGATGGGGAAATAGTGGAAAGTGTCAGACTTTATTTTGGGGGGCTCCAAAGTCACTGCATATGGTGACTGCAGCCATGAAATTAAAAGACGCCTACTCCTTGGAAGAAAAGTTATGACCAACCTAGATAGCATATTGAAAAGCAGAGACATTACTTTGCTGACTAAGGTCCGTCTAGTCAAGGCTATGGTTTTTCCTCTGGTCATGTATGGATGTGAGAGTTGGACTGTGAAGAAGGCTGAGCACCGAAGAATTGATGTGTTTGAACTGTGGTATTGGAGAAGACTTGAAAGTCTCTTGGACTGCAAGGAGAACCTACCAGTCCATTCTAAAGGAGGTCAGTCCTGGATGTTCTTTGGAAGGAATGATGCTGAAGCTGAAACTCTAATACTTTGGCTACCTGATGCAAAGAGTTGACTCATTGAAAAAGACTCTGATGCTGGGAAGGATTGGGGCAGGAGGAGAAGGGGACAACAGGGAATGAGATGGTTGTATGGCATCACTGACTTGATAGACATGAGTCTGAGTGAACTCTGGGAGTTGGTGATGGACAGGGGTCCTGCAGTTCAGTTCAGTTCTGTTCAATTGCTCAGGTGTGTCTGACTCTTTGTGACCCCATGGACTACAGCACGCCAGGCCTCCCTGTCCATTGCCAACTACCAGTGTTTACTCAAACTCATGTCCACTCAGTCGGTGATGCCATCCAACCATCTCATCTTCTGTTCTACCATTCTCCCCCTGCCTCAATCTTTCCCATCATCAGGATCTTTTCAAATGAGTCAGCTTGTCACATCAGGTGGCCAAAGTATTGTAGTTTCTTTAAAAAAAAAAAAGCATATTTCTCAAATTTTATTGGAATTATTTATTCTGTCTTCCAAGAGTTCCCAAAATGAATTGCCACTGAATTTTCTATAACATCTGTCCTTTTCAGAAGTAAAAGAAACCTGTATCAGTAAGGGTAGCTGATTTGGTGATATCTCAATCCCACCATAAAATGAGGGAAGTTTTTACTAATGACATCATGCTGTGTTATATACAGCAAAACACCTTGAGAGCATTGACTGTACTGCATTTTGTTCTCCTTCCACTCACTTTTGAGCTCGCTTAATCATGTCTTCATGCACATTCTTCTACAGAATCTTTTATTCTGTAAGTAAAGAATAACTTGCACTTTGCTAAATGCAATAGTCAATTCCCAGTCCTCAGTATATTTGATCAACAGAGTATTAATCAATCTTTCTTAAAAAAAAAATTTACATTGGAATTTAGTTAAACAGTTTTGTGTTTCATGTGTACAGCAAAAGTGATTCAGCTATACAATTATATGTGTCTTTTCTTTATCAAATTTTTTTTTCATTTAGGTAGGTTATTACAAAGTATTTAGCAGATTTCTCTGTGTTATACAGTAGGTCCTTGCTGGTTACCTGTTTTAAATACAGTAGTGTGTACATGTAAATACAAAACTCCCAATCTATTTGTCTCCCCCACACTTATGCTATGTAACCATGAATTCGTTTTCTGTGAATCTGTTTCTGTTTTGTAAATAAGTTGATTTATATAATTATTTTCAGAATCCACATATAAGTGATAATGTGGCTTCCCAGGTGGTTCTAATGGTAAAGGACCCACCTATCAATTCAGGAGATACAAGAGACACAGGTTTGATCCCTATGTCAGGAAAATCCCCTGGAGGAGGGCACAGCAACCCACTCCAGTATTCTTGCCTGAAGAATCCCATGGACAGAGGACATGACAGGCTATAGTACATAGGGCCACAAAGAGTCGGACATGACTTAGCTGTTTTAGCATGAATGTATAAGTGATATTGCATATTTGTCTTTCTCTGGGAGATACAATCAGTCCATTCTGAAGGTGATCAGCCCTGGGATTTCTTTGGAAGGAATGATGCTAAAGCTGAAACTCCAGTACTTTGGCCACCTCATGCGAAGAATTGACTCATTGGAAAAGACTCTGATGCTGGGAGAGATTGGGGGCAGGAGGAGAAGGGGACAACAGAGGATGAGATGGCTGGATGGCATCACTGACTCAATGGACCTGAGTCTGATTGAACTCCAGGAGTGGGTGATGCACAGGGAGGCCTGGCGTGCTGCGATTCATGGGGTCAGAAAGAGTCAGACACAACTGAGCAACTGAACTGAACTGAACTGAACTGAATAGACTTCATTCAGTATGACAATGTCTGTGTTCAACCATGTCACTGTAAAGGGCGTGATTTCTTTATTTTAAATGACTGGTTAACATTCCATTGTATATATGTACTACATCACTTTATCCATTCCTCTGTTGATGGACATTTAAGTTGTTTCCATATCTTAGCTAATTTTAACAGTGCTGCAATGATCACTGGGGTGAGAGCATATTTTTGAATCATGTTTCTCAACAGGTACATACCCAGGAGTGAGATTGCTGGATCATGTGGTAAATCTATTTTTATTTTTTAAAGAATCTCCATACTGTTCTCTATAGTAACTGTTCTCATTCATCTTCCCGCCAACAGTACAGGATGATTTTCTTACACCATCTTCAGCATTTACTGTTTTGCAGATTTATTTGGTAATGGCCATTCTGATTGCTGTGTAAGAATATTCCACTGTAGTTTTGATTTGCATGTCTTTAATAACTAATTATGTTGAGCATCTTTTCAGGTACCTCTTGGCAACCTACAGTTCTTTTTTAAAAATTATCTATTTAGGTCTTCTGCCCATCTTTTTTATTAGGGTTATATATAGATAGATTAGATAGCACACGTATATAGCACAAATATGACACACATACGTATATAAAAACATTGGACATATGAGATGTTTGCCAATTTTGGAGACAAATCCCTTATTAGTTGTATCATTTGCAAATATTTTCTTTCATTCGGTGAGTCATCTTTTCATTCTGTTTATGGATTCCTTTGCTGTGCAAAATCTTTTGAGTTTAATTAGGTCCCGTTTATTTACTTCTGCTCATTTCTATTACTCTAGGAGGAGGATATAAGACTTGTTTGTGCATGTGTGGTCATTCAGTCACCTCTGACTCTCTGTGACCATTTGGAAGGTAGCCTGCCAAGCTCCTTTGTGCATGGGATATTTTAGGCAAGAATACTGGAGTGGGTTGTTATTTCCTCCTCCAGTGGATCTCCCTGACCCAGAAATTGAACCTGCATCTCCTGTGTCTTCTGCATTACAGGCGGATTCTTTACCAGCTGAGTCATCAGAGAAGACCAAAAAGATTTAATTCAATTTATGTCAGACTGTGCCTATGTTTTCCTCTGAGAGTTTCATGGTATACAGTCTTACATTTAGCTCTTTAACCCATTCTGAGGTGTTTTTGTGTGTGTGTGTGTGTGTGTGTGTGTGTGTGTGTGTGTGTGTGTGTAGTGTTAGAGAATATATTAACTTTTTATTATCATTATTTTTTTACATGCAGATGTCCAATTTTTCCAGCATAATTTATTGAAGAGACTGTCTTTCCTCCATTGTACTGTTTTGCCTACTTTATAATAGATTAATTGAAAATGGTGCATGGCTTATTTCTGGGTGTCCTATCCTCTTCCATTGATTATATTTCTGTTTTTGTGCCAGTACTATACTGTTTTGATTAGTATAGTTCTGTGCTATAGTCTCAAATTAGGGATCCTGAATCCTCCAATTCCGTTTTTCTTTCTTAAGATTGTTTTGGCTATTCATGGTCTTTTGTGTCATCATACAAATTTTAAGATTTTTTTGTTTGAGTTTTGTGAAAACATGTTATTGGTAATTTGATAGGGATTAAATTGAATCTGTAGATTGATTTGGATTGTACAGTCATTTTGACAATATTGAACTTGCCAGTCTGAGAATACAGTATTTCTTTCCCTATGTTTGTGTCATCTTTGATTTCTTTAATCAGTATCATAGTTTTCAGAGTCCAGGTCTCTTGTCTCCTTAGGTAGGTTTATTCCTATGTGTTGTATTCTTGTTAATGTGATGGTAAATGGGATTGTTCTCTAACATATATTTCCAGTCTTATCTGTATGCATGTTATATATGACCTTTATTTAGTGAAATATGTTCCTCTATGTCCTTTTATTTGATAGTTTTTACCATAAATTGGTGTTGAATTTCATTAAAACCTTTTTCTGAATCAATTTGGATGATCATAAGGTATTTGTTCTTCTGCTTGTTGATGTGGTTTATCACATTGATTTATTTGTGAACATTAAAAGCTACTTTCATTCTGGGATAAATCCTAATTAATCATGCTGTATGATCTTGATGTATTGTTGGATTCAGATTCAGTTCAGTTCAGTCGCTCAGTCGTGTCTGACTCTTTGTGACCCCATGAATCTCAGCACGCCAGGCCTCCCTGTCCATCACCAACTCCCGGAGTTCACTTAGACTCATGTCCATCGAGTCAGTGATGCCATCCAGACATCCCATCCTCAGTCGTTCCCTTCTCCTCCTGCCCCCAATCCCTCCCAGCATCAGAGTCTTTTCCAATGAGTCAACTCTTCGCATGAGGTGGCCAAAGTACTGGAGCTTCAGTTTTAGCATCATTCCTTCCAAAGAAATCCCAGGGCTGATCTCCTTCAGAATGGACTGGTTGGATCTCCTTGCAGTCCAAGGGACTCTCAAGAGCCTTCTCTAACACCACAGTTCAAAAGCATCAATTCTTCGGTGCTCAGCCTTCTTCATAGTCCAACTCTCACATCCATACATGACCACAGGAAAAACCATGACTAGACGGACCTTAGTTGGCAAACTAATGTATCTGCTTTTTAATATACTATCTAGGTTGGTCATAACTTTTCTTCCAAAGAGTTACCATCTTTTAATTTCATGGCTGCAATTGCCATCTGCAGTGATTTTGGAGCCTCCCAAAATGAAGTGTGATACTGTTGCTAGTATCTTATTGAGAATTTTTGATGTCTGTTCATCAGTGACATTGTCCTGTAGTTTTCTTCTTTTGTGATATCTTTGTCTGACTTTGGTATCAGGGTGATGGTGGCTTCATAGAATGAGTATGGGAGTGTTCCTTCCTCTGCAATTGTTGGAATAATTTCAGGATAGATGTTATCTCTTCTCCAAATGTTTGATAGTGTTCACCTGTGAAGGTATCTGGTCCTCGTGGACTTTTGTTAGAAGTCGTTTAATCACAGTTTCAATTTCCACGAACTTGTGATTGTTCTGTTCATATTTTCTATTTCTTCTTGGTTCAGTCTTGGAAGATTATACATTTTAAGAATTTGTCCATTTTTTTTTTCTCAGTTGTCCATTTTGTTGGCATATAGTTGCATGTAGTAGTCTTATGACCCACTGTATTTCTGTGGTGTCCATTGTAAACTCTCCTGTTCCATCTCTAATTTTATTGATTTGAGTCCTCTTCATTTTTATTCATGAGTATCACTAAAGGTTTCTCAATTTTTCTTATTAAAAAAAAAACTTTTAGTTTATTTAATGTTGTTTGTTGTTTTCTTCCTTTCTATTTCATTCATTCTCTTTTGATCTTTGTGATTTTTTTCTCTCTACTATTTTTGGGCTTTTTTGTTTCTCTTTTGCTAGTTCATTTCAGTGGAAGTTTAGGTTGTTTACTTGCAAATTTTCTTGTTTCTAAGATATGATTTTTTTGCTGTAAACTTTTATCTTAGAGCTGCTTTTGCTGTGTGACCCATAGGTTTTGGATTCTCATACATTTGTTTCTTATTTGTCTCTAGGTCATTCTTGATTTTGTCTTTGATTTATTTACTGATTCATTGGTTGTGCATAGCATATTGTTTAGTCTCCATTTATTTGTGTGTGTGTGTGTGTGTTTAATAGTTTCTATTTTCTTATAGCTGATTTCTAATCCTCTAGCATTGTGGTTGGAGAAGGCAATGGCGACCCACTCCAGTACTCTTGCATGGAAAATCCCATGGATGGAGGAAGAGCCTGGTAGGCTGCAGTCCATGGGGTTGCAGTCAACCAAGACTGAGCGACTTCACTTTCACTTTTCACTTTCATGCATTGGAGAAGGAAATGGCAACCCACTCCAGTGTTCTTGCCTGGAGAATCCCAGGGACGGGGGAGTCTGGTAGGCTGCCGTCTCTGGGGTCGCACAGAGTCGGACACAACTGAAGCGACTTAGCAGCAGCAGCATTGTGATTGAAAAAGATGCTTGATATGATTTAATTTTTCTTAAATATACCTACCCTGGCTTTGTGGCTCAGCATAGGATCAATCTTGGAATATGCTCCACGTTCACTTGAGAAGAATGTGTATTCTGATGCTTTTGACCGTATGCTCTAAAAATATCAATTAAGTCGATCTGGCCTAATATGTCATTCAAGATCTGTGTTTTCTTATTCATATTCTGTCTGGATGATCTGTCCATTGATGAAAGTGGGATATTAAAGTCCTTCACTATTATTATGTTACTGTCGATTTCTTATGGCTATTAGCATTTACCTTGTATATTGAAGTGTCCTTATGATGTATGCATATTTAGAATTGTTATCTCTTTTTCCAGCAATGAACTCTTGGAATTATGTAAAGTCCTTCCTTGTCTCTTGTAACAGTCTTTATTTTAAACTGTATTTTGTCTGATATTAGTATTGCTAGGCCAGATTTGTCTTCATTTCCATTTCCATGGAATACTTCTTTTTTAATCTCCTCACTTTTAGCTTGTATGTGTTCCAGATTTGAAATGGATCTCTTGTGAATGCATATATACAAGTATTGTTTTTGCATCCTTTCAACCTGTCTTATGTCTGTTGTTGGAACATTTAATCTGTTTATATTTAAGATAGTTATTAATATGTATTTTCTTACTAGGCTTCCCTAGTGGCTCAGACAGAAAAAGAAAAAAAAGAAAATCTGCCCACAATGCTTGAGACATGGGTTCAATACTTGGGTGTGAATGATTCCCCTAGAGAAAGGACTGGCTACTTAGTAGTTTTAGATTTTTTTTTTTCTTTTTCATCATTTGCTCTTTTGTAATTAAGTGACTAACTTGTGTCATGCCTAGGTTTCTTTCTTTCTTTTTTTCTGTCTATGTGTGTATGTATTGTAGATTTTCAGTTTGCAGTTAGCATGACACTTTGACATATCAGTCTACATATACATAAGATCGTTTTAAGTTGCCAATCTTTTTTTTTTTTTTCCTTCTACATTTTCTTGAAGGCATTGACACAGGTGTGATAGGCTGATCTTAAAATCCATTCCAATATCCTGCTTTTATGCTTTCTTTTTCTAAAAATCACTAGTTTTGATATCATATTTGTGTGCAGATGATTTTCTTTACTTATTGTATATCTTCCTTTGGTGGTGAACTTTTTCATTTGTAACTTTTAAATTTCTTTTGTGGTATCTTTTTTTTAATGATAAAAAAAGATCCTTTAGCATTTTTTGTAAAGTTGGTCTGATGGTGCTGGATTCTCTTAGCCTTTGCTTGATTGTAGCACTTTTTATTTCTCTGTCTAATTTGAATGGTAGCCTAGCTGGGTAGAGTATTCTTGGTTTTAAGTTTTTCCCTTTTGTTACTTTAAATACATCATGCCACTCCTTTTTGGTCTGCAGAGTTTCTGCTGATAAATCAACTGATAGCCTTATGGGGATTCCCTTGCATGCTCTTAGCTGCTTTTCTCTTGTTGCATTTAATATTTTTTCTTTGTCTTTAATTTCTGTCAGTTTGACTACTATCTGTCAAGACCTCCTTGGCCTGGGACTCTGTGCTTCTAGGATTTGAGTGACCATTTCCTTTACCATGTTTGGGAAGGTTTCAGCTATTATTTCTCTGAAAATTTTCTTTGAAAAAAAAATATATTTTTTTACCTCTTCTTCTGTGAACACTATAATGAAAATGTTAGTGCATTTAATGTTGTCTCAGATATCTCTTAGGCTGTTCATTTCACTTCAGTTCCGTTCAGTCTCAGTCGTGTCTGACTCTTTGTGACCCCATGGACTAGAGCACACCAGGCCTCCCTGTCCATCACCAACTCCTGGAGCCTACCTAAATTCATGCCCATTGAGTCGATGAAACCATCCAACCATTTCATTCTCTGTCGTCTTCTTCTCCTCCTGCCCTCAATCTTTCCCAGAATTGGGTCTTTTCAAATGAGTCAGCTCTTCACATAAGGTGACCAAAGTATTGGAGTTTCAGCTTCAACATCAGTCCTTCCAATGAACACCCAGGACTGATCTCCTTTAGGATGGACTGGTTGGATCTCCTTGCAGTCCAAGGGACTCTCAAAAGTCTTCTCTAACACCACAGTTAAAAAGCATAAATTATTCTGCATTCAGCTTTCTTCACAGTCCAACTCTCACATCCATACATGACTGCTGGAAAAATCATAGCTTTGACTTGATGAAACTTTGTTGGCAACATAATGTCTCTGCTTTTTAATATGCTGTCTGAGTTGGTCATAACTTTCCTTCCAAGGAGTAAGCATCTTGCTTTCATGGCTGCAATCACCATCTGTAGTGATTTTGGAGCCCCAAAAAATAAAGTCAACCACTGATTCCCCATCTATTTGTCATGAAGTGATGGGACCAGATGTCATGATCTTAGATTTCTGAATGTTGAGCTTTAAGACAACTTTTTCACTCTCCTCTTTCACTTTGATCAAGAGGCTCTTTATTTCTTCTTCACTTTCTTCCATAAGGGTGGTGTCATCTGTATATCTGGGGTTATTGATATTTCTCCTAGCAGTCTTGATTCCGGCTTGTGCTTCATTCAGCCCAGCTTTTCTCATGATGCACTCTGCATATAAGTTAAATAAGCAGGGTGACAATATACAGCCTTGACATACTCCTTTTCCTATCTAGAACCAGTCTGTTGTTCCATTTCCAGTTCTAACTGTTGCTTCCTGACCTACATAGAGGTTTCTCAAGAGGCAGGTATGGTGGCCTGGTATTCCCATCTCTTGAAGAATTTTCCACAGATTATTGTGATCCACACAGTCAAAGGCTTTGGCATAGTTAAAAAAGCAGAAATAGATTTTTTTTTTTTCTGGAACTCTCTTGCTTTTCTGATGATCCAGCTCTAACCATTTCTTTTCATCTTTTTCTTTATTTTGTTTAATGGCAGTGATTTCCATCTTTCTTTCTTCCACCTCACTTATTCGTTCTTCTGCCTCATTTAATCTGCTATTGATTCTTTGTAGTATATTTTTCATTTTAATTATTGTATTACTCACCTCTGTTTGTTTGTTTTTTAGTTCTTTGGTAAACATTTTTGTATATCTCAATCTGTGCCTCCTTTCTTTTTCTTAGATATTGGGGCTTCTCCCCAGTAGCACTGGTGATAAGGAACCCATTTGCCAATGCAGGAGACATAAGAGATGCAGATGCAATCACTGGGTTGGGAAGATACCCTGGAGAAGGGCATGGAAACTCACTCCAGGCTGGAGGACTACAGCCCATAGGGTCACAAGGAGTTGGACATGACTGGAGTGACTTAACAGGCATACATGGATCATCTTTATTATTATTACTCTGAACTCTTTTTCAGGTAGATGGCTTATCTCCACTTAGCTTTTCTTCTGGAGTTTCCTCGTTCATTCATCTAGAGCCTATTGCTCTTCTGTCTCATTTTGCCTCACGTTCTGAAATTGCAGATTCTGTTCCACAGGCTGCAATGTTGCAGTTCTTGCTTGTGTTGTTTTCTTATTGGTGGTTGAGCAAGTCTAAGAGACTTTGTTAGGCTTCCTAGTGGGAAGCTGGTAGGTTCCTGCCCTCTGGTAGGTAGAACTTTATCTTTCCTTCGGGGAGAGTTGTATCAGGTCATGTGTTTATTAGGCCACTGTATGCTCAGGAAGACTTTAAGCAGCTTGTCTGATGATGGGGTTCTGTTGTGATCCTGTTGATTTTTAGGCTCAAAGCGTCCCAGAACTGGAACCTACAGGCTTTTGGATGAGGCCAGATCTTGGTGAGGAAATGGCAGCCTCTAACAGGGCTCATGTAGCTGAGTATTTCCAAGAATTACCACCACCTATGTCCTCATCTTCACAGTAAGGTATGGTCTGTCTCTTCAAGAGGCTGTCTAATACTAATAGGTAAGTCTGGCTCAGTATCGTATAAGTTTATCACTTTTTTCTCCCTGGGTCCTGGTACACACAAAACCCTGTGTGGATCCTCCAAGAATGGGAGTTTTTCTTTTCCTCAGTCTTGTGGAATTACTGTGATCATACACCATTGACTTCAAAGCCAGGCTCTCCATGGGCTCCTACTTCCTTTGCTTGACCCCAAAGTTTGTGAACCTGACATGTGGCTAAGAAATATCACTCCTATGGGAGAGCTCCTGTGGTATAACTATTTTCCAGTTAGATCTACTTTATTTACATATTGACTTACTAATTAATAAATATAAGTTTTCATCCTTAAAGAATTTAGTATCTACCTGGTAGGAGGTGGTATATTTGCATATGTAATTGAATTGAATAATTACTGATACATAATGTAAGGAAGAACTGGAGCCAATATTAAAAGCTTTCTGTGGCACATTTGAAATTATTACACATTAATGTTATAAAGTAGGAATTCAGAGCAAAGGAAATGAAGGAAATTTTCAAGAATAAAATAATTTTGCCTGTATGTTGACATAAGTAAGACTAAGAAGGACTCTCTTCTGATTAGTGAATAAAATTTTGTGCTATTATTTCTCAATCTTCCACCTTTCTGTGGAAAGATGGTCCTCTGAAACTTCTTTAGCTACTGAGAAGCCTAGCTATGCTTTAGCTTGGTACTGCTATATATCTGTTCCAGAAAATAGTCCAAGAATGTTCTTCTGGGGAAATCTGTAATAAATATAAAAAAAAGATAAATAATTAATTTTAAGCATAAAATAGCAACTTATTAACAAAGTGCAATTTCTCATAAACAAGGGAAGAAAGAAAAAATAATTAGGGAAATAGTAATTGTCTCATTTAATCCTCAGAAAACTATTTAAAGTAAATAATATTGCCTTCATTTCATAGATGAAAGAACTGATGTTTAGATAGATAGATGGATAACTTTTTCAAAGTCATGTAGCTTTGACATGTACTTGAGTGTCACAAGAGTGTCAGCATCTAAGAAAGACTATTTTCCCTTCTTAGATTTTTTTTATTTAAACTTTTTATTTATATTGGAATATAACTAATTAGCAATTTTTTGATAGTTTCAGGTGAACAGCAAAGATATATATGTATCCATTCTCCCTCAAAATTCCTCCTATTCAGGCTTCTACATAATATTGAGCAGAGTTCTCTGTGCTATAAAATGGATTCTTGTTGGTTATCCATTTTAAATAGAGCAGTATATACTTGTCCATTCCAAACTCCCTAATTATCCCTTCCACCATTATTTTCCCTAGTAACAATGTTGATTCTCTAAGTCGGAGTCTCTTTCCATTTTGTGAGTGAAAAATCACGCAGTTGTGTAAAACTCTTTGTGAGCCCATGGAGTCTACAGTCCATGGAATTCTCTGGGCCAGAATACTGGAGTGGGTATCCATTCCCTTCTCCAGGGGATTTTTTCAACTCAAGGATTGAGCCCAGGTTTCCTGCATTGCAGGCAAATTCTTTATCAGCTGAGCTACTAGGGAATCCTTTTCATTTTGTAAATAAATTCATTTGTATCATTATTTTTTAGATTCTACACATCAGCAATGTCATACAATATTTCTCCTCATACAGCAGTGCTTTTGCTATGCTTCTCTGACTTACTTCATTCAGGATAATAACCTCTGCATCCTACCATCTTGCTGCAAATGACATAATTTCATTCTTTTTTAATGGCTATGCATATGTACTGCATCCTCTTTATCCATTCCTCTGTTGATGGATATTTAGGTTGCTTCTTTGTCTTGGCTATAGTAAATGGGGCTGCCATAAACATTGAGGTGCAGGTATCGTTTTGGGGTATGATTTTATCTGGGCATATGTCCAGGTGTGGGATTACAGGGTCATATGGTAGTTTTATTTTTATTTGTCTTTTTATTTTTTTAATATTAATTGGTTATTTCAATTGGAAGATAATTACTTTACAATATTGTGATTTTTTTGCCATACATTTACATAAATTAGCCATGGATGCATGTGCCCCCCTGCCACCAGCCTGTACCCCCTCATCTTCCTTCCTCCTACCCCATCTTCTTGGTTCTCCCAGAGCTCCAGATTTGAGTGCCCTACTTCATACATCAAAATTGCACTGGTCATCTATTTTACATATGATAATATACTTTGCCCTCTCAAATCATCCCACTCTTGCCTTCTCCCACAGAATTCAAAAGTCTTTTCTTTACCTCTGTGTCTCTTTTGCTGCCTTGCATATAGGATTGCCTTGCCTATAGGATTGTCATTATCATCTTTCTAAATTCCATATATATGCATTTATATATGTTGTTGGTGTTCATCTTTCTGACTTACTTCACTTCGTATAATAGGCTCCAGTTTCATTCACCTCATTAGAACTGATTCAAATGCATTCCTTTTTATAGCTGAATATTATTCCATTGTGTATATGTACCACCACTTCCTTATTTTTTAAGGAAGGTTCATACTGTTATCCATAGTGGCTGTATCAATTTACATTCCCACCAACAGTGTAGGAGGAGCCCCTTTTCTCCACACACTCTCCCGCATTTTTATTTGTTAATTTTTTGATAATAACCATTTTGTTTGTGGATTGGAAGAATCAACATTGTCAAAATGACTGTATTACCCAAAGCAATCTAAGATTAAATGTAATACCTATCAAATTACCTATATAATTTTTAACAGAACCAAAAATATATATTAATTTGTATGGAAACACAAAAGACCACAAATAGAAATCTTGAGAAGGGAAAATGGAGCTGGAAGAATTAGGCTCCCTAATTTCAGACTATAACTCAAGTTATAGTCATCAAAGCAATATTGTCCTGGCACATAAATAGAAATACAGATCAGTGGAACTGGATAGAAAACCCAGAAAAAAACCCATGCACCTATGGTCAAATAATCTATGACAAAAGAGGCATGACTACAAAATATTGAAAATACAGCGTCTTTAATAAATGGTGCTGGGAAAACTGGACGTTTACATGTTAAAAAATGAAAATAACTGATTCTTTGACACCATGTAAAATGGCTTAAAGACCTAAATGCAAGGCCAGACACTGTAAAACTCAAAGGAAAACATAGGCAGAATACTTTCTGACATAAATCACAGCAATATCTTTTTTGACCCATCTCTCAGACTAATAAAAATAATCAAATGGGACCTACTTAAACTCAAAAGTTTTTGCCTAGCATAGGAAGCAATAAAGAAAACAAAAAGTCAACCCATAGACTTGAAGAAAATATTTGCTAATTATATGACAGACAAAGGATTAGTCTCCTAATCTACAAATGCATGAAGGTTAACCTCATCAGACAAACAACTCAATCCAACAATGGACAGAAGAACTATAGAGACATTTTCCCAAAGAAGATGTAGAGATGGCCAAAAAGTACATGAAAAGATGTGCAATGTCACCAATTATTAGAAATGCAAGTCAAAACTACGATGACTTGGATTTACAACTATAAAACTACGATATGACCTCACACCAGTCAAAATGACCAACATCAGAAAATTTCATCTTAGACTCAAGTAGCACAAACATTCTCTTAGTTCTTGAAGTTTGACCATTGATTTAATTCATCTCTTTAAAACATATTATCTTTAAATCCTGACATTGTGTTAGAAAGGAAAAGAAGAGATCCATAATCTATTTCAACATTTTAGAAAATATACAATGAAGAGTTTAAGAAACTTAAAATGTATTTAAGACCAATAAGATCTATATCTGTATCTATATTCATATCAATATCTATATCTATGCCTGTATCTGTATCTAGCAAATGATCAATGAATCTATTGACCTATCTCTATTAGATAAGAGAAGTGTTTCAATGTATCATCATGCTTTTTTTTTTCCATTTTTAATGTAACTTACTAACATATCTTTAAAAATTTGTACTTACCAATATATCTTTATGAACTTGAAACTATGGTCTATATCACACAATTTTCCTAGAGCATAGAATACTTTTTACTGTGTAGGGCTAACTGTAAAATAAGGATCAATGAAAGACAGAAGAAAATAAAATATAAGCCTTTATTGGCACCTATTTTTGCTCTCTTTCCTAAGTAGAATCTGGAATAATTTACAGGATGGTTGCTTGGTCTCTTTGGGTAGGCGGTTAGACCAAGGTATGGAAAAAGAGATAATGAAGTAAAGGAAATGCCAAACTAGAAACAGAAATGAGTCAAAGACTGTCTCAGGCAGGTGAAGCTAACCCTGTCTATATACCTCCAATTTAATAAAACGATGCATCTTGTGGATTCTTTTGTCTTTTTTTTTTTTTTTTTTTTTTGGAGAGTTACAGAAAAAAGTCTTTCCTAACTATACAGACATGCCATGGCATCAGATGGGTCCACAGATTCTATTGTAAGATTTCTCTCAGCATTCAGGACCTGCCACATATTCTCACTGTCTGTTTGAATTTGTGTTCCAAAAGAGCAACTTGTCATTGCCTGCCAAAAGCATGCCTGGCCTAGTTGTCAGTGTTGTTTCCTAGTATGGCTACAACAGCCTGCTAAATGCTGTTTTCAATCTGTCTGAATATATGCTTTCAATTTTATCTGCAACTCTTACACTTCCATCTCTATTTTTTTTCCAATTATGTGTCCAAATATTAACTGTCTTCCCTAGTCTATACCATATTACACATTTTTCTTTGAGATATCTGCTTGAAGACATCATTTTTGTTAGTCTTATGTAGCATGAGGAGAATTTTTTCAGGAAAATGAATTGCATAAAATCCTGGCTCTATATGGTTTAAGGCAGCCCCAAATGCTGGAGTTAATCACATATATACTTCCCTGATGGCTCAGACAATAAATAATCCACCTTCAATGCTAGAAACCAGAGTTCAATTCCTGAATCAGGAAGATCCTCTGAAGAAAGAAATGGCTACGTACTCTGCTATTCTTGCCTGGATAATTTCATGGCCAAAAGAGGCTGGCAGGTTACAGTCCATGGGTAGCAAAGAGTCAGACATCACTGAGAGACTAAGACTTTTAGGTCATGTATATAATACACCTTTTAATCTCTCTGTCTCACAAAGTAATTTAGGATGTGGCTGTTTGGTTATTTCTTCTGGAGGCTCAGTTGTGGTCAGGTTACTCTCCTACCCAGGCACTTCAGTGGCTCTGCATTGCCTACTGAAAAAAAGAAATACACAGGCTCAGCTTTCTGGTGTCCTTAACAGCACCAATGTTATATCCCTCTACTTCTTCCTGGACTTCTCTATAACAAAAGCAATCCAACATTGATTTCATATTTTTCATATAATTGAGCTTTGATGTAAAAGCCAAAGCTTATAGTTTCTGCTCCATACCCTCTCTCAAGTAGTATCCTTCTTTCACTGCACATTCAGGTCCTGCCGTCCTAGCACCACCCAACATCCAATTCTGTCCAAGTTGCTATTATTCCTCTATCACTCTGTACATCTCTTCTCCAAGCTTCATAATACAGACTCTCTCCTGGCTGATGCAACAGCCATAGCATAACAATGTACATAACGAATCATGACACAACCTCACAAAACATAATCATAATGCTGCCACAATGTAGTCCTGATAGCACAGCAGCCAGGGTTTTCATGGTGAAGCTCATACAGGCACAAAGTAGCCCATGACCAAGTGGGTACCTTGTGATGCGCATGCTCATTGCTATAAGTGATCTCAGATATTATATAATCATTATTTACAAAACGTGGGGTAAAAGGGAGAGGCCTTGGGAGAGAGAGCCTAAACACTCCATCATGGCTAATTTGCTCTTTCCCTGCAACTAGTCTGCTGCTGCTACTGCTGCTAAGTCGCTTCAGTAGTGTCCGACTCTGTGTGACCCCATAGACAGAAGTAGTCTAAGTCAATGTCAATATATCTCATGCAGATATATGAGATCAAAATTAATATCAACTTTTAATAGATGAAGAAGCTGAGGCTGAGAGGTTGCTTACTTGCCTAGTCATAGATAATCTAGAAGATAAAATCAGAATAACAAGTCTTCTTTATCTAACTTGAAAATTCATGCGATATAGCTTGGCTTCTTAGACTCTAGCACAACTGGATAGGGCAAAAAAGTCCCACATTATTGAATTTGTCTGATTCGCATCAATCAATCATCCCACTATACTAATCCCTATCATTTCTTGCCTTTAAGCATATCCTACAAAAGAGTTGGACACAGTACTTGGGTGCAAGCTCAAGAATGACAAAATGATCTTGGTTCATTTCCAAGGCAAACTATTCAATATAACAATAATCTGAGTCTATGCCACTATAATCAATGCTGAAGAAGCTGAAGTTGAATGGTTATATGAAGACCTACAAGACCTTCTAGAACTGACACTAAGAAAAGATGTCCTTTCATCTAGGGTACTAGAATGCAAAAGAAGGGAGGCAAGAGATAATTTGCAAAAAAAAAAAAAAAAATAGACCAGGAGATGACTATGGCTCAGATCGCAAACACATCACTGGCAAATTCAGACTTAAATTGAAGAATACAGGGTTAATCACTAGGGCATTCAAGTATGACCTATATCAAATCCCCTATGATTATAGAGCAGAACTGACAAATAGATTCAAGGGATTAGATCTGATAGAGTGCCTGAAAAATTATAAACAGAGATTCATAACATTGTACAGGAGGTGGTGATCAAAATCATGCCCTAGAAAAAAGAAATGAAAAAAGGCAAAATGATTGTCTGAGAGTCCTTACAAATAGCTGAGAAAATAAGAGAAGTGAACCCAAAGGAAAAAAGGAAAAATATACCCATCTGAATGCAGAGTCTCGAAGAATAGCAAAGGGAGATAAGAAAGCCTTCCTAAGTGAACAATGCAAAGAAATAGGGGAAAGCAATAGAATGGGAAAGACTAGAGATCTCTTCAAGAAAATTAGAGATACCAAGGGAGCATTTATTGCAAAAACAGGCAGAATAAAGGACAGAAACAATAGTAAAGGACAAACAAAGACATGGACCTAACAGAAGCAGAAAATATTAAGAAGTGGCAAGAACATGCAGAAGAACTATATATAAATATCTTAGTGACCCAGAGAATCACAATGGTGTGATCACTCATCTTGAGCCAGACATCCTGGAAGGTGAAGTAAAGTGAACCTTAGGAAGCATCACTACAAACAAAGTTAGTGGAAGTCATGGAATCCCAGCCTAGCTGTTTCAAGTCCTAAAAGATGCTGCTGTTAAAGTGCTGCACTCAACATGCCAGCAAATTTTGAAAACTCAGGAGTGGGCAAGGGACTGGAAAATGTGTTTTCATTTCAATCCCAAAGAAGGGCAATGCCACAGAATGTCCAAACACCATACAATTGCATTCATTTCACATGCTAGCAAAGTGATTCTCAAAATCTTTCAATCTAGGCTTTAACAGTATTTGGACTGAGAACTTCCAGATGTTCAAGCTGCATTTAGAAAAGTTAGCAGTACCAGAGATCAAATTACCAACATCCGCTGGATCATTGAAAAAGAGAGTTCCAGAAAACCATCTACTTCTGCTTTATTGACTGTGCTAAAGCCTTTGACTGTGCATATCACAACAAACTGTGGAAAATTCTAAATAGATGGGAATACTGGGCCATCTTACCTACCTCCTGCAAAATCAGTATGCAGGTTAAGAAGCACAGTTATAACAGGACATGGAAAAACATACTGGTTCAAAACTGGGAAAGAAGTACATCAAGACTATATTTTCACCCCATTTATTTAACTTATATGCAGAGTACATCATGCAAAAACTGGACCTGATGAAGCACAAGCTGGAATCAAGATTGATGGAATAAATATCAATCACCTCGGATACGCAAAAGACACCACCCTTACGACAGAAAATTAAGAGTAATTAAAGAGGCTCTTGATGAAAGTGAAAGAAGGAAATGAAAAATCAGGCTTAAAACTAAACATTCAAAAAAATGAAGATCATGGCATCTAGTCCCATCACTTCATGGCTAATTGATGGATAACCAATGGAAACAGTGGCAGACTTTCTTTTCTTGGGCTCCAGAATCACTGTGGATGGTAACTGTAGCCATAAATTCAAAATACTCCTGCCCCTTGGAAGAAAAGCAATGAGAAACAGACAGCAAATAAAAAACAGAGACATTACTTTGCCTACAAAGATCAATATAGTCAAAGCTATAGTTTTTCCAATAATCATGTATGGATGTGAAAGCTGGACAATAAAAAGGGCTTAGCACCTAAGAATTGATTACTTAGAAATGTGGAGCTGGAGAAGACTACTGACAGTCCCTTGGACGGCAAGAGGATCAAACCAGCCAATCTTCAAGGAAATGAACTCTGAGTATTCATGGGAAGAACTGAAGCTGAAGCTCCAATAGTTTGTCCACTTGATGAGAAAAGCCAGCTCATTGGAAAAGATCCTGATGCTGGGAAAGATTGGAGGCAGGAGGAGAAAAGTCCAACGGAAAATGAAATAGTTTAATGACATTACCTACTCGATGGACATGAGCTTGAACAAGCTCCAAGAGATGATGGAGGGTTGTTAGAATGAATACTAACATTGGTCAAATGATATCATAGAATTAGAAGACTTCTTAGGAAATTTTAAGCTAGAATGAGCACTTATCATTTAATAATGAACATTATTAAATACTTATTCTAGCATTTAATCTAGAATGAGCATTACTTTTAAGAATATCCTTAAATATTTACTCAGACAAATGAAAATAATGACTTTACTATTTAAAATACACTTATTCAATCATATATGAATAGCCTGCCTTTTATTTTAAGTACTTTGAAGTAACAAAATTTGAAAAAACAATATTGTCAATAGAAGCTTTCATATATTTCACTGTTGTTGTTGCTATTCAGTTGCTTAGTCATGACTGACTTTTTGTAACTCCATGAAATGCAGCACGCCAGACTTCCCTGTCCTTCACCATCTGCTGGAGTTTGCTCAAATTCATGTCCAACTTGATGTCCGTGGCATCAAGTCACTGATGCCATCCATCTATCTCATCCTTTGTCAGCCCTTTCTCCTCCTGCCTTCAATCTTTCCCAGCCTCAGGGTGATTTCCAATGAGTAAGTTCTTCACATCAGGTGCCCAAAGTATTGGAACTTCAACTTCAGCATCAATCCTTCCAATGGATATTCAGAATTGAGCTCCTTTAGGATTGACTGGTTTGATGTCTTTGCAGTCCAAGGGACTCTCAAGAGTCTACTCCAACACCACAGTTTGAAAGCATCAATTCTTTGGTGCTCAGCTTTCTTTATAGCACAACTCTCACGTCCATACATGACGACTGATAAAACCATAAATTTGACTATATGAACCTTTGTCAGCCAAGTAACGGCTCTGCTTTTTAATATGCTATCTAGGCTGATCATAGCTTTTCTTCCAAGGAGCAAGCATCTTTTAATTTCATGGCTGCAGTCACCATCTGCAGTGATTTTGGAGCCTAAAAAAACAAAACAAAACAAATTTTGTCACTATTTCCCTTGTTTCCCCATCTATTTGCCGTGAAGTCATTAGACAAGATGCCATGATTTTCATTTTATTGATGCTGAGTTTTAAGTCAGGTTTTTCACTCTCGTCTTTCACTTTCATCAAGAGGCTCTTTAATTCATCTTTGCTTTCTTCCATAAGGGTGATGGTACCTGCATATCTAAGGTTATTGATATTTCTCCTGGCAACCTTGATTCCAACTTGTGCTTCATCCAGCCTGGATTTTCATGATGTACTCTGCATAGATGCTGAATAAGCAGGGTGACAATATACAGCCTTGATGTACTCTTTGTTCAATTTGGATCCAGTCCATTGTTCCATGTCCAGTTCCATGTCCCCTTCTTGACTGTGTACAGGCTTCACAGGAGTCAGGTAAGGTGGTCTGGTATTCCCATCCCTCTAAGAATTTTCCACATGCTTCATTGGACACATTTTAAATATAATTTACATTCTCAGCATATAGAACTTGAAGATTATAGTTGCCTAAATTACAGAATAAGACATGTTCTTTCAATTTGCTGGCAATGTAAATTATTGCACTCTATAATTTGTTCAGAGTATATGGGAAACATGCAAATATCTTATAAAGAATTAACTTCTTTTTACTCAATTCTTCATACACATAGCATTTGGTTGCACAGTTCATCTAGTGAAAATCATTATTTTATACTGTTGACTTCATTCTAATGATTACCTTTGGGGCACTCTGAAATTACTGTGAAGACTGGGGCAACTTAAATGTCAGAGAAAATATCAGTTTAGGAAAATGATGAGCTATTTTATAAAATATCTAACACGAAGAATAGTTGACCATTAAATTATTACTTTAATTTGGTACTAACTGTGTTCTATGAAATTCTCTATTTGTTTCTGTCCACACCAACCTGGTTGATTGACTTACTGAATATGCATATTTGTTTTTATTTCCCATCTTGTACCTGATGTATTTTAAATTACTGTTAGATTAGAATGCGTGAAGCATAACCAGCAAATATGCTGAACTAATTCCCTGAATATCAACAGATAAGACCTGTTTCCTGACATGTGTTTGTATGTTCAACCAATATTTGAACATTTTCTATTAGAAAATCATGGTTATATTTGGAGAAGACTAAAATATTTCAACAATAAATAATGTCTCAATGTCTTGCCAGATTAGTTTCTCATCCACTCATAAATGTTTCATAACTCTATTTGCAAGCATAAATAATATTTTTTTATTCCAATTTTCATTTATTCTTTGTTCAGGTATAGAAACACAGTTGAATTTTGTATATTTATCTCTAAAGGTATCTGTTAGTTCTAGTTGCTTTCTTGTGTATATGTTAGGAATTCCTTCATAAATAATCAAGATATCTAAGTGACAATATATAGGTCTTTTATCTTCTTTACTTGCTATTTTGTTTATTTATTGAATAAGATATTTTATCTATTTTAAAGTGTAATAAAAATGGTGTGAGCAGACATCTTATACTGTTTTCATTCTTGGGAGATAGCATTCAGTTTTTAACAAGTAATTATGATATTAGCAGTAAATTTTTCATAGCTGCTTTTGATTAGGTTGAGGGAGTTCCCTTATATTTCTTATTTGTTGATTGTTTTTAAAATCATGAATGGGTATAAATTTTACCACATTATCTTTAATATCTTCTGAAATAAATATACATTCTTTTTTCCTTTTCAGTGTGTTAATATGGTGAATTACATTAATCAATTTTCAAAAGTCAAGCCAGCCACACATCCTGGGATAAACCACACTTGAGTTAGGGTTAGTATATATTGCTGTATTGAACTTTCTAAAATTTTGTTGAGGATGCTTGCATTTAAGCTAATGAGGGATTGAGATTTTGGTGTATAGGTTTCTTTTCTTGTAGAATCTTTGGATTTTATATCAAGATATTTCTGACCTCATAAAATAAAATGAAGAGACTATTTTTTGAAGATTTGTGTAAAATTAATATCATTCCTTTAATAAGTGTTCGGCAGAATTCACCATGAACTCATCTCAGCCTAGAATTTTCACTGGGGGAATAATTTTAAACATAGATCCAATTTGTCTAATAGCTAAAAGGTTATTTAAGTTATACACTTTTTCCTGTGTATAATTTGGCAATCTGTATCTTGCAAGTGATTTGTATATAGTACCTTCATTGTTGTCGTATTAGTATATAGTGCTTACGATGTTATGCTAATTTTTTTTTTTTTTGCTTGTGGGATCTTTAGTGATGTTTGTAGTATCTCTCATTTGTAGAATCTCTCTTCATTGTTTTTGTCAGTGTGATTAGAGTTTAAAAATTTATTTTAAAGTAGAATACTCTTTGCAAAGAATGAGCTTATGATTTCATTGGTTTGCTCTTTTGTTACTGCTTTTATTTCATTCTTTGGGGCTTTAAAAATTATGCTTTTTTTTTTCTTCCTGATTATTTTTTGTTTAAATTGTTCTTCACTCCCTAGTTTCTTAAAGTAGAAGATAAGATCATTAATATAAGATATTTTTCCAAATACATATTTAAAATTATAATTTTTCCACTGCTTAGCCGCATCAGACAAATATTGATATGTTGTGTTTTTATTTTCATTTAGAATATTTAAAATATTTAGAATTTTTTAGCTTTACTTATAATCTCTTCTTTAATTCATGGACTATTTGTAATCAATGTTGTGTTGATTACTTTTCAAATATTTGGAGATTTTTCCAGGTTTTATGTTTATTCTTTCAATATAATTTCACTTGGTCCGAGAACATAATTTGTGTAAATTCTATTCATTTAAATTTATTATGGTTTGCCTTGTGATACAGAATGTGGTTTATCTTGATGAATATTCCACATTACTTGAAAGGAAAGTATATTTAATGTGATTTTTAGGGGGTAGAGTTCTCTAAGTGTAAACATATACAATTTTGTTGATAGTGTTTTTCAGGTTTCTTTTTTAATATTCTTTCTGCTTTTCTGTATACTTGTTTAATAATTATGGAGAAGAAAGTATTCAAATCTCCATTGATATTTATAGCTTTGATTAGTACTCATCTCATGAAATTTTGCTTCATGTATTTTGAAACTCTGTTTTTGGATCAATACACATTTAGAATTAATGTCTTCTTGATAAATTGACCCCTTTATGAAGTTTCTGTCTTTTCACTGGCTATATTTCTTTTTCTGTGATCAAATTTTTCTATTATTAACATAATAACTCTATTTTTAAAATCTTTGTTTTCATAGTATTGATGGGATTCAGGTTATATTGTCTCAAAATATTCTAAAGTGCCATATTCTCAATTAAAGTTGTATAAGTAGCAGTCAGTGAAAAAAACCAGACACTCTGACCCTCTTTTTTGTCCCTCTGAAGGCAGGGAATAAACCTCCCATATGAAATATAGCCCCGTTTGACCAAGAGGTAGAAAGATAACCTGTCACCAGAGACAGGCTGTGTAAGGAAACTCTGCTTATTAATTATTATTATTTTTTTTTAATTTACAAATTACTACCCAAACTTCCTTATCTTGCCAGTTCTTTACAAATTTATTATTATTATTATTTTCTAAGGGATATATAAGCACTTTATTTTGATCACTTTTTGGGTTTTATATCTGAGTTCTCTGTGCAAATAAAATGTATATGTGTGTTTTCTCTTGTTAATCTGCATCGTGTCACTTTAATTATTAGACCGCCATAAGATCCAAGAATAATAAAGGGAAATTTTCCTTTCCCTGATTGGTTTTTTTTTTTTTAATCCCTGTACTTTACTTTCTTGGTATCTTTATATTCTAAGTAGATTTCTAATAGACAGTATATAGTAAGGTCTTGCTTTGTACCTTTTAATTGGAATATTAGATAATTTATACTTAGCATAATTATAGAGAGCATGGGGTTTAAACTTTCTTTAAGTTTATTTCTATATGTTACTATCTCACTACCTACTAAAATGCATATTATCAAGATCTCAGAAGAATATAAAGAGTTAGTTTAGTTTGTGGCAAAATGAGGACTGTAGCTCAGGAGACAGCATTTCAGATAGCTCTGAGAAACTGCTCCAAAGATGTAGGAGGAAAGGTCATTATATATGTGATTTTGATGAAGGGAGAATACATGCAATAAAACACATATTTTTTTTGTCAAAGGTTTCTGGTAGTCTTGTGAAGGTTCCTGCTAGTCATGAAGGGCAGACATTACCGTGAAGAATTTTACTACTTTTCTAGATATGAAGAGATACAAGAATTGGGCTTAAAAAAGTAGCTCATGAACATATCTAACTATATGAATAGTTATTCTGCCAGTTTTTCCCAGAACCCAAAGCACCTCATTCCTGCTCTCTGCCTTGAACTCTTTTCATGGACTGTTGAAATTCAGCAGCTTCAGCAGAATCTGATTCAATCCTTGTAAAGGTAGTTGGCCAGTGCCAATATGTAGCTAAGAAATAAGTAACTCTACAGTCAGAAGTAATTTAACTCAACTTTTTTATTCTAGCTTAACCAAACAAGAAATAGGTGGGTTTATTTATTTATTTATTCACTTTTGTCTTTTTTTTTTTTTTTTAACCAAACATTTATTAGGCACTTGCTTAGGATCTGATACATTTAATGATGTCTTACTCTCTAGCATAACTTACATAATCAATGCAATGAAAATTACAATATTGCAAGACTTTAGAGATGGGTCATTTGCAATGCTATCCCAGGAAATTCACTTTCTATACTTTACAAATGTTCATATATTTCATCTTCACATATGCATATATAGACAAAGATGGGTTTTAACGTTTAATTCATTTATAGAGCCAGAAGTGGGTGTCTGTCAATAACTTGCCTGAGACTGTGATTTGAAAAGTCTGGCTCCCGTGTCTGCACTCTTACTCATCATGAATATAATTTGTTGACATGCATGTATTAATATAATTAATACATAGAAATTTTGCTTAAATGAAAAAAGTTTATAACATATATTTAATGTAAGAAATATATGCATGTAACTGAGGTTGTGGGGCAGGGAAGGCAGATGGAGAGAAAAGGAGAGAGAAATCCATTCCTAAAATGACTGCTGTGCCTGGTCCACCTAGGTAGGTATTATATACCAGTTTACTCAATTCAAAGGAAAAATCCAGGCAGATTTAGATTTGGAAGTTTAGTTAAGGCTTCACAGTTTTTCATCCTCAGTGTTTCAATATTAAATTCCAAATGAAAACAGTGTAGATAATAGGACCACATGAGATAAGAACAATCTTGCAGAGATAACTTAAATGAAAGAAAAGTCTCAGAAGACAGCTCTTTCTTTACCGTTAAGCCATCATCTCTCATTCAGTCTAACCAGAATACATTTTCAGTGATGACACAATTTATCTTTATTATAAAGTCTGCAGAAATCCTAATATGGCATTTTCTTTACAGGGGCTCTGGTTCAGAAATGTTTAATTTTTCTCATTAAAAACATACAGAATTTATTTCTACCATCTCAATTTACATCAAGATTAACTTTTATCCACTCAACTTGTCTTAATAAGTAGCCTAAGACAATTTCTCAATTATTTATATTAATATTTTGAATTTTAGGTCTTACTAGCATAATTTTCAAATTCCCAAGTTAAATATTTTTATGTTTGAAAAGCATTTTAAATAAAAATCAACTTATGGAGATTTGCTTCTGTAGTGGCTCTGCAAGAAACAATTTGCCTACAATTCAGGAGTCACAGAAGACTTGGGTTCATTCCCTGGGTCAGGAAGATCCCCTGGAGGAGGAAATGGCAACCCACTAGAGTATTCTCGCCTAGGAAATCCCATGGATAGAGGAACCTGATGGGCTACAGTCCATGAGATCACAAAGATTTGGACACAACTGAAGCACCTGAGCATTCATGGAGATTTATAATTGTAATTTAAAAGTGACTATAATACTCAGAAGAGTAGCATTGGTTATGATTAGAGGTGTATATGGTGATTCTCAAAAGATTTCTGCATTCTGGAGAGGCGGCATATGATTGAAAATCATAACACGACTGAAGCATGCTAAGTCATTTCTGTCATGTCTGACTCTTTGTGACCGTATGGGTTGTAGCCTGCCAGCCTCCTCTGTCCATGAGATTCTCCAGGAAATAATACTGAAGTGGGTTGCCATTTCTTTCTCCAGGGGATCTTCCTGATACAGGGATTGGACTCTGGTTTCTTGCATTGTAGGTGGAGTCTTCACCACTGAGCCACCTTGGAAACCCTTGAAAATCATTAGAAAAATGCAAATAAAGTTACAATGAAGTACCACCTCTCATTAATCAGAATGGCCATCATCAAAAAATCTACAATTTATACTCAAGAGAATGAGGAAAAAAGTGAATCTTCTTACACTGTTGGTGGGAATGTAAATTCATATAGCCACTATGGAGGACAGTACAGAAATTCCTTAAAAAAAAAAAAAAAAGAACTGACATAATAAACTGTAAAATTCTTCAAGAGATGGGAATACCAGACCACCTGACCTTCCTCTTGAGAGACCTATATGCACGTCAGGAAGCAACAGGTAGAACTGGACATGGAACAACACACTGGTTCTAAATAGGAAAAGGAGTATGTCAGGCTGTATATTGTCACCCTGCTTATTTAACTTCTATGCAGGGTACATCATGAGAAACACAGGGCTGGAAGAAGCACGAGCTGGAATCAAGATTGCCAGGAGAAATATTAATAACCTGAAATATGCAGATGACACCACCCTTATGGCAGAAAGTGGAGAGGAACTAAAAAGCTTCTTGATGAGAGTGAAAGAAGAGAGTAAAAAGTTGGCTTCAAGCTCAACATTCAGAAAACGAAGATCATGGCATCTGGTCCTCTCACTTCATGGGAAACAGATGGAGAAACAGTGGAAACAGTGCCAGACTTTATTTTTTTATTTTTTTTTTTGGCTCCAAAATCACTGCAGATTGTGATTGCAGCCATGAAATTAAAAGATGCTTACTCCTTGGAAGGAAAAGTTATGATCAACCTAGATCGCATATTGAAAAGCAGACATTACTTTGCTGACTAAGGTCCGTCTAGTCAAGGCTATGGTTTTTCCAGTGGTCACGTATGGATGCGAGAGTTGGACTGTGAAGAAAGATGAGTGTCAAAGAATTGATGCTTTTGAACTGTGGTGTTGGAGAAGACTCTTGAGAGTCCCTTGGACTGCAGAGAGATCCAGTCCATTCTAAAGGAGATCAGCCCTCGGTGTTCTTTGGAAGGAATGATACTAAAGCTGAAACTCCAGTACTTTGGCCACGTCATGCGAAAAGTTGACTCATTGGAAAGACTCTGATGCTGGGAGGGATTGAGGGCAGGAGGAGAAGGGGACAACAGAGGATGAGATGGCTGGATGGCATCATAGACTTGATGGACGTGAGTTTGAGTGAACTCGGGAGATGGTGATGGATAGGGAGGCCTGAGGTGCTGCGATTCATGGGATTGCAAAGAGTCAGACATGACTGAGTGACTGAACTGAACTGAACTGAACTGCATTTCTTACTCTTTTTTTGACTATGATGGCTACTCCACTTCTAAGGGAATCTTGCCCACAGTAGTAGATATAATGGTCATCTGAGTTAAATTCTCCCACTCCAGTCCATCTTAGTTTGCTGATTCCTAAAATGTCGATATTCACTCTTACTCTGTCCTGTTTGACCTCTTCCAATTTTCCTTTATTCATGGACCTAACATTCCAGGTTCCTGTGCAATATTGTTCATTACAGCGTTAGATTTTACTTCCATCCTCAGTCACATACACAACTGGTTTTTTTTTTTTTTTTTGCTTTGCCTCTTTCTCTTCATTCTTCCTTGAGTTGTTTCTCCACTGTTTTGCAGTAGCATGTTGGGCACCTACCAACCTAGGGAATTCGTCTTTCAGTGTCATATACTTTTGCCTTTTGCACTATTTATGAGGTTCTCAAAGCAAGAATATTGGAATAGTTTGCCACTCCCTTCTCCAGTGTACCACGTTTTGTCAGAACTTTCCACCATGACCCTTCCACCTTGGGTAGCTCTACATAGCATGGCTCATAGTTTCATTGAGTTAGACCAGACTGTGGTCCATGTGACCATTTTGTTTAGTTTTCTGTGATTGTGGGTTTTCATTCTGTCTGTCCTCTGATGGAGAAGGATGAGAGGCTTATAGAAACTTCTTGATGGAAGAGACAGACTGAGGGGGAAACTGAGTTTTGTTCTGATGGGTGGGACCATTAAAGTAAATTTTTAAACCAGTTTTCTGTTGATGGGAGGGACTATGTTCCCTCCCTGTTGTTTGACCTGAGATCATGGTGAAAGTAATGAAGATAATGGCAACCTCCTTCAAAAGGTCCCATGTAAGCACTGCTGCACTCAGTGTCTCTGATCCTAAGGGATACTGATTGCTGATCCATGCCTCCACCAGACACTCCTGGAAACTCAGGGGCAAGTCTGGGTCAGTCTCTTGTATGGTCACTGATCCTTTCTCCTGGGTTCTAGTAGGCACAAGGCATTGTTTATGCCCTCCAAGAGTCTGTTTCCCTACTCCTGTGCAAGTTCTGGTGGCTCTATGGTGAGGTTAATGGCAATCTACTCCAAGAGAGCTTATGCCATACCCAGGTCTGCTGCACCCAGAGCCCCTATCCCTGCTTCAGGCCACTGGGTATGGGTATGATGACCCATACCTCCACAGGAGACACTCAAAGTCAAAGGCACATCTGTCTCAGTCTCTGTGGGGTCTCCTGGTGCACACAAGGTTTCATTTGAGCCTTTCAATCATCTCTGGTGGGTACGGGGTTTGATTCTATTTACAATTTTTCCCACCTACAATCTTGCTGTGGTTTCTTCTTGGCCCTTGGACATGGGGTATCTTTTTTTGGTGGGATTCTACTTTCTCCTGTTGAATTTTGGAGTTTTCACAGAAGAAGATGAGTGCTCATCCTTCTACTCCACCATCTTGCAACCTAGGACATCATTTAAATTGACTTAGAAAATCATATGAAAATGAAAAAGACCTAGACGAGCCAAAACAACGTTGAAAAAGCACACAGTTGTATATCTAACACTACTTATTTTCAAGACATAGTACAACATGCAATTATCAAGAATACATGGTGCTGGTACAGCAGCCAATAGATAGATCAACAGATGGCAAAGTCCAGAAAGAGACCAATATCTTACAAACAACTCTTTTTCAACAGTTCAGCTGGAATGGTATAGTGTTTTCAACAGACTGCTTCATCAATTGGATAGTGGCAGAACAAACCAAAATAAGATAACTTCCATCTATATTTTTAACCACATTTAAAAAATAAATCGGATCACAAGTCAGAATTAAAACACAAAACTCAGAAATGTCCATAAGAAAACTGGAAAAAATGTTTGTGTTCTTGGGATCAATTCAGTTCAGTTCAATTCTGTTGCTCAGTTGTGACCAGCTCTTTGCAAACCTGTGGACTACAGCATACCAGGCTTCCCTGTCCATCACCAAACTTGCTCAAACTCATGTCCATTGAGTTAGTGATGTCATCCAACCATCTCATCCTCTGTTGTCCCCTTCTTCTCCCTCCTTCAGTCTTTCCCAGAATCAGGGTATTTTCCAGTGAGTCTGTTCTTCATATCAGGTGGACAAAGTATTGGAGTTTCTTCTTCATCATCAGTCCTTCCAATGAGTATTCAGGACTGATTTCCTCTAGGATTGACTGGTTTGATCTTCTTGCAGTCCAAATTGCTCTCAAGAGTCTTCTCCAACACCACACTTCAAAAGCGCCAATTCTTTGGTGATTTTGGGATATAAAACATTTGTCAGATATGACAATAAAAATAAGATGGACAAAATAACAAAGTGATAAATTAAATCACACCCAATTTAAAAGTTCTCCTCTTCAAAATGTAGTGTTAAGAGATTTGAGAGATAAGTCTGGGAGAAAATTATTTTTCTTTCAGTTCAGTTCAGTTCAGTCGTTCAGTTGTGTCTGATTCTTTGCAACCCCATGAATCACAGCACGCCAGGCCTCCCTGTCCATCACCAACTCCAAGAGTTCACGCAGACTCACGTCCATCGAGTCAGTGATGCCATCCAGCCATCTCATCCTCTGTCGTCCCCTTCTCTTCATGCCCCCAATCCCTCCCAGCATCAGAGTCTTTTCCAACGAGTCAACTCTTCGCATGAGGTGGCCAAAGTACTGGAGCTTCAGTTTTAGCATCATTCCTTCCAAAGAAATCCCAGGGCTGATCTTTAGAATGGACTGGTTGGATCTCCTTTCAGGCCAAGGGACTCTCAAGAGTCTTCTCCAACACAACAGTTCAAAAGCATCAATTCTTCGGTGCTCAGCCTTCTTCACAGTACAACTCTCACATTCATATATGACTACTGGAAAAACCATAGCCTTGACTAGACGGACCTTAGTTGGCAAAATAATGTCTCTGCTTTTGAATATGCTATCTAGGTTGGTCATAATTTTTCTTCCAAGGAGTAAGCGTCTTTTAATTTCATGGCTGCAATCACCATCTGCAGTGATTTTGGAGCCCCAAAAATAAAGTCTGACACTGTTTCCATCGTTTTCTCATCTATTTCCTATGAAGTGATAGGACTGGATACCATGATCTTCATTTTCTGAATGCTGAGCTTTAAGCCAAATTTTTCACTCTCCACTTTCACTGTGATCAAGAGGCTTTTTAGTTCCTCTTCACTTTCTGCCATAAGGGTGGTGTAGTCTGCATATCTGAGGTTATTGATGTTTCTCCCCACAATCTTGATTCCAGCTTGTGTTTCTTCCAGTCCAGCATTTCTCATGATGTACTCTGCATAGAAGTTAAATAAGCAGGGCGACAATATGCAGCCTTGACGTACTCCTTTTCCTATTTGAAACCAGTTTGTTGTTCCATGTCCAGTTCTAACAGTTGCTTCCTGATCTGCATACAGATTTCTCAAGAGGCAGGTCAGGTGGTCTGGTATTCCCATCTTTTCAAGATTTTTCCACAGTTTATTGTGATCCACACAGTCAAAGGCTTTGGTATAGTCAATAAAGCAGAAATAGATGTTTTTCTGGAACTCTCTTGCTTTTGCCATGTTCCAGTGGATGTTTAGAGAAGTAAAATCATGATGACACACCACTATACAACTATTGAAAGGGGTAAAATTAAAATATATATATATATATACAAAACACAAAATACTGAAAAAGATGTGGAATAACTGGAACTTTTATACAATATTGTTGGACATGTTAAATGGTATAGTTTTCGAACAGAGTTTGGAAGTATCTTAAGCAATTAAACGTGCACTTACATCAACAAGTCAAATCACTTAATAGCAATCAGCCTCACGATCACATAGATTTTGCACTTAGCAGACAAAGACTTTAAAACAGCTAGTTCAAGGGACTGGCAGAGACCATATCCATAAAATATGATGCTAATGAGTGAACAATTTTAAAAAGATATTTAAAATATCCAAGCTAATATGAAAATGTCCCTAAGATAACTCAAGAATAGTTTGAAGATGGCAATATTAATTGTCTGTGAATTGGAAGGCAAATAAACAGAAATAATTCAATCTGAGGAACAGATACAATTGGATTAAGAATAACAACAATTTAGAAATCTATTGGAAACTATTAAATAAATGAGTGAAGTGTAATTAGATATCCAGAGGGAGAAATGAATGATGATGTAGAAAAATAATTAGAGAAATAAAGCCTGATAGTTTTAAATCAGTCCAGGTTCAATGCATGATACAGGATGTTTGGCGCTGGTGCACTGGGATGACCCAGAGGGATGGTACGGGGAGGAAGGTGGGAGGAGGGTTCAGGATGGGGAACACGTGTACATACGTGGTGGATTTATGTTGATGTATGGCAAAACCAATAAAATATTTTAAAGTAAATAAATAAATAAATAGTATTTTAAAAAATCTTAATTAATTCAAGAAAGTTGTAAAGCCAAGTAGGATGAATACAAAGAAAACCTCACTTATAGACACATAAGTGTGAACATTTTCATATTTCTTTTTCCAGTAGTATGGATGGATGAGTTGGACTATAAAGAAAGCTGAATGCATAAGAATTGATGCTTTTGAACTGTGGTGTTGGAAAAGACTCTTGAGAGTCCCTTGGACTGTAAGGAGATCCAACCAGTCCATCCTAAAGGAGCTCATTGGAAGGACTGATGCTGAAGCTGAAACTCCAATGCTTTGGCCACTTGACAAGAGCTGAGTCATTTGAAAAGACCCTGATGCTGGAAAAGATTGAAGGTAGGAGGAGAAGGGGATGACAGAGAATGAGATGGTTGGATGGCATCACCAACTCAATGGAGATGAGTTTGAGTAAACTCCAGGAGTTGGTGATGGACAGGGAGACCTGACACGACTGAGCGACTGAACTGAACTGGATTGTGAACCTTCTGAAAACTTTTGAGAAATAAATGAAAATGCCAAAATATTATTTCAAATGATAATATCCCTCATAAAAAAATTTTGGAAAAATGAAAGCTGGAGGAACTGATCACTACTAAATATTATAAGATGTACTGAAAATATCAGTTAAGTCTAACCATTGAATTAGGTCATTTAATATCTCTGTTGGCTTATTGATTTTCTGTCTGGCATTTCTGTACATTGATTTTGGTGGATATTGGAGTTTCCTACTTTATTGTATTTCTATGAGTTGTTTTCTTTATATCTGTAAGTTGTTTTTTTTTTTTTTTTCCTGTATTAAGGTGCTCCTGTACTGGATGCATATATTTTAACAATGCTCTTCTTTACTTGACACTTTTATCATTACATAGTGTATTTTATCTTTTTATGGCTTTTGTTTCAAAGTCTATTTTATTTGATATGGGTATTTTGTTACCCACTTTTATTTCCATTTCTTTTTGCATGTGGCATCTTTTTACCATCCCCTTACTTTCAAACTATTTGTATTCTTTTCCTTAAAACAGGTCTCTTGTATGTACCATATAGCATGCTCTTTTATTACTCAATTCAACACTCTATATTTTTTGGCTGGAGCACTTATTCCATGGCCATTTAAGGATAGTGAAGTGAAGTCGTTCAGTCGTGTCCAACTCTTTGTGACCCCGTGGACTGTAACCTACCAGGCTCCTCCGTCCATGGGATTTTCCAGGCAAGAATATTGGAGTGGGTTGCCATTTCCTTCTCCAGGGGATCTTCCCGACCCAGGGATCGAACCCAGGTCTCCCTCCTTGCAGGCAAGCGCTTTAACCTCTGAGCCACCAGGGACGCTCAATATAATTTAAGGTTTTATATACATATATATATAATTAAATTAATTAACATAAATTAAATCATTAAAATTAAAATTAGTCACTTAAAATTAATTTTTTTCCAGTTTCTCCCTTTTGTGCATTGGTGGGTTTACTTTTGCATTATACTTGATTTCTCCTTGTACAGTTTTTTGAGAATCTATTGTGTGTTTTTATTAATGATTATCTTAATTTTCAAATGTTAACCTATTGTTATATCTACTTACTTTAGTTGTGTCAACTCAAACACATTCTATAAAATCTATATTTTGTTTCCTTCTCTTCCCCACATTTTATGGTTCTGATGTCCTATATCACATCTTCATGTTTAACCTTTTGATGTTCATTGTAGTTTTAGTCACTTCCATAAATTCTTTTTTTTTTTTAAAGTCTGTACTGACTTAAGTCACCCATAATCTTTTCACATATGTGATTGTCTTGTTTTCATTTTCCCTTTCCTATATATTCTTACTTCTTTTCTATTTAAATAAGGTCTTTGTATATTTCTTCCAGGATAGGTTTGATACTGCAAATTTCTTTATTTCCCCAAATATTCTAAATAATAATCTTGCTAAGTAGAGTATCCTAGATTGTAGGGTTTTCTTTTCCAAGACTTTGAATATGTTATGCCACTCCTTGTAGCCTGGAAAGTTTCTGTAGAGGGTGCCTTTGTAATTAATTCCTTATTATTTCACTTGCTGACTTAGAATCCTTGTTTATTGTTGTTTAATTGCTAAGTCATGTCTGACTCTTTTGAGATCCCATGAACTGTATAGCCTTCCTGGTTTCTCTCTCCATGGGATTTTCCAGCAATAAGACTGGAGTGAGTTTCCATTTCTTTCTCCAGGGTATCTTTCTGACCCAGGGATTGAACCCAGTATATCCTGCATTGTGGATTCTTTACCACTGAGGCACCAGTGAATATCATTAACTTTTGTCATTTTAATTATAAGTCTTGGTGTAGGTATATTTGGGTTCATCTTGCTTCGGACCCTTTATGCTTCCTTTTCCGATATATCTGTTTCTTTCTCTAGGTTTGGAAAGTTTTTAGCCATAATTTCTTTAGATATAATGAATTTGCAGTCTTGGTTTATCTCTCTTCTCCTGGGATTCACTACTATGTGTAGATTGACATGCTGTATTATCCCATAAATCTTATATGCTGCTTTTTATATTTTGTTTTGTTTAATCTGTCTGATGTTGTGATTGGATGATCAGTTATTCATACTTCTTATTATTTAGTTTTCTATTTGATTCCTTTAGCTTGGTTTCTTCTCAGAAAATAAGTTCACAAGTTTTTGATTGGCTTATCAATCATTTCTAGTTTCTGATCTGCATATCTAATAACAGCCTTTCTTAATTCTTTTAGCATTTTTATTACCACCGTTTTGAACTTGTGATCTGGTAGACTGAAAATATCTGTTTCTTTGTTCTTTCAGGATATTTAACTTTCAATTTTAATTGGGAATAATTCCTTTCCTTTTAATTGTATTTATATTCCTTTGACATTATAAATTTAGGGAAAATAATTATGTGATGTGTTACTGAAGGACTGTTTTTATGTGTGACTGTCCATGTGTAGCTTACATGTGTCTAACATTTTTGGTGGAAGGGATGTTTTCATATGCATGTCTGACCTGTCTTTCCTCAGGGTGACTATTATCCCCTTGATGGAGAGTGTTATTAGTATTATTCTAACCAGGACCTACTCTTTGCTCTGTAGTCATCTCAGCCCTGTCAAGGGATCTACCCCTCAGTTGTTGGAGAAAGCACTTAGATCCAGTTCTAAGGTGCTCTGTGTGGTAGGCAAGACTGGAGTGCTCCCTTTGGAAAAGGAGCTACTGTATATTTCTCCCAAGAAATTGTCCACCAATACATGAACTCTACGATGTCACTTGTCATCTGGTGTGTGTACTCACAAAATAAGCTATTACTGGCATTGCCTTTGACCCTGCTACCATTGCCTTTTGCCTTGGTAATTGGCTTAGATTTCAAGCCCCAATTCTTTCTGTGTTCACCAATAAAACCTGATGTGGATGTGCCACTAATGTGCCCCAGGCACTGCTGCACCTGCTATAGCACAGAGAGAATGGCATGCTTTACTGGAAGCTGCACCGCGCCCCGCCCCCCCCCCCACACACACACACACTTTATGTCTTAATAATGGGACTTATACATAGGACTTGGGCTTCACATACCCTCAGTTTGGGCCCCAACCACATTTCAGGCCCTTCTGAGTGTCTCCACATCACCAAACCAAGTTCTTTTCCTGGGTCTGTCTGCTGAAGTCTGTTTCAGCACCTAACCACTGTTCACAAGAGCAGATGCCTTTTTTGGGCTGGGAAGTGTAACATGTGGGCAAAGACTTTCTGTGCTGGTCTTTCTCTGTCCTGCCTGCTGCAAGCCAGCTGCCATATGCTTCTCTGAGTATCTGTGGCTCCCTATCTGTTATTACTTATCTTCTAGTCAATGAAGGGTGTTCCCATGGTGAGAGAACATTTCTCATTTCACAGCTCCCTCCCAAGAGCACAAGTCTAACCCAATTCCTTTTTCCTTTTTATACTAGTCAGTACTATGATGATATTTCATGTAGCTTTAGTTGTATGAGGCCTTCTGCAACTTTTCAGTGAGTAGTTTGCAAGAGATTTTCCACATGTAGTTATATTATTATGTACAAATTGGAGGAAGTTATCTTCATGTCTTTCTATTTTGAAACCTTGATTGCTTCACTCTTTTCCTGTTTTGCTAGGCTTTATGTTATTTTTCTCTGCTGTAATATTTATATTACTATTATTATTTACTCTACATTTCTAGCTTTGATTTTAGTACAATATTCTCTATTTCCTAAAGATTTAGATTTAGATTATTGATTTGAGATCTAACATTTTTAATATAGGTATTTACACCTATAAGTTTCCCTCTGAGATTTGATTCAGTTCAGTTCAACTCAGTTCAGTCACTCAGTCTTGTCCAACTCTTTGTGACTCCATGGACTGCGGCACAACTGTCCATTGCCAACCCCCGGAGTTTACTTTAAGTCATGTTCATTGAATCAGTTATCTCATCCCCTATTGTCCCCTTCTCTTCCTGCTTTCAATCTTTCCCAGCATCAGGGTCTTTTCAAATGAGTCAGTTGTAGGCATCAGGTGGCCAAAGTATTGAAGTTTAAGCTTCAGTGTCAGTCCTTTCAATGAATATTCAGGACTGATCTCCTTTACGATGGACTGGTTGGATCTCCTTGCAGTCCAAAGGACTCTCAACAGTCTTCTCCAACATCACAGTTTAAGAGCATCCATTTTTCAGTGCTCAACTTTCTTTATAGTCCAACTGTCACATCCATTCATGACTACTGGAAAAACCGTATCTTCAACTAGATAGACCTTTGTTGGCAAAGTAATGACTCTGCGTTTTAATATGCTGTCAATGTTGGTCATAGCTTTTCTTCGAAGGAACAATCATCTTTTAATTTCACGGCTGCAGTCATCTGATTTTTGAGCCCCAAAAGATAAAGTCTGTCTCTATTTCCCCATCTATTTGCCATGAAGTGATGGAACCGGATGCCATGATCTTAGTTTTATGAATGTTGAGCTTTAAGTCAAATTTTTCACTCTCCACTTTTAGTTTCATCAAGAGGTTCTGTGCTTCTTCTTCACTTTCTGCCATAAAGTTGGTGTCATCTGCATATCTGAAGTTATTGATATTTTTCCTGGCAATCTTGATTCCAGCTTGTGCTTCTCCCAACCCAGTAGTTCTCATGATGTACTCTGCATAGAAGTTAAATAAGCAGGGTGACAATATACAGCCTTGATGTACTCTTTTTCCTTTCTGGAACCAGTGTGTTGTTTCATGTCCAATTTTAACTGTTGCTTCCTGACCTGCATATAGGTTTTTCCAGAGGCAGATCAGGTGGTCTGGTATTTCCATCTCTTTTAGAATTTTCCACAGTTTATTGTGATCCACATAGTCAAAGGCTTTTGCATAGTCAATAAAGCAGAAATAGATGCTTTTCTGGAACTCTCCTGCTTTTTTGATGATCCAGCAAATGTTGGTAATTTGATCTCTGGTTTCTCTGCCTTTTCTAAAACCAGCTTGAACATCTGGAAGTTCACAGTTCACATATCACTGAAGCCTGGCTTGGAGAACTTTGAGCATTACTTTACTAGCATGTGAGATTAGTGCAATTGTGCAGTAGGGTGAGCATTCTTTCACCTTTCTTCTACATAGAAAACCCTAAAAGCAACACCGGGAAATTACCAGAGCTAATCAATGAATTTAGTAAAGTTGCAGGATACAAAATTAATACATATTAATCCTTTGCACTCCTGTACACTAACGATGAGGATAACTGAAAAAGAAATTCAGGAAACAATCCCATTCACCATTGCAAAGAAAAGAACAAAACATTTAGGTATAAATTTACTTAAGGAAACAAAAGACCTATATATAGAAAATTATAAACACTGATGAAATAAATCCAAAATGACAGAAATAGATGGAGAAATATATCGTTCATGAATTGAAAGAATCAATATAGTGAAAATGAGTATATACCAAAAGCAATCTATAGAATAAATGCAATCCCTATCAAGCTACCAACAATATTTTTCACAAAACCGGAACAAATAATTTCACAATTTGTATGGAAACACAGAAAACCTCCGAGAGCCAAAGCAATCTTAAGCAAGAAGAAGAATGGAACTGGAGGAATCAACCTGCCTGACTTCAGACTATAGCACAAAGCTGCAGTGATCACGACAATATGGTACTGGCACAAAGATAAAAATATAGATCAATGAAACAAAATGGAAAGCCCAGATATAAATCCACACACCTATGGAAACCTTATCTTTGACAAAGGAGGCAAAAATACACAGTGGAGAAAAGACAACCTCTTTAACAAGTGGTGCTGGGAAAACTAGTCAACTACCTGTAAAATAATGAAACTAGAACACTTCTCAACTCCATACATAAAAATAAATAAACTCAAAATGGATTAAAGATCTAAAATAAGGCCAGAAACTATAAAATTCCTAGAGGAAAACATAGGCAGAACAGTCTCTGACATAAATCACAGCAAGATCCTCTATGACCCACCTCTCAGAATAATGGAAATAAAGGCAAAAATAAACAAACCGGACCTAAGTAAAGTTAAAAGCTTTTGTGCAATGAAGGAAAATGTAAGCAAGGTTAAAAATCACCCTTCTGAGTGGTAGAAAATAATAGCAAACAAAGCAACTAAGAATTAATCTCAAAAATATACAAGCAATTCATGCAGCACAGTTCCAGAAAAATAAACGACCCAATCAAAAACTGTATCAAAGAACTAAACAGATGTTTCCTTAAAGAAGACATACAAATGACTACCAAACACATGAAAAGATGTTCAACATCACACATTATCAGAGAAATGCAAATCAAAACCACTCTGAGGCACCATCTCACACTGGTCAGAATGGCTGGTTTCATAAAGTCTACAAAAAATAAATGCTGGAGAGGGTGTGGAGAAAAAAGAATTCACTTACACTGATATTTGGATTGCAAACTGTTAAAGCCACTATGGAGAACAGTGTGGAGATACCTTAAAAAACTGGAAATAGAACTGCCATACGACCCAGCAATGCCACTGCTGGGCATACTCACGGAAGAACCAAGAATTGAAAGAGACACGTGTACCCTAATATTCATCACAGCACCGTTTACAATAGCTAAGACGTGGAAGCAACTTAGATGTCCATTGCCAGACGAATGGATAAGAAAGTTGTGGTATATGTACACAATGGAATATCACTCAGCTATTAAAAAGAATGCATTTGAGTCTGTTCTAATGAAGTGAATGAAACTGGGGCCTATTATACAGAGTGAAGTAAGTCAGAAAGAAAAATGCCAATAGAGTATATTCAGTTCAGTTTAGTCACTCAGTCGTGTCCAACTCTATGCGACCCCATGAATCGCAGCACGCCAGGCCTCCCTGCCCATCACCATCTCCCAGAGATCACTCAAACTCATATCCATCGTATTGGTGATGCCATCCAGCCATCTCATCCTCTGTCATGCCCTGTTCCTCCTGCCCCCAACCCCTCCCTGCATCAGAGTTTTTTCCCAGTGAGTCAACTCTTCACATGGGGTGGCCAAAGTACTGGAGTTTCAGCTTTAGCATCATTCCTTCCAAAGAACACCCAGGGCTGATCTTCTTCAGAATGGACTGGTTGGATCTCCTTGCAGTCCAAGGGACTCTCAAGAGTCTTCTCCAACACCACAGTTCAAACGTATCAATTCTTCAGCACTCAGCTTTCTTCACAGTCCAACTCTCACATCCATACATGACCACTGCAAAAAAAACATACCCTTGACTGAACAGACCTTTGTTGGCAAAATAATGTCTCTGCTTTTCAATACTCTATCTAGGTTGGTCATAACTTTTCTTCCAAGGAGTAAGCGTCTTTTAATTTCATGGCTGCAATCACCATCTGCAGTGATTTTGGAGCCCAAAGAGATAAAGTCTGACACTGTTTCTCCATCTATTTCCCATGAAGTGATGGGACCAGATGCCATGATCTTTGTTTTCTGAATGTTGAGCTGTAAGCCAACTTTTTAACTCTCCACTTTCACTTTCATCAAGAGGCTTTTTAGTTCCTCTTCACTTTCTGCCATAAGGGTGGTGTCGTCTACATATCTGAGGTTATTAATATTTCTCCTGGCAATCTTGATTCCAGCTTGTGCTTCTTCCAGCCCAGCGGTTCTCATGATATAATCTGCATATAAGTTAAATAAGCAGGGTGACAATATACAGCCTTGATGTACTCTTTTTCCTTTCTGAAACCAGTGTGTTGTTCCATGTCCTGTTTTAACTGTTGCTTCCTGACCTGCATACAGGTTTCTCCAGAGGCAGATCAGGTGGTCTGATACTCCCATCTCCTTCAGAATTTGCCTCAGTTTATTGTGATCCACATAGTCAAAGGCTTTTGCATAGTCAATAAAGCAGAAATATATGTTTTTCTGGAACTCTCTTGCTTTTTCTATGATCCAGCATACATGGAATTTTGAAAGATGGTAATGATGACCATTACGAGACAGCAAAAGAAACACAGATTAAAAAAGAACAGATTTTTGGATTCTGTGGGAGAAGGGAAGGGTGGGATGATTTGAGAAAATAGCATTGAAATATGTATATTACCATATGTGAAATAAGTGTAAAGTTCAAGTTCAGTGCATGAAACAGAGCACTCAAAGCTAGTGCACTGGGACATCCTAGATGGATGGATGGGGAGAGAAATGGAAGAGGGGTTTGGCTCTTGGGAACACATGTAAACCTGTAGCTGATTCATGTCAATCTATGGCAAAATCCATCTCAATATTGTAATTAAGTTAGTCTCCAATTAAAATTAATTAATAAAAAATAAATAAAACCAAAAATGTCATAAAAATTATGGGTCAGTATCCCTGATGAACATTGTTGTTGTTGTCAGTCACTTAATCATGTCCAACTCTTTGTGAACCCATGGACTTTAGCATGCCAGGCTTCCCTGTTCTTGACAATCTTGCAAAGTTTGCTCAAACTCATGCACATTGAATTGTTGATGCCATTCAACCATTTCATCCTTTGACGTCCCCTTCTCCTCTTGTCCTCAATTTTTTCCAACATTAGGGTCTTTTCCAATGAGTCAGCTCTTTGCATCAGGTGGACAGTGTATTGGAGTTTCAGCTTCAGCATTGGTGCTTCCAATGAATATTTAGCATTGATTGCCTTTAGGATTGACAGGTTTGATATTGCTAATAAACCTATGGGCTAAAATTGCAATATCGGCAAACTGAATTCAACAATATATTAAAGAATCATATACCAGGATCAAATGGAATTTACCCCATGAATGAAAGAAATTTTTTCAACATCTGCAATCAATCATGGGATATGATACATTAGTAGACTAAAGAACAAAACAATATGATCACCTCACTAGATGTAGAAAAATTTTTTGACAAAATTCAACATCAAGTTATGATAAAAATTCTCCAGAAATTTGGAATTGAGGGAACATACATATCCAAACATAATAAAGAACATATATGATAAGCCCACTCAATGGGAAAAAGCTGAAATTATTCCTTTAGATCAGAAATGGATCCCTACTTTCCTCATTTCCATTCAACATAGTATTGGAAGTCCTAATTATAGCAGTCATACAAAGAAAAGGAATAAAAACATATAGTATGGAAAGGAAGAATTAAAACTATTACCATTCATAGATGACACAATACTACATGTAAAAAAACCCTAAAGATGCCACCAAAAAAATCCAAGAGTTCATGAGTGAATTTGAAAAAGTCTCAGAAACAAGTTGATACACAGAACTTGGTTAGTTTTCTCCATTAATAATAAACTCTCAGAAAGATAAGTTAAGGAAAATTTCACATTTACCATTGCACCATAAAGAATAAAATACCTAGGAATAAAGGAAGTAAAAGTGCTTCATTTAGAAGACTATGACACAGATGAAAGAAGTTGAAGACAGCAAAATGGAAGATAGAAATACATACTGTGTTCATGGATTGAAATAATTAATATTGTTAAAATGGTCAAATACTCTAAGGAATGTGCAGATTCAATGCAATATGTTTCAAAATACCAATAGTATTTTTCACAGAACTAAGACAAATAATTTTAAATTATATGTGCAAAGAAAAAAAAAAAGAAAACTCTGAAGGGCAAAACAATCTTAAGAAAGAACAGAGATTGAGGAATCATATTCCCTGATTTCAAACTATAATACAAAGATATAATAATCAAAATTATATTACACTGGCACCATAACAAATATTTAGATCAATGGAACAAGATAGAGAGCCCGGAAATAACTCCATGAATCCATAGTCATTTAATCTATGACAAAGTTGGGACGAATACACAGTGGAGAAAAGGCATTCTCTTCAAAAACTGGTGTTGGAAGTGTAGAGAAAACAGCTTATGTTGAATAATGAAATTAGAATATTCTCTGGAAGATCCTCTGGAGAAGGATATGGCAACCCAATCCAGTACTCTTGCCTGGAAAATCCCGTGGATGGAGGATCCTGGTAGGCTACAGTCCATGGGGTCACAAAGAGTCGGGCAAGACTGAGAGACTTGACTAATGACCATAAAGAAAAATAAGTTCTAAATGGTTATAAACCTAAATTTAAGACCAGAAAACATAACATTTCAAGAGGAAAACGCAGAACTACGTATGATCTAGTGATTCCAAAAGATACATGTACCACAATATTTGTAGCAGTGTGATTTGCAATTGCTAAGATATAAAAGTAGCTTAAGTGTCAAAGAAGTGGACAAAGACAAAGCAGATAAGGAGAAGGAATGATAGCATTTTAAGAGGTATGAACTATTGTGTGTAAAATAAATAAGTCTGAGGATACATTGCACAACACAGGAGATATAGCCAGTGTTTTATAGTAACCATAAATGGCATAAAACCTTTAAAAATTCTGAATCATTATGCTATACACCTATAGCTTTTATAATATTTTATATCAACTATACTTCAATAAAGACATCTCTAAAAAGTATATGCTTAGGGAAGTCATTTGATTTCCCTCTCATTTTTTTCTATCCATTTTAGTCTGCTTTCCTGATTATAACAATCTCTACGTAGTTTACAAGCATTCAGTTATCACTGATAAAGCTTAACATTTATTGAATACTTTCTAAGTTACTAACACTCTGTCATCAAATGTCTTGAATTTATCTCCTCAAATCTATACTAAGTATAGAAATTTAGGAAGAAGAAATAATGACGCATGATCGAAGTTTCTTACTTAGTCTATTGTTTCTGAGTCTATTAAAAGATATTATTCAAAAGCAGAGGCAGGGTATTTGGGATGATACAAAGTTTGAGCCACACCGAGTTTAAGATGTTAGTGGACATCAGTTGAAGATATCATATTTGACTGAGGAGCACTTGGAATTGTGGACTTAAGTCATTTGTGTGTATTAGTTGCTCACTTGTGTCCCCATGCACTGTAGACAACCCCATGAACTGTAGGCAACACCATGATCTGTAGACAACCAGGTTCCTTTGTCCATGGAGTTCTCCAGCCAATAAAACTGGAGTGGATTGCCATTCCCTCCTCCAGGGGATTTTCCTGACTCAGGGATAGAACCCAAGTCTCCCACATTACAGGCAGATTCTTAATCACTGAGCCACCAGGGAAGCCCTAAGTCATTTGAATGAAAGCTAATTGCAAAACATTAACCACATTAGTCTCAGATATCTTGGAACCTGAACATGAGCCCAGTAGGGCCATTAAACAAGAAAGGAAACAGAAGAAGTTTTTCAGAACATCAGTGGAGCACAATCTGAAAGAGCTGACTCCTAATAGTTTTATTCATATGGAAAGCTTATGTGGCTTTAGTTAACATACCTAAGTTTTGTCTTGACCCAGTAGTAAATAGGGTTAGGGGAGTGTATATTTTGTTGTGAAACTGGCAAAAGGAGGAGTATAGAAAGCAAAGCTGCAAGAATTGTGTTAATCACAGTAATTAACCTTGGTTTACACAAAGTAAATTTTCAGTCTCAATTTCAAGAATTTATTGACACTTTCTTGTGTTTAAGTGCAACGTAAATAATACAGGGTGTGACTTCACAAACCTCGTTTACCTTAACAAGAAGTAAATTAGTTTACTGATGAGAAGAAAAGTTAATTATCAAATGTTTTTTGCTAAGCCTGTTTATTTAAACTTTTTATTTTATTTTTATTTGACCTAATAAGACACAAATTACTTCATGGTAAATGTCATTTTAATCACTTGAAATTTGGTATAAATAAATGTGTCTGATCTTTTCTTGGAGGGGGAAAAAGGAAATCTTCATGAAAGCAGGAGCACTTTTAAAGAAATAGTATTTTTATCACTGACAGGGTAAATATCAGAAGTACAGTCTTATACATGATTAAAGTGGTACCAAACTATTTTGATCCAATGTCTTTGATATTACTTGTGTCCTAGACAATGAAAATCTATAATTTCAAGTTTTATTTTCAGCCTTGCCTTTTCAACATTGTTTATTTCAGACCTCTATTCTCAAGTTAAACTACTTTTATCATTGTATTGCTGAAGGTGGCTGATGGTGATTTTGGTTTTGATTATAACATCTTGTTTTACTGATGCACAGAGTTCTTCATTATCTATTTATCCTAAATCCCCACCAGCTACGTTGTTGTGTGCTGGAATGCTCTAATATGTGTGGCCAATGATTCTGTGTAGCACAATTCTCCAGTCTAATTTAACTTTGCCTTAGATATGCAAAACAATCAGATGATTTTTAATATAAATTTATTTTAATTGGAGGTTAATTACTTTACAGTATTTATTGGTTTTGCCATACATCAACATGAATCTGCCACAGGTATACACGTGTTCCCCATCCTGAACCCCTCTCCCTCCTCCCTCCCCATACTATCCCTCTACGTCGTCTCAGTGCACGAGCCCCAAGCATCCAGTATCATGCATGGAACCTAGACTGGAGATTCGTTTCATATATGATATTATACATGTTTCAATGCCATTCTCCCAAATCATCCCACCCTCTCCCTCTCCCTCAGAGTCCAAAAGACTGTTCTGTATATCTGTGTCTCTTTTGCTGTCTCGCATACAGGGTTATCATTACCATCTTTCTAAATTCCATATATATACGATGGTATACTGTATTGGTGTTTTTCTTTCTGGCTTACTTCACTTTGTGTAATAGGCTCCAGTTTCATCCACCTTATTAGAACTGATTCAAATGTATTCTTTTTAATGGCTGAGTAATACTCCATTGTGTATATGTACCACAGCTTTCTTATCCATTCATCTGTTGATGGACATCTAGGTTGCTTCCATGTCCTGGCTATTATAAACAGTGCTGCAGATGCTTTCCTACGGACATTTTGAATTTTATTGAGCAGAGCTTGCTTCCTTTACTCCACAGACTTAAATTTTCCAATTTCAACCTATCTTGGAAGGATTTTCTTCTGCCACACTTTCACTTAGATATTCACAGTGCAACCTTGCTCCTTTCTTTCATCTAAGGAAAAAAAAAACATGCCTAACATTTTCTGGGACTTATTCTTTATTACTCTTCCCTTTTTAAGTTTTGTGTATATGTTCATTTGTGTCAGTCCCAGTTACATTCAAGAAAAATCTGACATGGCATTATTGTTTTACTCAATTTGAAACAAATCCTTATTAAAAATACATATGGCAGCTTCTAGTTTGTAAAATTGGAAACTAGACTTATTCTGATTGTTCTACATCATTCTGAACACTGAAGAATTGATGTTTTTGGTCTTCGGTGCTGGAGAAGACTCTTGAGAGACTCTTGACAAGTACAGAGATCCAACCAGTCAGTCCTAAAAGAAATCAACCCTGAATATTCATTCAATGAAAGACTGATGCTGAAACTGAAGTTCTAATACTTTGGCCACCTGATGCAAATAGCCAACTCATTGGAAAAGACCCTGGTGCTGGGAAAGATTGAAGGCAGTAGGAGAAGGGGACATCAGAGGATGAGATGACTGAATGACATCACCAACTCAACGGACATGAGTTTGAGCAAGCTCTGGAGGACTGTGAAGGATAGAAGCCTGGTGTGCTGCAGTCCATGGGGTCACAAAGTCAGACACAACTGAGCAGCTGATTAACACTATATAATTAATACCTCTGAAAACAGAGGGAAATAAAACCTTGAAGTCTACATGACCCTACATTATGTTCGGATGGTGTAAGATGGGTTCTAAATAACATCACCGGCAAATGTTTGTGTTTCAATTCAGTTCAGTCACTCAGTTGTGTTCAACTGTTTGTGACCCCATGAATCGCAGCACGTCAGGTCTCCCTGTCCATCATCAAGTCCCAGAGTTCACCCAAATTCATGTCCATCGAGTTGGTGATGCCATCCAGCCATCTCATCCTCTGCCGTCCCCTTCTCCTCCTGCCCTCAATACCTCCAGCCTTTTCCAATGAGTCAACTCTTTGCATGAAGTGGCCAAAGTACTGGAGTTTCAGCTTTAGCATCAGTCCTCCCAAAGAACACCCAGGACTGATCTCCTTTAGAATGGACTGGTTGGATCTCTTTGCAGTCCAAGGGACTCTCAAGAGTCTTCTCCAACACCACAGTTCAAAAGCATCAATTCTTTGACACTCAGCTTTCTTCACAGTCCAACTCTCACATCCATACATGACCACTGGAAAAACCATAGCCTTGACTAGACGAACCTTTGTTGGCAAAGTAATGTCTCTGCTTTTGAATATGTTATCTAGGTTGGTCATAACTTTCCTTCCAAGGAGTAAGCATCTTTTAATTTCATGGCTGCAATCACCATCGGCAGTGATTTTGGAGCCCACCAAAAATAAAGTCTGACATTGTTTCCACTGTTTCCCCATCTATTTCCCATGAAGTGATTAAGAGTGAAACATTGTGGTGAAATCCAAATCCACTTCACTCAATTTTAGCGGAACATATATACTCTTGCAAATACATTTAAAATTGTTTCAGTTCAGTTCAGTTACACAGTTGTCTCTGACCTTTTGTGACAGTATGGAATGCAGCATGCCAGGCCTCCCTGTCCACCATCAAAACCCAGAGCTTGCTCAAACTCATGGCCATCGAGCCGGTGATGCCATTCAACCATCTCATACTCTGTCATCCCCCTCTCCTCCTTCCTTCAATCTTTCCCAGCATCAGGGTCTCTTCCAATGAGCCAGTTCTTTTCATCAAGTGGCCAAAGTATTGGAGTTTCAGCTTTATCATCAGTCCTTCCAATGCATATTCAGGGCTGATTTCCTTTAGAATGGACTGGTTAGATCTCTTTCCAGTCCAAGGGACTCTCAAGTGGCTTCTACAACATCGCAGTTCAAAAGCATCAATTCTTCAGCACTCAGCTTTCTTTATAGTCCAACTCTCACATCCTTACATGAATACTGGAAAAATCATAGCTTTGACTAGATAGACTTCTGTGTGCCAAGTAATGTCTCTGTTTTTTAGTATGCTCTCTAGGTTTGTCATAGCTTTCCTTGAAGGACTAAGTATCTTTTAATTTCATGGCAGTAGTAATCATCTTCAGTGATTTTGGAGCCCAAGAAAATAAAGTTTCTCACCATTTCCATTGTTTCCTCATCTATTTGATATGAAGTGATGGAACCAGATGCCATGGTATCGATTTTTTGAATGCTGAATTTTAAGCCAAATTTTTCACTCTTCTCTTTAGTTCTTCTTCACTTCCTTCTATAAAGATGGTGCCATCTATGTATCTGAAGTTATTGACTTTTCTCCCAGCAACCATGATTCCAGGTTTTGCTTCATCTAACCTAGCATTTCTCATGATGCACTTTGCATATAAGTTAAATAAGCAGGATGGCAGTATATGGCCTTAAAAAAATCCTTTCCCAATTTGGAACAAGTCTGCTGTTCCATGTCTGTTTCTAAATGTTGCTTCTTGACTGCATACAAATTTCCCAGGAGGCAAGTAAGGTGGTCTGATATTCCCATATCTTTTAGAATTTTTCACAGTTTGTTGTGATCCACACAGTCAAAAGCTTTGCACAGTCAATAAAGCAGAAGTAGATGTTTTTCTGGAACTCTCTTGCTTTTTCAATAATCCAGTGGATGTTGGCAATTTGATCTCTGGTTCCTCTGCCTTTGCTAAATCCGTTTGGAACATCTGGAAATTGTCAGTTCACATACTGTTGAAGGCTCACTTGGAGAATTTTGAGCATTACTTTGCTAGCGTTTGAGCTGAGTACAGTTGCCCAGTAGTTTGAACATTTTTTTGGCATTACCTTTCTTTTAGATTGGAATGAAAATGAACATTTTCCCATCCTATGACCACTGCTGAGTTTTCCAAATTTGCCGGCATACTGAGGCCTGGTGTTCCAAAGAGTCAGACATGACTGAGAGACTGAACTGAACTGAACTGAAATGAGTGCAGTACTTCAACAGCATCATCTTTTAAGATTTGAAATATCTCAACTGAAATTCTACTAGCATTGTTCATAGTTATGCTTCCTAAGGCCCACTTGCCTTTGCATTCCAGGCTTCTGGCTCTAGGTGAGTGACGCCACTCGTAGTAATCTGGGTCACGAGGATCTTTTTTGTATAATTCTTCAATTCTTCTGTGTATTCTTGCCATCTCTTCTTAATATCTTCTGTTTCTGTTAGGTCCATACAATATCTGTCCTTTATATCTTCTGCTTCTGTTAAGTCCATACAATTTCTGTCTTTATTGTGCCCATCTTTGTATGAAATGTTCTCTTGGTATCTCTTTTTTTCTATTTTTGTTTTTTTTTTTAAAGTTTATTTATTTTTTTACTTTACAATACTGTATTGGTTTTGCCATATATTGACATGAATCCACTACAGGTGTACATGAGTTCCACTCTAGTCTTTCCATTTCTATTGTTTACCTCTATTACTTTGCATTGAATACTGAAAAAGGCTTTCTTATCTCTCCTTGCTTTCTTTGGATAATTTTCCTTAAATGACAATATAATCCTTTTTTTTAATGATTTTTGAAATAAAAATTATATTGAATTTTATTACAAGAGGCAATCTCTAATCTAAATACTCTTACAAATGGAATTTAGTATTTATAATGTGGTTTATCAAAGTGATATGTCAACCCTAATGGTTAGGATGTTTCAATGTTTTCATTGTTTTTGAGGCTAATGAATTCTGATTTCAACTAGTGCTTATAGAACACCAATTCTATATCTTCACCATCTTGATAGTTCTTTTAATAATACTGTCATTTAAATACACTTCTTAAGTTTTGCTATGTTTGATTATACAAGTGAAACAAACAACAACAAAACTACCAAATTTGAGAAAATAAAAACTATCAGAAAAAATACATCTTTTTAGTGTTCTCATTGGTAAAAATAAACTTTTTATTTTTGGATAATTTTAGGTTTTCAGGAAACATGTGAAATAAACAGAAAACTCTTATTATCTCACATTTAGCTTTCCCTGCTATTAATACTTTAGGGCATATCTATCATAATTAATGAACCAATATTGATACATTGTTATGAATTAAAGTCCATATTTTATTCAGATTTCCTAGTTTGGTAGGCAGAACAATGGTCCCCAAGTCAGTATACATGCTAATTCATTCATTCCGTGGCTTTGGTATCAGAAAGAGGATCACAGGACTTGAGAAGCTGACAATATCTAAAGTCCTAGAAAAGGTAAGACAATGAAGTCTCCTTTAGAGCCTCCAGGAAAGAATACATCCTTGCCAGTACATTGATTTTAGCTCAATGAACCTAATTTTGAACTTCTGAACTACAGAATCATAAAAAATAAATACATGCTTTTTAAGGCACTGTTTCTGCTCTGTATGCGCTACCTTGCCATCTTTGTCAAATATTAGTTGACCACTAGTAGTAAATCTGCACCTTGAATTGCAAGAATTAATATTGTCAAAATGACAAGAATGTGTATACCTCTCCATCTGTTTGCATCATCTTTCATTTCTTTCATCAGTATCTTGCAGTTTTCTGAGTACAAGTTTTTTGTTTCCTTAAGCAAATTTTTTATAGTTTCTTATTTTGTTTTTATTATTTTTGTATTTTATATTTTCGATCAGCTAGTTAATGGATTGTTTCTTTAATTTCTCTTTAGGATCTTTCATTGTTAGTGTATAGTAATGCAAGATATTTCCATTTACTAATTTTGTATTCTGAAACTTTATTAAATTTATTGATGATCTCTAGCAGTTTTCTGGTAGGGTCATTAGAATTGTCTATGAATAGAGTCATGTTATCTGCAAAGAATGACATTTTTACTTCTTTTTCCTTTTTAACATGTGTCCTTTTTTAACACTTTATTTTTTAAATTGAAGGATAATTGCATAATAGAATTTTGGTGTTTTTTTTTTTGTTTGTTTGTTTTTTTTGTTTTGTTTTGTTTTTTTGTTTTGTTTTCTGTCAAACATCAACAGGCTGTCAGGAGCCACATTAGGTATTACTGACAAAATGGAGGCACTGCCCCAACTCCCTCTCCTTGTCCTATAGGCACAGACCCGGGATGAAGGAATTAGGCCTTGTGATTCTGACCTGTTTTTTCCTCTCCTCGGCAGAGTTGACTGAAAATAACATTAAGGTGCTTATTGTCCTTGACAGGAGCATGAGAAGGCACAGCGTCTTCTGCAGCTGTGCTCAGAGAATAATTCATAAAGTTGGTCATTGACATTTGTTCAAGGACTTTTATGAAAGAGTGATCCAGGGTGAGCATGTAGGCTGCAGCTTGAGGCCATGGGAGGGATTGCTATCTGAAGCCTATTTGTGAGGAAAGTGTTCATGGCAAATGTGTTTGCTGAATTTAGGGCTTAGGAATAATTAAAAATAGTTAATAGCGAAAGATTTAAGGAATGTTGTAATGTTAGCATATTTTACTATATCTTATAGAGATTAGGAATTTTAGAGATATTAATAGCTAGAAGCCTTTTTAAGAGATAGTGAGCTCAGAATACTAGGGGCAAACAGTATTTAGAAAGATAAGAAATAAACTGAGGTTTGTGGTATGCAGCCCAGATATAAGCACGAGTTACAAAGCAATCACTAGTTAAAGTAAACACAATTCTGAGAGAACCACTGAAGCAGAAACTCTGTTTGAAGGACAACAATGATTTATGGAGACAATAGATCTGGGTGAGGGGAAATTGAAAATGTCAAACCTCTGACCTAATGGTTTTGTTAAAGTATAAAAAGAATCTTAAGCTTGAAATAAAGTTATGCAGTCCAAGAAAATTGAGAGGCTGCATTATTTCTTGCAGACGCCGCCCATCCCCCTCAGGTGGATTCCTTGGCTGCTGGAGCTGGACTCTGGCAACAAGCCATAGGTACAACCATGTCTCCTCCCTCCTGAACCTCCCTCCTATCACCCTTTCCATCCCACCTTTTTAGATTGTCACAGGGCTGCTGTTTGAGTTCCCTGAGTCATACAGCAAATTCCATTGCCTATCTATTTTATATGTGTTATTATGTTTCCATGCTGCTCTCTCCGTACATCTCACCCTCTAGCTCCTGCCCTCCTCCCGTGTCCATAGGTCTGTTTTCTATGTCTGTTTCTTCATTGAAAAAAAGTGAAAGTGAAAGTGTCTGACTCTTTGTGACCTCATCAACTGTAGCTTAGCAGGCTTCTCCATCCATGGGATTTTCCAGGCAAGAATACCAGAGTGGGGTGATGCTACATTCTCCAGGGGCTCTTCCCAACTCAGGGTTTGAACTCAGGTCTCCCAGATTGCAGGCAGACCCTTCACCCTCTGAAACACCAGGGAAGCCTGGTTTCTGCATTGCTGCCCTGCAAATAAATTCATCAGTAGCATCTTCATAGATTCCATATATATGTGTCAGGATATAATGTTTATATGTCTCTTTCTGACTTCACTCTGTAGACTCTAAGTTCATCCACCTCATTAGAACTGACTCAAATGTGTTCCTTTTTATGTCTGAGTAATATTGCATTGTATATATGTACCACAGATTCTTCATCCATTCGTCAGTTGATGGATATCTAGATTGCTTCCATGTTTTAGGTATTGTAAATTGTGCTGCAGTGAACATTGGGGTACATGTGTAGTTTTCAATTTTTGTTTCCTCAGGGTATATGCCTAGTAGTGGGATTTCTGGGTCATATGGTGGCTTTATTCCAGGTTTTTTAAGGAATCTCTGTAGTGGTTGTATCAATTTATATTCCCTCCAGCAATGCAAGAAGAAGGTCCCCTTTTCTCCACACCCTCTCTAGGATTTATTATTTGTAGACTTTTTGATGATGGCCATTCTGACTGGTATGAGATGGTATCTCATTGCATTTTTAATTTGCATCTCTCTAATAATGAGCGATGTTGAATATCTTTTCATGTGTTTGTTAACCACATATATGTCTTATTTGGAGAATTGTCTGTTTAGGTCTTTTCCTCACTTTTGATTGGTTGTTTGTTTTTCTGGTATGGAGTTGTATGAGCTGCTTGTATATTTTGAAAAGTAATTCTTTGTCAGTTGTTTCTTTTGCTAGTATCTTCTCCCATTCTGAGGGTTGTCTTTTCATCTTGCTTGCAGTTTTCTTCACTGTGCACAAAATTTTATATTTAATTAGGCCCAACTTGCTTATTTTTCACTTTATTTCCAATACTTTAGGAGGTGGGTCATAGAGGATCTTACTGTGATTTATGTCATTGAGTGTCTGCTTATGTTTTCCTCTAAGAGTTTTATAGTTTCTGGTCTTACATTTAGGTCTTTAATTCATTTTGAGTTTGTCTTTGTGTATGACATAATTAAGCGTTCTCATTTTATTCTTTTGCATGTAGTTGCCCAGTTTTCCCAGCACAAATTATTAAAGAGGTTCTCTTTGCCTCATTGTATATTTTTGCCTCCTTTGTCAAAAATGTTACCCATAGGTGTGTGGGTTTATCTCTGGGATCTCTATCTTGTTCCACTGGACTATATTTCTGTTTTTGTGCCAGTACTATGCTGTCTTGATGACTGTAGTTTTGTGGTATAGTCTGAAGTCAGGAAGGATGAGTTATCCAGCTCCATTCTTCTTTCTCAAGACTGATTTTGTTATTCAGGGTCTTTTGTGTTTTAATATGAATTGTGACATTCTTTGTTCTAGCTCTGTGAAAAATGCCATTGGTAATTTATAGGGATCACATTGAATCTGTAGATTGCTTTTGGTAGTATACTTATTTTCACAATATTGATTCTTCCCATCCAGGAACATGGACTATCTCTCCATCCTTTTGTGTCATCTTTGATTTCTGTCATTAGTGTCTTATAATTTTCTGTAAAGAGTTATTTTTCTCCATAGGTAAGTTTATTCCTAGATATTTTATTCTTTTTGTTGCAATGGTGAATGGAATTGATTCCTTAATTCCTCTTTCTGATTTTTCATTGTTAGTATATAGGAATGCAAGTGATTTCTGTGTATTAACCTTGTATCCCATGTCTTTGCTAGATTTGCTATTTGGGTCTAGCAATTTTCTGATAGTTTCTTTTGAGTTTTCTATGTATAGCATCATGTCATCTGCAAAAGAGTGAGGGTTTTGCTTCCTCTCTTCTGATCTGGATTCCTTTTAATTCTTCTCTCTGATTGCCATAGCTAGGATTTCCAAAACTGTGTTGAATAATAGAGATGAGGTGGTATCTTTGTCTTGTTCCTGATCTTAGAGGGAATGCTTTTGCATTTTCACCACTGAGAATAATGATTGTTGTGGGCTTTTCATATCTGACCTTTACTATGTTGAGGTAGGTTCCATCTATGCCGTTTTTGAAGAGATTTTAGCATAAATGGATGCTGAATTTCATCAAAGGCCTTTTTTTTTTTTAAATCTGTTGAGATGATCATATGGTTTTTAATCTTTAAATTTATCAATATGGTGGGTCACAATGATAGATTTGCATATATTAAAGAATCCTTGCATCTCTGTTATAAACCCAAGTTGATCATGATGTTTGAGATTTTTAATATGTTGTTGAATTTTGTTTGTTAGACTTTTGTTGAGGATTTTTACATCTATGTTCATCAGTGATATTTCATGTAATTTTTTTCTTTTTGTATTGTCTTTGCCTGGTTTTGGTATCATGGTGATTGTGGCCTTGTAGAATGAGTTTGCATGTATTTCTTCCTCTGCAATTTTTTGAAAGAGTTTCAGAAAAAATAAGCATTATGTCTTCACTAAAATTTGATAGTATTTCCCTGTGAAGCCATCTGGACCAAGGCTTTTGGTTTTGGGGAGATTTTTGATCACAGTTTAGACTTCAGTGTTCATAATTGGCTTGTTTATAATTTCCCTTTTTTCCTGGCTCAGTTGAACTTGGGAGGTTGAACTTTTCTAAGAATCTGTCCATTTTTTCTAAGTTGTAGGTTGTCCATTTCATTAGCATATAATTGTTCATAATATTCTCTTATGATCCTTTGTATATCTCTGTTGTCTGTTGTAATCTCTCCTTTTTCATTTTTAACTTTGCTGATTAGACTTTTTTGAGTCTGGTTAGTGATTTGTCAATTTTGTTTATCTTCTCAAAAAACTGGATTTTAGTTTTATTAATTATGCCGTTGTTTTCTTCATATCTTTTTCATTTATTTCTTCTCTGATCTTTATGATATCTTTCCTTCTGCTGAGTTTATTTTATTTTTTTGGTCTTCTTTTCCCAGCTGTTTTAAATGTAGACTTGAATGGGTATTCAATGATTTTCTTGCTTCCTGAGGTAGGATTATGTTACTATAAGCTTCCCTCTTAGAACTCTTTGCTGAAGCCCATAGGTTTTGAATTGTTGTGTTTTCACTGTCATTTGTTTCTAGGAATATTTTGATTTCCTTTCTTATTTCTCCAGTAACCTCTTCTTTATTTAGTAATGTATTGTTTAATCTCCATGAATTTGTGTTTTATGCAGTTCCTCCCCCCCCCCCCCCCCCCCCCCCCCCCCCACCCCCCCGTGGTTGACATCTAGTTTCATAGTGTGGTAAGAGAAGATACTTGATACGATTTCAATTTTCTTAAATTTACAGAGGCTTGACTTGTGGCCCAAGATGCAGTCTATCCTAGAGACTGTTCCATGTGCACTTGCAAAGAAAGTGTATTCTTCTGCATTTGCATAGAAGGTCCTGAAGATATCAACTGGGTCTATTTGGACTAATGTTTCCTTTAAGGTAGGTGTTTCCTTATTGATTCTCTGTTTTGATATTCTGTCCAATGGTGTGGCTGGGGTGTTAAAGTCTCCTACTATTATTGTTTTATTGCTGATTTTCAATCTTACGCCCGATAATGTGTGCCTTATGTATTGAGGTGCTCCTATGTTGGGTGCATGAATATTTACAACTGTTATGTCTTCTTCTTGGATAGATCCTTTGATCATCATGTAGTGTCCTCCTTTTTCTCTTATAATATTATTTATTATAAAGTTAAAGTCTATTTTGCCTGAAATAAAGATTGCCAATCTCGCTTTCTTTTGGCTTCCATTCACATGGGGTATCTTTTCCATTCTTTTTCTTTCAGTCTGTATGTGTCTTTAGGTCTGAAGTGGATCTCTTGTAGACAGCATACACATGGGTCTTGTTTTTGTATTCTTTCAGTCAGTCTGTATCTTTTGGTTGGTGCATTTAATCCATTTACATTTAAGTTAATTATTGATATTTATGTTCCTTTTGGTGTCTTAATTGCTTGGGTTTGTTTTTGTAGGTCATTTCTTTCTCTTGTGTTTACTGACTATGTGTGTCCCTTTAGTATTTGTTGTAAGGCTGGTTTGGTGGTGCTAAATTCTCTTACTTTGGGTTGTCTGTAAAGCTTTTGATTTCTTCATCAATTTTTAATGAGATCTTTTCCATGTATAGTAATCTTGGCTGTAGATTATTTTTTCTTTCAGTACATTAAATACATCCTGTATTCCATTCTGGCCTTCTGTGTTTCTGCTGAAAAATCCACTGTTAATCATATGAGTTTTCCCTTGTATGTTACTTGTTGCTTTTCCCTCACTGCTTTTAATACTCTTTCCTTGTGCTTCTCTGTTAGCTTGATTAATATGTGTTTTGATGTGTTCCTCCTTTGGTTTATCCTGTTAGTGACTCTCTGCACTTCTTGGAGTTGACTGACTATTTCCTTTTCCATGTTAGAGAATTTTTAACAATAATTTCTTCAAAAAATTTCTTAGTGCTTTTCTTTTTTTTCCTTCTTCCTCTGGGACCCCCATAACTCAAATGCTGGTATGTTTAATATTGGCCCAAAGGTCTCTGAGGCTATACTCAATTAATTATTTTCATTATTTTTCCTTTATTCTGCTCTTCAGCAGTTATTTCCGCCATTCTATCTTCCAGCTCACTTATCCATTTTTGTCACTAAGTTATTCTAGTATTGCTTCCTTCTAGAGTATTTTTAATTTCAGTAATTTTAAATTTCAGTTATTCATCTCTGTTTGCTTATTCTTTATTCCTTCTATAACTTTGGTTGTTGTATTAACTGTGTTAACTGTTTTTTTGCATTTTCTCCTATTCTCAAGTTTTCAGAGTATCTTTATTATCGTAATTCTGAATTCTCTTTCAGGTAGATTTCTTATTTTATCTTCTTTCATTTGATATTGTGAGTTTCTACCATGTTCTTTCATTTGTGCCTTATTTATCTGGCTTTTCTTTTTTTTCCTAACTTGCTTCACTTGAGGTCTCAATTTACCCAGAATTAAGGGTTTTGTTCCTTCTTCATTTTGGCTTTTTCCCTTGAAGGGAAAGGTTGGTTGAGTGGTTTGTGTTCACTTCTTACTACGGGTGATTTCTGCCTATGTTCTAGTGGGAGGATATCAAGCAGATCATGCAGGTAATTACAGAAATAATGGGACATATACACACACTTCCACACACAGTTATAACCAAAGTATTCTAAATAACATGATACAGGAGGGTGACTTTGAAAACAAGGGAAACCAAAAGTGTTATAGACCAATTAAAGGCAGAGCTTGCTGATGGTCAGTCTGGAAAACTGAGCCTGAGAAGAGTGTCAACTTGGAAATATAGCAAATAGAGCTCAACAATTTAACTTATTTGGTGAAAAAAAGAGCGAAGAAAAAAGGGATAAGGGGAAAAGAGAAAAAAAAGGAGAAGGGAGAGAACAGAGAAAAGGAAAGGGTGGAAAATAGGTTAAAAAAAGAGAGAAAATAAAAAATAGAAAAGCAAAGATAAATAGATGTATGCAAAAATGATTTATATATATATATATATATACATGCAGGTATAGCTACAGTTGATAAAGAACAATAAGAAAAGTAATAGAATATATAAAAATAAATCATAAAAATAAGAAACAAAGGGTGAAAAAGAAAAAAAAAAACAATCTTAAAGTGATTCTTTTTAACAAGAAAAACAGAGGAAAACTCCACAGCACTGCAAAAGACTAATGTGAAGGTAGAAATATTGTAGGAGGGATAAATAGTGCCATTTATTAAAAGAAGAAAAAAAAAAAGACGAGAAAAGTTCTCAAGGTCATAGTTCTTCTTGTTTGTGGAGTCTTCCCCCATGAATGAGGTTGTGTTAGTGTCCTGTAATGTTTTCCTGCTTTAGAGAGCTTGCGCCTGTGTTCTGGTTGATGGAGCTGGATCTCACCTCTATGAAGGATAGTGCAGTGTCCAGCAGTAGGTTTTGGGGTGTCTATGGGTTCGATATGTCTTTTGGCAGCCCTTCTGGCTTTGACAGTGTAAGGCATGCATATTTCTACAGCTCCATTGAAGCGGCCTTCTCAGCATATCTTCACTGCTGCCAGTGAAGATTCCCTACAAGATTCCCTACTTGTCCTAGGAATCTCTGCTGGTGCTTCTGTTCCTCAGTCCTTCCCTGCAGGCCCAAACTTGCTAGGTGCAGGCTTGTGTGGATCTTTTCTTGGCACCACAACCATGCCCTCTGCATTGCAGAGACTTATGTGGGCTTCCCTGAGCCTCCTGAGTTTTTCCTATATATTGCTGCACTTGCATGCACTTGCCTCAGCTCACTGAGCACGCCTTCTATGTCACAGGGCTTGTGTGCACTTGTTTTGTCTTCCCAGGCCTGCCTTCTATGTTGTGGGGCTTGTGAGTATTTGTTTCAGCTCACTGGCCTGTCCGCTATGTCATGAGGCTTGTGTGTTCTTCTTTCGGCTTGCCAGGCCCACCTTCTGTGCCCCAAGGTTTGTGTGTGCTGCAGAAGTTTGTATGCCACCCCTCTGTCGGCACCCTAGGCCTGCCCTCTGTGCTGCGGGGCTACTGTGGGCTTCCCTCAGTTCCTTGAGCATGCTGTCTGGTTGAGGACACATCTGTGAGCTGTTTATGGGCTGAGAAGTGCAATTTTCTCTGTTCTATGCCCTCTAAGCCCCTACTTTGCCTGGTTTTCTGAGATTTTGTAGCTCCTCCTTGGGCCCACCTGTGAGGGAGCTTCCCAGTGCATGGGAACTCTTAATGCTTCAGGACTCCATCCCTCCCTTGTGATACAAGCTCCTGTCCAGGAGTTCTCCATCTTTTCCCTTTTTTATGTCTCCATCCTCTGTCATACCTCATTCCAGGGAGCTTAGCCCACCCCTCCTGGAGGTCTGGAGTTTTCTGCTGTCACCTAGAGGTGCTTTTGTAGGAGTTGTTCCATATATTGATGAGTTTTTGATGTATTTGTGGGGAGGTGGGCAATCTACTCATCTTACTCCTCTGCCATCTTCTACTACTTTTACAATTTGCATTCCTTTTATTTATTTTTCCTCTCTGATCACTAAGGCTAGGACTTCCAAAACTATGTTGAGTTACAGTGGCAAGAGTGGATATCTTGTCTTGTTTCTGACCTTACAGGAAATGCTTTTATTTTTTTCGCCACTGAGATTGATGCTACCTCTGAGTTTCTCATATATGACCTTATTACGATGAGGTAGGTTCCCTCTATGCTGTCTCTGGAGAGGTTTTCTTTTTTTTTTTTTAAATCATAAATGTTGATGTTGTTCAGTCATTATTTCATGTCCAACTCTGCAATCTCATGACCTGCAGCACGTCAGGCTCATCTATCCTTCAATGTTTCCTAGAATTTGCTCAAATTCATTATCACAAATAGGTGTTGAATTTCGTCAGAAATTTTTTTCTGCATGTAGTGAAATAATTGTATCTTTTTTACTCTTCAGTTCATTAACATTGATCAATTTGCATATACTGAAGAATCCTTGTATCCCTGAGATAAATCCAACTTAATCATGATGTATGATTCTTTAAATGTGTTGTTGGATTCAGTTTGCTTGTATTTTCTTGATAATTTTTATGTCTATGTTCATCAGTGATATTGGCCTGCAATTTTCTTCTTTTGTTGTATTTTTTTCTAGTTTTGATATCAGGATGATGGCAGCATCATAGAATGAGCTTGGGAATGTTCCTCCTTCTGCAATTTTTTGAAGTTTCTGAAGGATAGATATTGACTTTTCTGTAAGTTCTTGATAGAATTCATCTGGGAAGCCATCTAGTCCTGAATTTTTATTTGTTTGAAGTTTTTAAATCACAGTTTCAATTTCAGTTCTTTTGATTGGTCTCCTTATATTTTCTTTCTTCTTGACTTAATCTTGGAAATCTGTACCTTTCTATGCACTTATCCATTTCTTCTACGGTGTCCATTTTGCTAGCATATAGTTGTCTGTAGCTGTCTCTTATGATACTTTGCATGTTGGTAGTGTCCATTGTAATTTCTCCTTCATTTCTAGTTTTATTGATTTTTTCTTCTTTACAAGTCTACTTTAAGATTTACCAATTTTGTTTATCTTTTCCAGGACCTGACTTTTAGCTTCACTATTCTTTTGTTCATCTCTCATTTATTTCCTCTCTGATCTTAATGATTATTGTTCCTACTAAATTTGGATTTGTTCACCTCTTGAGAAATCTGTATGCAGGTCAGGAAGCAACAGTCATAACTGGACATGGAAAACAGACTTGTTTCAAATAGGAAAAGGAGTCCATCAAGGCTATATATTGTCACCCTGCTTACTTAACTTCTATGCAGAGTACATCATGAGAAATGCTGGACTGGAAGAAACACAAGCTGGAATCAAGATTGCACGGAGAAATATCAATAACCTCAGATATGCAGATGACACCACCCTTATGGCAGAAAGTGAAAAGGAGCTAAAAGGCCTCTTGACAAAAGTGAAAGTGGAGAGTGAAAAGTTGGCCTAAAGCTCAACATTCAGAAAGCAAAGATCACGGCATCCAGTCCCATCACTTCATGGGAAATAGACGGGGAAACAGTGAAAACAGTGTCAGACTTTATTTTTGGGGGCTCCAAAATCACTGCAAATTGTGACTGCAGCCATGAAATTAAAAGACGCTTACTCCTTGGAAGAAAAGTTATGACCAACCTAGATACCATATTCAAAAGCAGAGACATTACTTTGCTGACTAAGGTCCGTCTAGTCAAGGCTATTGTTTTTCCTGTGGTCATGTATGGATGCAAAAGTTGGACTGTGAAGAAGGCTGAGCGCTGAAGCATTGATGCTTTTGAACTGTGGTGTTGGAGAAGACTCTTGAGTCCCTTGGACTGCAAGAAGATCCAACCAGTCCATTCTAAAGGAGATCAGCCCTGGGATTTCTCTGGAAGGAATGATGCTAAAGCTGAAACTGCAGTACTTTGGCCACCTCATGCAAATAGTTGACTCATTGGAAAAGACTCTGATGCTGGGGAGAGATTGGGGGCAGGAGGAGAAGGGGATTACAGAGGATGAGATGGCTGGATGGCATCACGGACTCGATGGACATGAGTCTGAGTGAACTCTGGGAGTTGGTGATGGACAAGGAGGCCTGGCATGCTGTGACTCATTGGGTTGCAAAGAGTCAGACACGACTGAGCAGCTGAACTGAACTGAACTGATTCTTATTTCTCTAGTTCTTTTAGCTTTTAGCTGTGAGGTTATTTACATTGAATTTTATTTTTCTTAATTTGCTGAGGTAAGATGGCATTGCTATAAACTTATGTCTTACAAATTCTTTGGCTTTGTCCTGTGGGTTTTGTATCATTGTGTTTTCATTTTCATTAATTTTAATGTGTCCATTAAACTTTCCTCTGATTTCTTGGTGAATATTGGTTATTTAGTATCACATTGCTTAGCCTCCCATGTGTGTGTGTTTTATCATTTTTTCCTTGTAGTTGATTTCTAATCACTTAGAGTTGTGGTCAGAAAAGATGTTTGATATGATTCAATATTCTAAAGTTACTGCGGCTTGCTTTGTTGCCAAGCATACCATGTATCCTGGAGAATGTTCTACAGGCACTTAAGAAGAATGTATATTTGCTACTTTTGGATGAAATTCTCTACAAGTATCAATTAAATCTATCTGGTCTAATATGTATTTTAAAGGCTATGTTTCCTTATTTTCTGTCTGGATGATCTATCTATTGATTTGAATAGAGTGTTAAAGTCCCACTGGGAGAAAAGCCAATGAGTATGCTTTCTCTGGAGCTGTTCACCTGTAGGTGTGCTTTGTTGTGTCAACTCTCAGATTACACTGTTGACACAGCTATCAGCTCCACCTGAACTGTGGATTCGCTGGCAATTGAGCTTGGTATCTCTGAGGTGTTGCTTTCACTAGGCCACCAGTGTAGACGCACTATACTATAGTCAGGTCCCAGGATTTCAGTAATCATAGATCTGAATCTGCTCTGGACACTATGGAGGCAGCTCAGACTCTGGCCTAGTACATCCCCATAAGAGCCTTTTTTTTCTGTTTCAAGGTTCACTGAATTTAATTGTCATGTCTCCCAGACTTCCTTTTTCTTTCACAAAGATCAAAACTTCCTTTCAATTTTATCTCTCAGACCTTCTTCCTAATATTTATCTTGCATGACTGATCCCATCTTGACATTGGATCCTTAAAAGATAAGCTAACACATTTTTCATCCTACTGACAACCTCCCATCATCTCTAGATAGTCTGCAGTCAATGTTAAACTGATGGGATGGTTCTAACTAATGGAAGCTTCTATGATTGTAAAGTTGCTCAAATTATGCTCCAGATTCCAGCTGAGATGAATTACTTGCTTTTCTCCTTCCTCTGTTTTATCATATTTTCAAAACTCTCTTTCTTTTGAGATCCTTCCCCAATAAATTATATGTTCCTGAAGCCCTGGCTCAGATTCTACATCTAAAGAATTAATCTAAGGTACTGCTGCTATTGCTAAGTCGCTTCAGTCATGTCTGACTCTCTGCAATCCCATAGATGGCAGCCCACCAGGTGCTCCAGTCACTGGAATTCTCCAGCCAAGAACAATGGAGTCGGTTGCCATTTCCTTCTCCATTTTATGAAAGTGGAAATGAAAGTGAAGTTGCTCAGTCGTGTCCAACTCTTAGCGACTCCATGGTCTGCAGCCTATCAGGCTTCTCTGTCCATGGGATTTTCCAGGCAAGAGTACTAGAGTGGGTTGCCATTGCCTTTTCTGAATCTAAGGTGAACTCCTGTCAGTCTGAGTGAATAAGAGAAGTTATCTTTGCTCTCAATGATTTCAGAGCCCATCATAGAAGAAAATAAAAGAGCTTCAAGTGCTAAGATACTGACAGATGTAGATACATTTATGTTGTTTCTAGTGTACTTCTTGGTGAAAGTCTTGCAGAAGTTCCAGTATGTCTTTCCAAAATACTGGTGTATAACTTAATTGGGTAAGGATATTTTCCAACTTGCAGCAAGAAATAGAGAATGATAAGTCTTCTCATCATTTATTATTCCAAGTCATTTAATAAATTGATCCATTGATAAATTGCAAGTGAAATTATTTTATTTGGCTACAAGTCCTGGTTATGAAATGTTCTAGGATGTAGCATGTCCCCAAATAGAAATAAACCCAAAGAGGGATTTAGTGCTGAGCAGTGGTTCACAAAGACTTTAAAGATTCCTAACCCAATATCTCTTGCTCAAAATAATTACCTTTATACTGCACCTTTACCTTACTAATTGTATCTCCATAGTATTTTTCAAAGGTCAGTAACTCTGTAGTTTCAGAATTTACTTTAAATATGTATCTAGTGCTTTTAGTCAATGAAAATAGCCATTTGTGTTTAATATTTCCAAGTCTACTCTTGTCATCTAAGCAGAAATATCAATTTAAAATATAGACATAACTAAACATTTCATCTTAAATTAATTATTATAGTGATATAATAGCTTCATATTTATCCTAATGTTCACACTTTAGAATCTGATCCCAGTTAGTAATGAATGACATATTGCCCCAAATAGTCAAAGTATTTCTTCTGGAATACAGAACCTGCTGACTAAATAGAGTTACTGATATATATATAGATGATGACATTTTAAATGTTAAATGTTTCAATATAATTAATGTTACTTGAGCATCTACTAGAGGTGGAATTATACCAGGTATTATTGGGGAAACACAGGCAAACAAGACATAGGTCCTATAATTTCAGGGCATGAAATGTATTGAGGAGACTATATATGTGTGAGAAATCCTAAGGCACATTGTAAGTAGTGCCATAATAGAGCAAAAAAAAAAAATAGTGTTATATATAACAGAGAATATGAAAATTGATCAATTTCTGTGTGAAAAGGTGAAACATCTTAGCTAGTTCCTCAGAAGTATATATAAAGTCCCTCGTGTATATTAAGTTAATCTTAATTTTTTTTTCCAATTGATTTCCAATTCCTCCTGTCAATGAAATCCCAACTAACATATTAATACATCTTAAGCCAGATGAGAAGTGGAAAAATAAAAATATTATATATGTATCTATATATACACATATATATACACACCAATATATTCATATCAAAATAATGGATAAATGATTATAACTATTTTACTCCTTATTTCTTTAATCTGGGCACATGATCATAGGTATTTTTATAACTATCCTTTCCAACTGCTCATTGTGTAGTCCTTTTGCTCTCAGGAAAGAACATGGGGATCATTGGGGTTCTTTGCCTGGTGATGTGGTCATAACCTGTATTATTGAAAATTCTGGATCATTAGCTATCCTGATTAAATTGCTTATATTTATTTAGTTTACTTAAATTTATTTTCTATTGACTTTCATCATAAGATATGAAATGCACAAGGCACATAATCAAGGATCTCCTTCATTCCAAAATACTCCTCTTTATCCCATTGTGTAATCCAAGTCCATTTTAATTTGATAGGATCAGTTATCCCAGGCCTCTATTCAGTGTCATCATGATCTCAAAATGAGTGACAGTCTCACCTTCCATTTTGGTGAAATCATGTTATTGCCTCTTGGAAGCTTTTGCAACTAAGGCCTTTAGAGCATCAAAGCCTAAAATCTTGAGAACAACAAGCAAACTTTGCTTGTGGATTACTAGAGATAATATGAAGAAGTACTACTTAATTTCCTATCCCTTGATTCTAAGACTAGCCTATTTTTCACCATATCTGAGTCTTCAAATGTTATGCCACCCTTCGAAGAAGCCATTGCTCTCAGACAATGGGAGATGTGTTAAGATCCATGGATTTACTAAGCACCGGCCTATTTTTGCACTTAATTTTCTGTTAAATAAATTTCTTGATCAACAGCAGTTTTGTGTAGAACACCATGCCAGTGAATAAGTTAAAGATACCAATTTTTAATATGTTGGACAGATACGTGTTTCCACACTGACAATTCTCAAACACTGGAGGTCCTAAAGATTCAGTTGATTTCTGATATAGCTACCTGGCGATAGCATCAGATCCACAGGTTAAGAGTTCAGTACTGCAAGATCATCTACCTCTACCCCTAAAAAGCCCAGGTTATCTCCAGTACTTCTGACATAACTGTCTCCATGTCAGTTTCCAATGACCTCTTCCTTGTATTTGACTGGTTTGCTAGAGCAGTGCATCAAATTCAGAGAAACAGTCTATTTATTAGATTATCAGTTTATTATAAAATAATATTAGTCAGGAACAGTCAGGTGGAAGAGATGCATGGGAAACATTTGCCCTAAGTGCCCCCCTCTTCCAGTGCCTCAACATGCTTATTATTTTGGAAGCTTCTGAGCCCAGTCCTTTTGGTGTTTTATGGAGACTTACTTACATGCGGCTTCACTGGTGGCTCAGAGGTTAAAGAGTCTGCCTGGAATGCGGGAGACCCGGGTTCAATCCCTGGGTCGGGAAGATCCCTTGGAGAAGGAAATGGCAACCCACTCCAGTACTCTTGCCTGGAGAATCCCATGGAGGGAGGGGCCTGATAGGCTACAGTCCATGGGGGTCGCAAAGTCGGACTGAGCGACTTCACTTTCACTTTACTTATATGAGAACAATTGATTAAGTCATTCAGTTCAGTTCAGTCGCTCAGTCGTGTCCGACTCTTTGTGATCCCATGAACCACAGCATGGCAGGCCTCCCTGTCCGTCACCAACTCCCGAAGTTTACCCAAACTCTTGTCCATTGAGTTGGTGATGCCATTCAAACATCTTATCCTCTGTAGTCCCCTTCTCCTTCTACCTTCAATCTTTCCCAGAATCAGGGTCTTTTCAAATGACTCAGATCTTTGCATCAGGTGGCCAAAGTATTGGAGTTTCAGCTTCAACATCAGTCCTTCCAATGAATATTCAGGACTGATTTCCTTTGGGATGGACTAGTTTGATCTCCTTGCAGTCCAAGGGACTATCAAGAGTCTTCTCAACACCACAGTTTAAAAGCACCATTCTTTGGTGCTCAGCTTTCTTTATAGTCCAACTCTCGCATCCATATGGAAAACCATAGTCTTGATTAGATGGACCTTTGTTGACAAAGTAATGTCTCTGCTTTTTAATATGCTGTCTAGGTTGGTCACAACTTCCTTCCAAGGGGTAAGTGTCTTTTAATTTCATGGCTGCAGTCACCATCTGCAGTGATTTTGGAGCCCAGAAAAAAAAAAAAAAATTCACTATTTCCACTATTTCCCCATCTATTTGTCATGAAGTGATGTGACCAAATGCCTATATCTTAGTTTTCTTAATGTTGAGCTTTAAGACAACTTTTTCACTCTCTTCTTTCACTTTCATCAAGTCTCTTTAGTTCCTCTTCACTTTCTGCCTTAAGGGTGGTGTTATCTGCATATCTGAGGTTATTTTGATATTTCTCCTGGCAAACTTGATTCCAGCTTTTGCTTCATTCAGCCTAGCCTTTCCCATGATATAATCTGCATATAAGTTAAATAAACAAGGTGACACTATACAGCCTTGAGGAACTCCTTTTCCTATTTGGAACCAGTCTGTTGTTCCATGTCCAGTTCTAACTGTTGCTTCCTGACCTGCATACAGGTTTCTCCAGAGGCATATCAGGTGGTCTGGTATTCCCATCTCTTTTTGAATTTTCCACAGTTTATTGTGATCCACACAGTCAAATGCTTTGGCATAGTCAATAAACAGAAGTAGATGTTTTTCTGGAACTCTCTTGCTTTTAAGTAAGAGATGATCGAGCGGATGTTGTCAATTTGACCCTATGGTTCTTCTGCCTTTTCTAAAATCAGACTGGATATCTGAAAGTTCATGGTTCATATATTGCTGAAGCCTGCGTTGGAGAATTTTGAGCATTACTTTACTAGTGTGTGAGATGAGTGCAATTGTGAGGTAGTTTGAACATTCTTTGGCATTGACCTTCTTTGGGATTGGAATGAGAACTGACCTTTTCCAGTCCTGTGGCCACTGCTGAGTTTTCCAAATTTGCTGGCATATTGAGTGCAGCACTTTCACAGCATCATCTTTCAGGAATTAAAATAGCTCAACGGGAATTCCATCCCCTCAACTAGCTTTGTTTGTAGTCATACTTCCTAAGGCCCACTTGACTTCACATTCCAGGATGTCTGACACTAGGTGAGTGATCACACCACAGTAATCATTTGGGTCATGAAGATCTTTTTTGGTATAGTTCTTCTGTGTATTCTTGCCACTTCTTCTTAATATCTTCTGCTTCTGTTAGGTATATACCATTTCTGTCCTTTATTGAGCCCATTTTTGCATGAAATGTTCCCTTGGTATCTCTAATTTTCCTGAAGAGATCTCTAGTCTTTCCCATTCTGTTGTTTTCCTCTATTTCTTTTCATTGATCACTGAGTAAGGCTCTTCTATCTCTCCTTGCTATTCTTTGGAAATCTGCATTCAAATGGGAATATCTTTCATTTTCTCCTTTGCTTTTTGCTTCTCTTCTTTTCCCAGCTATCTGTAAGGCCTCTTCAACCCGCCATTTTGCTTTTTTGCATTTCTTTTCCACGGGGATGGTCTTGATCCCTGTCTCCTGTACAATGTCACAAACCTCTGTCCATAGTTCATCAAGCACTCTGTCTATCAAATCTAGTCCCTTAAATCTATTTCTCACTTCCACTGTATAATTACAAGGAATTTGATTTAGGTCATACCTGCATGGTTTAGTGGTTTTCCCCACTTTCTTCCATTTTAGTCTGAATTTGGCAATAAGGAGTTCATGATCTGAGCCACAGTCAGCTCCCAGTCGTGTTTTTGCTGACTATATAGAGCTTCCTCATCTTTGGCTGCAAATAATACAATCGGTCTGATTTCAGTGTTTACCTTCTGGTGCTGTCCATGTGTAGAGTCTTCTCTTGTGTTGTTGGAAGAGGGTGTTTGCTATGACCAGTGCATTCTCTTGGCAAAACTCTATTAGTCTTTGCCCTGCTTCATTCTGTACTCCAAGGCCAAATTTTCCTGTTATTCCAGATATTTCTTGACTTTCTACTTTTGCATTCCAGTCCCTTATAATAAAAAGGATATCTTTTTTGGGTGGGTTAGTTCTAAGAGGTCTTGTAGGTCTTCATAGAACCATTCAACTTCAGCTTTTTCAGCATTCATCATAGACTTGGTTTGCTGTGATATTGACGGGTTTGCTTTTGTTTTTTTTGTTTTTTTTTTGTTTTTTTTTTTGTTTTTTTTTAGTTTTTTATTTTTTAAATTTTAAAATCTTTAATTTTTACATGCATTCCCAAACATGACGGGTTTGCTTTTGAAATGAACAGAGATCATTCTGCTGTTTTTTAGATTGCATCGAAGTACTATATTTCAGACTCTTTTGTTGACTATGATGGCTATTCCATTTCTTCTAAGGGATTCCTGACTGCAGTAGTAGGTATAATGGTCATCTGAGTTAAATTCACCCATTCCAGTCCATCTTGGTTCACTGATTCCTAGAATGTTGATGTTCACTCTTGCCATCTCCTGTTGACCACTTCCAATTTGCCTTGATTCATGGACCTAACATTCCAGGTTCCTATGCAATATTGCTCTTCATAGCATTGGATATTGCTTTTATCACCAGTCACATGTACAACTGGGTAGTGGTTTTGCTTTTGCTCCATCCCTTCATTCTTTCTGGAGTTATTTCTCCACTGATCTCCGGTAGCATTTTGGGCACCTACCAACCTGGAAATTCATCTTTCAGTGTCCCAACTTTTTGCCTTCTAATATTGTTCATGGGGTTCTCAAGGCAAAAATACTGAAGTCATTTGCCAATCCATTCTCCAGTGGGTCACATTCTGTCAGACCTCTCCACTATGACCCGTTCATCTTGGGTGGCTCCACAGGGCATGGCTTAGTTTCATTGAGTTAGACAAGTTGTGGTCTATGTGATCAAATTGGCTAGTTGTCTGTGACTGTGGTTTCAGTTTGTCTGCCCTCTGAAGCCTTCTCTTAGTGCCTACTGTGTTACTTGGGTGTCTCTTACCTTGGATGTGGGGTAACTCTTCACGGCTGCTCCAGCAAAGCGTAGCCTCTGCTCCTTACCTTAGACATTGGTAGCTCCTCTCGGCCACCACCCCTGACCTTGGACTTGGGGTAGTTCCTCTTGGCCGCTCCTGTGCTGTCACAGTCACCACTCCTAAACTTTCAATGACTGTTTATCTCTTCTATATTTGTGCCTTGCATGTCATAGGAGATAAAAATAACCGCTTATACAAGGGTTTCTACAGAATCCCTAATTCGTGTTCTTCAGTCAGCACCATGTCCAAAAAGATTCCAAGACCGCTTACAGGACTTAAGTCACTGGTCATTGGAAATATATCCAACCTCCAGCTCCTCTCTCTTTCCAGAGGTCAAGAGGGCAAAACTAAATGTTCCACCCCTCTAATCACACAGTTGGCTTTTCTGGCAACCAGATCAGTCTGTAGATGAACTTCAAAGTCTCCTCATTAACAGAAAAAAAGAGAGGAAATCACTTAGGAAATTCCAATGGCTTTAGGAATTCTATGCCAGTAAGATCACATCTATTTTCCTTCTTATATTTCATAGTATCATAGTAAGTGAACGTGAAAGTTTCTCAGTCATGTCTGACTCTGAGCAACCCCATAGAGTATACTGTCCATGGAATTCTCCAGGTCTGAATACTGGGGTGAATACCCTTTCCCTTCTTCAGGGGATCTTCCCAACCCAGGGATTGAGCCCAGGTCTCCCACATTGCAGGTGGATTATTTACCAGCTGAGCCACAAGGGAAACCCAAGAGTACTGGAGTGGGTAGCTTATTCCTTCTCCAGCAGATCTTCCCAACCCAGGAATCAGACCAGGATCTCCTACACTGCAAGTGGATTTTTTTGCCAAATGAACAATCAGGGAAGCCCAATAACATAATAAGGCAGACCTGAATTCCCAAGATGACAACTTTAGCAGAAATTTGCAGTCTAGAAAAGCAAATTATATGCAGAGTAAAAGTATCTTTCTGTTAGAATAAATCACTCCATTTCTATGATGAACATGATTTACCAGGTAGGTAACTGATACCCTGGGAAATAGTGCCATTTTCGAAGTTGTGTTCATCTAACTCTGCCACGGCTATGTCACATTTGTTCAGCATTCTCTTGGAACACCAATGTCCTCACATTCTACACCCATTCAGAGAGATCTATACACAGATTTTTTTTCAAAAGATCTTCTTGTTATCTATTTTTTAATCATATTTTGTTCTTCCAAGTCTTTGACCATCGTGTCAAAATATTAACTGTATCTCATGAATTGATACAGACTTGTACCTCTGGTCATCTGTCCTTTCAGGCAAAAGGATCAACCAGGTATACTGCTTGAAATTCTGCCTACTTGACAATATCTCCAATTATCATTGTCCTTCAGTGTTTACACTGTAGCACTGTAACTGTCCAGTTTTCAATGGTGTATGTATATATCATACAGAATCATTTGTAAACCAATCCTACATTTGTTTTTCATTAAACTCATTCTAGGGAACTCCCCATGAGCCTAGAGTTATAAGTAGGGAGAGAGAAGGCAATATATCAAGAGTAGTAGCCATAGGCATCTAGGTCATTTCTTTGTGTAATTTACTTGTGTCTTCAGAATTTACTTGAGACTAATCCTGGGTGTATCAGTTCCATTTGATGATGAAAACTGCTGTCCATTTTTAATTCTGTGACTAAGTGGGCCAGATAACACTCAGTTCCAGTTGCATGATAACTAAGGAAGGATATAACCAAAGAAGCAACGTCCTTATAGAAGAAATAAAGCATTGGATCCAGACCTTAAGTGGAAAGTTTAGCCTTAAATCAGGGCAGAGATTCATTTCACCTTGGTAATTAGAGAGAATGCTATGTACGTGCATATTATGAAAACTTAACTGCAAAAAAGGAAGTTTTACTTTGTTGACATATTTTTCCAGTAAGATTTAAGATGATGTCAAAACTTTTCAAAATTCATTTTCCAAAATCAGCTCCAATAATACTTTTACCAATAAACCATCCTCATCTGCCTGATTGCTTTTGGTAAATATATTATTTATTTCCTAGCAGCCTTTTTCACTTCTACTCTTTCTTAGACCACATTATGATATTTTGTTTCTTTCCTTATGATGTATATGGTATCCATTAAGGGAAGAAAATGTTTCTTGTTATATTTCCAGTGTTTTCAAGCATCCAGCATAATTGCCCATATTTTCTGAATAAATAAATAAATAGAAAATATAGGTTAAGCATTACACAGAGGATTAAGCACTATCAGTTCAGTTCAGTCGCTCAGTCGCGTCCGACTCTTTGCAACGCCATGAATCGCAGCACGCCAGGCCTCCCTGTCCATCATCATCTCCCAGAGTTCACTGTCTCACGTCCACCGAGTCACTGATGCCATCCAGCCATCTCATCCTCTATCGTCCCCTTCTCCTCCTGCCTCCAATCCCTCCCAGCATCAGAGTCTTTTCCAATGAGTTAATTCTTCATATGAAGTGGCCAAAATACTGGAGTTTCAGCTTTAGCATCCTTCCATCCAAAGAAATCCCAGGGTTGATCTCCTTCAGAATGGACTGGTTGGATCTCCTTGCAGTCCAAGGGGCTCTCAAGAGTCTTCTCCAACACCACAGTTCAAAAGCATCAATTCTTCGGTGCTCAGCCTTCTTCACAGTCCAACTCTCACATCCATACATGACCACAGGAAAAACCATAGCTTGACTAGACGGACCTTAGTCAGCAAAGTAATGTCTCTACTTTTGAATATGCTACCTAGGTTGGTCATAACTTTTCTTCCAAGGAGTAAGCGTCTTTTCATTTCATTTCATTTCATTCACCATCTGCAGTGATTCTGGAGCCCCCCAAAATAAAGTCTGACGCTGTTTCCACTGTTTCCCATCTATTTCCCATGAAGTGATAGGACCGGATGCCATGATCTTCGTTTTCTGACTGTTGAGCTTTAAGCCAACTTTTTCGCTCTCCTCTTTCACTTTCATCAAGAGGCTTTTTAGCTCCTCTTCACTTTCTGCCATAAGGGTGGTGCCATCTGCATATCTGAGGTTATTGATATTTCTCCTGGCAATCTTGATTCCAGCTTGTGTTTCTTCCAGTCCAACGTTTCTCATGATGTGTCCTGTATATAAGTTAAATAAGCAGGGTGACAATATACAGTCTTGATGTACTCCTTTTCCTATTTGGAACCAGTCTGCTCCATGTCCAGTTCTAACTGTTGCTTCTGACTTGCATACCGATTTCTCAAGAGGCAGGTTAGGTGATCTGGTATTCTCATCTCTCTCAGAATTTTTCACAGTTTATTGTGATCCACACAGTCAAAGGCTTTGGCATAGTCAATAAAGCAGAAATAGATGTTTTTCTGGAACTCTCTTGCTTTTTCCATGATCCAGTCGATGTTGGCAATTTGATCTCTGGTTCCTCTGCCTTTCCTAAAACCAGCTTGAACATCAGAGAGTTCACGGTTCATGTATTGCTGAAGTCTGGCTTGGAGAATTTTGAGCATTACTTTACTCGCATGTGAGATGAGTGCAATTGCGTGGTGATTTGAGCCTTCTTTGGCATTGCCTTTCTTTGGAATTGGAATGAAAACTGACCTTTTCCAGTCTTGTGGCTACTGCTGAGTTTTCCAAATTTGCTGGCATATTGAGTGCAGCACTTTCACAGCATCATCTTTCAGGGTTGGAAACAGCTCAATTGGAATTCCATCACATCCACTAGCTTTGTTAGTAGTGATACTTTCTAAGGCCCACTTGACTTCACATTCCAAGATGTTTGGCTCTTGATTAGTGATCACACCATCATGACTGTCTGGGTCGTAAAGATCTTTTTTGTGCAGTTCTTCCGTGTATTCTTGCCACCTCTTGTTAGTATCTTCTGCTTCTGTTAGGTCCATACCATTGCCGTTCTTTATCGAGCCCATCTTTGTATGAAATGTTCCCTTGAAATCTCTAATTTTCTTGAAGAAATCTCTAGTCTTTCCCAATCTGTTGTTTTCCTCTATTTCTTTGCATTGATCCCTGAAGAAGGCTTTCTTATCTCTTAGATGCCTATGTCTTTCTTTTTCTCCCTTGCTTTTTGCCTCTCTTCTCTTCACAACTATTTCTAAGGCTTCCCCAGACAGCCATTTTGCTTTTTTGCATTTCTATTCCATGGGGATGGTCTTGATCCCTGTCTCCTGCACAATGTCACGAACTTCATTCCATAGTTCATCAAGCACTCTGTCTATCAAATCTAGTCCCTTAAATCTATTTCTCACTTCCACTGTATAATCATAAGGGATTTGATTTAGGTCATACCTGAATGGTCCAGTGGTTTTCCCTACATTCTTCATTTAAATCTGAATTTGGTAATAATGAGTTCATGATCTGAGCCACAGTCAGCTCCTGGCCTTGGTTTTGGTGACTCTATAGAGCTTCTCCATCTTTGGCTGCACAGAACATAATCAGTCTGATTTCAGTGTTGACCATCTGGTGATGTCCATGTGTAGAGTCTTCTCTTGTGTTGTTGGAACAGGGTGTTTGCTATGACCAGTGCATTTTCTTGGCAAAACTCTATTAGTCTTTGCCCTGCTTCATTCCGCATTCCAAGGCCAAATTTGCCTGTTACTCCAGGTGTTTCTTGACTTCCTACTTTTGCATTCCAGTCCCCTATAATGAGAAGGACATTTTTTGGGGGTGTTAGTTCTAAAAGGTCTTGTAGGTCTCCATAAAAGCGTTCAACTTCAGCTTTTTCAGCATTACTAGTTGGGGCATATACTTGGATAACTGTGATATTGAATGGTTTGCCTTGGAGACGAACAGAGCTAAGCACTATGCCAAACTTAATTCTTATCTATAGGATACAGAATTTTTTCAGGATAATTGCAATTAGCTCATACAATCAGAAATACTTTTTGAGAAATAAGAAAGCCTAAGGAGTTGCTGAAAGATCAGACATTACCAAAAATTGACCCACTTTACATTATCATGAAAATGAAATTAGCTCAGTCATGTCTGACTCTTTTCGACTCCATGGGCTATACAGTCTATAGAATTCTCCAGGCCAGAATACTGGAATGGGTAGATACCACTTTTCCAGGGGATCTTCCCAACCCAGCAATTGAACCCAAGTCTCCCGAATTGCGGATGGATTCTTTGCCATCTGAGCCACAAGGGAAACCCAAGAATACTGGAGTGGGTGGCCTATCCCTTCTCCAGTGATCTTCCCGACCCAGGAATCCAGCCAGGGTCTCCTGCATTGCAGGTGGACTCTGCCAACTGAGTTATCAGGGAATTTACCAACTGAGATATTAGATATCAATTTAGCTATTAGGAATACATTATCATATTTTATAAAAATAATATACATCCTGGTAAACAAAATAAATAAAATTTGTTTGTTTTCACAGAGGGAAAATGTTATGATCTGGGTATTGAAAGTTAATTAACCTTAAATGAAAATACTATACAGTTTGTATTCTGCAAACATTTACTGAAATCTCTAGAACTGAGATTCTACTTTCATGTATGTTCTATTCCTTAAAAGTATAAACATTAGGAAAAATATTTTGTACACTTGACAAGACTATTCTGTTAAAACGAAAACGTTATATAACTTTATAAATGCTTTCTTATAACAAGAATAGCAATGGGATCTCAATGCACATATTGGTCTATTTTTGTTTTTGTTGCAGGAATTAACTCATATACATTTTTGTTTTGTTTTGTTTTGTTTTTAACATACATTTTTCATATTCATTTTACTGCAAAGTATTTCTCACTAAATTTTACATAAAGGTATATATGTTTTTAACTTGTTTATTTTAATTGGAGGCTAATTACTTTACAATATTGTATTGGTTTTGCCATAAAGATATTTTTGTTCAATGATGCAACTACTTTAATATTAGTTATACAAAGAGCAAAATATTTTTTTTCTAGTGCTTATTTAGTCTAATATATATATATATATATATATATATATATATATATATAGAGAGAGAGAGAGAGAGAGAGAGAGAGAGAGCTTAAGAAAAACTGTTTTTACATGCACATTTATATTTATTAACACAGAATTTTTTCTACATTTATATTAACAAGCACACCTATAAGCTAGTCTTAAAAGTTACTTATGTGTGGTCATTTATACATAGCCAAAGTTTAATGTTTCAGTTTAGCGAAACATTATTTACTTGTCTGATTGATCTAGATTTAAAACATTTATCTGAGAATTTAAAGATGATCAGATGCAAAGAATTATTTTGTGTCATATTGACACTGTATAAAATATGACACATGCAAAATACTACATGTTTTAGAAAAAAAAATAGTTTTTGACAAAGTTCACATTCATTTGTACATCACTAGAACTGAAAGGAGAAGGCAATGGCACCCCACTCCAGTATTCTTGCCAGGAAAATCCCATGGACGGACGAGCCTGGTAGGTTGCAGTCCATGGGGTAGCTAAGAGTTGGACATGACTGAGCGACTTCACATTCACTTTTCACTTTCATGCTTTGAAGAAGGAAATGGCCACCCACTCCAGTGTTCTTGCCTGGAGAAATCCCAGGAATAGCAGAGCCTGGTGGGCTGCTGTCTATGGGGTTGCACAGAGTCAGACACGACTGAAGCAACTTAGCAGCAGCAGCAGCAGCAGAAGTGAAAAAAAAAATAGCCCATTAGAAACATGCATTTATGGGTAAACACAGTAAGAAAATAATTCTTATTTCAATCTCTAACATACAACCTCATTCATGAATTGTGAAAAGATCAAGAAAGTTGATCAATCTACATATGGATAGAAATTATTCAAAATGAGTTAGATCTTTTAAAAAAGGATATTTACCCCAAAAATCAATATACACATATGCATCTGATACCTCATGTATATATCTGATACCTCTCAGCTTAAGTTTCCTTTGTAAAGTGGCAAATGATAGCAAACTACAAAAGATTCCTTTAAGATGAAATCACATATGTATGTGTTAGCACTGTGCATGATCACAGCAAGCATTCTTTCTAAGTTAGCTATTAATAGCTTGCTATCATCCGTTAACACACAAGTAAAGGGGAGGACAAAAGTCAGGCATTAGTTTCCTCCATTTATCTCACCTAATAGAAATCTTTAGCAATCACTTCTTGTCTTATTTCTATTAGGATAGATATTGCTGTGCCTGTGTGCTAAGTCAACTCTTTGGGACCCTATGGACTATAACTTACTAGGCTCCTCTGTCCATGGGATTCTCCAGGCAAGAATACTGGAGTAGGTTGACATGACCTCCTCCAGTGGTTCTTCCCAATCCTTCTCTGCTGGCTTTGCAGTAAAGAATCCACCTTCAGTGCAGGATACATGGGCTGGATCCCTAGGTTGGAAAGATCCCCTGGAGGAGGGCATGGCAACCCACAACAGCATTCTTGCCTGGAAAATCCTGTGAACAGTGGAGCCTGGCAGACTACAGTCCATAGTGTTGCAAAGATATGGACATGACTGAAGAGACTTAGCACCTCCAGGGGATCTTTCCAACCCAGGGATTGAACTTGCATCTCTTACATCTCCTTCATTGACAGGTAAGTTCTTTACCACTGGCACTACCTGTGAAAACCTAGATATTGTTGTAGTCCTTGACTTTGAGACATTTAGCCCTTGTCAACTGGAAAAAAGAAAGTACAATCATGAGAGCTGTGAGTTGAGTTTGTTCAGTGTCTTACTGAAGACTATAGACCTGGTGACAGAGTCTAAGATTCCTCTGAGGAAATCCTCTGAAGACATAGCAGAAGCAGCCAGTGTATATGTGATTTTGGCTAGGTGATACATGTAGTAAAGCATACGTATTGTCAAAAGACAACTGTTGTTAATAGTAATGAGGATCAGATATCTCAGATAATGATTTTAGTTCTTCTCTGTGTATGGGAAGATTCCAAAAATGTGAATGTATTAGTATTTTTCCTGAAATATAGATGTAAAATTATCTAAGGCTTTATTTTGCCTGTTTCTCCAAAGCACAGAGTGCTTTTTTGTCCTGAATTCCTTTGATAACATACTGTAGTGGCTAATGAATTAATCCTTGTAAAACCAGATGGTGACTGGCATTCCATGTTTACACTCTGGGTAAAGAAACTTAACTTAGGAAATAATTCAGTGATCATATTGTGATGAATGATTATTTTTCTGATTACACACGGTAAATAGTAAAGTCTATTGTTTTTGCATTTTCATGTAAAACAACTTATAAATTGGAGTGAATACTCTAAGAACTTTATTAAGGATTACAGTAGGCAGAAATATAAAATAGCCCCTAGTAGATGTGACCATCGTTTATAATCTTCATCCGTTACGTGTAGGTGGGTCTCATTTAGCCAAAGTGGCCCCATTTTAACTAAGGTCTAGAGATTACGGAAAGGAGGAGATTCAAAGTGTAAGGAAAAAAAGATGATAGAAAGTTCTGTGTGGCAAAAACCTGAGAGTGACCTCTGAGAGCAGGTCCTAATCAACAGATAGCAAGAATACAGAGACTTCAGTCAAAAAATTGCAAGAAAATTAAAATTTTTAACAAATTAAGAGAACTTGGAAGTGGTTATTTCCCTAGTTGAGTTCCAGATAAGGACACACTCAATCAACATTTGATTTAAGTCCCAAACAGAAGACCCAGATAAATTATGCAAGATTCCCATGGAAACTTTTATATTTCAAGCCAACTTTGTGTAATCTCTTACATAATAGTACAAAACAAATAAAAGTGTATATGACTGGTTCTTTTGATTTAACATATAATTTGAGTTTATTTGTATCAGACACTGTCATAGAGCTTGCTGTTTACAAAGGTAAAGACTTCTGATTTTGTAATTTTCTAATTATTTGGTAGAAAATAGGTGAAAAGAATCACAAGACATTCAAGAAGAGGGTAAGAGAGACTTGGGAAGCAGGAATATTCTAGTCTCAAAAACTATTTTCTGGGACTAAATACCAGACGGATGCTGGGGGGAAGGGAGGTACAATTCAACAAAAGACCACATTGAGAACTTTCCTTTTGAGATCATTGCTTAGAAACCAGCTTTGAATTGGGCATGACTAATAAATTTTTCTCTGCGTAATAATCTGGAATACACTGGATATACGTGCTGTGCTGTGCTGTGCATATTTGCTCAGTTGTGTCTGACTTTTTGTGACTCCATGGATTGTAGCCCACCAGGCTCCTCTGTGGAGAAGGCAATGGCACCCCACTCCAGTACCCTTGCCTAGAAAATCCCATGGATGGAGGAGCCTGGTAGGCTGCAGTCCATGGGGTCGCTAAGAGCCGGACAGGACTGAACGACTTCACTTTCACTTTTCACTTTCATGCACTGGAGAAGGAAATGGCAACCCACTCCAGTGTTCCTGCCTGGAGAATCCCAAGGATGCGGGAGCCTGGTGGGCTGCTTCTATGGGGTCGCACAGAGTCAGACACGACTGAAGCAACTTAGCAGCAGCAGCAGGCTCCTCTGTCCATGGGAATTCTCCAGGCAAGAAAAATGGAATGGGCTGTTGTGCCCTTCTCCAGGGATCCTTCCAACCCAGGGATCAAACCCAGGTATCCTGCGTTTGTAAGAGGATTCCTACCATTTGAGCCACTCTGGAAGCCCCACTGTATACGTATGCACTTTTTAATCCTATAAGGCAGTACTTTTCAAAGTGTGGTCCTTTATCTGGCCACTATGCACTTTCTCTTAGTACTGGTGAGGAAGCAGAGTAATTAGATTAGTGGAACCTATGCAGGAGGTCAGAGATCCTTCCTAGAAATGGTAAAGACCAGGAAAGTTGTTAATATTAACAACAGCAGGATGAGTTTTGCAAGATACTGTTATATTGTTATAATATTTGCTATCTAATTTAATGTGGAAAAAATAAAATAAGAGTTTGGTAGTAAGAACATTTCCCTGACTCCCACAGCAAATTTACTGAATCAAAATCTCTGGAGGTGAGGCTCAGAAAATCTTAGCTGTTATTAAGTTCTCTGATAATGATTCTTTACCATGCTATATTAGAGAAGCAATGCCACAGAATTATCTTTTCAGTCCTATTCTGTTCCTGATAATGTGGATAATTTTCTGGTCTTTGTTTTCCTTGGGAAAATATGTGATATCTCATTATATCCACTCAACTGATTGACCTGCTTCCTCTCCAGTAAGAGACAGATTCCTGAGCTCTTATTCTGACTCAGCAGATCTGCTATTTTTTTAATCAGATGCTATTCAGTCATATCAAAATTTCATTCATTCCCTGAGGAATCACATTACCTAGCTGTATAGCAGAGTATTTATTAACTCTTTACAGGGGAAGGAAATGACAACCCACTCCAATATTCTTGCCTGGAAAATCCCACAGACAGAGGAGCCTGGCTGGCTATAGTCCATGGTGTTGCAAAGAGTCATACATGACTGGACAACTTTCACTTTCACCAGGATACTACACCACAATGACAATATATCTCAGAAAGACAAAAATGAATATATTAACAAAATGCCTTAGCTCTAAGAAGAAGAAAGAAACTGTTTTCATCTAAAGATATCATTGCATAAAAGAGAAAAAAAATCAAGCTGATTGCAAAAGGCAGAATATGGACTATCATCTACTATTTGCTTTCCTTCATGGAGAACATCATTTCATGAAACTCTCTAGCTTCCTATCAACCATGTGGCTCTGTTCAATGTTTCCTCATGATTTCACCTGGGTCATGCACTTTTGTCTTGAATACTACAGAACTGATGCTGTATTCTTTCATTGCATCCTTCCATTGTGGCACACTGTGTTGATTTGATCCTTTATTTGTAGACTTATGATAACTATTTACTGAAGATAACATTTTTGGCTATCTTTATTATAAAGTTGCATGTCACCTATTCTTAAATAACAATTTTATAGGAAATACTTTGATACCACATAAAATTCTGTTCCTCATTCTCACTTTCTTCCATCCAACATTTCAGCATCCATTAATAATTTTATCTTGTCTGAATTTTTACTGTGATTGTCAAATACTGATAAGCTGATTCCACGTTCTTTCTACATTTTACTGTAGAAATAGTCTTTTCTGGTTATTCATTTACTTAGGCATTTTCTCATTTATAGATTTCTAATTTATTCAATATGTTATAATCAATTATTGTTATTATACACTTTCTGCTCAAATTGCTTCACATTTGGCTGTAAGAGCTCCTTTAATCTAACTTCTGTGTCTTTTTGTCATGCCCTCATCATTTCTGAGTGCTTTCTTATATTTGGCAAAACAAGATGTTCTGGGTTTATCCTATACTTTCCCTAACCCAAAATTGCATCATTTTAAAAGAAGCTTTGAGTTATTTTGCTGAAGAATGTAATCAACAAGCAAGTTCTATGCTGTAGGTATACTACTGATGTATTTCTTTTCAGAGGCCTTCACAATGTACTGATTTATAACACAAACCTTTTTGCATATATAAATATTCTTCTGTCTATCCAATATATATTTATATCTTTAATATACTGAAATCCATGAGATTATGCAAGTAACACAAACTCCAGTGCAATACTACAGGGTTCATTCTATATTTGAGTATTTTCATATTTCTAACACTCTCTACTAAGGGTAAGAAAACTGGATTCCATTGTATTCAATATAGTTTCTTATTTGCTTAACACCCCTGTGTGCATCCAAAAGGCCACCTATAGGTTTTGAGGGGTTCCAAAAATATTTCTGTGGATCATCTCTCTACGTTAATAATATAATTTATTTTTTTTAAATCAGAGGTACATGTAAAGCATAGAGATATACTAATGAAGACATTTTTTTATTAGTTTACTATCAAATCAGTGACTTAGTTATTTGCCACATTTCTAGAGTCTACCTATTCCTTTTCAGATCCCAAACCCAGCTATTACTCTTCTTTTTTGTTAAATTTATGATTCCTGATTAGTTTGGCTAATTTATGTCCCAGGAAAAAGGCCCAATATGTTATTGCTAACAAGATCTTACTAACCTGTTGGTATTGAAACAAAATGCATTTCTTATTTCTGCAACAGACTATTAACTTTTATTTATTGTTGATTGTATAATTTCTCATGATGCTGAATCGTCCATGCATATTGTTTGCAAGTAACTTTCAAAGTTTGTCACCATATTTTATTAATAGAAATCGTAGACGCAAGTCTTACCCAGAGTGTGCACCAAAGAAGTATGAATGGTAATTCATTTACTATGCCATGTGAAATTTACAACACAAAATTTTCTAGTAAAACTATGGTGGAACAGTATTTTCTCCACTCCTGTTTTCTATTGAACTCTATGGCCTGTGATCATTGAAATCTTAGAACACAATCTTTCAATGTTACCATATTTCCTTGCTTTTCTGCTTCCCGTGCTAGCATCAGAAAGGGTAGGTGAGTTGCCTTGCAGAGAGGGAGAAGAATGGTCCCATTTAGATATGAAATGTCTGTATCTTATCTGCTGTATCTAAGGCCAGTAGAGGAAACAATTATCTCATACAATAGCAAGTTCAGTTCAGTTCAGTTCAGTTGCTCTGTCATGTCCGACTCTTTGAGACTCCATCGACTGCAGTACACCAGGCTTCCATGATCATCACTAACTCCCAGAGCTTACTCAAACTCATGTCCATCAAATCGGTGATGCCATCCAACCATCTCATCCTCTGTCACCCTCTTTTCCTCCTACCATCATTTTTCCCAGCATCAGGGTCTTTTCCAATGAATCAGTTCTTTGCATAAGGTGACCAAATTATTGGAGCTTCAGCTTCAGCCATCAGTCCTTCCAAAGAATATTCAGTACTGATTTACTTTAGAATTGACTGATTTGATCTCCTTGCAGTCCAAGGGACTCTCAAGAGTCTTCTGCAATACCACAGCTCAAAAGTGCTTAGGTTTCTTTATGGTCCAACTCTCACATCCATACAAGACTATTGGGAAAACAATAGATTTGGCTAGACAGATCTTTGCTGGCAAACTAATGTCTCTGCTTTTTAATATGCTGTCTAGTTTTGTCATAGCTTTTCTTCCAAGGAGCAGGGGTATTTTTATTTCATGGCTGCAGTCACCATCTGCAGTGATATCAGAGCCAAATAATAAGTCTGTCACTGTTTCCACTGTTTCCCCATCTATTTGCCATGAAGTGATGGCACTGGATGCCTTGATCTTTTGAATGTTGAGTTTTAAGCCAGGTTTTCCCTCTTTTCTTTAACTTCCATCAATAGGCTCTTTAGTTCTTCTTCTCTTTTTGCCATAAGGGGGATATCATCTGAGTATCGGAGGTTATTGATATTTCTCCTGGAAATCTTGATTCCAGATTGGGCTTAAGCCAGCCTGGCATTTCACATGATGTACTCTGCATCACCACCAAAAACCTTTCAGAATTTTCCATGAAACTTCCAGATGTTCAAGATGGATTTTAAAAAGGTAGAGGAACCAAAGACCAAATTGACAACATACACTGGATCATTGAAAAAGCAAGAGACTTCCAGAAAAGCATCTACTTCTACTTTATTGAATATGCCAAAGCCTTTGACTGTATGGATCACAACAAGCTGTGGAAAATTCTTCAAGAGATGGGAATACCAGACCACCTGACCTGCCTCCTGAGAAATCTGTAGGCAGGTGAAGAAGCAATGGTTAGAACAGTACATGGAATAGCAGACTGGTTTCAAATTGTGAAAGGAGTAAATTGAGGCTGTATATTGTCACCCTGTTTATTGAACTTATATGCAGAGTACATCATATGAAATGCTGCATTAAATAAAGGAAAACTGGAATCAAGATTGCTGGGAGAAATATACATAATCTCAGATATGGCAGAAAGAGAAGAACTAAAGAGCCTCTTGATGAAAGTGAAAGAGCAGAGTTAAAAAGTCAGCTTAAAATTCAACATTCAGAAAACTAAAATCGTGGCATTCGGTCCCATCACTTCATGGCATGTAGATGAGAAAACAATGGAAAGTGACAGACTTTATTTTCTGAGGCTCCAAAATCACTGCACATCGTGACTGCAGCCATGAAATTAAAAGATGCTTGCTCCTTGGCAGAAAAGCTATGACAAACCTAGACAGCATATTAAAAAGCAGAGACATTACTTTGCAGACAAATGTCTATCTATCACAGCTATGTTTTTTCCAGTAGTCAGGTATAGATGTGAGAGTTGGATCATAAAGAAAGCTGCACTGAAGAATTGATAGTTTTAAACTGTGGTGTTGGAGAATGCTCTTGAGAGTCCCCTGAATTGTAAATAGATCAAACCAGTCAAACATAAAGGAAATCAGTGCTGAATATTCATTGGAAGGACTGATGCTAAAGCTGAAGCTCCAATATTTTGGCCACCTGATTCAAAGAACTGACTCATTGGAAAAGACCCTGATGCTAGGAAAGATTGAAGGCAGAAGGAGAAGGGAGCGACAGAGGATGATATAATCAACTCAATGGACATGAGTTTGAGCAAGCTCTGGGAGTTGATGATGGACAGGGAAGCCTGGTGTGCTGCAGTCCATGGGGTGGCAAAGTGTAAGACATGAGTGAGTGACTAAACTAACTAACTGAACACTACATATAAGTTAAATAATCAGAGTGATAACGTACAGCCTTGATGTTCTCCTTTGCCAATTTGGAACCAGTCTGTTGTTCCATGTCTCGTTCTAATTGTTGCTTTTTTACCTACATGCAGATTTCTTTAGAGGCAGGTAAGTTGGTGGTATTTCCCTCCCTTTAAGAATTTTCCATAATTCGTTGTGATCCACACAGTCAAAGGCTTCAGTTCAGTTCAACTGTGCAGTTGTGTCTGACTCTTTACTATCCCATTGACTGCAGCATGCCAGGCTTCCCTGTCCATCACTATCTCCTGGAGTTTACTCAAACTCATGTCCGTTGAGTCAGTAATGCCATCCAACCATCTCATCCTCTTTTGTCCCCTTCTCCTCATGCCTTCAATCTTTGCTAGCATCAGGGTCTGTTCAAATGAGTCAGCTCTTTGCATCAGGTGGCCAAAGTACTGGAGTTTCAGCTTCAACATCAGTCCTTCCAATGAACACCCAGGACTGATCTCGTTTAGAATGGACTGGTTGGATCTCCTTGCAGTCCAAGGGACTCTCAAGATTCTTCCCCAACACCACAGTTCAAAAGTATCCATTCTTTGGTGCTGAGCTTTGTTTATAGTCCAACTCTCACATCCATATGTGACTACTGGAAAAACCATAGCTTTGACTAGATGGACCTTTGTTGGCAAAGTAATGTCTTTGCTTTTTAACATGCTGTCTGTGTTGGTCATAACTTTTCTTCCAAGGAGTAAGTGTCTTTTAATTTCATGGCTACAGTCACCATCTGCAGTGATTTTGGAGCTCCCCAAAATAAAGTCTGTCACTGTTTCCACTGTTTCCCATCTATTTCCCATGAGTGATGGTAACAAATGCCATGATCTTTGTTTTCTGACTGTAGAGTTTTAAGCCAAAATTTTCCCTCTCCTCTTTCACTTTCATCAAAGAGTCTCTTTAGTTCTTTTTCTCTTTCTGCCATAAGGGTGGTGTCATCTGTATATCTGAGATTATTGATATTTCTACCAGTAATCTTGATTCCAGCTTGTGCTTCATCCAGCCCAGCGTTTCTCAAGATATACTCTGCATATAAGTTAAATAAGCAGGATGACAATATACAGTCTTGACATACTCCTTTTTCCTATTTGGAACCAGTCTATTGCCATGTCCAGGTCTAACTGTTACTTTCTGACCTGCATACAGATTTCTCAAGAGACAGGTCAGGTGGTCTGGTATTCCCATATCTTTAAGAATTTTCCACAGTTTATTGTGATCCACACAGTCAAAGGCTTTGGCATAGTCAATAAAACAGAAATAGATGCTTTTCTGGAACTCTCCTGCTTTTTCTATGATCCAGTGGATGTTTGCAATTTGATCTCTGGTTCCTCTGTCTTTTCCAAATCCAACTTGAACTTCTGGAAGTTCTGCTTGGAGAATTTAGAGCAATACTTTGCTAGCATGTATGAAACTCCAATACTTCGGCCACCTCATGTGAAGAGTTGACTCATTGGAAAAGACTCTGATGCTAGGAGGGACTGGGGGCAGGAGGAGAGGGGGACAACATAGGATGAGATGGCTGGGTGGCATCACTGACTCGATGGACATGAGTTTGGGTGACCTCCAGGAGTTGGTGATGGACAGGGAGGTCTGGGGTGCTGCAATTCATTGGGTCACAGAGTCAGACACCACTGAAGGACTGAACTGAACTGAACTGAAATGAGTGCAATTGTGTGAGTTTGAACAATCTTTGGTATTGCCTTTCTTTGGAATTGGAATGAAAACTGACATTCTCCAGTCCTTTGGCCACTTCTGACTTATCCAAATTTGCCAGCATATTGAATGCAACACTTTAACAACATCATATTTTAGGATTTGATAAAGCTCAGCTACAATTCCTTCACCTCCACTAGCTTTGTTCGTAGTGATACTACATAAGGTCCACCTGACTTCTCGTTTCAAGATGTCTGGCTCTAGATGAGTGATCACACCATCTTGGTGATCTGGGTCATTAAATTTTTTTTTTTTTTTAATATAGTTCTTCCGTATATTCTTGCCACCTCTCCTTAATAGCTTCTCTTATGTCCATACCATTTCTGTCCTATATTGTTCCCATTTAGCAGTGATAGAACACAAAACTTGTTGATGGTCATGAATGCTTTTGCAGGAGAGGCTGAGATTCTCTTGGAGGAATTCCTGATATGAAATGGCAATTAACGAAGCAATACCAGTGGTGGTGGACTCTCTACAGCCCTCAAATTTTGATTAGAGGAAGCACAGTGATCAAATCACAGAAAAGTAAAAGGCAGTGTACTGGCCACGTATTTGGCTCAAGTCACTGAAGTCTGTTTCTCAGAGTCCTGAAATATCCTCAGCGATAAGTGTAGAACTCAGCATATCAGTATCTTTCTCATGCATAAATATCTCAATCCATTTTAAAAAGTAAGTCTTTGGGGAGCAATTCTTCACTGCTCTCCTGAAACCATGGAGAAGTTAAGGGGCTCAAGGAAGATCCTATAGTCATGAATCCTTGTAGTCTTGTTTTATGACACATAAGACTGGAGAGAAATTGATTAGAAAAGGTCCACAGTGGAAGAAATAGGGATAGTTGAATGTGGTTCCTAGTATATACTTGGAGTATTTTTCATGGATAATGCTGCAAATAATGACAATCCGGAGTTAGGCTCCTGAAATGCTTGCCTTATCCTAGTATCCAACTATCCAAGTATCCTCCATACCTATGTCTAGGGCATTCTGTGCAGATAAAATTCCTAGTCAGTCGAACTTACTCTATGCCCAGCAGTCCTCCTGTCTCAGGCTTAGCCACCTTCACTCTCTCTTTCAAACTGCTGTGACAGCTTTCCTGAGTTTCTCACCATGCCTGAGCTGTCTTGTCTCCATAACCTTTAGTCATTTGAAATTTTTAATATTTAAACTCTATTCAAAATTTATATTATAAATTCTGGTGTATGTAACTGAATATCAACTTACACAGTTGTTGCAGTCACCACCGATTATTTCCTTGAGGAACATTCATAGAAATTGATTTGATATGTTAAAATATAAATTGTAAACCTTAAGTAGATACTAAAGAGTGTTTGTATGATATCTATGAGTTTTTAACTCAAAAACACTTCTGCTACATTTTACATTCAGTATATGCATCTTTATTTTACACTATTTCATATTCAATAAATTAATATCTTCCTTTTTTAGTTAAGCATTTTTATTTTTCTTGCCATTTTTACTGAGTTTGTACTCCTGCTTTATTTTTTTAGAAATGTTAGTAGTGTACTTAAATGATATTTTCCAATTCAATTGGAAATCTACACAAAGAAAATGCCATCTGACCTAGTAAGTCTTATGTCAAAAGGATTTTGCACCTAGTTCTAAGGGACACATCAAATAATCTCAAAGTTATATGACAATTTTTTTCAATGGAAATAATTTGAAGACAATAAAATATTCTAGAATTCTGCAGAAATTATGGTTTCATGTAAATATTTGAAGACAAAATACATTCATGTGCATATATTACATGTAATAAGTATGACCACATCAATTTGAAATATATGCTTACTTTGGTATGTCATGTGTTATTATTCCAGTTAAGGATGTTACAATAAAGTTTATATGTTTTATACAATTTGATTGACATCACAATTTTTATCAAAAATGACTTGTTCAACTGTAGGACATTGAGCAGTTTATTACTCACCTTTAAAAATATCTCATATTCTGATGTCAAAACCAGACAAAGATATCACAGAAAAAAAAAAAAAAAACCACTACAGGCCAATATCACAGATGAATAGAGACACAGAAATCCTTAACAAAATACTAGAAAAAGATTGCAACAGCGCATTAAAATGCTCATACACCATGATCAATTGGGATTTATCCCAGGAATATAAGAATACGTCAACATATGCAAATCAATCAGTGACACACACCATATTAGTAAACTGAAGAATAAAAACTATATGATCAACTCAATATATGCAGAAAATGCTTTTGACAAAATGCAACACCAATTTATGATAATACATAAAAAATAAAACTTCTCCAGAAATTGGGCATAGAGGGAACATAGCTCAATAAATGAAGGACATATATGACAAACCCACAGCAAACTTCATTTCCAGTGGTGAAAAACTGAAAGCATTTTCTCTGAAATCAGGAACAATTTTCAACACAATTTTGGAGGTCCTAGCCATGGAAATCAGAGAAGAAAAAAAAAAAAAGAAAGAAAGAAAGAAAGAAAAGAAAAATAACCCAAATTGGGAAAGAAGTAACTCTCCTTGTTTGTAGGTGACTTGACACTCTACATAGAAATTCCTAAAGATTCTACCAGAAAAGTACCTTTATTATTGCTAAGTCACTAAACCTTGTTCAATTGTTTATGACCTAATGGATTGCAGCACCAGAGGCTCCCCTGTCCTTCAACATTTTCCTGAGTTTGCTCAAAATCATGCCCACTGAATCAGTGATGGTATATAACCATCTCATCCTCTGCTACCACGATCTCCTCCTGCCCTCAATCTTTCCCATCATCAGGATCTTTTCCAGTGTATTGGCTCTTCGCATCAGGTGGCCAAAGTATTGGAGCATCTGCTTCAGTATCAGTTCTTCCAATGAATATTTAGGGTTGATTTCCTTACAGTCCAAGGGACTGTCCAGAGTCTTCTCCAACACTACAATGCAAAAGCATCAGTTATTCCGTGTTTAGCCTTCTTTATGGTCCAACTCTCATATCCATACATGACTATGGGAAAAACCATAGCTTTGACTACGTGGAAATTTGTCCCCAAAGTGATGTCTCTTCTTTTTAATATGTTGTCTAGATTTGTCATAGTTTTACTTCCAAGGTGCAAGTATCTTTGAATTTCATGACTGCAGTCACCATCCTCAGTGATTTTGGAGGCCAAGAAAATGAAATCTCACCACTTCCATTTCCCCCCGTCTAATTGCCATGCAGTGATGGAATGCCATGATCTTACTTTTTTTGGAATGTTGAGTTTTAAGTCAGCATTCTTATTCTCCTCTTTCACTGTCATCAAGAAACCCTCTAGTTCTTCCATTCTCTGCTCACTATAGTGATATCATCTGCATCTGAGGTAGCTGAAATTTCTTCCGGCAATACTGATTCCAGCTTGTGTTTCAGGAAGTCTGGCATTTTGCATGATGTACTCTGCAAACTAGCTTTCCAGGTGGCACTAGTGGTAAAGAACCTGCCTGCCAATGTAGGAGATGTAAAAGACATATGTTCAATCCCTGGGTCGGGAAGATCCCTTGGAGGAGGGTAGGGGGGCATGGAAATTTACTCTAGTATTATTGCCTGGAGAATCCCATGGACAGAAAATCCTGGTGGTCTACATTCCATAAGGTTTCAAAGAGTCAGACACGACTGAAGCAACTTAACAAGCAACTTAACACACACACAGTTATCCTGTGAGTAACTAAGCAGGTAACGATATACAGCCTTATCATATTCCTTCCCCAATTTTGAATGAGTCCTTGCTCCATGTCCGATTCTAACTGCTACTTCTTGGCCTGCCTACAGATTTCTCAGAAGGCAGGTAAACTTGTCTGATATTTCTATTTCTTTAAAAGTTTCCCACAGTTTGTTGTGACAAATATCTTTTTCTTCATTGCTTTCTCTTGTTCTTTCATCAGCTATTTGTGAAGCCTCCTCAAAGAACCACTTTGTCTAGTATTTCTTTTTCTTTGGGATAGTTTTTGTCACTGTCTCCTGTATAATATTGCAAATCTTCCATCCATGTTTCTTCAGGTGCTCTGTATACCAGATGGAATCCCTTGAATCTGTTTGTCACCTCCACTGTAAAATCATAAAGGATTTGATTTAAATCATAAGTGAGTGGCCTAGTGATTGTACATCCTTTCTCAATGTAAGCCTGGATTTTGCAATAAGGAGCTTATGATCTGAGTCACAGTCAGCTCTTGCTCTTGCCTTTATTGACTGTACAGAATTTCTTCATCCTCAGCTGCAGTGAATGAAATCAATCTGTGTATTGATTGTCTGGTGATGTCTATGTGTAGAGTCATGTCCTGTTTTGTTGGAAAAGGGTATTTGCTATGACCTGTGTATTTTCTTGACAAAACTCTCTTAGCCTTTGCCCTTCTTCATTTGGTATTCTAAGGCCCAACTTGCCTGTTACTCTAGATATCTCTTCACTGTCTAATTTTGAATTCCAGTCCCCTTTGATGAGAAGTATTTTTTTTTTTTTTTTGGTGTTAGTTCTAGAAGATATTACAGTTCTTCATAGAACCTGTCTACTTCAGCTGCTTTAGCATTAGTGGTTGGGGCATAGACTTGGATTACTGTGATACTGAACACTTTGCCTTGGAAATGAAATGAAATTATTCTGGCATTTATGAGACTGCACCCATGTACTGCGTTTTGGACTCTATTGTTGACTATGAGAGGTAGTCCATTTCTTCTAAGGGACTCTTGCTCACAGTAGTAGATAAATAGTCACTGGAATTAAATTCATCCATTAATGTCCATTTTAGTTCATTGATTTCTAAGAGGCTGATATTCATTCTTGCCATCTCCTGCTTTACCACATACAGTTTATCTTGATTCATGGACCTAACCTTCCAAGTTCCTATGCAATACTGTTCTTTTACTTTACTTTAACCACTAGACATATCCACAGTTCAGTTCAGTCAGTCATTCAGTCATGTTCAACTCTTTGTGACCCCATGGACTGCAGCACACCAGGCCTCGCTGTCCATTGCCTACTCCCAGAGTTTACTCAATTGAATTGGTGATGCCATCCAGCCATCTCATCCTTTGCCATCCCCTTCTCCTCCTGCCTTCAATCTTTCCCAGCATCAGAATTTTTTTCAAATGAGTCAGTTCTTCTCATCAGGTGGCCAAATTCAGCTTCAGCATCCGTCCTTCCAATGAACACCCAGGACTGATCTCCTTTAAAATGGACTGGTTGGATCTCCTTGCAGTCCAAGGGACTCTCAAGAGTCTTCTCCAACACCAAAGTTCAAAAATGCCATTCTTTGGCCCTGAGCTTTGTTAATAGTCCAACTCTCACATCCATATGTGATTAGTGGAAAAACCATAGCCTTGTCTAAATGGACCTTTGTTGACAAAGTAATGTCTCTGCTTTTTAACATGCTCTCTAGTTTGGCCATAGCTTTTCTTCCAAGGAACAAGGGTCTTTTGGTTTCATGGTTGCAATCACCGTCTGCAGTGATTATGGATCCCCAAAATACAGTCTCTCACTGTTTTTACTTTTTCCTCATCTATTTGCCATGAAGTGATGGGACCAGATGTCATGATCTTAGTTTTTGGAATGTTGAGCTTTAAGGTAACTTTTTCACTCTCCTCTTTCACTTTCGTCAAGAGGCTCTTTAATTCTTCACTTTCTACATCCACAGACACATCCACAACTGAATGGTCTTTCTACTTTTTCCCAGCCACTTTATTCTTTCCAGAGATAATAGTAATTTTTCTCCACTTTTCCCTATAACATATTGCACATTTTCTGATCTGAGGGGGCTCATCTTCTGATGTCATACCTTTTTGTCTATTCATACTGCTCATGAAGTTTTCATGGAAAGATACTTGAGTGGTTTTCCATTCTCTCCTCCAGTTGGCCACATTTTGTCGGATCTCTTCATTATAACCCTTCTGCTTGCATGGCCCTGTACAGCACTGCTCATAGCTACGTAGAGTTAAGCAAGCCTCTTTGCCCCGGCAAGGTTATGATCCATGAAGAGAAGAAAAATACTAGATTTCATCAGTAAATTTGATAAAGTTCTAGGAAACAAAATTAATACAGAGAAATCTCTTGCATTTTTATACATAATGAAAAAATTAAAAAGTGGCATTAAGGAAGCAACCCCATTTACCATAGTATCAAAAATAGTAAAATACCTAGGAATAAATCTACTCAATGAGGCAAAAGACTCGTACTCAGAAAACTGTAAGACACTAATGAAATAAATCAAAGATGACACAAATATTGAAATCATATTTCTTCTAATATTCATTGGATTTATTTTTATAAGGTTGGCATCTATTTTGCTTCCTGATTGAATTCACCTTTCTCTAGCTTTAATTTAGAAATGATGCACATGACTTTATTAATATATTGAACATTATTCACTTTATTTTCCACTGTTATTTGCAGTTTTCTGGTTTTTTTTAAACATGAATTTAAAAATGAAACCTTTACCAGATCATACTTTTATTACTGTAAAATTCTACATTAAATGGAAGATAGTTTGTCTCTAAATACACAGAAAAAAAATTAAAGACGAGTGACTCATGCTTTAATACGTACACACAGGCACAGGTTATAGCACTAAGACAAGCAGGGTTGGGCGGTGGAAATTAGATCATTGAATAAAGCTTCAAACTCCTATGTTCTGATGAAAAAATTACCAGCTCAGGGAACAAAGAAGAATCTTCTTTTTTTCCAAATGTGTTCTGGATGGAGGACACATTCCCTTAAGAGGACCTGGCATACAAAGAATCTCCATTTTCTGCCTAGTGGTTGAAATTTCATTAACTTAAAAGTAATAATAAAAATGATACCAATTAGGCTGGGAGGGTATGAGCACAGCACATTCCAAGATGTAAGAAATCACACCAAACTCCATCTGAATAAATTCCAAAAACACATATGAAGGTATTTTTGAATGGATGATGGAGGGTTTAGTTTATTATACTTTTTTTTAATAGAAAGAATAGTCAGGATCAGATTTGGAAAATAGTGGACCTTGGTTGATATATTTAAATCTTGCCTTAAATTTCTATTACAATACTTCTGTTTCTGGCAAGATGGAATAAAGAAGAACAGCTGAACCCTTCCTATTGAAACAGTTAAAAGTATACAAAATACAGACAATAATGATTTACAAAACACTGGGGGAAAGAAAAAAATGAAGAAAATAAATCTTGAGACTCAAGAAACAACTTAGGAAAGATCTTTGATTGCCCCAGCTTAGTGAACAGAAGGGAGTGGTACAAGAAGGGAGAATTGCAATAATTTTTAAGGAACTTCCTAAAGGAAAATCTAGAGTTAAGAGTCCAGGTATATTAAGGCTGCTACAGTGTGTGGACAGAGCACCAAAGAGGAGAAAGCTTCACTGAGTTCTATAGAGGATCCTCTCCAGTGTTCAATAATGTAGAATTGTTCATATCAGTGATGTGAAGTTTGTACTGGGAGATTACCCGAGGCTAGGAAAATAAACAGAATTTGAAAATTAAAGGGTTAAAAAGAAGGAATGTACAAAAGGCCTAGAATACTGCTTATTTCTTCTTGACATATTGGAAAACCTAAGAGGAATTACATAAGACACACAGAAATATCTGTTTTGAGTAACTGAGAACAATTAGCCTAGAAGAAACACTTCGCTGATCCTCTCTTCCAAATCTTACACATTGCTGTTATTCAACTGCTGAGTTGTGTCAGACTCTTAAACCCCATGGACTTCACGACATCAGTCTATCTCTCATCATCTTCTGGCGTTTGCCCAAACTCATGTTCATTGAGTCAGTGATGCCATGCAACCACCTCATCCCTTGTCCTCTCCTTCTCCTCCTGCCTTCAATTTTTCCCAGAATCAGGACCTTTTCCAGTGAGTCAGGTCTTCCTGTCAGATGACTAAAATATTGGAGCTTCAGCTTCAGAATCAATTCTTTCGATGAATATTCATGGTTGATTTCCTTTAGGATTAAGTTGTTTGATATCCTGACAGTCCAAGGGACTCTCAAAAGTCTTTTCCAACACCACAGTTCAAAAACATCAATTCTTCAGCCTTCAGCCTTCTTTATGGTCCAACTCTCACATCCATACATGATTACGGAAAAACTACAGCTTTGACCATACAGATCTTTGTTGGCAAAGTGATGTCTCAGACTTTTAATATGCTGTCAATGTTTGTTAAGCTATCCTTCCAAGGAGCAATCATCTTTGAATTTCATGACTGCAGTCACTGTCTACAGTGATTTTGGAAGCCAAGAAAAGAATATCTTCTACTGCTTCCATATTTTTCCCTATCTATTTGCCACAATGTGATGGGACTGAGTGCCATGTTCTCTGTTTTCTTTGTTTGTTTATTTTGTGTTTTAATGTTGACTTTAAGCCAACTTTTATGATAGTATACATGTTTCAATGCCATTCTCCCAAATCATCCCACCCTCTCCCTCTCCCACAGAGTCCAAAAGTCTGTTCTTAAGCTAACTTTTTCACTCACCTCTTTCACCCTTATCATCAAAAGGCTCTCAAAGAGTTCTTCAGTTTCTTCCATTAGAATGGTATCATCTGCTATCTGAAGTTGTTATTTCTACTGGCAATCTTGAATCCAGTTTGTGATTCATCAAACCCAGCATTTCACACAGTAGAATCCATGGAATGCTCTAGGCCAGAATACTGGGTTGGGTAGCCATTCTCTCCTCCAGGGAATCTTCCCAACCCAGGCATAAAACCCAGGACTCTCATGCTGCAGGTAGATTCTTTACCAGCTGAGCCACCAGGTAAGCCCAGTGTACTATGCATATTATTTAAATAATCAGGGTGACAATATACAATCCTGATATACTCCTTTCCCAACTTTGAATCAGTCCATTGTTCCATATCCAGTTCTGACTATTGCTTCTGGACCCACATACAGGTTTCTGAGGAGACAAGTGAGGTGGTCTGGTATTCCCACCTCTTTAAGAATTTTCCAGTTTGTTGTGATCCACACAATTAAACACTTTAGCATAGACAATGAAGCAGAAGTAGATTTCTTTTTCTTTCTGGAATTCCTTTGCTTTCTCAATGATCCAATGAACGCTGGCATTTTTATATCTGGTTCCTCTGCCTTTTCTAAGCCCATCCTGCACATCTGGAAGTCCTTGGTTCACATGCTGCTGAAGCCTAACACGAACAATTTTGGGCATAAACTTCCTACCATGTGAACTGAGTACAGTTGCACAGCAGTTGGCACATTCTCTGATTCTGCCCTTCTCTGGGATTGGAATGAAAAGTGACTTTTCCTGTCCTGTGGCCACTACTGTATTTTCCAAATTTGCTGACATATTCACTGCAGCATTTTCACAGCATCACATTTTAGGATTTTTATAACCTAACTGTAATTTGAAATATCTCAGCTGTAACTTCCTTGACTATTCTTAAAGAGTAGCCTCACTGTAATTCTCTGTTGCCTTACCCTATCTGCTACTACCTCACATGTATTACTTTTATCAACTTAACTCTGCTGTATGCTTTCACCATGAAGATGTAAGCTTTACAAGGGACAGAGTTTGCTTAATTTTGATTATGGTTTGCAATTTAGTAACTTGAATTGTGTTGATGAAGCTATATATGTATATTATTTTTGACTAGATGGATTATAAACTACATATGCCCTTATAAAATATTATTTTATAATATTATTCAATAATAAATGTTGTTCTGTGTTTAAAGCTATACTGTAGCTTATTTTCCTTATTTTTGCTTAAATCACCATTTCAAGTAATGCTGAAGGAAACATTCATGTACATAAACATTATTGTCTATGCCTCCTTATTTCTTCAAAATGCAGAACTCATTTCAGTTTTCCTTCTAGCTGGCACTGAAGCTAGGAACATAGATGGTAATCAATTAACATGACTTTTATTTTTATTTAAAAAATATTTTTACTTTATTTTACTTTAAAATACTGTACAAGTTTTGCCATACATTGACATGAATCCACCATGGGTGTACATGTGTTCCCAAATATGAACCCCCCTCCCATCTCCCTCCCCATAACATCTCTCTGGGTCATTCCCGTGCACAAGCCCCAAGCATCTAGTATCCTGCATCGGACATAGACTGGCATTTCATTTCTTACATGATAGTATACATGTTTCAATGCCATTCTCGAGATGGAGAGGGTGGGATGATTTGGTAGAATGACTTTTATTTTTTTTTAAGATTATGGACTTTTCGAGTATGTCAAGGCTGTATATTGTCACCCTGCTTATTTAACTTTTATGCAGAGTACATCATGAGAAATGCTGGGCTGGAAGAAACACAAGCTGGAATCAAGATTGCTGGGAGAAATATCAATAACCTCAGGTATGCAGATGACACCCTTCTTATGGCAGAAAGTGAAGAGGAGCTAAAAAGCCTCTTGATGAAAGTGAAAGAGGAGAGTGAAAAAGTTGGCATAAAGCTCAACATTCAGAAAATGAAGATCATGGCATCTGGTCCCATCACTTCATGGGAAACAGATGGGGAAACAGTGGAAACAGTGTCAGACTTTATTTTTTTGGAGCTCCAGAATCACTGCAGATGGTGACTGCAGCCATGAAATTAAAAGACGCTTGCTCCTTGGAAGAAAAGTTATGACCAACCTAGGTAGCATATTCAAAAGCAGAGACATTACTTTGCCGGCTAAGGTCTGTCTACTCAAGGCTATGGTTTTTCCTGTGGTCGTGGATGGATGTGAGAGTTGGACTGTGAAGAAGGCTGAGCGCCAAAGAATTGATGCGTTTGAACTGTGGTGTTGGAGAAGACTCTTGAGAGTCCCTTGGACTGCAAGGAGATCCCACCAGTCCATTCTGAAGGAGATCAACTCTGGGATTTCTTTGGAAGGAACGATGCTAAAGTTGAAGCTCCAGTACTTTGGACACATCATGCAAAGAGTTGACTCATTGGAAAAGACTCTGATGCTGGGAGGGATTGGAGGCAGGAGGAGAAGGGGATGACCGAGGATGAGATGGCTGGATGGCATCACGGACTCGATGGATGTGAGTCTGAGTGAGCTCCGGGAGATGGTGATGGATAGGGAGGCCTGGTGTGCTGCAATTCATGGGATTGCAAAGAGTCGGACACGACTGAGCGACTGAACTGAACTGAAACTGAACTGAACACTGGAATCAAGGTAAACAGGAGATGGCAAGAGTGAACACTAATATTTAACAAATCAGTGAACTAAAATGGACTGGAATGGGCGAATGTGGCAAGAATTCCTTAGAAGAAATGGAGTAGCCATCATAGTTAACAAGAGTCCAAAATACAGTATTTGGATATAATCTCAAAAATGACAGAATGATCTCTGTTCACTTCCAAGGCAATCCTTTCAATATCACAGTAAACCAAGGCTATGCCCCAACCAATAATGCTGAAGAAGCTGAGGTAGAATGGTTCTACGAAGACCTACAAGGTCTTCTATAACTAACACCCCAAAAAGATATCCTTTTCATTACAGGAGACTGAAATGCAGAAGTAGGAAGTCAAGAAACACCTGGAGTTGCAGGCAAATTTGGCCTTCAAGTACAGAATGAAGTAGGGCAAAGGCTAACAGAGTTCTGCCAAGAGAACACACCAGTCAAAGCAAACATGCTCTTCCAGCAACACCAGGGAAGACTCTACACTTGGATATCACCAGATGGTCAACACTGAAATCAGATTGATTATATTCTTTGCAACAGAAGACGGAGAAGCTCTATACAGCCAGTGAAAAGAAGACTGGGAGATGACTGTGACTCAGATCATGAACTCCTTATTGCCAAATTCAGAATTAAGTTGAAGAAAGTAGGGAAATCCACCAGTAGATTCAGGTATGACCTACATCAAATCCCTTATGAGTATTCAGTGGAAGTGACAAATAGATTCAAGGGATTAGATCTGATAGAGTGCCTGAAAATCTATAGATGGAGGTTTGTGATAGTATGTAAGAGGCAGTAATCAAAACCATTCCCCAAGAAAATGAAATGCAAAAAGACAAAATGGTTGTCTGAGGAGGCCTTACACATAACCGATAAAAGAAGGGAAGCTAAAGGCAAAGGAGAAAAGGAAAGGTATACCCATCTGAATGCAGAGTTCCAAAGAATAGCAAGGAGAGATAAGAAAGACTTCTTCAGTCATCAATTGCAAAGAAATAGAGGAAAACAGTAGAATAGGAAAAACTAGACATCTCTTCAAGAAAATTAGAGATACTAAGGGAACATTTCATGCAAAAGTGGGCTCAATAAAGGACAGAAATGGTATGGACCTAACAGAAACAGAAGATATGAAAAAGAGGTGGCAAGAGTACACCGAAGAACTACACAAAATGATTGTCATCATGCAGATGAATATGATGATGTGATCACTCACCTAGAGCCAGACATCCTGGAATGAGAAGTCAAGTGGATCTTAAGAAACATAATTATTAACAAAACTGATGGAGGTGATGGAATTCCAGTTGAGATATTTCAAATCCTAAAAGATGATGCTGTGAAATTGCTGCATTCAATATAACAGCACATTTGGAAAACTCAGCAGTGGCCACAGGACTGGAAAATCTCAGTTTTTATTCCAATCCAAAAGAAAGGCAATGACAAAGAATGTTTAAATTATCACACAGTTACATTAATCTCAAGTGCTAGTAAAGTAATGCTCAAAATTATCCAAGCCAGGCTTCAAAAGTACCTGAACTGTGAACTTCCAGAAGTTCAACCTGGATTCAGAAAAGGAAGAGGAACCAGAAATCAAATTGCCAACATCCATTGGATCATCGAAAAAGCAAGTTCCAGGAAAACATCTACTTCTGCTTTATTGACTATTCCAAAGTCCTTGACTGTGTGAATCACAACAAACTGTAGAAGATTCTTCAATAAATCAGGATACCAGGTCACCTGACCTGCCTCCTGAGAAAGGTCAAGAAGGTCTGTACACAGATCAAGAACCGACAGTTAGAACTGGACATGAAACAACAGACTGGTTCCAAATCAGGAAAGGAATATGTCAAGGCTGCATATTGTCACCCTGTTTATTGCAGACTACATCATGCTATATGGTGGGCTGCAAGAAACACATGCTGGAATCAAGATTGCCGGGAGAAATATCAATAACCTCAGGTATACTGATGACATCATGCTTATAGCAGAAAACAAAGAACTAAAGAGCCTCTTGATGAAAGGGAAAGAGGAAAGTGAAAACATTGGCTTAAAACTCAACATTTAGAAAACTAAGATCATAGCCTTCAGTCCCATCACTTCATGGCCAATAGATGGGAAAACAATGGAAATGGTGAGAGACTTTATTTCCTCGGGTCCACAACACTGCAGATGGTGACTGCAGCCAAAAAATTAAAAGATGCTTGCTTCTTAGAAGGAAAGCTATGATCAACCTAGATAGCGTAGGAGAGGGGTTCAGGGTTGGGAACTCATATACACCTGTGGTGGATTCATGTCAATGTATGGCAAAACCAATAGAGTATTGTAAAGTAAAAAAAATAAAATATAAATAAATTAATTAAAAAGGCAAAAAAAAAAGACTATTTTACCATATGGATGCTATATTTCAATCAAAAGTTAGCCAAAAAATAAGAAGCAGGCAACAGTGTTAAAAGTTCTGGATAGGTCAAGTAAAATAAAGACTGAAAACACTGGACTGGCAACATGTCGGTGATGGAGGTAATTGTTGGTCTTAGCAAATTTCTTCAGTAGCAGCAGACTGAAGAGTAAGGTAGTAGTACTTACAAACAGACCCACCAAACCAAATGTTCTGCCAATGGACCAGACTATTAAGACATGTAAATATCTAGCACTGCTAAGCAAGACAAAAAAGGAATGAGGGAACTAAAACCTCACAGAAATGAAAGGTATGACCTGTGACAACTTGCCAAGGCTAGAGAGGAGGGATGGCCAGGCACTAGATGAGGCTTCTCTCAGAAGAAAGGTAGATTTATAAAGGAGGATCCAGAGACGAAGATCCTGATTCAGAGGTAAATAGTAGGAAGAGCCATTCTGATTCCTCAGATTCTCTTCAACTCTTTAAGGAAAGATGCTCAATCTTGGCTTTATGGCATCCAGGAAACATATAGTAGTCTTAATGATACCATGAATAATTTTCTTTTCATGCTACACTATTATTCTACTTTGAAAAGCTTTCCTTTATCTTCTCATGATCTATCACTGAAGATGTCTCACCCAGTGGTTATATGCAGTTAGGTTCTCTGACTATAAAACAGAGCTCATTACTTTATGCAGTCTGTTCCACTATAAGGCATTGTTTAGGGTGTTGTTTTTTTGTTTGTTTGTTTCAATAAAGACCATAGTTTTCAATTATTAAAAAAAAAAACAACTGAAACAGTACTTTGTCAGCAAATGTCTGTCTAGTCAAAGCTCTGGCTTTTCCAGTAGTCATGTATGGATGTGAGAGTTGGACCATAAAGAAAGCTGAACGCTGAAGAATTGATGCTTTTGTACTGTGGTGTTGGAGAAGACTCTTGAGAGTCCCTTGGACTGCAAGGCAATCCAACCAGTCTACCCTAAAGGAAATCAGTCCTGAATATTCATTGGAAGGATTGATGCTGAAGGTGAAACTCTAATACTTTGGCCACCTGATGCAAAGAACTGAGTCACTAGGAAAGACCCTGGTGCTGGGAAAGATTAACCTCCAGAAGAGAAGGGGACAAAAGAGGATGAGATGGTTGGATGGCATCACTGATATGGTGGACATGAGTTTGAGTAAGCTCTGGGAATTGGTAAGGCACAAGGAAGCCTGGCATGCTGCAGTCCATGGGGTTGCAGAGTGAGACACAACTGAGTGACTGAACTGAACTGAGCACTGGAACATAAAATAAAAATACTAGCTGTTTGGTCTAATTTATTACACTGAAAGTGAAGATTTAGGCTGTTTCAATGATTATCTCATACATAAATTGACAAGCTGGATGTTAACCAATCAACGGATACTAGCTGCAGTACCACTGCAACTAAAGAATGTAAATTCAGTTAAAAATATGTTTTACAAATTCCAAATTTCTGCTTTCTTCCTTTAGTAAATACTAGGAATTAGAACCACAAAGAACATCAGTTCCATTCAGTCACTCAATCGTGTGCATTTATTTGGGACCCCATGGACTGCAGCACACCAGACCTTCCTGTCCATCACCTACTCCCGGAGCTTGCTGAAACTCATGTCCATCGAGTTGATGATGCCATTCAGCCATCTCATCCTCTGTCCTCCCCTTCTCAAACAACATGAAATATATTCAGGTGTAAAATATAAAACCAAATATTTATGTTGTACATTTTGCCTACATAATTAAAAATTGTGTTAAAAACTATTGCACTGGATTATATAATTAGCACTGAACCTACTTCTCTATAGAAATAGCTACAAAGTACAATTATAATTAAAAATGTATGTGTCCCCAAAGTACGGTACTACCTTCAGATGGTTTTCTTAACAACCTAGCTCTTTATTACTGATCTTAAAAGTTAAATCTTTATAAAGCTTGGTTCATAGGTAAACTAGTAACAGTCAAAACTGAATAATATTGAGAATAATTTGCTAACACAAATCCTATCCTATTGTACCAATATGAATATGTTAAAGTTTTCCTTGTACCTTTCAATTGCTACTCATATTAAAAACAGTGTCATTTCTTTTTCAATGACAAGTACAAGTCAATATCTAATGGTAAAGTATGTTATTCAGATGTCCACTTTAGGAGAATTGTAATATGATTATTCTGCCTATACCTTGGCAGTAAACTGAAATGTTAGGTAGGAAGTTAGGCATGAGCAATGAGGAGTGGCCTAGCAGAAAAAGATTGAAGCTGATCTCTGTACCCCTTCCCAGACAGGCCCCAGTGTAGCCCAGGAGATCTCACAGATATGCTACAAAATAACCAGAGTTTTCCAACTCTGCATGCGCCCTAGGCACCCAGTAGATACAAACTAACCACAGACTTCTCCAATTCCTGCCAATGCACCAGTGGTGCACAGCTGTGTCCTCAAGTAAATTTAGGTAGCTGGAAGCTTGTTGCTGCTGCTGCTGCTGCTGCTGCTGCAAAATCTCTTCAATCATCTCAGACTCTGTGCGACCCCATAGATGGCAGCCCACTAGGCTTCCCTGTCCCTGGGATTCTCCAGGCAAGAATACTGGAGTGGGCTATCAGGAAGCTTGTTTCGGGTTCATAAATAATCTAGACACACATATATCTGATTATAACAGACTGGATTATGGGAAAGACATAGGCAATAAAGCCTATTGTTTTGTAACTTGCAACTGTCAATCAAAACTCTCAGTTCACACCTACCTAGGTGAATATGCAAAAGCCTTGTCTTAAAAAACCATGTACCTCATCATTCAGGCTCCAGTGCCTCTCTTGGCTTGGCCCACTTCTCCCTTGAGGTGTTCTTTCAGTTCCTTCTTCACTGAACTTGCCTTTGCCAGGGGGTAAGACCTCAGATTCTTTTTTGTGTCCTTATTTAGAACTGAGGCCTATGACAAAAGGTCTTCTTTGTCTTTCTCCATCCCAGGTAACAAAAGGATAAAGAAGCCCAAAGGAGCTGAGGATTGGGAAAAGAATGTCCTAATATTGACTTACCACCTAGAAGTAGTGTGACCTTCACTGACTGTCTTCATTTTCATGGCTCTCAGTTTCCTCATCTAAAATAATGAATTTAAACCAGACAATGTATAGAGTCCATTTCAACTGTAAATGTGAGTATATTTACATTCACTTATTTTTAGCCTCTAAGAATAGTATAAAAATGAAATTTACATATTTTGATTAGAAAATAAAGGCCATTTAAATAAAATCAGTATATTTACTAGATAGCTAATACACTGGAAATATTCTACCTATTAGAGTATCAGAAAATCTACAAATCTTGGTGGTCTCTGTGCTGTATCATTTTAGACCTCTCCTCATGAAGGATTAAAGGAAGGGTACAAACAAATTGGGAATACAATTGAGACCAAGAACTTGGAGTTTCCAGATTTATTCCATATTTTAGTATACATAGTTGTCTTCCTTGAATTACTAAATTTTGTTCTATGAACTGAATAATATGATAATAACAATAATATTTAGCCAGATTGTTCATTACTTGCTACATTGAATTGAAAGTGTGCCTGAGACTCTCTGTGAGAAGATCAGAGAAGAAATAGGGTTAACTGCAGACAAGTATTTGAAGGAGATGGGTACTGAACTCATACTTAATGGAATAGAAAGATAGAACAAGGGTGGACTGGGCAACATGGGTGAACTACTTCTGGACAGAAATTATGAGAGGTAATTATGAGAGAAGAAAGGTGAGGAGTAAGGTTAAGAAGAGATGAGAGAAGGGAGGGAGAATAAATATAGCGTTAGCACCTTGAGGTAACAGTGAGAAGGTGATATTTGATTTGAGGGCATAGGGGACTCAGGGAAATAGAGGTGGCAGCTTCAAGATATTGGTATAGAAAATTATTTTGCAATAATGTGTTACACACATGAAGAAAAAAGAAACCAGGTTCTAGAAAGCCAACAGAGTAAATTGCAGTGCTTTATATCTTACGTATCTAGGGATTTCTACACCCCCCCCCCAAAAAAAAAATCCTTTATAGGCTAGAAAGGAAAGTAGAGAAATTAAAACTATCCCAAGGATAAAGGTTATTAGATTTTACAAAAGTACAAAATGGACTGAAAAACCATTCTATGGAATTAGGATAAACATCAGAGTATCCCTTATTTATGAGAAAAATGAAACATAGCAAAGCTATTAGACTTAGTTATTTAGCTACTTGCAGAGCTAGAAATAGTACAAGCCTTCTGACATTAGTTTTAATATTTACTAACTAATGATTCCTTTTTTTGAAACTGAGAATTGCTAAAGTATTGGATGTATAAAAAGCAGGGAAATATCATCAGAATTTTTCCAAAATTATTCAAAAAAAATAGACAATATGAAAATATTCGGGTGCACAAATTTCATGTTTAAATAAACTTAGAGATGACAGAGAGAAGCCCAAGCATTACTTATTCATTTGTTCAATATGTTTACATTTATTCATTCAGTTCAGTTCAGTTCAGTCGCTCAGTCGTGTCCGACTCTGCAATCCCATGAATGGCAGCACGCCAGGCCTCCCTGTTCATCACCATCTCCTGGAGTTCACTCAGAATCATGTCCATCGAGTCCGTGATGCCATCCAGCCATCTCATCCTCTGTCGTCCCCTTCTCCTCCTGCCCCCAATCCCTCCCAGCATCAGAGTTTTTTCCAATGAGTCAACTCTTCACATGAGGTGGCCAAAGTACTGGAGTTTCAGCTTTAGCTTCATTCCTTCCAAAGAAATCCCAGGGCTGATCTCCTTCAGAATGGACTGGTTGGATCTCCTTGCAGTCAAAGGGACTCTCAAGAGTCTTCTCCAACACCACAGTTCAAAAGCATCAATTCCTTGGCGCTCAGCCTTCTTCACAGTCCAACTCTCACATCCATACATGACTACAGGAAAAACCATAGCCTTGACTAGATGGACCTTAGTCGGCAAAGTAATGACTCTGCTTTTGAATATGCTGTCTAGGTTGGTCATAACTTTTCTTCCAAGAAGTAAGCGTCTTTTAATTTCATGGCTGCAGTCACCATCTGCAGTGATTTTGGAGCTCCAAAAAAATAAACTCTGACACTGTTTCCACTGTTTCTCCCATCTATTTCCCATGAAGTGATGGGACCAGATGCCATGATCTTCGTTTTCTGAATGTTGAGTTTTAGGCCATCTTTTTTCGCTCTCCTCTTTAACTTTCATTAAGAGGCTTTTTAGTTCCTCTTCACTTTCTGCCATGAGGGTTGTGTCATCTGCATATCTGAGGTTATTGACATTTCTCCCGGCAATCTTGATTCCAGCTTGTGTTTCTTCCAGTCCAGCGTTTCTCATGATGTACTCTACATAGAAGTTAAATAAGCAGGGTGACAATATACAGACTTGACGTACTCCTTTTCCTATTTGGAACCAGTCTGTTGTTCCATGTCCAGTTCTAATTGTTGCTTCCTGAACTGCATACAGATTTCTGAAGAGGCAGGTCAGGTGGTCTGGTATTCCCATCTCTCTCAGAATTTTCAACAGTTTATTGTGACCCACACAGTCAAAGGCTTTGGCATAGTCAATAAAGCAGAAATAGATGTATTTCTGGAACTCTCTTGCTTTTTCCATGATCCAGCAGATGTTGGCAATTTGATCTCTGGTTCCTCTGCCTTTTCTAAAACCAGCTTGAACGTCAGGGAGTTCACGGTTCACGTATTGCTGAAGCCTGGCTTGGAGAATTTTGAGCATTACTTTACTAGCATGTGAGATGAGTGGAACTGTGCGGTAGTTTTAGCATTCTTTGGCATTGCCTTTCTTTGGAATTGCAATGAAAACTGACCTTTTCCAGTCCTGTGGCCACTGCTGAGTTTTCCAAATTTGCTGGCATATTGAGTGCAGCACTTTCACAGTATCATCTTTCAGGATTTGAAACAGCTCAATTGGAATTCCATCACCTCCACTAGCTTTGTTCATAGTGATGCTTTCTAAGGCCCACTTGACTTCACTTTCCAAGATGTCTGGTTCTAGATTAGTGGTCACATCATCATGACTATCTGGGTCATGAAGATCTTTTTGTACAGTTCTTCCATGTATTCTTGCCACCTCTTCTTAATATCTTCTGCTTCTGTTAGGTCCATACCATATCTGTCTTTTATCGAGCCTATCTTTGCATGAAATGTTCCCTTGGTATCTCTAATTTTCTTGAAGAGATCTCTAGTCTTTCCCAATCTGTTGTTTTCCTCTATTTCTTTGTATTGATCTCTGAAGAAGGCTTTCTTATCTCTTCTTGCTATTCTCTGGAACTCTGCATTTAGATACCTATATCTTTCCTTTTCTCCTTTGCTTTTGCCTCTCTTCTCTTCCCAGCTATTTGTAAGGCCTCTCCAGACAGCCATTTTGCTTTGTTGCATTTTTATTCCATGGGGATGGTCTTGATCCCTGTCTTCTGCACAATGTCATGAACTTCATTCCATAGTTCATCAGGCACTCTATCTATCAGATCTAGGCCCTTAAATCTATTTCTCGCTTCCACTGTATAATCATAAGGGATTTGATTTAGGTCATACCTGAATGGTGTTGTGGTTTTCCCTACTTTCTTCAATTTAAGTCTGAATGTGGTAATAAGGAGTTCATGATCTGAGTCACAGTCAGCTCCTGGTCTTGTTTTTGCTGACTATATAGAGCTTTCCCATCTTCGGCTACATAGAATATAATGAATCTGATATCAGTGTTGACCATCTGGTGATGTCCATGTGTAGAGTCTTCTCTTGTGTTGTTGGAAGAGGGTGTTTGCTATGACCAGTGCATTTTCTTGGCAAAACTCTATTAGTCTTTGTCCTGCTTCATTCCACTTTCCAAGGCCAAATTTGCCTGTTGCTCCAGGTGTTTCTTGACTTCCTACTTTGGCATTCCAGTCCCCTATAATGAAAAGGACATCTTTTTTGAGTGTTAGTTCTAAAAGGTCTTGTAGGTCTTCATAGAACAGTTCAACTTCAGCTTCTTCAGTATTACTGCTTGGGGTATAGACTTGGATAACTGTGATATTGAATGGTTTGCCTTGGAGAAGAACAGAGATCATTCTGTCATTTTTGAGACTGCATCCAAGTACTGCATTTCAGACTTTTGTTGACCATTATGGCTACTCCATTTCTTCTGAGGGATTCCTGCCCGCAGTCATAGATATAATGGTCATCTGAGTTAAATTCACCCATTCCAGTCCATTTTAGTTCGCTGATTCCTAGAATGTTGACGTTCACCCTTGCTATCTCTTGTTTGACCGCTTCCAATTTGCCTTGATTCATGGATCTGACATTCCAGATTCCTATTCAATATTGCTCTTTACAGCATCGGATCTTGCTTCTACCACCAGTCACATGCACAACTGGGTATCGTTTTTTCTTTGGCTCCAGCCTTTCATTCTTTCTGGAGTTATTTCTCCACTGATCTCCAGTAGCATATTGGGCACCTAATGCCCTGAAGAGTTCCTCTTTTGGTGTCCTATCATATTGCCTTTTCATACTATTCATGGGGTTCTCAAGACAAGAATACTGAAGTGGCTTGCAATTTCCTTCTCCAGTGGACCAGGTTCTGTCAGACATCTCCACCATGACCTGCCCGTCTTGGGTTGCCCCCCAGGCATGGCTTGGTTTCATTGAGTTAGACAAGGCTGTCGTCCTAGTGTGATTAGTTTGACTAGTTTTCTGTGAGTATGGTTTCAGTGCGTCTGACCTCTGATGCCCTCTTGCAAAACCTACTGTCTTACTTGGGTTTCTCTTACCCTGGACATGAGGGTATCTCTTCACAGCTGCTCCAGCAAAGCACAGCCTCTGCTCCTTCCCTTGGATGAGGGGTATCTCCTTACCGCCACCGTTCCTGACCTTCAACGTGGGATAGCTCCTCTAGGCCCTACTGCGCCTGCGCAGCCACCACTCCTCAGGTTGCTGTGGGCCCTGGCCTCAGGCACGTGGGTGGCTCCTTCCAGCTGCCGTCCCTAGCCTCGGGCTCGTGGTGGCTCCTCAGGGTCACTGCCCCTGGCTTCGGGCTCGAGGTGGCTCCAGTATATGATTATTTCATGTACTGTTCTAGAGGCTGATACAATAACTATAAGAAAGACTTTGTCCATTAAGACATTCATTGTCAATGGTGTAGATAAATGTGAAGGCAAATAATGTTAACACAGGGTCATAAATTCCATGGTATTATTGTGCTTGGGAAGTTATATGAACCCAGAGAAAGGACAAAACTGACACAGTTTTATTTAATCAGAGAAGACTTTCTGGAGGAGAAAATATTTTCAAATGAAGAGCAGGAATTAGGTAGCCCAGAAAAAGAGAAAGGAGGGTTCTCAGAATAACTATAGGATTGGGATAAGTAGGCCTTACTGAGGTAAACTGCAAGAAGTTCTGTGGGACTGGATATTGGAGGTGGGGTTGGGAATGGAGACCAGAGAAAAAGGCTAAGATCAGATCATGAAGTGCTTCATATGCTATTGAGTTTAAAATTCAAACTGCTCATACACAAGGAGCTAATAAACGAAGCTAGTATGAGAATAATGTTCAGTTTTGTGCTTTAGGGTGCTCACTCTGGAAGCAATGTAGAAAGCAGTTCAGCATCTGAGAGATGAGATGTGAAGCTGTTTCAGAACTCTAAAAGGGAAACAAATGAGAACTTTACAGGGAAGTGTAGAGACTAAGGGTGAGTCAGGAAGAATTTGAGACCTTTTAAGGAAGAAAGTTGCGAGGCTCCCTATCATAAGAATATTAGTAGAGAGAGGGAGGTAAAGGTTCTATGTCTCCAGGACTCCTGACTAGGATGATTTGGAAAGTGCTGATGCCATTAAGAGACAGTGTCTGTTAAGGAGAGATTAAAAGAATAGCAATTTAATGAAAAGGCAAGGAAAGGAATAATGACAAGAGAATGCTTAAAATGTGTTAGGTATTTTACTAGACATTTTGAAAAGGTTATTGTAATACTGATGATTATCCTTTTTAAGCAATTTCCCTATATTTTAGAAGGAGTTATAAGATTTGAACTCATATACTTACAATACAAAATTTATTCTCCTTCCATTGTATCCATGCTAAATAAATCTCAGGCTGCATCTGAGGCTTACCCATCCCCATAGCAACCATTATGATTTTAAAATACATTTCAAAATCACCTAACATTTAATGTCCACACTTATAAAAATAATCCAGTGTATCCAACAAGATGATTATGCGAAAATTTTTTTGTGACTTGTAATTTGATAAATGTTCACTACTATTGTATCAACATAACTATTATAAATTGTTATGAAAACCTAAATTTATCTTTTTAAGTCATATCAATTCAGATTTAATGTACAGTACAGTTAGACTAGGAAATGGCAACCCATTCCAGTATTCTTGCCTGGAAAATTCTATTCTGGTGGGCTATAGTCCATTGGGTCACAAAGAGTCCAAAATGACTGAGCACACACACACATACAATACAGTAAATTTCAGTAAACACAGTAAATTTCAATTACAATACCATTAATTTCATCCTTTTTATATATAGATTTTAATGAAATTGACATATGTATACCATCATATACCCACTACTATAATTGAAATATTGAATATTGCCATCTCACAGAAAGTCCCTTATGATATACTTCAGTTAAACTCCTGACCATACTTTTCTTTCTGGCAATAACTTATGATATGTTTCTACATTGTTTTCTTTTCTAGAATGTCATATAAATAAATTCATTTGTATGTGTCCTTTTGTCTCTGATAATTTTCATTTAATGTAATGTTTATGATAATTATCAAAGTTCTTGCATATGTAGATATGTCTTTCTTTTTAATGCTATCATATTCCATTGTATAGTTTGGTCACTAAGTCATGTCTGACTTTTTGTGACCCCTAAACAGTAGTAAAGAGGTCTGGCATGCTGCAGTCGATGAGGTGCATCATTTTTTTTTTTTTTTGCCATACAAAGGCAATTTTAATTTGCTAAGACAAAAGAAAAACAAGAAACAGAACAACCTTTTTCTTACTGCTACATCTACCATCTTAAAAAAAAATGATACCGAGAATTTACATAACCTATTTCCAGGTGTTACTTAAACAAAAGCATACATATAACTATTCTTAAGTAAGAAAAGCCAGTCACAAACAAATAAAACTAGAACCCAGACTCCTAATTTTGGCTATGAATTTTAAATTATGTTTTATCTCTCAGCCCTGAAAATGTTATCTTTACTGAAACTTCATTATATAATAGAAACAGACACAGAAATCTATTGAGCCTCTGCAGAAACATGATTGGGCAACTGAACAACAGCAAAACTGTAGCACCCCAGGCTCCCCTGCCCTTCACTATCTCCTGGAATTTGCTCAGATTTATGTTCACTGAGTCACTGATACTATCTAACCATCTCATCCTCTCTTGCTCCCTTCTGCTTTGGTCTTCAATTTTTCCCAGCATTAGGGTCTTTTCCAATGAGTCAGCACATCCCATCAGATGACTCAAATATTAGAGCTTCATTGTTAGCATCAATCCTTCCAATGAGTATTCAGGGTTGATTTCCTTTAGGATTGACTGGTTTGATCTCTTTGCAGCTCAAGGGACTCTCAAGAGTCTTCTCCTGCACCACAGTTTGGAAGCATCAATTCTTCAGTGCTCAGCCTTCCTTATTGTCCAACTCTCCCATCTGTACATGACTATGGGAAAAAACATAGCTTTGACTTTGACTATAAGAATCTTTGTCGGCAAAGTGATGTCTCTGCTTTTTAATACACTATCTAGGTTTACATTGCTTTTCTTCAAAGGGGCAAGCATCTTTTAATTTAATGGCTGCAGTCACTGTCCACAGTGACTTTGAAGCTCAAGAAAATAACATCTGCCACTGCTCCCACTTTCTCCCCATCTATTTGCCATAAAGTGATGGGATCAAATGCCATGATCTTAGTTTTGTTTGTTGTTTTTTTCTTTTTTTTTTTCTGAATGTTGAATTTTAAGCCAACTTCTTTACTCTCTTTTACCCTCAAAAGAGGCTCTTTAGTCCCTCTTTGTTTTCTGCCATTACAATGGTATATCTGTATCTGAGGCTGCTTATATGTCTCCTGTCAATTTTGATTCCAGTTTGTGATTAATACAGCCTGGCATTTTGCATAATATATTCTGCACAAAAGTTAAATCAGCAGAATGAAATATCCAGCCTTGCATACTCATTTCCCATCTTTGAACCAGTCAATTTATCCATGTAAAATTCTAACTGTTGTTTCTTGACCTACATACAGGTTTCTCAGGAGACAGGTAAGGTGATCAAGTACTCCCATTTCCTTAAGAATATTCCCTAGTTTATTGTGATCTACATGGTCAAAGACTTCAGTGTCATCAATGAAGAAGAAATAGATATTTTTTCCCAATCACCTTGCTTTCCCTTTGGTGCAGTGGATGTTGGCAATTTGATGTCTGATTCCTCTGCCTTTTCTAAATCTAGCTTGTACATCTGGAAGTTCTCAGTTCATGTACTGATGAAGCCTCACTTGAAGGATTTTGATCGTAACTTTATTAGTATGTGAAGAGAACTCAATTGTATGGTAGTTCAAACATTCTTTGACATTGCCCTTCTTTGGGATTGGAGCAAAAACTGACTTTTTCCAGTCATGTTGCCAGTGTTTTCCAAATTTGCTGACATCTTGAGTGCAGCACACTAACAGCATCATCTTTTAGGATTTTAGTAGTTCAGTTGGGCTTCCGTGGTGGCTCAGCTGGTAAAGAATCTGCCTGCAATGCCGGAGACTTTGGTTCAATTCCTGGGTTGGGAAGATACACTGGAGAAGGGATAGGGGGCCCACTCCAATATTCTTGGGTTTCCCAAGTGTTTCAGCTGGTAAAGAATCCACCTGCAATGCAGGAAACCTGGGTTCAATCCCTAGTTTGGGAAGAACCCCTGGAGAATGGAAAGACTACTCACTCCAGTATTCTTGCCTGGAGAAGTCCATGGGGTTGCAAAGAGTCAGATACGACTGAGCAACTTAAACTTTCACTTTCCACTAGCTCTGTTTGTAGCAATGCTTCCTAAGGCTCTCTTGATTTCACACTCCAGGATGTCTAGCTCTAGATGTATGACCACACCATGGTGATTTTCTGAGTCATGGAGACCTTTCTTGTGTAGTTCTGAATAGTTCTTCTGTGTATTCTTGCCAACTCTTCTCACCTCTTCTTCATCTCTTCTGGTTCTGTTAGATCCTTACTGTTTCTGTCCTTTATCTTGCCCATCCTTGCATGAAATGTTCCCTTGATCTCTTCAATTTTCTTGACAAGATACCTAGTCTTTGGCATTCTATTGTTTTCCTCTATTTATTTGTACTGTTCATTTAAGGTCTTATGTCTCCTTGATATTCTCTAGAAGTCTGAATTCATTTGGATAGATCTTTCCCTTTCTCCCTTGCCTTTCATTTCTCCATTGCATGGATGCACCATAATTTGTTTATGGATTCACCAGCTTAGAGAAATTTAGATTGTTTCCATATTTTGGCTATTACAAGTAAAGTTTCTTTGAATATTCAAAGACAGTTGACCCTTAAATAATACTGGGGTTAGAGGTGCTGATCCCTTCTTTAGTCCATTTATAAATCCACTTATAGTCGGCCCTCCTACCCAAGTTTTTGTTTTCTTGGATTCAGACAACCTTGAATCATGTAGTATTATAGCATTTATTATCAAAAAGAATCCACTGATAAGTGGACTTACATGGTTCAAGTCCTTGTTCTTTCAGGATCAACTTTATAGGTATTGCATAGATTTACATTTTTTTCTAATACCTAGAAGTAGAATTTCTAAGCAATGTAGGTGTATGCTTAACTTCACAAAAACCTGACAAGGTTTTCTACAGTGAATTCCCACTAGCAATGTATGAGAATGCTAGTTGCTGCACCTCTTCACCAACAATTGATACCGTCAGTCTTTTTAATTCATTCAGTTTTATAGGATTGCAGAGGTATATCAATGTGGCTTTATGCATTTCTCTAATGATTAGAATCTGAACATTTTTCATGTATTAATTTTTATCCTTTGTGTGTGTTTCTATTTGAAGGATCGGTTTTACACGTGTATACCTGCAGCAGATTCATGTTGATGTATGGCAAAACCAATACAATATTGTAAAATAATTAACCTCCAATTGAAATCAATTTAATAAATAAATAAATAAATAAATAAATAAAAATTTGCCATTTTTGTAAATTGTTGTCTTATGTTTGAGTTGTAAGAGTTTTATGCAAAATAATTCTGGAAACAAGACCTTTATGAGATAATGCCTTGCAAATAATTTCAGCAAGTCTCCAGAATGCCGTTTCATTTTCTTAAGGCTATCATTGTAACAACAAAAGTTTTCCATTTTGCTTATCCAGTTTAATCAATTTTTAATTTTTTCTTGTTTTATTTTAGTAATTTTGTAGCTTTATTTTACATTAAAGATGTAATCCAATTCAAGTTCATTTTATATTTTCAATTTGGTTGATAGTGTGGGTGAAATTACTAATATTTTTTGACACAAAGATACCAAGCTTGTCTGGTGTTATTTACTGAAAAAAAAAAATTCTTAATAAATTATCATATAATCATTATTTAAAGTCAGTTAACCATGTATGTTATGAATTTATTTCTGGTTTCTCCTTTCTCTTCCATTAACTCATATGTCTATCCTTATGCTAATACCGCACTATCTTGATAACTGTAGCTTTAAATAAGTATTGAAACCAGTTAATATGATCCTATGGGTATCTTACAGAAAATCCTTTTACCCAACCTGAAAATCTCTGGGTTTTAACTACATTAAAGTACAAAGAAGAAAATACAAATCATACATATTTCTTCCAACAATGATTAATATTAAGAACTGGATATAGATTCTTGATATTTTTATTTTATAATGTTCACAAAATTATTATCTTAGAATATATAAAACACAATATCTTTAAATGATTATATAAGATAATGGCATGGACAATTTATCCTGTTTGGAATTCTTATCTTTGTTTGAAATTATTATTTAATGGATAGTTATTTGTCTAGAAATATCATAAATTATGATGCCAGTATTGGACACTTAGGTTCTCTAACTATTGGTAATTTACATTATTGTCATGAGTTATTTTTACATAATTTTTATATGCATCTCTGGTAATAACCAATAGCTTAATTCCAAACGTAGAAAAACTGAGTCAAAGAGATGAGCATTTTTAAGACTCAAACACATATTTCCACAGTTAAAATATGAGATATAAGTAAGCAAATATCATTTCATATTGTCCACCAAATTTACATTCTTATCATCCATATAGTGTGCTTATTTTTCCTAATTCTTATATAAAGTAGATATTAAAGTTTTAATATTTACTAATTTAATTAAAAACTCATCATGACTGTGATGAATCTTCTTGGATTCCTAATGAATGAATATTTTACACCTTAATTGGCTATTTTCATTTTTCCAGGGACTTCCCAGTGGCACAGTGGTAAAGAATCTGCAGGGAAGGCTGGAGACATGGTTGCAGTCCCTAGGTTGGGAAAATCCCCTAAAGGAAGGGATGGTAATCCACTCCAGTATTCTTACCTGGAGAATTCCATGGATAGAGAAGTCTTGAGGGTTACAGTCTATAGTGTCACAGATAGTTGGATATGACTGAAACAATTGAGCATGCACACACAAGCAATGTACACATGAGCTAAGTACTAATCGACACTGATAATTCTTTTGATTATTCATAACTTTTTAACAATTTGAAATAAGTCTTTGTTGTTATTTGGAAATTTTTTAACCTTACCTAACATGTGTACTAACTAAGACATACATGACCATGTTTCTTTTACCTTTAATTTTAGTTATTTGTTTTTAAAGAGATTAAAAAATTGCCAAGCTGGTCAATATTTCACATTATTTTTACCTACCATTTATAGTTATTTTATATTCCTTTATTGAATACCTAAAATATTTTTACATACCTAGAAATCAGAAATTCATCCATTTTTAAAAGATATTTTATAACTTTTCTTTTTTTTTTTTTTTTTTTTTACTTTTTGAAACTGTAACTGCTTCACATGCTGTTTTTGTTATTGTAACTTTCCAATATAGTTTAGCAGAAAGGGCAAGGAATTCTTACTGATCCTTGTAGGAATAATATTTTTGACCATTCTAAGACTCTTTTAATTAGAAAAAGAAAATAAAAAAAACTCTTAGGCAATTTACAAACTTGTTTTTGTAAATTAAGTAGGGAAGAACAGTCAAGCTTTGAATATTTAGTTTTCATATCCTGAACTTTGTTTAAATTTTCTATTTTCTTCAGTGATTGGGTTTTTCATAGAGATTCTTAATTTTTGGTTGAATGTTCTATATATTTTATGCAACCTAGAGTACAGCGTTCTAATCTTTGACTTCTAACATCTTTATTTTTAAATAGTGAGTATTTTATTGACTCATAGGATTGTGTATAATGACGTATATATTTTATGAAAATAGAGGAACTTAGGTCCTTTTTGGATCTGGGAATAAAAATAAAATCCTTTTTATATCAGACAAATAACCCTCTTTAAGATTGGTGTGATAGACTCTAGATAAATAAGGAAAAAGCCACTTTTTACTTGACTCATTTATAGAGTATATGTTTGGTTTGGAGAGTTTCTTCCTTATCTAGATGAAAACAATGCACAAGTATGGCAGAGTCCCCAAAATAAAGTAGGTTCCATGTCTTTCCTAAATGGAAATCCTGAATGAAAAAGCAAAACAAAACTAACTCTTTATTAGCCAATGTTAGGAAGGAAGACAGCTACTAACATATTGAAAAAAAATGTATTTAGGTTTGAAAATGATGTCTTAGGGAATAATTCATAAACAATTTTATGCTGTTTAATTCTCAAGAACTTCTGTATTATGGTTTCTGTAACAATTAAAATGGTAAAATGTAATAATTAAAATGTATTTACCATTCTCTTTTCTTAGCATTCCCTGACCCTTCTCAGTCTTATTTAAGGTAAACAAGAGAACCAATTTACACTTCTTTGTAATTTTGGAATATATGTGATAATTGATAGTGTTCTTTTAAAAAATGTATACTAAATTAATATGTGAAATTATATTAGATATGGAGAATTACTATCTTAGTATATAAAAATTAGAACTTTATAACGTGAGTAGATACTAAATTCTCATTCAAAGTGCGCATCTTGGAATTTCAGATGTGGAATGAAAAAAACACTTTTCTTTCACATAGATAATGATAGAAAATATACTGCTCAGGAAGCAATAAAATAGGTTTTACAATCATAGTGAAAAGTGTTAGTTGCTCAGTTGTGTCCAACTCTTTGAGACCACATGGACTGAAGTCCACCAGGCTCATCTGTCCAGAGAACTCTTCAGGTAAGAATCATGGAGTGGATAATAATTCTCTTCTCCAGGGGATTTTCCTGACCAAGTGATGGAATCTGGCACTCCTGCATTGCAGGATGATTCTTTGCCATCTGAGACACCAGGGAAGAATTTATAATCAAAACCTACACTTAATTTGTGATAAAGCTGCAATCAAGATTGCTTGGAGAAATATCAATAACCTCAGATATTCAGAAGACACCACCCTTATGGCAGAAAGTGAAGAAGAACAAAAGAGCCTCTTGATGAAGGTGAAAGAGGAGAGTGAAAAAGCTGGCTTAAAACTCAACATTCAGAAAACTAAGACCATGGAATCCGATCCAGTCACTTCATGGCAAATAGATGAGGAAACACTGGGAAAAGTGATAAACTTTATTTTCTTGGGTTCTAAAAGTCACTGCAGATCGTGATTACAGCCACAAAATTAAAAGATGCTTGCTCCTTGAAAAAAAAAAAAAAAAGCTGTGATAAACCTAGACAGCATATTAAAACACAGAGACATTACTTTGTTGACAAAGTTCTATAATCAAAGCTATGTTTTTTCCAGTAGTCATGTATGGATAGAGCTGTGGACCATAACGAATGCTGAGTGCTGAAGAACTGACATCTTTGAACTGTGGTTTTGGAGAAGACTCTTGAAAATGCCTTGGACTGCAAGGAGATCAAACCAGTCAATTCTAAAGGAAATCAATCCTGAACATTCATTAGGACGTCTGATGCTGAAACTGAAGCTCCAATACTTTGGCCACCTGATGTGAAGAGCTGACACTTTAGAAAAGACCATGATGCTGGCAAAGATTGAAAGCAGGAAGAGAAGGGGATGACAGAGAACGAGATGGTTGGATGGCACCCCTGACTCAATGGGCATGAGTTAAAGCAAGTGCCAGGAAAAGACAAGGAGGTCTGGCATGCTGCATTGCCCAGGTTCAAAGAGTTGAATGCAACTGAGCAACTGAAAAACAACACTTAATTCATAGAGCTTGTTGAAATTTCCAAGTATTTCTCAAACATAAAGTTTTAGGTAGACATATGACATTGCACTGTTTAAAGATTTGTATTTTCTATATAAATTTTTGATAATTATATTTTCCACTTGTCACCTTTAAAATATTTTCACTTTCACACTCTACTTGGGTGTTTTACCTTAATTTCACTGGAGATTAAATCACATAATGAGTACTCTATCAGTATTGCCAACTATCATAGAGTTTTTTTTTTTTTTTTCCTTAGCTTTACCTTAATCTGAATGAATAGGAAAAAATAATGAAATAAATTTTAAAAAGCACTGCACTTTGCCTCCATTTCCAACCTTACTACTTAAGTTGTTTCATTTATCATTTATGATAATATACATATATATTTGCATTAGTATTTATTTTTTGGAGTGAATGAACATACTACTTGTTTTGTATATCAAAGCTTTTCAACCTAAATTTTCATTAATTTTTTGATAGAGTAAATTCCTTGGATTTAAAAGAAAATTTTAAAAAGTATCACATGAGAAGCCAAAGTTGGAGATGATGAAATTTTAATGAGGGAGAAGTGTGAGTGAAAGAAATGAAGAATTGATTGGCCTTTGGAGTGGGACTTATTTTCTCAAAAAGGCCACATTTGAGAAAATTAAAAATTTGCAATATAAGATATTCCATAGGCATAGCATTCACATTTGATACGTATTTTGAAACCCAAAAGATCTTCTGCTGATCTAAAGGTAATTTCTATAAAGTGCCAATTTAATATATACCTCTTAACTGGTTTTACATTTATTTTGCTTACTGAAATATTACCAAAAAAAAGAAAGATTTCTTGTAAATTTATTCTAAACAAGATAGGTATGATGCACTTTCACTGACTAACAGCGATAGCTTAGGGTGAATGGTGTCAGATTTGTTATCTTCAAAGGAGATACTTTAGCTTTGGGACCAAAGATGCAGCTTCAGTCATTCAGAGCCTCATGTGGCAGAAGTTGAATTATAGGGAAACAGGGACAGATAAAGCTTCTGACATAGACTTCAGAAGCAGTCAGAGAGTGCCCAGCTCACTAGTCTTAGTAAGGCCTTGTGTACTTTTTCAAAATAATGTCTCAAGGTTGTAAAGGTCTTATCAGACCCACTCCCACAACATAAATCTTAAGACAACAGGTTTAGTCAGAAGATTTTTTTTTAAGAAGGAGAATCCTGTCCTCAAGCAAGACACATTGTTGTCATATAATCATTAGTACAGAGATAAAGGAAAAACATATGAGCAATTTATGTTGTTTCCTTGTGTAATCCTTAGTTCTGAAATTAAAGAAAGTCTTAGGTGAAATAGATTGCTGCCATAACAATTCAGAGCTTAAGAAAAAGTCTTATGTGATTAAGATGAAGGAATGTGGAAAAAACAGTTGTCCCTTACTCCTCCTCGAGGGCCCTGCCTACCTAAGAATTAGCTGTCTCAAAAGTAGCTAAGAAAATTAGGGGATTTAAATGACTATTATTCTCCCTCCTGAAAAACACTGGGCTGGATGAAGCACAAGCTGGAATCAAGATTGCCAGAAGAAATATCAATAACCTCAGATATGCAGATGGCACCACCCTTATGGCAGAAAGGGAATAAGAATTAAAGAGCCTCTTCTTGATGAAAGAGAAAGAGGAAAGTGAAAAACTTGGCTTAAAGCTCAACATTCAGAAAACTAGGATCATGGCATCCAGTTCCATTACTTCATGGCAAATAGATGGCAAAACAGTGGAAACAGTGACAGACTTTATTTTTGGAGGGCTCCAAAGTCACTGCAGATGGTGGCTGCAGCCGTGAAATTAAAAGACGCTTACTCCTTGGAAAGAAAGTTATGACCAACTTTGACAGCATGTTAAAAAGCAGAGACATTACTTTGTCAACAAAGGTCTCTCTAGTCAAGGCTCTGGTTTTTCCAGTAGTCATGAATGGATGTGAGAGTTGGACTAAAAGAAAGCTGAACGCTGAAGAATTGATGCTTTTGCAATCTGTTGGAGAAGATTCGTGAGAATCCCTTGGATTGCAAGATCAAAACAGTCCTTCTGAAAGGAGATCAGTCCTGAGTAGTTCATTGGAACGACTGATGTTGAAGTTGAAACTCCAATACTTTGGCCACCTGATGCAAAGAGCTGACTCATTTGAAAAGACCCTGATGCTGGGAAAGATTGAGGGCAGGAGGAGAAGGGGACAACAGAGGTTGAGATGGTTGGATGGCATCACCAACTCAATGCACATGAGTTTGAGTAAACTCCAGGAAGTGGTGATGGACAGGGAACCCTGGCTTCCTGCAGTCCATGGGGTTGCAAAAAGTGGAACATGACTGAGTGACTGACCTGAACTGAACTGATTCTTCCTCATTAAGTTCCATTAAAAAAAAAAAGATAATAATTATTGTTATATACTAAAATAATATCTTTCATTAAAATAGATCAAACTTAGGGGTTTTGATGTCTCTTATTGACTATGCCAAAGCCTTTGACTGTATGGATCACAATAAACTGGAAAATTCTGAAAGAGATGGGAATACCAGACCACCTGACCTGCCTCTTGAGAAACCTATATTTAGGTCAGGAAGCAACTCATGATGTACTCTGCATATAAGTTAAATAAGCAGGGTGACAATATACAGCTTTGATGTACTCAGTTAGAACTGGATGTGGAACAACCAACTGGTTCCAAATAGGAAAAGGAATACGTCAAGGCTGTATATTGTCACCCTGCTTATTTAACTTATATGCAGAGTACATCATGAGAAACGCTGGGCTGGAAGAAGCACAAGCTTGAATCAAGATTGCCAGAAGAAATATCAATAACCTCAGATATGCAGAGGGCACCACCATTATGGGAGGAAGGGAAGAAGAACTAAAGAGCCACTTGATGAAAGTGAAAGAGGAGAGTGAAAAAGTTGGCTTAAAGCTCAACATTCAAAAAACTAAGATCACGGCATCTGGTCCCATCACTTCATGGGAAATAGATAGGGATACAATGGAAACAGTGTCAGACTTTATTTTTTGGCCTCCAAAATCACTGCTGATGGTGATTACAGCCATGAAATTAAAAGACACTTATTCCTTGGAAGTAGATATTTTTCTGGAACTCTCTTGCTTTTTCGATGATCCAGCAGATGTTGGAAATTTGAGCTGTGGTTCGTCTGCCTTTTCTAAAACCAGATTGAACATCTGGAAGTTTACGGTTCATGTATTACTGAAGCCCGGCTTGGAGAATTTTGAGCATTACTTTACTAACATGTGAGATGAGTGCAATTTCTGCTTTAATGACTATGGCAAAGTCTTTGACTGTGTGGATCACAATAAACTGTGGAAAATTCTGAAAGAGATGGGAATACCAGACAACTTGACCTTCCTCTTGAGAAATCTGTATGCAGGTCAGGAAGCAACAGTTCTAACTGGACATGGAACAACAGACTGGTTCCAAATAGGAAAAGGAGTACATCAAGGCTGTATACTGTCACCCTGCTTTTTGAACTTATATGCATGAGAAACGCTGGGCTGGAAGAAGCACAAGTTGGAATCAAGATTGCCAGGAGAAATATCAATAACATCACATATGCAGATGACAAAACTCTTATGGCAGAAAGTGAAGAGGAACTAAAAAGCCTCTTGATGAAAGTGAAGGAGGAGAGTGAAAAAGTTGGCTTAAAGCTCAACATTCAGAAAACGAAGATCATGGCATCCAGTCCCATCACTTTATGGAAAATAGATGGGGAAACAGTGGAAACAATGTCAGACTTTATTTTGGGGGGGATCCAAAATCACTGCAGATGGTGACTGCAGCCATGAAATTGAAAGACGCTTACTCCTTGGAAGGAAAATTATGACCAACCTAGATAGCATATTGAAAAGTGATATGCTAACAAAGTCCGTCTAGTCAAGGCTTTGGTTTTTTCAGTGGTCATGTATGGATGTGAGAGTTGGACTGTGAAGAAAGCTGAGTGCCAAAGAATTGATGTTTTTGAACTGTGGTGTAAGAGAAGATTCTTGAGAGTCCCTTGGACTGGAAAGAGTTCAAACCAGTCCATTCTAAAGGAGATGGGTCCTGGGTGTCCTTTGGAAGGAATGATGCTAAAGCTCAAACTCCAGTACTTTGGCCAACTCATGCAAAGAATTGACTCATTGGATAAGACTCTGATGCTAGGAGTGATTGGGGGCAGGAGGATAAGGGGGTGACAGAGGATGAGATGGTTGGATGGCATCACCGACTCAATGGACGTGAGTTTGTTGAACTCCGGGAGTTGGTGATGGACAGGGAGGCCTGGCGTGCTGCAATTCATGGGGTCGCAAAGAGTTGGACATGACCGAGTGACTGAAGTGAACTGAACTGACTGACTCCTTGGAAGGAAAATTATGACCAACCTAGATAGCATATTAAAAAGCATAGACATTACTTTCCCAACAAGGGTCTATCTAGTAAAGGCTATGGATTTTCAAGTCGTCATGTATGAATGTGAAAGTTGGGCTGTGAAGAAACCTGAGCACTGAAGAACTGATGCTTTTGAACTGTGGTATTGGAGAGGACTCTTGAGAGTCCCTTGGACTACAAGGAGATCCAGCTAGTCTATCCTAATGGAGATCAGTCCTGGGTTTTCATTGGAAGGACTGATGCTAAAGCTGAAACTCCAGTACTTTGGACACCTCATGTGAAGAGTTCACTCATTGGAAAAGACTCTGGTGCTCGGAGAGACTGAGGGCAAGAGGAGAAAGGGACGACAGTGGATTAGATGGCTGGATGGTATCACCGACTCGAAGGACATGAGTTTGAGTGAACTCCGAAAGTTCGTTTTGGGCAGGGAGACCTGTCGTGCTGCGATTCATGGGGTCGCAAAGAGTTGGATACGACTGAGCGACTGAACTTAACTGAATATATAAAGCAACTAGAATTGTCAGATAATATTGTAATAGTGTAATATCTGAAAATCATGAGCTATAGATCTTAAGAGAGATTGATTTGATCCAGTCACCAGTTTTATACTTTCTTGAGAAACTCTTGTACTTCAGTCTCAATAGAAAACACCCCCTCTTCTATCTCTTTTAAACACACACACACACACACACACACACACAGAAACACATTTCTTACTAGCCAATGACATTCCTCCTGTCACATACTAGAGAAGCAGGCAGTCTATGATTGTGAGACCTAGGTTTAACTACTATCTTTATTTGTTTTCTATCTTTTAAAATTGGATACTATATTATGTAAATAAATTCCACACATAGTTAGGCAAAAAGAAGAAACTGACATCTTCTGCATTGGCAGGTGGATTCTTTATCACTGAACAACCATGCGGGGGAGCCCCATATTATCGTGCACTACTAGCCAAAATGTTTGTGTGTGTGAAACTGTAGCTCCTTAAGAACAGAAGCAAATTAATATACTCCTCATTACGTAAAGTAGATGAGTACATATCATGAGTTTAAATGTGAATTTGAATTTTGTGACAGGCCTTCTTAAGGTGGGAGAATTCGATACAAACAATATCGAATATTTGTTATCGAATAACAAAACTTTTATTAGAAACTAAAGATGACTTGAGTGAGATCAGTGGTTTGCTTCATTAGCATATCTTAATGCCTGAAGTGAAAATAGGTGAAATAAATAAATTAGAATATTATATAGATGTGAAATATTACATTAAGAATAAAGCTAAAGATATATTGTTATTGGATTTGTAGAATTGGCAAGGACCTTAACATCATATTCTTTTGAAGATAATATGTAAATAATATGTACTTCAATAAAATTTAATTCATACTGGAAGTCTGAGAAGTACATAGAATTTTAGATCTTCCCTTATATAAGAATAACTTTCAAAAGAGAAGTAATTTGTGCCAAAATTAGAAGGTTTATCTCACAAAAATGAGTTCTAATATTGACATCTCTTCATGAATATGGAAACAAGAGAAAATAACCTTGTTGGATAGAAACTTTGTTTCTATGCCAAAGCTTGTTTTCTGATATTTAAGATAACTAAGGAAAAGCCTCCCAAATTGGAGTTTATAATGAAACTATCAATGGAATTTTCAGTAATGTCTTCCCCTTGTATTGTTCTAGCTATTTCATATTTTTAAATTCTAATCACAGCCAACTTATTGGAGACAATTTGAAAATAGCTTATCTTTTATATCTTGTATCTGAGAATAATTAGATAAATACTCTCTATGACTGCCACAGGTTTATAAAAGCTTCTATTTAATAATTTTAAAAGTGCATGTACTGGAATTTTATGCAGTCACTGTATTTCTGAGTTTTATATCCTTTTGGCTGGTTTTATGAGTTTCTAAATATATACCATAAATTATACATTATAGAAGCATTGTGATACAAATTTAAAATGTATGACCAATCAGAATATTCTATCAAACTAAATGTAATGATTTTACAAACTTTTCTTTCTCTACTCAAATAATGCTGCAGTAAAATTTAGCAGTGAGCCACTAAGATTAGAGTAACAGTTGGATTCTAACTAATATTAATGCAACTTTTATCCCATTGAAATGTGTCTTCGTAGTTGTTCCTTACATATTGAATATCTATGATAAAACCTAATGAATTATCTTCATTTTCAGTGTGTCTATGGGCCATTCTCCTTTCTTCCTCTTCATTTTCCCCACATATGTTTGGATGCTCAGTTGTGTCGGATTCTTCCCCTATCTAAGTGTACCTAGTACATGCCTCGTTCCCTCAATGAGGAAGTAATCTGTTAAATAACTGAAACATAACCTGAGGATGATAGATTCAAGGGTACAATGGTTCCAAGTGAAGAAAGATATCTTTTGAATACGTACAACTCAAATTCTACTATGCTGCTGCTGCTGCTGCTGCTGCAGCTAAGTCGCTTCCGTCGTGTCCAACTCTCTGTGATCCCATAGACGGTGGACCACCAGGCTCCCCTATCCCTGGGATTCTCCAGGCAAGAACACTGGAGTGGGTTACCATTTCCTTCTCCAATGCATGAAAGTGAAAAGTGAAAGTGAAATTGCTCAGTCCTGTCCGACTAGTAGCGACCCCATGGACTGCAGATTATTATCTCAATTTCTCAATGAAACTGATAACATATATGAAAATTCTACTATGTAAGTCACCATATTCACATATGCTATCAGTTTCATTGAGAAATTGAGATAATAATCTTTGGAACAACTTGACAACTTTGTAAGTTATTTCTTCTTCTTTTTTTTTTGGGGGGGGGGGTTCATCTAAGATGTTTCCTTTTTATTTCTATTTGAAAGAAAGCTTTCGGCAGATCGCCTTTGTGGCAGTTGAAGGCCAATATAAGTTTATTTTTTATTTTTTTTTTAATTTAATTTATTTCTTTTTTTATTTTTTATTTTTTTTTAAATTTTAAAATCTTTAATTCTTACATGTATTCCCAAACATGAACCCCCCTCCCACCTCCCTCCCCATAACATCTTTCTGGGTCATCCCCATGCACCAGCCCCAAGCATGCTGCATCCTGCGTCAGACATAGACTGGCGATTCAATTCACATGATAGTATACATGTTAGAATGGCATTCTCCCAAATCATCCCACCCTCTCCCTCTCCCTCTGAGTCCAAAAGTCCGTTATACACATCTGTGTCTCTTTCCCTGTCTTGCATACAGGGTCGTCATTGCCATCTTCCTAAATTCCATATATATGTGTTAGTATACTGTATTGGTGTTTTTCTTTCTGGCTTACTTCACTCTGTATAATCGGCTCCAGTTTCATCCATCTCAACAGAACTGATTCAAATGAATTCTTTTTAACGGCTGAGTAATACTCCATTGTGTATATGTACCACAGCTGGATAAGTTATTTCTTCTGAAGGGAGCAATTTAAAAATCTTATGTCATGATTTTAGCAATAATCATTTAGAGGGCATCAGTTCAGTTCAGTTCAGTTCAGTCGCTCAGTCATGTCCGACTCTTTGCGACCTCATGAATCGCAGCACGCCAGACCTCCCTGTTCATCACCAACTCCCGGAGTTCACTCAGACTCACATCCATCGAGTCAGTGATGTCATCCAGCCATCTCATCCTCTGTCTTCCCCTTCTCCTCCTGACCCCCATTCATTCCAGCATCAGAGTCTTTTACAATGAGTCAACTCTTCACATGAGGTGGCCAAAGTATTGGAGGTTCAGCTTTAGCATCATTCCTTCCAAAGAAATCCCAGGGCTAATCTTTATTTTTTTTTTTTTAATTTTAGTTTTTTATTTTTTAAATTTTAAAATCTTTAATTCTTACATGCATTCCCAAACATGAACCCCCTCCCACCTCCCTCCCCATAACAACTTTCTGGGTCATCCCCATGCACCAGCCCCAAGCATGCTGCATCCTGCGTCAGACATAGACTGGCGATTCAGTTCACATGATAGTATACATGTTAGAATGTCATTCTCCCAAATCATCCCACGCTCTCCCTCTCCCTCTGAGTCCAAAAGTCCGCTATACACATCTGTGTCTCTTTCCCTGTCTTGCATACAGGGTCGTCATTGCCATCTTCCTAAATTCCATATATATGTGTTAGTATACTGTATTGGTGTTTTTCTTTCTGGCTTACTTCACTCTGTATAATCGGCTCCAGTTTCATCCATCTCATCAGAACTGATTCAAATGAATTCTTTTTAACTGCTGAGTAATACTCCATTGTGTATATGTACCACAGCTTTCTTATCCATTCATCTGCTGATGGACATCTAGGTTGTTTCCATGTCCTGGCTATTATAAACAGTGCTGCGATGAACATTGGGGTACATGTGTCTCTTTCAGTTCTGGTTTCCTCGGTGTGTATGCCCAGAAGTGGGATTGCTGGGTCATAAGGTAGTTCTATTTGCAATTTTTTAAGGAATCTCCACACCATTCTCCATAGTGGCTGTACTAGTTTGCATTCCCACCAACAGTGTAGGAGGGTTCCCTTTTCTCCACACCCTCTCCAGCATTTATTGCTTGCAGATTTTTGGATCGCAGCCATTCTGACTGGTGTGAAGTGGTACCTCATTGTGGTTTTGATTTGCATTTCTCTAATAATGAGTGATGTTGAGCATCTTTTCATGTGTTTGTTAGCCATCCGTATGTCTTCTTTGGAGAAATGTCTATTTAGTTCTTTGGCCCATTTTTTGATTGGGTCGTTTATTTTTCTGGAATTGAGCTGCAGAAGTTGCTTGTATATTTTTGAGATGAGTTGTTTGTCAGTTGCTTCATTTGCTGTTATTTTCTCCCATTCAGAAGGCTGTCTTTTCACCTTGCTTATAGTTTCCTTTGTTGTGCAGAAACTTTTAATTTTAATTAGATCCCATTTGTTTATTTTTGCTTTTATTTCCAGAATTCTGGGAGGTGGATCATAGAGGATCCTGCTGTGATTTATGTCGGAGAGTGTTTTGCCTATGTTCTCCTCTAGGAGTTTTATAGTTTCTGATCTTACATTTAGATCTTTAATCCATTTTGAGTTTATTTTTGTGTGCGGTGTTAGAAAGTGATCTAGTTTCATTCTTTTACAAGTGGTTGACCAGTTTTCCCAGCACCACTTGTTAAAGAGATTGTCTTTACTCCATTGTATATTCTTGCCTCCTTTGTCAAAGATAAGGTGTCCATATGTGTGTGGATTTATCTCTGGGCTTTCTATTTTGTTCCATTGATCTATATGTCTGTCTTTGTGCCAGTACCATACTGTCTTGATGACTGTGGCTTTGTAGTAGAGCCTGAAGTCAGGCAAGTTGATTCCTCCAGTTCCATTCTTCTTTCTCAAGATTGCTTTGGCTATTCGAGGTTTTTTGTATTTCCATACAAATCTTGAAATGCAAGCACGGAAATTGATACTGTAATCAGAAATCTTCCAGCAAACAAAAGCCCAGGTCCAGATGGCTTCACAGCTGAATTCTACCAAAAATTTCGAGAAGAGCTAACACCTATCCTCCTCAAACTCTTCCAGAAATTGCAGAGGAAGGTAAACTTCCAAACTCATTCTATGAGGCCACCATCACCCTAATACCAAAACCTGACAAAGATGTCACAAAAAAAGAAAACTACAGGCCAATATCTCTGATGAACATAGATGCAAAATCCTCAACAAAATACTAGCAATCAGAATCCAACAACACATTAAAAAGATCATACACCATGACCAAGTGGGCTTTATCCCAGGGATGCAAGGATTCTTCAATATCCGCAAATCAATCAATGTAATTCACCACATTAACAAATTGAAAAATAAAAACCATATGATTATCTCAATAGATGCAGAGAAGGCCTTTGACAAAATTCAACATCCATTTATGATAAAAACTCTCCAGAAAGCAGGAATAGAAGGAACATACCTCAACATAATCAAAGCTATCTATGACAAACCCACAGCAAACATTATCCTCAATGGTGAAAAATTGAAAGCATTTCCCCTAAAGTCAGGAACAAGACAAGGGTGTCCACTTTCACCGCTACTATTCAACATAGTTCTGGAAGTTTTGGCCACAGCAGAAAAAGAAATAAAAGGAATCCAAATTGGAAAAGAAGAAGTAAAACTCTCACTGTTTGCAGATGACATGATCCTCTACATGGAAAACCCTAAAGACTCCACCAGAAAATTACTAGAGCTAATCAATGAATATAGTAAAGTTGCAGGATATAAAATCAACACACAGAAATCCCTTGCATTCCTATACACGAATAATGAGAAAGTAGAAAAAGAAATTAAGGAAACAATTCCATTCACCATTGCAACGAAAAGAATAAAATACTTAGGAATATATCTACCTAAAGAAACTAAAGGCCTATATATAGAAAACTATAAAACACTGATGAAAGAAATCAAAGAGGACACTAATAGATGGAGAAATATACCATGTTCATGGATTGGAAGAATCAATATAGTGAAAATGAGTATACTACCCAAAGTAGTATTACAAATTCAATGCAATTCCTATCAAGCTACCAGCCACATTTTTCACAGTGCTAATCTTTAGAATGGACTGGTTGGATCTCCTTGCAGTCCAAGGGATTCTCAAGAGTCTTCTCCAACACCACAGTTCAAAAGCATCAATTCTTTGGTGCTCAGCTATTTTTTTTATGTCATTTCTTCTGAAGGGAGCAATTTAACAAATATTCTTATGTCATGATTTTAGCAAAAATCATTGAAAGGACATCAATGCCACTTAAACCTAAAACCCATCAAAACCTACTCTTTAATATGGCAGAAATGGTTCCTAAAGGGTACATACTAGCTTAATAAAGTTGTTTTGAATATCTGGGAAGACAACTTGTGTCAGTGGATTCTAATATTGGCTCTGCTACTAACACTTCCTCAGATCCTTTGTGAAAATATGTGCCAGTTAATGTACAAAGTACTAGGATAGAGAGAGACAAATACATACCATTTCTCTCCTAGGAGATTTTAGTCTAGTTAAAGAAACTGATATATAAGCATATATTTTCATCAAAATGTAGAAAATACAATGATTGAGATATGCATGGGGCAATGAGGATTTAGGGTGGGGGAAATTAATAGTGTTTTTCTGCTTCAATTACTTAGAGACACTTTTTAAATAGATAAGAACATACAAAATTACCCTGAAATCTATAGACAAGACCTATTGAAATTGAAGGTGTTATTAACTATCATTATTCACCATGGGTTACCCTTATTGGTTTACATAACATGTAAGATATTTGAAATAGGTTGTTCAGATTATGCAATGGATATACTTGTTCTTGAAGTTATGTCTTGAAAGGTATGGTTTGAAAATTATTCTTTTTCTGATCCTATCAGATTTGGACTATAGTAAATATTGTTATTCCAAACTACTGTAAAACTCCAAAAAAGATAAACAGTTCTTGTTACTTGAAAGTTAAAATTATTATTTAACAATGGGAAATGATTTATGACAACAACCATTTCAACAACAAGAGCTGTAGAGTAGTTGATATGACTCTCCATGGAATCCTATAATTATTTCTATGAAAGCCAATCTTTCTCAACCTCAGCTTAAGCTGCAGTAATGGTGATGAAAACCTTATTTCATGCTATATTTTAGTGGAAAAATGTCTTTCTGAACTTCTGAATTATTATTCTGCAAAGAGGATTAAATTTAGTGTCCATTTCTCTTTGATTTGGTGCATTGCTGTCTAGTAATATCAGTTCTCTACCAAACTTGATTAAATGTACATGACATTCTCTCAATAAGCATTTATTGAGCACCTTCAATATACAGGGCAGTGTACTAATCACTGTGCAAAAACATGATTTCTGTTATCGTAAACCTTTTGACTTACTGGAGGACAGAGATAAGTATATCCATGCTTACAATACAGTGGTGGGTACTATTGGAGAGAAAGAAGAAAGATAAAATGTGGGCAGAGAAAAAGACATTTAAATTAGACTAGAATAGATGAGATCAATTCTGGCAAGTGATGCTTGAGTTTTATCCTAAGGCATATATGGTTGGATGAGGAAATTGAGGGTTTTCCACTTTAAATTAAATATACAGTTTTTTCCCTTACTAGTGCTGCGATTCATAGGGTCACAAAGAGTCGGATACAACTGAGTTACTGAACTGAACTGAATATAACTAATTAAGAGCTGCTGATTTATTGAATAAGTTTTTAATATGTGTTAATATGTGTGGTAAAAATAATTTTTATAACATACTTCTCTGCATATTTTAATTATTGAAGTAAAATAAATGTGTATTTGGAAATCACATGGCCAGCATCTCAGAGTTGAGGTGGCACTAAAGCTGAGATTTCCAATACTGTATCTGAGCCTATTTAGTCTCTACTAGAAAATCAGCAAGCAAAGTGAATTGATATAGACCTAGGGAGATAAGAATGAAAGTGCAATAAATTATCATTATCTTTTCTGACTATATCCATTTTATTCTCTAGGATTTTATCATTTTCTATATGTTTTTTGGGGAGGTGAACATGAAAGATTAATTGACTGTCTGAGGCAGAGAGGCAAAGAAGAGATGAAAAGCAAATACTGCTTGAAAACAAGATTATACAGCTAATTATACAACTGCTTAAACACCTATAAAGAACTCATCTCTTCTCTTGCACCATAGAAGACAGACCATTCATTCACACAGTTAATATATTTACTTACACAACGTTTATGAGTCACCCACTATGTGGTCAAACTCTCTGCTGGAACTCAGACATGTATAGACATAATCTGTATTACACTGGAGCTCATGATATAGGAGAGAAATCTCTCAGTCGTGTCCGAATCTTTGCAGTCCCATGGACTGTAGCCCACCAGGCTCCTCCATCCATGGAATTTTCCAGGCAAGAGTACTGGAGTGGGTTGCCATTTCCTTCTCCAGGGGATCTTCCCAACCCAGGGGAAGAGTCATCCACTATGTGGCCAAACTCTCTTCTGGAATTTAGACGTGTATAGACATAATCTGTATTACACTGGAGCTCATGATATAGCAGAAAGACCTATATTCACATAAACAGGTGTTCAGCTCAGTTCAATTGCTCAGTGCTGTCCGATTATTTGGGACCTCATGAACTGCAGCACACTAGGCCACTCTGGCCATCACCAACTCCGGAGTTTACCCAACTCATGTCCAGTGAGTCAGTGATGTCATCTAACTATCTCATCCTCTGTCATTCCCTTCTCCTTTTGCCCTCAATTCTTCCCAACATCCAGGTCTTTTCTAATGAGTCCGCTCTTCATATCAGGTGGCCAAAATATTGGAGTTTCAGCTTCAACATCAGTTCTTCCAATGAACACCCAGGACTGATCTCCTTTAGGATAGACTGATTGGATCTCCTTGCAGTCCAAGGGACTCTCAAGAGTATTCTCCAACACCACAGTTCAAAAGCATCAATTCTTTGGTACTCAGCTTTCTTCACAGTCCAACTCTCACATCCATACATGACCACTGGAAAAACCATAGCCTTGAATAGACAGACTTTTGCTGTCAACATAATGTCTCTGCTTTCTAATATGCTGATTAGGTTGATCATAACTTTCCTTCCAAGGAGTAAGTGTCTTTTAATTTCATGGCTGCAATCACCGTCTGCAGTGATTTTGGAGCCCCCCAAAATAAAGTCAGACACTGTTTGTACTCTTTCCCCATCTATTTGCCATGAAGTTATGGGACCAGATGCCATGATCTTCGTTTTCTGAATGTTGAGTTTTAAGCCAAATTTTTCACTCTCCACTTACACTTTCATCAAGAGGTTCCTTAGTGCTTCTGCACTTTCTGCCCTCGGTTCAGTTCAGTTCAGTTCAGTTGCTCAGTCGTGTCCGACTCTTTGCAGTCCCACGAATCGCAGCACGCCAGGCCTCCCTGTCCATCACCAACTCCCGGAGTTCACTCAAACTCATGTCCATCGAGTCGGTGATGCCATCCAGTCATCTCATCCTCTGTGACCCTCTTATCCTCCTGCCCCCAATAACTCCTAGCATCAGAGGCTTTTCCAATGAGTCAACTCTTCGCATGAGTTGGCCAAAGTATTGGAGTTTCAGTTTTAGTATCAGTCCTTCCAATGAACACCCAGGACTGATCTCCTTTAGGATGGACTGGCTGGATCTCGTTGCAGTCCAAGGGACTCTAAAGAGTCTTCTCCAACACTACAGTTCAAAAGCATCAATTCTTCAGCACTCAGCTTTCTTCATAGTCCAACTCTCACATTCATACATGACCACTGGAAAAACCATAGCCTTGACTAGATGGAACTTTGTTAACAAAGTAATGTCTCTGCTGTTTCATATGTTATCTAGGTTGGTCATAATTTTCCCTCAAAGGGGTAAGAGTCTTTTAATTTCATGGCTGCAATCACCATCTACAGTAATTTTGAAGTCCACCCCACCCCAAAAAAAAAAAAAAAAAAAGTCTGACACTGTTTCCACTGTTTCCCCCATCTATTTCCCATAAAGTGATGGAACCAGATGCCATGATCTTCATTTTCTGAATGTCGAGCTTTAGGCCAACTTTTTCACTCTCCTTTTCACTTTCATCAAGAGGCTTTTTAGTTCCTCTGCGCTTTTTTACATAAGGGTGGTATCATCTGCATATCTGAGGTTATTAATATTTCTCCTGGCAATCTTGATTCCAGCTTGTGCTTCTTCCAGCCCAGCGTTTGTCATGTTGTACTAGTAGAAGATACATTGGCCTATTGATTAAAGCGCATGAGTTAGAGTAGCAAGGCCAAGCAAAAAGAGACCTGTAAAGGTTTATTGCAGAATGTAATTCCTGAACTGCTTCTTGAAGAGTCAGAAACTAAGTGGTCAACAGGGTGACGAGGACAATTTGGGCATGGCAAAGCCTGAGCTTCAATGTGTGTGGCTGGCCTGGTCATGGGTTGTGTAGAAGAATTGGAAGGACAGGTCTGTGTAAAAGGAGGAGAGTTGAGAAAAAAAGAAGGAAAGATGAACAGAAACTGGACAATACCAAACGTCATGCTGAAAGAATAGTTTAGTATACAAGGTGAAACAAAGCCTTAAAATTGTAAAATTATAAGTTTAATCAACAAAAATTTGTACACATGTTCATGGCAGCATTATTCATAATAGCTAAAAGATGGAAATAATGAAAATAGCCCTCAACTGATTAATAAATAAATACAAAGTGAGCTATCCATAGGGGAATATTCCTAAGCCACAAAAACAAGGTGAAAATGAAAATGTGCTAAGTGCAAGGCCACTAATTGTATATTTTATTTACATGACATATCTAGAATATGCAAATTTGTAGAGACAGAAAACAGAGTAGTGGTTACCAGGAGCTGAGGGGATAAATTAATAAGGATTGACTGCTTATTGGGTAGGGAGTTAACTTGAGGTGACAATAATGTTCTGGAACAAGGTAGCAGATATGATTACACAAAATTTTGAATATACTAAATGCCAATAAGACATATATTTTCAAAAGGTTAGAAATGGGCAATCTTATGGTATGTACCTTGGCCACAATAAAAATATATTAAAAAAAATTGAAACTAAAGTAGATGGAAGGAACTGATATTACAAAGTCATTTATTGATATACATTATAAAGTCACATGTGCAAGATTCAGGGTAAGATACCTACTGTAAAAGCAAAGCAGCCACATACTTCTAGTGGGCCTTATGCCTTGATATGGAGATTATTTTGTTTCTACCGTGCAATCCATTGTCTTTTGCTAGTACAGCCACTCAGATACTACTTTGAGTATATGGCCTATACCTATTACACACAGTAGGCATTCAACAAAGTGAAAACATGATTATATCAAAACAAAGTTTAGTACTTACTTTATCTTTGAATCAAATCATTATAAACTCTTAACCTATTTCTTTAAGTGGTCTTTGCTTATTCTTTTAAGACACTAGTTTTCATTTTTCAGTTAAATTTACTTATTTCTCACAGTACTAAGCTGTATACCTTTTTGTGTTTCATCCTAGTTTGCTTCTTTTTTCAATGACAATAATTTGATAATTTATCTTGTGTTGTCAGTATTCTATTTCAATTCAGAAGAATTTATAAGTTTTGGTTGGACCGTGGCAATCTAATGTGATCAGTATGCTTGCACCCTCTCAGTTGTGTCTGACTCTTGAGGCCCCATGGACTTTGAGGCCTCCAGGCTCCTCTGTCCATGGAATTTTCCAGGTGAGAATATTGAAGTGGGTTACCACTTCCTAAAATCACTCCAACACAGGGATCAAAGCTGCATCTCTTGCATCTCCTGCATTGCAGGTGGATTCTTTATCACTATGCCACTTGGGAAACTGGTGATCAGTATATATCATATCAATCCAATGAGGAGACCAAAAACATTTATTCTTAGATTCCCAAAGAAAAAATTAAGGCTCATGGTAATTAAATGACCTGGCATATATACAGCAGAGGGCAGAGCCTGCACTCGCAATTGGGCCTTCACATTCAAGATAGCAATTAGTCAGGGGCAGCGGCTGGGAGGAGCTACCCCACGCCTGAGGTCAAGGGTGGTGCCCAAGAGGAGCAACTCCACATCCAAGGAGCGGTGGCTGCGTGAATGCAGGAGGGCCTAGAGGAGCTACTCCACGTTCAAGGTCAGGAGGGGCAACGGTGAGGAGATACCCCTCTTCCAAGATAAAGAGCAGCAGCTGCGCTTTGCTGGAATAGCTGTGAAGATATACCCCATGTCCAAGGTAAGAGAAACCCAAGTAAGATGGTAGGTGTTGCAAGAGGGCACCAGAGGGCAGAAAAGCTGAAAGCATAATCACAGGAAACTAGTCAATCTAATCACACTAGGACCACAGCCTTGTCTAACTCAATGAAACTAAGCCATTCCTTGTGGGGCCACCCAAGACTGGCGTGTCATGGTGGAGCAGTCTGACAGAATGTGGTCCACTGCAGAAGGGAATGGCAAACCACTTCAGTATTCTTGCTTTGAGAGCCCCATGAATAGTATGAAAAGGCAAAATGATAGGTTACTGAAGAGGAACTCCCCAGCGGAGTAGGTGCCCAATATGTTACTGGAGGTCAGTGGAGAAATAAATTCAGAAAGAATGAAGGGATGGAGCCAAAGCAAAAACAATACCCAGTTGTGGATGTGACTGGTGATAAAAGCAAGGTTCGAAGCTGTAAAGAGCAATATTGCATAGGAACCTGGAATATCAGGTCCATGAATCAAGGCAAATTGGAAGTGGTCAAACAGGAGATTGCAAGAGTGATGTTGACATTCTAGGAATCAGCGAACTAAAATGGACTGGAATGGGTGAATTTAACTCAGATGACCATTATATCTACTACTGCAGGCAGGAATCCCTTAGAAGAAATGGAGTAGCCATCATGGTCAAACAGAGTCTGAGATGCAGTATTTGGATGAAATCTCAAAAATGACAGAATGATCTCTGTTCGTCTCCAAGGCAAAACATTCAACATTACAGTAATCCAAGTCTATGCCCCAACTAGTAATGCTGAAGAAGCTGAAGTTGAACTGTTCTACGAAGACTTACAAGACCTTTTAGAACTAACACCCAAAAAGATGTCCTTTTCATTATAGGGGACTGGAATGCAAAAGTAGGAAGTCAAGAAACATCTGGAATAACAGGCAAATTTGGCCTTGGAGTACGGAATGAAGCAGGGCAAAGACTAATAGAGTTTTGCCAAGAGAACACACTGGTCATAGCAAACACCCTCTTCCAACAACACAAGAGAAGACTCTACACATGGACATCACCAGATGGTCAACACTGAAATCAGATTGATTTTATTCTTTGCAGCCAAAGATGGAGAAGCTCTATACAGTCAGCAAAAACAATATGGGGAGCTGACTGTGGCTCAAATCATGAGCTCCTTATTGCCAAATTCAGATTGAAATTGAAGAAAGTAGGGAAAAACCACTACACCATTCAGCTATGACCTAAATCAAATCCCTTATGATTATACAGTGGAAGTGAGAAATAGATTTAAGGGACTAGATCAGATAGACAGAGTGCCTGATGAACTATGGATGGAGGTTTGTGACATTGTGCAGGAGACAGGGATCAAGACCATCCCCATGGAGAAGAAATGCAAAAAGCAAAATGGCTGTCTGGAGAGGCCTTACAAATAGCTGTGAAAAGAAGAGAAGCCAAAAACAGAGGAAAAAAGGAAGTATATAAGCATCTGAATGCAGAGTTCCAAAGAATAACAAGAAGAGATAAGAAAGCCTTCTTCAGCGATCAATGCAAAGAAATAGAGGAAAACAACAGGATGGGAAAGACTAGGGATCTCTTCAAGAAACTTAGAGATACCAAGGGAACATTTCTTGCAAAGATGAGCTTGGCAAAGGACAGAAAAGGAATGAACCTAACAGAAGCAGAAGATGTTAAGAAGAGGGGGCAAGAATACACAGAAGAACTGTACAAAAAAGATCTTCATGACCAAGATAATGACGATGATATGATCACTCACCTAGAGCCAGCCATCCTGGAATGTGAAGTCAAGTGGGCCCTAGAAAGCATCACTACGATCAAAGCTAGTGGAGGTGTTGGAAAGCCAATTGAGCTCTTTCAAATCCTGAAAGATGATGCTGTGAAAGTTCTGCACTCAATATGCCAGCAAATTTGGAAAACTCAGCAGTGGCCACAGGACTGGAGAAGGTCAGTTTTCATTCCAATCCCAAAGAAAGGCAATGCCAAAGGATGCTAAAACTACCACACAATTGCATTCATCTCACATGCTAGTAAAGTAATGCTCAAAATTCTCCAAGCCAGGCTTCAGCAATACGTGAACCGTGAACTCCCTGACATTCAAGCTGGTTTTAGAAAAGGCAGAGGAACCAGAGATCAAATTTCCAACATCTGCTGGATCATCGAAAAAGGACTGGAATTGAGTTCCAGAAATACATCTATTTCTACTTTATTGACTATAAAGCCAGAGCCTTTGATTGTGTGGATCACAATAAACTGGAAAATTCTGAAAGAGATGGGAATACCAGACCCCCTGACCTGCCTCTTGAGAAAACTATATTCAGATCTGTAAGCAACAGTTAGAATTGGACATGGAACAACAAACTGGTTCCAAATAGGAAAAGGAGTACGTCAAGTCTGTATATTGTCACCCTGCTTATTTAACTTCCATGCAGAGTACATCATGAGAAACGCTGGACTGGAAGAAGCACAAGCTGGAATCAAAACTGCCGGGAGAAATATCAATAACCTCAGATATGCAGATGACACCATCCTAATGGCAGAAAGTGAAAGAGGAAGTAAAAAGCCTCTTGATAAAAGTGAAAGAAGATAGTGAAAAAGTTGGCTTAAAGCTCAACATTCAGAAAATGAAGATCATGGCATCTGGTCCCATCACTTCATGGGAAATAGATGCGGATACAGTGGAAAGAGTCTTAGACTTTACTTTTTGGGCTCCAAAATCACTGCAGATGGTGATTGCAGCCATGCAATTAAAAGATGCTTACTCCTTGGAAGAAAAGTTATGACCAACCTAGATCGCATATTGAAAAGCAGAGACATTACTTTCCCAGCAAAAGTCTGTCTAGTCAAGGCTATGATTTTTCCAGTGGTCATGTATGAATGTGAGATTTGGACTGTGAAGAAAACTGAGCACAGAAGAATTGATGTTTTTGAACTGTGGTGATGGAGAAGACTCTTGAGAGTCCCTTGGACTGCAAGGAGATCCAACCAGTCCATTCTAAAGAAGATCAGCCCTGGAATTTCTTTGAAGGGAATGATGCTGAAGCTGAAATTTCAGTACTTTGGCCACCTCATGTGAAGAGTTGACTCATTGGAAAAGACTCTGATGCTGGAAGGGATTGGGGGCAGGAGGAGAAGGGGACGACAGAGAATGAGATGGTTGGATGGCATCACTGACTCGATGGACGTGAGTTTGAGTTAACTCCAGGAGACGGTGTGGAGAAGGCAATGGCAACCCACTCCAGTACTCTTGTCTGGAAAATCCCATTGATGGAGGAGCCTGGTGGGCTGCAGTCCATGGGGTTGCTAAGAGTCGGATACGACTGAGCAACTTCACTTTCACTTTTCACTTTCATGCATTGGAGAAGGAAATGGCAACCCACTCCAGTGTTCTTGCCTGGAAAATCCCAGGAATGGGGGAGCCTGGTGGAATGCCATCTATGGGGTCGCACAGAGTCGGACACGACTGAAGCGACTTAGCAGCAGCAGCAGCAGCAGCAGCAGCAGCAGCAGCAGCAGCAGCAGCAGCAGCAGCAGCAGCAGTAGCAGCAGCAGGAGTTGGTGATGGACAGGGAGGCCTGGTGTGCTGTGATTCATGGGGTTGCAAAGAGTCAAACATGACTGAGTGACTGAATTAACTGAACTGAGGCTAATTTACCAAATCTTCTCCAAGTGGACTGAGTTAGTCAACCAGTTTAAAATTTGATCCTGTAGAATAACATTAAACTTGTGCCTACCTCTTCCCTTTGGCATGCTTCCTCTTGCCCTTATGGCTTCTCTCATAGCTTAGTTGGTAAAGAATCCATTTTCAATGCAGGAGACCCCGGTTTGATTCCTGGGTTGGAAAGTTCTGCTGGAAAAGGGATAGGCTACCCATTCCAGTATTCGTGGGCTTTCCTTATGGTTCAGCTGGTAAAGAATCCACCTGTTATGTGGAAGACCTGGGTTTGATCCCTGGGTTGGGAAGATCCCCTGGAGAAGGGAAAGACTACCCACTCCAGTATTCTGGCCTGTAGAACTCCATAGACTAAGTCCACGGAGTTGCAAAGAGTTGGACATGACTGAGCGACTTTCTTTGTTGCCCTTATTAATAAACTCTAAACATAAATCTGACTCACCCTTGTCTACCCTTCTCAGAGGTTTCTTTCTTAGTCCTCTTCACTGGGTGATATCAAGCTCTGAGAATATAAGAATTCAGAACGAATGGAAGTTTGAAGCTCATCTTATGGCCTTACTGGGTTATAAGAATTATCTTTGGTCCTGGATGTGGTATAGTGTCTCATGGTATCATGGGTATGGTGAGAAAAGTGAAGGTGGTCACAAAGTGAAAGCTTCTAGTACTCAGAGTGATGACTATAGTTAATAGTAAATAATATTGTATTTGAAAGTACCAAGAGAATAGGTCACTTTCTTCTTTTTAAAAAATGTTACTCTTTTCATTGAACTACAATTAATGAGAGTTTATCTTAAACATTCTCATTACAAGAAAAAAAGTGTAAATACATAAAGTGAAGGATGTTAACTAAACTTATTTTGGTAATCATTTCATAATATATACAAATATTAATTGATGTGCATCTTAGACCAAATGTTAAAAATGAACATACAACATTATAGGGATAGCTTTATTGATTGTAGCATATTTTAATCACCCAATAGGTTTACAATAAAATATTTCTGACTTTGAATTTTTAATTTTTAAAATGACTTTGAAGTGAAAGGGAATGTCGCTCAGTTATGTCTGACTCTTTTGAGACCCAGTGGGCTGTGCTGTCCATGGAATTCTCCAGGTTAGAATAATGGATTGGCTAAACTATCCCTTCTCCAGAGGCACTTCTGACCCAGAAATTGATCCAGGGTCTCCTGCATTGCAAGCGGATTCTTTACTAACTGAGCTATCAGGGAAGCCTTAAATGACTTTACCATACTGTACTAAGAGTTTAACAAGGAAAATATGGTAACTTAAGGTACTTGCTGACTGTGGTTGCCTGTGTTGCTAATGTGGCAGGCAAATGTCTTCTTCCAACAATATTCAAGTATCATATTTCAGAAGGGAAAAAAAAAATCACACATTATGGGTAAATAAACAAGTCACTCCACACAGTGGTAATGAATTAGACACTTTTGGAGGTTACATTTAGGAGGTTAATTCAAATTCATTTTTAAACAGTGTCTAAGTGGCAACATCTGTGGTACCATTGAACCAGTACCAATCTATTTACTTTGGTTTTAGATTTGATTAAAACGCAATAATTATTTAATGACTTATAGGTTCTGGCACTTTTAAAGCAGTCACAATTTCAATTCAGCCAGACCCCTCATGATACTTTGTACAATTTATTGTTATCTACATTATCTTATTAAATCCTTCCCCTTCATAGATCACTGCCTTATAGTGTTGAAGGAACTTATGTAACTCAATGAAGCTATGAGCCATGCTGTGCAGGACCACCCAAGATGGAGAGGTCATAGTGGAGAGTCTGGACAAAACGTTCTCCTCTAGAGGAGGGACGGGCAATCTACTCCAGTATACTTGCCATGAGAACCCCATGAACTGTATGAAAAAAAACAAAAAGATATGACACTGAATGATGAGCCTCCTCAGGTTGGAAGGAGTCCAATACACTACTGGGGAAGAGCAGAGGACACCTACTAATAGGTCCAGAAAGAATGAAAAAAATATATATATACATATATATATATATACACACACACACCTCTGTTTCATTCACTACACTAAAGACTTTGCCTGTTTGGATCATAGCAAACAATGGAAAACTCTTAAAGAGTTAGGAATACCAGATCATCTTACTTGCCTTCTAAGAAACCTGTATTCAAGAAAAGAATGTTAGAATCTTTTATGGAACAACTGACTTGTTCAAAATTGAGAAAGAAGTATGACAAATCTGTTTATTGTCATTCTGTTTACTTAACTTACACGCAGAGTACATCATGTGAAATGCCAGACAGGATGAGTTACAAGTTAGAATCAAGATTGCTGGGAGAAATATCAACTACCTCAGATATGTAGATAATATCACTTTAATGGCAGAAAGTGAAGAGGAACTAAAGAGCCTCTGGATGAGGGTGAAAGAAGAGAGTAAAAAGTTGGCTTAAAACTCAAGATTAAAAAAATTAAGATCATGACATCTGGTCCCATTACTTTATGGCAAACAGAAGAGGAAAAGGTGAAATCAATGACATATTTCATATTCTTGGGCTCTAAAATCACTGCAGATGGTAACTGTACCCATGAAATTAAAAGACTCTTGCTCCTTGTGGGTGACAGGGGGCGGAACTAGACAAACCTAGACAGCATATTAAAAATCAGAGACATTACTTTACCAATAAAGGTCTGTGCAGTCAAAGCTATGGTTTCTCCAGAAGTCAGGTACAGATGTGAGAAATGGACCATAAAGAAAGTTGTGCACCAAAGAACTGGTGCTTTCTAACTGTGGTGTTAGAGAAGACTCTTGAGAATCTCTTGGACTGCAAGAAGATCAAACCAGTCAATCCTAAAGAAAATCAACTCTGAATATTCATTGGAAGGACTGATGTTGAAGCTCCAATATTTTGTCCACCTGATGCAAAGAGCTGACTTATTGGAAAGGACCCTGATTCTGGGAAAGATTGAAGGCAGTAGAAGAGGATGACAGAAGATGCGATGGTTGGATGGCATCACTGATGCAATGGACATGAACTTGGGCAAACTCTGGGAAATGGTGAGGGACAGGGAAGCCTGATGTACTGCAGTCTATGGGATCACAAAGAGTTGGATACTGAACAACAACAACAAATTAAATCATTGAAACAAAACTCTACTTCTTTTTTCCATTTTAGTATATAAATAAGTAATATCATAAAAGTCACCAAGTTAATAAGTAAAAAAAACAAACAAAAAAAAAGAACTGGAACCTAGGTCTCTCTGACTCCAAAGTCTATTTTCCTACTCATTTTTCATTAAAATTACATTCTATATTTCATTTAAATATATTCCATGTGTGTATTATTATAAAATTAATTAACAATAACATAAATTGCTTTTTCAACACTGATTTTGAGGGTTTCCTAGCTAATCATTGAGTTCCTTATTTCCAGTGTTGTTTCTCTTTATTCTATCCTAGAAGAGAGAGAAAGCTCTTCTGCTCAGATTGGGAGAAATGGCACTTTGTGTTTTCTGTGCACATGACTTGCATCTAGGTTCAGCTTAAAATCCCAAAGGATGACTTACAGCACATCCCTAATGCTAGGCCTCCTCTTCAAAGGTGAGAGCAGTGGGAGAGAATGGAATGAAATGTTGCCCCACAGCTCTTTGATTCTCTCCGCTAACACCAAGACACCTGTGAACACTCCTAGTTGGCAGTTGGCAGGCTCAAATGGTCTGCAATCCTGAGCCTTATGGATGACACTTGTGGACTAACCTTGTACTCATTCCTGGAAGAAATGTGTGTTCTGAATTGTGGCATCTCAGTGACCCTAAGGGCTGCTAATTCAGCTATCATTGGTAAAACTGTCTTATACCTTTCTTTCCTTACTGAGAGCATGCCAACCCAGGCAATCTGAAACTCCACTCAACTTTTTCCCTGCTGCCTCTCTCTAATTCTCATGGGGAGGGGATAATCAGCTTTTACTTTTCTGTTTATGCCTGTGGTCCACCATAGAGAAGCCTTCATCTATGAGACATTCCTTTAAGCATTGCCTTCAAATGATAGCTGGATCTATCTATTTTCTTTCTACTTATGCACTTGCTTGCCTCTACTTTCTCTCCATATATTTGTCTATGTAGCCCTGAATATACAATTGCCACCAATACACTCTTTGCTTTTATTTATACTATTTTGATTCAATCTAACAAACAACTCTACAATCTCGTGTTGCTTGTAATGGTTCCTATTTTGATTAATAAAAATGTGGTTAAGCCTAGTTATACTGATTTAAAATTCACAGTCCAAAACCAAAATTATGCTTTCACCAACCTAATATTTGAATCTCTGCTTAAGGAGAAGTAGGGATTCACTATCCTAAACATAATGAATTTATTAAAGTTTAGATGTTTTTACTAGTTGTCAAATAAGAAAATTTCATAAGTTTTCTTTTTAATATTTTCCTGTACAATGGCACCCCACTTCAGTACTCTTGCCTGGAAAATCCCATGGACAGGGGAGCCTGGTGTGCTGCGGTCCATGGGATCGCTAAGAGTTGGACACGACTGAGCGACTTCACTTTCACTTTTCCCTTTCATGCATTGGAGAAGGAAATGGCAACTCACTCGTGTTATTGCCTGGAGAATCCCAGGTATGGGGGAGCGTGGTGAGATGCCATCTATGGGATCTCACAGAGTCAGACACGACTGAAGCGACTTAGCATACTTTTAATATCTAATTTTAAAACATAACTTTTATACTTTTTAAAGCAATCACCACTTATAAAATTTAACTTACTGATCTAATTTTATTCTCATTAGCTTTAAATTTAAAACTTTATAGTGCTTATTTGCTACTTTTCCAGAAGAAATTATCTATTAAAACAGAGGCATTTTGTCATTTTATTAATTGATCTGGATTTTTCTTTTTCAGAGTGAGAATCTTATTAAAGAGTTAAATTTAAGTACACTGGAAGATGTCTCAAAAGTAGATGCCACTATTTTCAGTTATAAAGCAAAGCCACTCTAAATATCTTTCTATCATCCTCTGGTATCCTTGTTAACATTTTTCGATTGATCTTTAAGTCATTGCTCAGAAAATTACCAGGAAATACTATTATCTGAGTAGAGAGTATATTTTCAAACATTATATATTTCAAAAGAGAGAGTTCTAATTTTCTAGCATGATAATAATTTTAGAAAAGGTCATATGAATCATCTTAACTGAATCCCATTTTATGTCTGTTGCTTAACCTATTTTAGCACACCACAGTTATTAGAGGTATAAGTGAAGGCCCTCAACTTATTTAGGGTTCAAAATTTCAACCTTTTAAAATATGATTATATTAATAAATTTTATATTACATTCCAGTATAGTGATGTATTTATATTCAAAACTGAAATTAGAGCTTCATGAAACAAGTACATATTCTGTATGTAATGCATTGAAATTTATTCTATTGTTATATTTTTTATACCATCCTTAGCCTCATAAGTTGATTTTACAACCTAATAATAAATTGGAATCTATTGTTTCAATAATTCTGTTTTGGTAAAATTCTCTTATTTTTCAAAAAACCACAGACTTCCATTAAGAATTTATTTATCTTCTCTGAATTGGCATAAAAATTTGGTGTTAGAATTAGTATATAAAACTCTGTCTTAAGATTTTCAGTCTCTAGATCTTCTTTCTGTGTTAAATTAGTTTGGACACCTATTTTAAAGGAGCAGAACATTTCACAAAATGTAGTCTTTTTAGATTTTTTACACATGAAAACATATTTGTCATATTAAATAAAATATATTGATTGTAGAAATATTTGGAACAAAATAGTAAAAGCATGACTACATCATTATACTCATTGAAAATATATCACTCAGCATTCAATATCACAATCCTTTTATCACATCCCTACACTTCTATTTAAAAATCTAACATTTTTATTGATATACAACTGACATCTAATTAGCTGCACATATTTAAGTATTCAATTTAATTACTTTTATTTTTGTATTCTCCCATGAAATTATTTCACAATTAACATCTCCACATCGATCATCCCCCAAAATGTCTTTTATCATTTTGAAACCTTTCCTATAGTCCCTCCCTACTTTTCCAACCCACTCCCTGTATCCCTAGGCAACTTCTAGTGACTTTGTATAGCTGTAGAGTAGGTTGCATTTTCAAAAATTTTACATACTGCAGACCATACAGTGTGTTACTTTTTTGTCCAGATTATCCCACTTTGTATATTTATTACCAGATTCATCCATGCTGTTACATATGTTAGTAGTACATTCTTTTTTATCATCGTATTGTATTCCATTATAAGTATAAACCACTGTATATTTATCCATTTGTTAGTAATTTGTGCTGTTTTTATTTTGTGGTGATGAGAATAAAGCTGCTATGAACATTTGTTGGGTAAATTATATGTGCATCTGAACTTGCTTCTCTTCGCTTAATCTACTTAAGAAGTAGAATGGCTGAATCATACGACAGGTATATGGTTAGTCTTTATAAAATTGCCTTCTGAAAGAATTTGTTTTCCAAATTGATTATACTATTTAACATTTCCACCAACAGTGTCAGTGTTTCATACACTCATGTGTGAAATTTTCATTCAAACATTATGTGAAACGTTTCTCTATATTTTGCCAATGATTTATCCTTTACTAGATATATTACTTGCAAAATATTTTCTCCTAGTCTGTGATTTGATTTTTATTGTCTTACAAATGCTTTCCAAAGAGCATACAAGTTAAATTTGATCAGTCTATTATATATATTTTTTCTTTCATGTACCATGCCTTTGAAAGAGTTGCTCAGTCATGTCCGACTGTGCAGTCCCATCGACTGGAACCTGATAGGTGCCTCTGTCCATGAAATTCTCCAGGCAAGAATACTGGAGTGGATTGTCATTCCCTTCTCCAGAGGATCTTCCAGACACAGGGATTGAACCTGGGGCTCCTGCATGGCAGGCAGATTGTTTACAGTATGAGCTACAGAAGAACACACCATGCCTTTGGTGCTGCATTTAAGAAATCTTTGCCTAGTCAAAGATCACAATGAGATTCTCCTGTGTGTCTTCTATACCTGTATGGTTTGGGTTTTATAATTTAAGTATATAAGTAATATTAAGTGATTGAGATCTGAGCTATGGATTAAAACTCCATGAATAGATAGAGACATCTAATTACTCAAGCACTATTTGCTCAAAAGGCTACCCTTTCCATTTGTATGCGAAACTATTTTTTGACTCTCTATTCTGTTCCACTGATACATCTATCTGTTTAGATGACAGTACCACTGTCTTGAAGTCTGTTCAGTTCAGTTCAGTTCAGTCGCTCAGTCATGTCCGAGTCTTTGCGACCCCATGAATTGCAGCACGCCAGGCCTCCCTGTTCATCACCATCTCCCAGAGTTCACTCAGACTCACGTCCATCGAGTCCGTGATGCCATCCAGCCATCTCATCCTCTGTCGTCCCCTTCTCCTCCTGCCCCCAATCCCTCCCAGCATCAGGGTCTTTTCCAATGAGTCAACTCTTAGCATGAGGTGGCCAAAGTACTGGAGTTTCAGCTTTAGCATCATTCCTTCCAAAGAAATCCCAGGGCTGATCTCCTTCAGAATGGACTGGTTGGATCTCCTTGCAGTCCAAGGGACTCTCAAGAGTCTTCTCCAACACCACACTTCAAATGTAACAATTCTTCAGCGCTCAGCCTTCTTCATAGTCCAACTCTCACATCCATACATGACCACAGGAAAAACCATAGCCTTGACTAGACAGACCTTAGTCGGCAAAGTAATGTCTCTGCTTTTGAATATACTATCTAGGTTGGTCATAACTTTTCTTCCAAGGAGTAAGCCTGTAGCTTCTAAATCTTGATATGTTGTAGTTCCATCTTCCAACACTGTTCTTCTTCAAATGAATTTTAGTTATTTTAGGTCCTTGGTGTTTCTCCATGAATTTTAAATCAGTGTGCTAAATTCTACCCCCAATTCCTGCAAAAAAAAAAAAAAATCCTATAATGATTTTTACACAGAATTGTCATGATTCTGTAAATATATTGGGGAAGAATTGACATGTTAATGACATTTATGCTTTCTAATCTATAAACATGAAATACATGCCCATTAATTTAGGACTTTTAAAGTTTTTCTCAGCAAGTTTGTACAAATTTCAGTGTATAGGTCCTTCTCAGATTTGTCATTACTAGATATGTTATACATTGTGATGTTATTGGAAATGGTATTTCTGTAGTTTTGTTGTTTATTGCTAGTATATGAAAATATAATTGATTCTCCTTTTATATTGATTTTTTATCCTACAACTTTTGTAAGTTTACTTATGAACTCTATTGCTTTTCTTGAAAGGGAAAAGTGAAGTGAAAGTAAAGTCGCTTAATCATGTCTGACTCTTTGTGACCCCGTGGACTGTAGACCACCAGGCTCCTCTGTCCATGGGACTCTCCAGGCAAGGATAATGGAGTGGGTTGCCATTTCTTTCTCCAATTGCTTTTCTTTTTTTTTTTTTTTTCTGCTGGCAGAATAACATTTTTTTTTTTTTTAAGACGTGTTCCCCATCCTGAACCCCCCTCCTACCTCCCTCCCCTCTGGGTCGTCCCAGTGTACCAGCCCCAAGCATCCAGTATCATGCATCAAATCTGGACTGGCGATTCATTTCAAATATGATTTTCTTGAAGGTTTAATTAAATGTTCTGTATAGATAATCATGCCACAAGGAAATTAATATGATTTTACTTTTCCTTTTCAATCTGGGTGCTTCTCCCCATCATCCTCCAATTCTATATTTACATGGGTAGAACATCTACTACAGTTAGAAGAAATGAGGAAAAAATGTATCTTTGTCTTTTTCCCATCTTAGAGAGAAAACTTTCAGCCTATTACTATTAAATATGATGCCTGCTAGCACATGAAACATAATCACTTCCATGAAATAATAATCATTATTGGCAATAGATAATAGAGTTTGTCAAGTTATTTTTCTGTGTCTATTGAGATAACCATATGTTTTCTCTTATATTTGTTAATATTGTTGCTGCTGCTGCTAAGTCGCCTCAGTCGTGTCCGACTCTGTGGGATCCCATAGACGGCAGCCCATCAGGTTCCCCCGTCCCTGGGATTCTCCAGGCAAGAACACTGGAGTGGGTTGCCATTTCCTTCTCCAATGCATGAAAGTGAAAAGTGAAAGTGAAGTCACGTGGTCGTGTCCGACTCTTCGCGACCCCAAGGACTGCAGCCTACCAGGCTCCTCCCTCCATGGGATTTTCCAGGCAAGAGTACTGGAGTGGGGTGCCATCTCCTTCTCCAAGTTACACTTAATGATTTTCAAATGTGTAAGCAATCTTGATACATTTCACTAGGACCTGGTATATTATCCTTTCACTATATTGTTGGATTCAATTTGCTAAAATAATTCATAAGTGTATAGCGATATCAGGTCATAATTTCAGTTTGGATTTCCTTTTTTATACTGAAACTGAAAGACTTTTTTTTTTTTTTTCATGTGAAACAATACCTATTTATTTGTTTGCTTTCTCTGTTATCTTTAGTAAAATATCTTTGTTCATGTTTAATTGAGTCATTTGCTTTCTTCTTGTTGACTTTTGATAATAGTTTATAGTTTTAGAATGCAAGTCCTACTAATATTTGCTTTGAAGCTATGTTCCCTTTCTGCTCGATAGGCTTTTGGGATTTGTTTTTTGTTATGTAGCAGTGATATTCACGGAGGAAACCTTTTTAGTTTTTATTAAATCCAATTTATCTTTCTTTTATAAATCTTATATTTGGTGTCATGTCTAAAAACTATTTGCATAGTCCTAGATGGTAAATATTTTATGCAAAATTTTACTCCAAGTTTTAGAGCTTTACATTTCACATTTATGGCTATGATCCATATTTAGATAAAGATAAATTCTGTACTAAGTGTTAGGCTCCACTGTGCATATACTCCCAGCACCATGGCTTAGAAACTCTTTTAATGCAGTAAGCTGAGGCAACAGCAAGGCTTATATAATTTTTTTATCACCTATCAAGATCACTGTCCATCACTGCTGTTTTTATTGTCTTAAATAACATGATTTCATATATTTTCTGGGTTTTATTTGGTAGTTTCAGAAGGGAAAGTAAACTCAGTCCCTATCACTTCATCTTGGCTAGAGGGAGAAGTCAGAATTTCTGTATTTTAACATGATAATATAAATCTTGAATTTGAAGGAAACTGTTTCATATTTTGCCAAAAAAAAAAAAGAATTTCACTCAAATTTGCATATATGGAAATATAACTTTCAATTATAATAACATTTGCAGTAAAGAGGGCTGATGTGCAGATATCCTTTAAAATTGGGTTTTAATATTTGTTGCAATGCAGTATCTAATAAATTGCACACATTTATTAAATAAGCATGAATTTCTTTTCTACAATATCCAATATAACAATGACCAATTAAGTCATGCCATCAGGTTATTGAAATTGTTTATCTCAATTTCTGAAGAACTTTAACAAAAGTTACCTAAAAGTGTGTGAAATAAAAAATAAATAGAGAGAAGTTAGACCAAATGGAGAATGAAACAAGATTTTCTAAACAATGTTTTATAACTTGGCAAGGTTCTGTCAGTTGACACTGTTTTATTAACCTGGGACAATAATACAAAAACATCTCTAAAATGTAAAAAAAAAGAAAAAGAAAAAAAATCTTCAAAATAAATTAAACAGTGCTTTAGTACTGTCATGTAAGTCTTTTTAAAATTGCTTATTAATTTATTTTTGGCTTGCTTATATAGCCTGATTAAACATTGTCAATAGCAAGAAATGCTTCAGAGGTCTGTCTTGTCATGCCTAATTTTACGGACATTAGAGAAAAGTGCCTTGCTGCTACCTGAAGGGTCTGATCCTTTTGTCACCTTTAAGCAAAAGAAAAAACCAAGGAGCTATGATAATGAGGAGAAAGTAAAGAATTAACAGTGTGGTTTATACCTTTCTTAAAATAATATTGTAGATATTTCATATATTAGAATGTCTCTTCCAACTCAGATTTGCTCTATGTCCTATGACATATATCTTATATATTTAGAGACAGTAGTTGCTAATATTTTTTATCAGATAAGATGATTTTGTCTCCAAATATAGTTGTAGTATTTGACTCACTTTACTAAATTTTCCTGAAGCCCTTTCAGAAACTATATGGTGCTCTGCAGAAGATAAATTTCTGTATATCATCCTAGGTTATTCAGTTTAAAACAGACTTAAAACACTGTGAAATAGAACAGATATCAAATGATAATAAAATTATTGCAATTATGTATTCCTTTTTAGGTCAATAATGCATTCAATGATTTGGTAAAGCAAAAAAATAAATATATTAATTTCATAATAAATAAGAAATGATAATCATGAATCTTCTCCTTTCTAGTAGTCACAAATAATCTGTTTTCATTTGTTTAAAAAAACATGAAGAGCTTTGAAACATCTGGAATATATTTACAAATATCTGACTAAAAATTATCACACATTTAAAAAAATATTACATTTCATGTATTTGTTAACTTTTGGATAGATATGATAGGTCAAATGTAAGACAGCCCAAACAATTAAGGTGCAAATTGATTTAGAAACAATTCAATATGTTTCTATTTTAACAGCTGCTCTATAAAGCAGGTTATAAATATCAGGTTTTTCCATCTCAAAATTCTTGAAAACGGTCTAAGTGTTTTCTGTGTTCTCATATTTTTAATATGCATGTTTTCCAACACATTTTACACCATTTTGAGTAACATAACAACAGGTGAAGACATTTTTATGTTTTCACAAACACATAATTCTTAGCCTGATTTTAGAATACCTTACAATGTTCTTTTGAGGAGTATTTTAAAATTCTTACCTAAAGTTCAGTTCAGTTCAGTTCATTTCAGTTCACTTTAGTCGCTCAGTTGTGTCCGACTCTTTGCGACCCCATGAATCACAGCACGCCAGGCCTCCCTGTCCATCACCAACTCCTGGAGTTCACTCAGACTCATGTCCATCGAGTCCGTGATGCCATCCAGCCATCTCATCCTCGGTCATCCCCTTCTCCTCCTGCCCCCAATCCCTCCCAGCATCAAAGTCTTCTCCAATGAGTCAACTCTTTGTATGAAGTGGCCAAATTACTAGAGTTTCAGCTTTAGCATCATTCCTTCCAAAGAAATCCCAGGGCTGATCTCCTTTAGAATGAACTGGTTGGATCTCCTTGCAGTCCAAGGGATTCTCAAGTGTCTTCTCCAGCACAACAGTTCAAAAGCATCAATTCTTCGGTGCTCAGACTTCTTTACAGTCCAACTCTCACATCCATACATGACCACAAGAAAAACCATAGCCTTGACTAGACGGACCTTAGTCAGCAAAGTAATGTCTTTGTTTTTGAATATGCTATCTAGGTTGGTCATAACTTTTCTTCCAAGGAGTCAGCGTCTTTTAATTTCATGGCTGCAATCACCATCTGCAGCGATTTTGGAGCCCCCCAAAAATAAAGTCTGACACTGTTTCCAGTGTTTCCCCGTCTATTTCCCATGGAGTGATGGGACTGGATGACATGATCTTCGTTATCTGAATGTTGAGCTTTAAGCCAACTTTTTCACTCCCCTCTTTTACTTTCATCAAGAGGCTTTTAGTTCCTCTTCAGTTTCTGCCATAAGGGTGGTTGTCATCTGCATATCTGAGGTTATTGATATTTCTCCCAGCAATCTTGATTCCAGCTTATGTTTCTTCCAGTCCAGCGTTTCTCATGATGTACTCTGCATAGAAGTTAAATAAGCAGGGCGACAACATACAGACTTGACGTACTCCTTTTCCTATTTGGAAGCAGTTAAACCCATAGTTATCCTATTAATGTTTACAAGTATGTGTATATTTATATATAATGCTTAATATATATTATATATTATAATTCAATTTTACATAATATTATATATTCTGATTATATATAATCTATATATTAGATATTATAATATATATTGTATAGATACCTCCAAGAATATATCTATACATCTCGTAAATGTTTGTTAAAATATTATAAATCAGTAACTTGAAAAATATACCAAAATAAAAGAATAAAATAGCTTAGACAGGGCATCTCAGTTTCCAGTGTGTTCAGACGTATAAGAGAGTTGGATGACATCATCGATTTAATGGACCTGAGTTTGAGTAAACTCTGGGAGATAGTAAAAGACAGAGAAGCCTTGCTTGCTTCAGTCCATGAAGTCACAAAGAGTGAGACTTGACTGGGGACTGAAGAACAGATATTCCCTGTGCTTGGCAGCACTTTTGCCAGTCTGTGTTCTCAATAGGCCCTACTGAAGGATATCTACTTAGTCATCTTTGAGGACCTACATTTGTTTGGGCTGCTATAACAAAAATATCATAAGCTAGGTAGCTTATAAACAGCCAGTTTATTTCTCACAATTCTGCGGTTAGGGAATTCCAAGATTATGGAGCTGGCAGATTCCGTGTCTGGAAGGACCTGCTTCAACCCATAGATGGTAGATGGGGGATAAAACTGGATTAGGGTTAGGGGTAGGTTTAGGGTTAGAGACAGTGAAAATGACAAAATGAATGAGGGATTTCACTGAGGTTGTTTTTTTTTCTTTTTTTAATAAGGGTAACTAGGTCATTAATAAAGGCCTCACATCTTAATCATCTCCTCTAAGCCCCACCTCTAAATACCATCATATTAAGTGTTAGGTCTCAATGGATGAATTTTGGGTGTGCAAATATTCAGGCCCTAGCAAGACAAGGCAAACTACACTTAGATACAACTCCTCCCACTTCCATCATTATATAAGCATAATATTTATTTTCAGGTGAAGTTATGTTAAATTGATATTATTGAAATCCTCAAATAGAAGTGGAACTGCAAAATTAAGTTTTAATATGTGAAGGTGTTTCTCTTTAAATAAAAAAGCAATTCAGTATTTTGCTTAAATAAAAGTTATAAGGATTGGTTATGGTCGTGCATCTATGACTATCAGGTTTCCTATTGTCATCAATTGGAATTAACTTATTCCTTCTAAAACTGTTGATTTGGAAACAGTAAACCAGAATTCTAAATCACTCACCATTATAGTTACTAAGGATGTTCTTTTCTGAAAAATCTTTACTAAGTGATAAAGTGTGAATATATATATATGTACACAGTATTTTACATAAGAAAAATTATTAATAAATTAAAGACTAATCTCTATCAATCTATGTCAGTACATTTCTGCATGTTATATTCGTATAAAATAATACATGAGACTAATGAATCAAAAAATGAAGGATGGCTAAATTGTATAATAAAATTGCAATATAGTGTATAATGCATATATGTAATCACAAAGATAATCATACATCCAGTACAATATTTATTCTGGTTCTAAAGGAAGTCACTATGGCTTGAAATAGCTCAATTGGTTTTCCCTCCAATAAAAGAAAGTAAAAGAAAATATTCATATAGAAAATGGATGCCTTGAGTTAATACTAAAAATTTAGATTTTCTAATACTTAATATACAGTTTGTTTTTCCAGCAAAGTTTGTCATTTATAATTACCCTATGGACTATCTTGATTTATAATATATAAACTCAGTTTAATAGCAGATGTACCAACTTCACATTTTTGGTACTGCAGCATACTTTGTAGGATGGCATTTTTAAAAATGTGGTGTTTGATAGACTGTAAAAATGCTAATAGCTAATATTTTCTCTACTTACCCTACCAGTAAATAAGTTAGGATTTTACAGTGCATGCAGTTTTGTTTTGTTTTTAATCTGAAGGAAATGCCCTGCCTTATTTCTTTTGATATCTGCTACTTATTCCTGTGCTTGTTACAGAATTATAGACATCCACTGAAATCAGAAAACACTGAGTTCTGCACCACTAATATAGTTTCTCTTTCCCCAATATTTCTATTTTCTTTTCTCTTCACCTCCAATTCACACAGTCAGATTAGGAGAAGAGAAGAAAATGTCTTTATTTTTAAAAATCTTTAATTAAAAAAAATATTGAAGTAGAGTTGATTCAACAGATAAGGAAAAGAATGTACATTTTTATTAAAAAAACCTAAAAATAGAACTATCATACAATGCAGCAATCTCACTCTGAGCATTTACTTTGAGTAAACCATAATTCAAAAAGATACATGTACCCCAATATACATTGAAGCACTATTTGCAGTAGCCAGGATATTGAAGCAACTTAAATGGCATAGAATGAATGGATAAAGAAACTGTGGTAGATACAGTTATAGACATAAATACTATATATATATATATAAATGGCATATTACTCAGCCACTAAAAGGAATAAAATTGGGTTATTTGTAGTAATGTGTTGTACAGAGTGAGGTAAGTCAGAAAGCAGAAAACAAGTACCATATATTAATATATGCATATTGAATGAAGAAAAATGGTACTGATGAACTTATCTGCAGAACAGAAATGGAAACACAGATGTATAAAATGGGCTTGTGAACAGAGGGAAAAGTAGAAGGTAGGATGAATTGGGAGAATAGCATTGACATACATACACTGTCATGTGCAAAATAGTTGGGAGGTGGGAAGTTGCTGTATAACACAGGGAGCTCAGCTCAGTGCTCTGTGATTCCCTAGAGGGATAGGATGATGTTGTGTAGGAAAGAAACTTCAAGAGAGAGGGGATATACATATATATATTCATGTCTATTTCATTGGCGATGCCATTCAGCCATCATTTTGTTGTACAGCAGAAACTAACCAACATTGTAAAGCAATTATGTGCTGGGCTTAATCACTCAGTCCTGTCCTACTCTCTGCAACCCCATGGACTGTAGCTCACAAGACTCTCTGTCCATGGGGATTCTTCAGTCAAGGATACTATAGTGTTTTACCATGTCCTCCTCCAGGGGATCATCCCAACCCAGGGATAGAACTCAGGCCTCCCCCACTGCAGGTTAATTCTTTACCTTCTGAGCCACCAGGGAATCCCAAAGCAATTATGTTTTACTCCTATTGTTCAGTCACCCAGTCACGTCCACCTCTTTGCAACCCCATGGAATGCAGCATGCCAGGCCTCTCTGCCCTTCACCATCTTCCAGAGTTTGCCCAAGTTCATGTACATTTCACTGGTGATGCCATCCAGCGATCTCATCCTCTGAAGTCCTCTTCTCCTTCTGCCCTCAATCTTTCCCAGCATCAGGGACTTTTCCAGTGAGCTTTTAGTTCACATCAGATGACAAAAATACTGGAGCTTCAGCTTCAGCATCAGTCCAAGTGAATATTCAGGGTTGATCTCCTGCAAGATTGACTGGCTTTCCTTGAGCCCAAGGAACTTTCAGGGGTCTTCTCTAGCACCACAATTTGAAGGCATCAATTCTAGGTGATCTGCCTTCTTTACAGTCCAAAGCGATTATACTCCAATTTTTAAAGAGTAAATGACAAAGAAAAAAGTTTTTTTTGAAGTATGGTGTTGGGGGTTTAGTCACTATATATGTGTGACTATTGTGACCTCATGGTTGATTTATAAGATTAAGTTTAATTTCTGCTGTATCACAAATATTCATCATATTATTTTCCATTGTGAATAATCACCAGATATTGAATATTGTTCACTTGCTGTGCAGTAGGACCTTGTTTATCCATGCTATATACAATTGCTTGCATCCAAGGTAAAGAGGAGTGACCTCATCCAAGGTAAGGAGCGGTGGCTGTGCTTTGCTGGAGCAGCACCGAAGAGATACTCTACGTCCAAGGTAAGAGAAACCCAAGTAAGACAGTAGGTGTTGCAAAAGGGCGTCAGAGGGCAGACACACTGAAACCACAATCACAGAAAACTAGCCAGTCTGATCACACAGACCACAGCCTTGTCTAACTCTATGAAACTAAGCCATGCCATGTGTGGCCACCCAAGACAGGAGGGTCATGGTGGAGAGGTCTGACAGAATGTGGTCCACTGCAGAAGGGAATGGCAAACCACTTCAGTATTCTTGCCTTGAGAACCCCATGAACAGTATGAAGAGGCAAAATGATAGGATACTGAAAGAGGAACTCCTCAGGATGATTAGTGCCTAATTATGCTACTGGAGATCAGTGGAGAAATAACTCCAGAAAGAACGAAGGGATGTAGCAAAGCAAAAACAATATCCAGTTGTGGATGTGACTGGTGATAGAAGCAAGGTTTGATGCTATAAAGAGAAATATTGCATAGCAACCTGGAATATTAGGTCCATGAATCAAGGCAAATTGGAAGTAGTCAAACAGGAGATGGGAAGAATGAACATCTACCTTCTAGGTATCAGCAAACTAAACTGGACTGGAATGGGTGAATTTAACTCAGATGTCCATTATATCTACTACTGTGGGCAGGCATCCCTTAGAAGAAATGAATGGAGTAGCCATCATGGTCAACAAAAGAGTCGACAAGGCGCATTCTCCCGAAATTGGTGAGGTACCATACTCTCCTAACCCTCATACTGAGCATTTCTGATTCAGGGGCCCAAGATAGTATTTGGAAGAAGCTGCAGCAGTAGCAGGAATTTGAGCAAGCATTCGTAACTTAAAAGCTTTCATATAACTAGAAATTAATCCAGTTACACAGTTACAGATGCAAGGCAAAATAGTCATTAAAACAAGTTAAAATGAAAATTAAAAGTCATGTTATATCCATAGTTAAAGTACAAAGTGTTGCACCAGTCCATTTTAGCGTTACTAGATGTCATCAGATGAAGAAGAGGCATCACACATGATTGTTGTCGAAGGTATTCTCAGACTTGGAGAAAGTCTTTTCCTTGAAGCGGAGATGTCCACCATGGGAAGCCTTCCACTGATGAAGAGGGGAGCGCTCCTCAGACCCAGCAGTTAAACCCATTGTGGAATGCAGTGTAGGAGTGAGGCCAGGACAGGAAGGCATTGTCTTTAGGATCAAAGGGCAGACTCACGATTTTTGGAGTCAGCAGAAGTAGGCTCACATAGATTATCAGGCCCATCTGAAAAGTACAAAGTCAGAGCATAGAAAGTAAAGACATAAAGTGAATGTACTTAGTTCTGGTTATGGTGCCATCTCTTAACTCAAGTGTGATGCACCCACAAATCATTTTTGGGCACTTTGACAGCTGTTGGAGAAGAAAGAATAACCTGATAAGGGCCTTCTCAGAGGGGCCCGAGGGATGGGTCCCCAGATCACAATGTTTTTATGAGGACCTCCGTTCCTGGCTTAAATAGAGGCTTGCTTGACTCAGAGGCTGGGTCAGAAGTTGTCTCCCAGAGTTCTGTTAATGCCTGTTGAAAACCTGAGAGCTGAGTTATGTAACTAGTTAATTCCAAGGATTCAGGGTTTATAACAATGTCTGTGCATAAGAAAGGCCTTCCATAAATACATTCAAAGGGGGCAGTACCTCCTTTTTGGGGGCAGTTCTAGACCTCATTAAAGTTATGGATAGGGCTTTAATCCAATTGTCCTGCATCTCTTGAGTTAATTTGCACAGATGTCTTTTGATAATATCATTAGCTTTTTCAGCCTTTCCTGAGGATTGGGGTCTCCAAGAACAGTGTAAGTGATATTCTATTCCTAGAGCTTTAGATACCCCCTGAGTGACAGCAAATATAAAAGCATAGCCATTGTCACACTGAAGGCTCCGTGGCAGCCCAAACCTGGGGATAATTTCATGGATTAAAATTTTTATAACCTCCTTAGCCTGTGCACTACTACAGGGAAAAGCCTCAATCCATCCAGTAAAAGTATCTACCCAAACTTGTAAGCAAGAATACCCATTAGCTTTTAGCATATGAGTAAAATCAATTTCCCAGTCTTCTCCAGGATACTTTCCACTTCATTGTAATCCAGATTTTGTTAGCTTCTCGGTCTTTGGGTTATTTTTTTTGACAAACCTCACACCTTTTGATAATGTTTTTTTTTACGTTTTCATTACATTTTTACCTTCAAACAGATGAGAAGCCATTTGGTAAGTACTCTCTGCACCTAAATGAAAACTCTGGTGTAAACTCTTAAGAATTTTCTACTGAGCATTTTCAGGAATTGTTAATCGTCTCTCCTAGGGCTATAACCATCTTTCATCAGTAATCTTTGCTCCTCTTTTCTCATATCTTGCTAATTCTTCCTCAGTATATTGAGGTTTTTCCTGTTCCATGGGACCTGTCCAGATCAAAGATGTCTGTAGTGAAGGGGTTTCATAAAGTGCCGCTTTTCTGGCTTGACAGTCAGCCAACTGATGATCTTTGGCTACTTTACTCCCATCCCTGCTGTGCCCTTTGCAATGCATAGCAACTACTTCTTTAGGACAATATATAGTAGTTAAAAGTCTCTCGATGTCTCTGAAAAGCTTAATAGGTTCTCCTGTTGCTGTGTTAAACTGTCTTTCTTTCAATATTGCAGCATGAGCATGTAAAATCAAATAAGCATACTTAGAATCAGTGTAGATATTTACTCGCTGCCCTTTGCTTAACTCTAGAGCTCAGGTCAGAGCCACAAGCTCCGCTAACTGAGCACTGGTTCCCTGGGGGAGAGATTTTGCTTTTAAAACCTGTTCAGCAGTCACCATGGCATAACTGTTTAATGCTTTTCATCCCAAACAAAAGAACTGTCACTTGTAAATATTTCCCTGTCAGGACTGTCTAATGGAGTATCCACTAGATCCTCCCGAGCTGCATAGTTTATAAAGTTAGAAATTGGGAACAATCCTGATCAGGTGTTTCATTTTCCTTCTCAGGAAGGAAAGTGGCAGGATTTAAATTTCCACAAAATTTAAGCTTAGTTACTGGTCCTTCTAACAATAATAACTATTTAAGAAACCTGCTGGGGTCCAGTAGGGTCCAGAAGGGGAACCTGAAGGAAAAACGGCATCGGCGAATGATTTAGAGAGAGATAAGGGAAGAATATTGTAGATAAGAAAATAGAGGAGAGAAAGAGGCTGATATTCCTTGGTTCACATAGAAAGCCAATAAAACTTTGAGACAAGAAGTTTGCCCTGTTCACCGCGGCCACAGGTGCCTTTTCAGTCTCCCAAGGGAGTGAAGATGCAGAACGTCTTCTCTTTCAGGTCTTAGAAACCCAGGCAAATAATTGAAGGCAGGGAGCCTCTATGCTCCAAGGGGTCAGCCTGAAAAAAAGAGGGAAGCAGAGGGAGAAAATGATTGACGCGGGGAGACCAAGCTTCTTCAGTGAGCGAGACCCAATAGCTTTATTATTAAAAGGCATTTTTATACCTTGTCTTATACATAGAGGGAAATGAAAGATGCAAAGTCATACAGAGTCAGCCCAAACATTACATCTGTTTTGTATTTATTGAAACCAGGATTTTTCTGCAAATCTTTCCCATAAACAATATTGTGTACATTATCTTCTGGTCTTGGATGCCTGTGAACATTTTATGACGCTCTTTTGATAAAGGCTTCTCAACCAGAAAACTTATTTTCCCTCAAAGTGTTTTTTTCTTTATATTTCTAATCTATGTCAACCTCAGAAAATATCAAACAGAGTTACATTCTCACGAAGCAAAGGGGCAGTGAGTTACAAGAAAGAACCAATTAGCTCAAAAGTTTGATGTGGTTAATTTCAAGGCTACACTTGTTTTTCTTACTTTCCAACTATGTTAACTAATGCACTCCCCCAGGTGCACAGTGGATAAGAGATATGGGAACTTAGCAACAAGCATTGGCCCAATAATGAAATCCTATGCCTAGTGCTACTCTAATAAATTTTAACTCTTTAAAATGCTCTATATTTTAGGCTTTATGTGCCTCTCATAGTTGGGAGGCTGTAAATAATCATATGCAAAGCTGCAAGAGTCTAGATATACCTGCCAAGCAAGCTAGAATGCTAACAGAGGGATTTTGATTGGAAATATTCTTCTCATGTCCAGGAGACTTATTAGCTATAGCCCTAAGTTAATTTTCTCCAGAGAAACATTGTCAGGAATAGCCCCCTGTTCATGTCAGAGGAGTTGGTGAAAATCATGAAATAGTAAAACAGACATATTCTGGTTTTGGGTGGATGCTCAAGAAAGCCTAGGGGGCCCATTGAGTCCTGAAGCCTTGCTTAATAGTTCTCTTCCACATGACCTTGTCATGGGTGTGATCTCCCATGGTGGCTCCCGGCAGAAGCCTACTGTCTGTATGAATTTAAGATTTCACTCACATCATGAGAAGTCAGTACAGTAAGGTTTCATCCATTAATTATTTTTAAAGCTTCAGGTGTTAATAAAGCCGCTGCCCCAGTTACTCTTAGGCAGTGGGGCCACCCACGTGAAATTAAATCTAATTTTCTGTCTAGATAAGCAATAGGTTACTGGTGAGGACCTTGGGGTTGTGTCAAAACTCCCAAGGACATACCTTTTCTTTCAGTGACAAACGTATTAAATTCTGACCCTGTGGGCAAGCTCAAAGCTGGAGCTTACAGGAGAGCAGTATCTGGAGACCAAACCAGTTTGTCGGTTTGGGCCTGCTGAGTTTCAGCTATGTTTATTTAAAGGCCGGGCAAGTTCCCCATAACCTGGAATCCAAATGTGACAGTAGCCTGTGATTCCCAAAAATCCTCTCAATTGTCCTTAAGTCGTAGGTAGTTGATGATTTAGTATAGGTTTAATTCTCTCAAGGCCTATGGCCCTAGTCCCTTCTGATATGATTAGGCCCAGATATCTAACAGATTGCTGACAAAGTTGAGCCTTTTTTCTTGATGCCTTGTAATTGCAGCCTGCCAGAAAGTTTAAGAAATCTTCTGAGGCTTGTGAACAAGCTTCCTCTGTCTCAGCACAGAGCAAAATATCATCTACATATTGTAGCATCACCCCTTCAGAACTATGAAAGTTTTGTAGATCCCGTGACAAACATTGTTCAAATAAATGAAGACTGTCATGATCCCTGGGACAAAACTGTCCAGGTTAACTGAGAAGCTGGCTGCGTAGGGCCTTCAAAGGCAAATAGACATTGACTTTCCTCTGCCAAAGGCACAGAATAGAAGGCATCTTTTAAATCAATTACTGAGAAATATTTGGCTCATTCAGGAATGTCAGACAATAGAGTATAAGCATTAGGCACCACGGGGTGTAAAGGAACTACAGCCTCATTTATTATTTGTAAATCTTGAACTAGTCTCCATTTACCATTTGATTTCTTTATATCCAAAATAGGAGTGTTGCAAGGACTGTTATTGGGAATTAATAGTCCCTGCTCCTTTAAATTTTTGATGATGGGTTTTAAGCCTTCCTTAACTTTTTTCAGTTGATACTGCTTCTTATGTGGAAATAAGTGAGGGTCTTTGAGCTTGACAACTACAGAAATAGCATTTTATGCATGACCCACAGATTTTCCATCAGCCCATACTCTAGGATTTACATTTTGCTCAACTAAAGGGAGAGAAAGGGAGGGCTCCATATTCATGAAAACAGAGGCATGGACCTTGCTCTGTATACCCCTCCCTAAAAGAGGTGAGGGAGACTCTGGCATGATCAGAAACTTGTGAAAATAGCACAGAGTCCCAGTCACAAATTACAGAAAAAAATACCTTTGGGCTTGTCCAGACAGTCTCATTACGGAAGAGGATTGTGAAGAAAGTGGGCCAGGGGCTCCAGTAAGCACAGAGTAAGTTGTCCCAGTATCTAAAAGGAAATCAACAGATTGGCCCCGCACAGTTATTAATACCAGTGGTTCCTCAGGTGTAATTAGGACGGGAGCTTGTGTGGGGACCCCCAGGCACCTTCAGTCCTTGAGAGTACAACCCTGGAGACCTACGCTTCTGAAGGCAGTCTCTCTTCCAGTGTGGTCCTTTGCAGACAAGATGTGGAGCCAGAGGCGGCTTAGATGCCTGAGGGCAATCCCACTTGAGGTGCCCCTCCTTTCCACAGTAATAGCAAACCCATCTCTTTTCACCTGGGTCCCTCTGGGCATTTTTCTCTGGCTATTTAAGAACGGTTTTCATAGCCATTGCAAAGGCTTCCACCTGTTCCTTTGACTTTCTCTGCCCTTCTTTCTTTTCTTTATATTCCCTACCATAATAGACTGTCTGAGCCAGTTGTAACAGATTATCTAAAGACTGATTTGGTCCATACGCCCATTTTAAAAGCTTACGATGGATATCTGGAGACGATTGAGTGAGAAATCTATCCTTTAAGATCACTTTTCTCTCTACACTTTCAGGATCAATCTCAGTGAATCTGTGAAGGGCTTCTCTAGTCTATCTAGGAATTTACCAGGAGCTTCTTTCTCCTCCTGTTCTATATCAGCCAATTTGTCATAGTTTAAAGGCTTAGCACACACTTGCCTGAGTCCTTCAAGAATACATCTGACAAAATGACTTTGATCCCATCTTCTTTTAGCTGTGTTGTAGTCCCAGTCTGGTTCTGTAGTTGGAACTACCTGATTTCCAGTGGGAAGGCAAATATTTTGTCCTCTCTCTTCCCTACTGATTTATTACCAAACCATTTATCTCCATGTGCCAAAATGTGTCATTGCTCAGTCGTGTCTGACTCTTTGTGACACCACAGACTGTAGCCTATGAGGCTCCTCTATCCATGGGATTGTCCATGGCAAGAGTACTGGAATGGGTTGCCATTTCCTTCTCCAGGGGATCTTCCCGACCCAGGGATTGAACACAGGTCTCCTGCATTGCAGGCAGATGCTTTGCCCTCTAAGCCACCAGGGGTTCATCTCCATAGGCAATCGCTTTTCCCAAAACTTGACTCTTTGAGTCAGGAGTCAGTGTCTGTCCCAAGATATACATCACAACTTTCTAAGTGAGGTGATAAAGCAAAGTAATACCTTTCGAAGTTCTAATATATTTTCCTGGGTCCTCTAAATAGTCTCCCAGATCCTCCTTGATTCTTTGTATTTCTTGATAAGAAAAAAGCTGATTATTTCTCCCGGTGGGTGCTTCATGAAGACATAACAGCTTGTGTGGCTCTTCCTCAGTCCCTCTGACTGCTCTGTGCATATGATCCCAGGGATAGATTGGAGAAACCTGCTTTCCTTTTTCTCTTTGTCTCCTGTCCTCCATCTCATCTCTTACTTCTATGGTCTGAGTTTCTAGTGAAACCAGAGTAGTCTGAGGTCATACTGAGACAGCAGATGTTTGGACCTCTACGTCGGCAGTTTGAATGTCAGTTTGGGTTTCCACTGAGACAAAGGTAACCCTTCTTCGGGGCAGAGTGGGGGGTGGTGGGTGGGTGGGTTGTTCTCTGGCTTTCAGTTTGTTCAGTTGGGAGCCCTGGGTACGGGGGCAAGTAGGAGGACAGGAGGGAGCTAAAGGTTTCACACCCAAATCTATGCCCTTAGGACATGAGTCTGGCATATTTCGCAGAGAGAAAAAGGGCAACACGTATGCTACTTCTACCCATTTCCCTTGTTCTTTACAGAACCGGTTTAATTGTAAAACTCTATTATACTTAAGAGACCCTCCAACAGGCCACCATTCGCTGTCCTCCGGTGGGTACTGCGGCCATGCAGTATCACATAGGAAGACCAGATGTGTCTTATTTAAGCCCTCAGGATCAAATCTATCCCAGTTTTTCAGGATACAGTTCAAAGAAGTGAGGCTGGAATTGTTAGCTCCCATCTGTAAGAGAGAAAAAAAGTGACCAGCGCCATCTTTCTACTGGAGGCGTCCCTCCCTGCTCTAGATGGGGGTGTAGACAGACTTTACATCAAAAGCTTTTCCTTTCTGGTTAGACTTAGTCTGTCCCATATCGACACAGGAGTCATACTCATCCCTCTCAGTTCTATCACCAAGATGGGGTGGTGATGCACCAGGGGTAGACCTGATGGCATACCTGACTGACATCCAGCTCTTCACCATTAAAACCTTGCTTGCCTCTGATGCCACCCAGGGTGAAATCAGAGTAACCTTCCAGAATGCCTCCCAGGCTAAACTGCTGAGGGAAACATTCGTCACCTGAGTGCCTGTGCACGACCCAGAGTATTTTCCTGACAGCAAAAAGGCCGATATGAACATAAAACTGAGATGTTCCTTCCAAGCGTCACCACACCAGTATAAGAGCCTCCTCTGGTCCACTAAGAGCCAGCGTTACCAAAGGAAGAAAAAACCATTGTAATTCCAATCTGAGTAACCTTTAACCTAAAAGGTGCTCTTGGAGCTAGAGCTCCATCTAGCTTCCAAACTTTCGATTCCTAACAAGGCTAGGCCCTTCCTGACTATCAATCCAAGTTTGGGACCTAAGTAACAGTACACCATAACAGCATAGATCAAAGTCCTCTCTCTAGTCCCTAGTGAGGCTAGGCACTTTCTGACTACCAATCCAAGTTTGGGACCTAAGTAACAGTAAACTATAACAGCATAGATTACAAGTCCCATAGATCACCAGTCTATGATCTGATAGATTAATTTAGTACCTCTAATTTCCAAGGAGTTATGAAACAGTCAAAGAGACTGAAAAGTTTGACCAAGAAAGGAGAGTTTGGTCCACAGGCTTTGCCTATTTCTGGTCAGTTTCCCAAAGGAGACATTGGGTGCCTCTTGGCATTAGCAGGTCAGTATATACCCCCAACAGGTTTTTGCCATAAGCTGTGTGAGGTAATCGTGGAACCGCAGAGCAGGGCTCCTCACTTGTTTCGCTCAGGGCATGTCATTCTTTCACACAAGCACACTGTAGAGTTTGTAAAGTACAGCAGAAAAAGTGTTCACTAGGAGAAAAAAGAACTAGAGCTCCAAGCATCCTTACCTTGTCCTGAGGGACCCCGGATGAGCCCTGAAGATGAAAGGTTGTTGCTGAATGAAAAGACATCAGGATTCTTGGCCTCTGGAGGAGAAGAATTCAATCCGGGGCCAGAGACAAGGCTTGATCACTCAGAGATTTTGTATAATAAAGTTTTATTAAACTATAAAAGAGATGGAGAAAGCTTCTGACATAGGCATCAGAAGGAGGCAGAAAGAGTGCCCACTGCTAGTCTTCAGCTGGATGTTATATAGTCACTAGCAGTCTGTTAATAAAAGAAAGGAATGTCTTAAAACTCAGAATGGCACCAGGCCCCTCATCCATAAGTTGCATTCTGGGATAATCTTGGCACCAGATGATTCATCACCATCCCGGACCATAAAATGATTGACTTGAATCTTGTAGAAGGGCAGATTACCATAGAAATAGTTTTGTTTACATAGATTAGGGGAACAATATCTGAGTATAACATACTGGTTTGCCAAGTAGATTCTGAGCTGTTAGACAGGACCAACTTGAAAACAGAGTCTGGGGTAAATGCATAGTACATTAACATAGCGTAAGACAAACATTTCCATAAGAAAAATGCATTGATTAACTCAAGGTTTGAGAATAGTTAACTTCAGATGAAACCAGGTGTCATTATAGCAACACAGTATTTTTAAAAAGACCTCCTTTTAAATTTGTATAGAGAAGAAAAAATATTGCTAGTTTGTTCCCTTCTGCTGCTTAAGAGAGATAAAAATGTCTGACACTTGCAGCCTATTTCCTCCGTTTGGAGACCCCTGGCCTTCCTACCTGTTACCCTCTCAGCATGCTGTGATTCATGGGGTGGCAAAGAGTCAGACACGACTGAGAAACTGAACTAAACTGAAGTGAAGTTAATTGTAGTCTTTCAGTCCTGTCTGACTCTTTGCAACCCCATGGACTGTAGCCTACCAGGCTCCTTGGTCCATGTGATTTTCTAGGCAAGAGTACTGGAGTGGGTTGCCATTTCCTTTTCCAGGGGATCTTCCGGACCCAGGGTTCGAACCAGGGTCTTCCACGTTGCAGGCGGATGCTTTACCATCTGAGCTACCAGGGAAGCCCCAACTAAACTGAACTAATCCCAAACTCACATTCCTTACCTCCTACCCACACTCAACCTTGGCAACCAGAAGTCTATTCTCTATATTGGTAAGCTTGTTTTTGTTTCATAGATAAGTTCATTTTATTATACTTTAGATTCCATATGAAAGTGATATCATTTGATATTTGTCTTGTTCTTTCTGACTTACTTCACTTAGCATAATCTCTAGATTCATCCATGATGTTGTAAATGTCATAATTTTGTTCATTTTAATGACTGACCAATATTCAATTGTGTGTGTATATACGTCAATCTTCTTTACTCATTCATCTTTTGATAGAAATTTAGGTTGTTTCTATGTCTCAGCTATTGAAAATAGTTCTTCTATGATCACAGGGGTGCTTGTATCTTTTTGAATTGTAGTTTGTCTGGGTGAATGCCCAAGAATTGGATTGCTGGATCATATGTTAACTTAATTTTTAGTTATTTCAAATATCTTCATACTGTTTTCCATAGTTGTTGTTGTTTAGTCATTCACTTCTGTCTGACTCTTTGTGACTCCATGGACATCAGCATGCCAGGCTTTCCTGTCCTGCACCATCTCCCAGAGCATGCTTGAACTCATGTTCACTGAGTCCACTGAGCTATCTGTGGACCTGTCTTGCCAGTTTTCCTGGAGCAGAGAATACTTCATTTCTGCTCTATATCCTCAGGTTCTTTAGGTGGTATCAGAGGTCAGTAGCTTCAGCATGATTTAATCACAATTATTGGGCTTCCTTGATAGCTCAGTTGGTAAAGAATCTGCCTGCAATGAGGGAGACCTGGGTTTGAACCTTGGGTTGGGAAGATCCCTGGAGAAGGGAAAGGCTACCAACTCCAGTATTCTGGCCTGGAGAATTCCATGGATTGTATAGTCCCTGGTGTCACAAAGAGTCAGACAGAACTGAGCAACTTTCACTTTAATCCTTGTAGAAGTACATTTCAAGCACCCATGGCAAGTGCCAATTGGTGGTTGATAAATCATGGTGTTATCATGAACTTCAAATGAGATAGTGTATGTAAAATTCCTAAGTAAATATTAAAACTCTACACAAATAATAGCAAATATGAATGTTTTTATTTTATAGCTAACATTTGAAAGAAACCACTTCTTCTCTGTTCCTTTAAAATATCTTTGGCATTTTTACCTCTGTAACAAGTTTCTCATCTATTCTCACTGTGGAAATGATCTTCACTATTGTCTACTAGTTAACATTCTTGGCTTATTATTCCTCCTCAAGTTCCAAATTCTTCATGAAATCTAAAAACCCTAGTGTAATTTAAAAAAATTTCAGATATTTAGATTTCAATTCCAATGATGACTTAATTAGGATATTTAACATTCCTGAGACTATTTTCCCCCTGTTTGTAAAGTTTGAAAATGCATTTCTATTATTAATTAATGCATAATAATTAATTAGTTAATGCATATCTTTAATTAGGAGAAATTAAATAAACACTGATACATGTAAGTCATGAGAGTGTTGTGTATGTGTGTATATATGTATATGTGTGTGTGTATATATATATATATAACATAGAAATGTGCTATTTTCTCTTGTCTCTTACCCATTTTTGTCTTGCAACTTCTCAGATGCTGATTTTAAATATCTGTGGGTCTTTGTTACTGAGTTATTTTATATGTCATTAATATTTTTAATTTCTTTGAGGGAAGGCACTGTGCCAATACATCCTTCTAACCCGCAGTAGTTCTGAACTTAGCATTGGACCAGTAGGAAAATGCCCAATGAGTCACTGATTAGTAAGATTAGCAACTCATTCCATTTGCTGATATGCAACTTAACTGAAGTTAAACACACATTGTCACACAAGCACACATTGTCAACTTTATTACCATAATAAGTGTAGGTCTTCCCTGTATCTGATAACACTATATTTCAAGTTAAATTTTAGGAGCCATTTGACTTTCACAGAAATGATCCCCAGATAATGGAAGATCTGATTATCCTGATAAGATTATAACATGTGTTATTCTTGAGGAGACAGGTGCTTTTAGTGAAAGAAGGGAAGTACCAGAGAAGAGACTTCCCACGTGAAGAGCATGTATTTGACAGGAATATGACAGCAACCTTAAGCTTCCATCACAGTGATTTGGCAATCACTATTGTTATATAAAAGTAATCATGGTTTGTTCACCTGCAACATAATTCAATCAACTGAGTTGACTCTATCCTTAAATGACACAAAATTTTAGACCTTGAGTGAAGTGAGAAACTTCCTCATTAACGATTCACTTCCTATCTCAATGACTGTGTACTTTGGCCTCTACTTACCCACGGTAGTGCCTTCCACATTAAATATAAGAGCCAAAAAGGCGGAGACCAGATCTCTGAGATTTTCTTTGATTATTTATATACCCTAAGGCTTTTGCATTACCAAATGCTACTTAAGTACTGAAGTTGAAGTATTCAAAGTAAATGATAATTTTAATCAAATGATCTAAAAAACTCTATTTCTTGGTACCATAATAGCACTAGTAAAAATATTTCTGCTGGAGCATTTTTGCAGATAATTTTCATTAAAAAGAAAGAGATCAAAGATAGAAAGAATGCCTGTGCTCTCCAGAGAGATGCCGAAAGTAATTATAGTTTGGCTTACGTAAGCCAATATTGCATATTTTGAAGACAATCTCCCAAATGATATTATTGTGTACAATGTTACAAATATGGCAGTAATAAAGCATTTCTACTGTGTATTTCAGCTAGCAGTTAACATCTCTAAGTATTAGTGCCTTCATTTGTAAATGATACTGTATTGCTATTATATGAATTCAAGCCTTAGGTACTGCAGCAGGCTAAAGATCTCAAGTAATGGAACAGTTTTATTTGATTGTGTAATTTTGGTATCAGATGATTCCTGAAGATACCAAAAAAGACACAATGAGATTTTTCAACTATCAAATCATATCTAGATCACTAGAATTTTATATAAAAATTAGGGGTACTCTAATGGCTTAACATATTAAATAGATTTTCCCCTAATTTAAAGTTATAGTTTAATAAGATCAGAATAAGATTTCACATGTGGCATAGACAAGATAGGTCTTAAGAAAGAGACTTAAGAAGCTCAGCTCTTTTATATGCCCTACCTGAAAATATACTATTGCCCGCAAGTCCTCAGTTCAGTCTCTCAGTTGTGTGTGACTTTTTGGGACCCCGTGGACTGCAGCACACAAGGCTTCCTTGTCCATCACCAACTCCTGGAGCTTGTTCAAACTCATGTCCATTGAATTGGTGATACCATCCAAAAATCTAATCCTCTGTCATCCCCTTCTCATTCTGCCTTCAATCTTTTGCAACAACAGTAAATTTTTCAGTGAGTCAGTTCTTCACATCAGGTGGCCAAAACATTGGAGTTTCACCTTCAGTATCAATCCTTCCAATGAATATTCAGGACTGATTTCCTTTAAGACTGAGTAGTTTGATCTCTTTCAGTCCAAGGGACTCACAAGAGTCTTCTCCACCATCACAGTACAAAAGCATCAATTCTTCAGAGCTCAGCTTTCCTTATGGTCTAATACTCACATCCGTACATGATGACTGGACAAATCATAGCTTTGACTAGATTGACCTTTATAGGTAAAGCAATGTCTCTGCTTTTTAACATACTGCCAAGGTAGGTCATAGATTTTGTTCCAAGGAGCATATATCTTTTAATTTCATCTTCAGTGATTTTGGAGTGCAAGAAAATAAAGTCTCTCACTATTTCCATTGTTTCCCGATCTATTTGCCATGAAATGATGGGACCAGATGCGATGATCTTTGTTTTCTGAATGTTGAGTTTTATACCAGCATTTCCACTCTCCTCTTTCATTTTCATCAAGAATCTCTTTAGTTCTTCTTCACTTTCTACCAAAAGGGTGGGGTCATCTGCATATCTGAGGCTACTGATAGTTCTCTTAGCAAGCTTGATTCCAGCTTGTGCTTCATCCATCCCGGAATTTTACGTGATGTACTCTGCATACAAGATAAATGAGCAGCGTAAAAATACATAGCCTTGATGCATGCCTTTCCTGGTTTGAAACGAGTCTGTTGTCCCATGTATAGTTCTAACTGTTGTTTCTTGACCTGCATACAGATTTCTTAGGCGGCAGGTAAGGGGGTCTGATATACCCACCTCTTGAAAACTTTTCCCACTTTGTTGTGATCTAGACAGTCAAAGGCTTTGGTATAGTCAATAAAGCAGAATCGGATGATTTCTGGTATTCTCTTTCTTTTTCAGAGACCCAACAGATATTAACAATTTGATGTCTGGTTCCTCTGCCTTTTCTAAATCCAGCTTGAACATCTGGAAGTTTTCAGTTCACATACTATTGAGGCCTAACTTGGAGAATTTTGAGCATTACTTTACTAGCTCGTGAGATGAGTGCAATTGTGTGGTAGTTTGAGCAGTCTTTGGCACTGACTTTCTTGGTGATGAGAATGAAAATCAACATTTTCCAGTCCTGTGGTCACTGCTGAGTTTTCCAAATTTGATGACATATTGAGTGCAGCACTTTAACAGCATTATCTTTTAGAATTTGAAATAGCTCAACTGGAATTCCATCACCTCTACTAGTTTTGTTCATAGTGATGCTTACTAAGGCCCATTTGACTTCACATTCCAGCATGTCTGGATCTAGTTGAGTGATCACACCATCGTGGTTATCTGGATCATGATGATTTCTTTTTTTTTAAATATAGTTCTTCTGTGTATTCTTGCCACCTCTTCTTAATATCCTCTGATTCTGTTAGGTCCATAATATTTATGTCGTCTATTGTGTCCATTTTTGCATAAAATATTGTCTTGTTATCTCTAATTTTCTTGAAGAGATCTCTACACTTACCCATTCTGTTGTTTTCCTCTATTTCTTTGTGTTGATCATTGAAGAAGACTTTGTTATCTCTCCTTGCTATTCTTTGGAACTGCATTCAGATTTATATATTTTTTATTCTCCTTTGCATCTAGCTTCTTTTCTTTTCTCAACTATTTGTAAGGCATTTTCAGGCAACCGTTTTGCCTTTTCGCATTTCTTTTTCTTGGGGATGGTCTTGATCACTGACTCCTGTACAATGTAATGAACCCTAGTCCATAGTTCTTCAAGCACTCTGTCTATCAGATCTAATTCCTTGAATGTATTTGTCATTTCCACTGTGTAATTTAAGGGCTTTATTTAGGTCATACCTGAATGGCCTAGTGGTTTTCCCTACTTTCTTCAACTTAAGTCTGAGTTTGGCAATAAGGAGTTCATGATCTGAGCCACAGTCAGCTCCTAGTCTTGTTTTTGCTGACTGTACAGAGCTTCTTCATCTTTGGCTGCAAATATAATCAATCTGATTTTGGTATTGATCATTTGGTGATGTCCGTATGTAGAGTCATCTCTTGTGTTGTTGGAAGTGGGTGTTTGCTATTACCAGTGTGTTCTTTTTGCAAAACTCTGTTAGCCTTTTCCCTGCTTCATTTTGTACTCCAAGGCCAAATTTGCCTGTTATTTCAGACATATCATGGCTTCCTACTTTTGAATCCAAATCTCCTATAACAAAATGGACATCTTCTTGGGGTGTTAATTCTAGAAGGTCTTGTAGATCTTCATAGAACTGTTCAACTTCAGCTTCTTCAGCATTATTGGTTGGGGAATAGATTTTGATTACTATTAAAATGGCTTGCCTTGGATATGAACAGAGATCATTCTGTCGTTTTTGGGACTGCATCCAAGTACTTCGTTTTGGACGCTTTTGTTGACTATGAGGCTACTCCATTTCTTCTAAGGGATTCTTGCCCACAGTAGTAGATATAATAGTCATGTGAGCTAAATTCACCCGTTCCAGTTCATTTTACTTTGCTGATTCCTAAAATGATGCTCACTCTTGCCATCTTTTGTTTAACCACTTCCAATTTACCTTGATTCATGGACCTAACATTCCAGGTTCCTAAGCAATATTGCTCTTTACAGCATTGAACTTTAGTTGCATCACCAGTCATATCCACAATTCGGTGTTCTCTTGTTTTGCTTTGGCTCCATCTCTTCATTCTTTCTGTAGTTATTTCTCCACTCTTCTCCAGTAGCATCTTGGACACATACTTACCTGGGGAGTTCATCTTTCAGTGTCATATCCTATTGCCTTTCCATGCTGTTCATTAGTTTCTCAAGGCAAGAATACTGAAGTGGTTTGCCATTTTCTTCTCCAAGAGACCACATTTTTACAGAACTCTCCAACATGACCCATCTGTCTTGGGTGGCCCTTGATGGCATTATTCATATTTTCATTGAGTTAGACAAGGCTGTGGTCCATGTGGTCATTTTGATATGTTTTCTGTAATTGTAGTTTTCAGTCTGTCTGCCCTCTGAAGGATAAGGATAACAGGCTTATGGCACCTTCCTGTTGGGAGAGACTGACTGTGGGGGAATCTGGGTCTTATTCTAATGCAGGGGGGAGGCATGCTCAGTAAATCTTTAATCCAGTTTTCTGTTGATGGTCAGAGCTGTGTTCCCTCCCTCTTGTTTGACCTGAAATCAAACTATGGTGGAGCTAATGAAGATAATGGTGACCTTCTTAAGGTCCCATTCAAGCACTGCCACACTCAGTGCCCCCAAACCTACAGCAGTCCTCCACTGACTTACACCTCTGACGGAGACTCCTAGACACTCACAGGCATGTCTGGGGCAGTCTTTTGTGGGTTCTCTGCTCTTTTCTTCATGTGCTTAGGTGTACCTATAAATGTTAGACTTAGTTCAAGAAACTGGTTCATTTTGGAATGGGTTACCAATTCTTTCTGCAGGGTATCTTAGATTTCCAGGGATTGAGCCCACATCTCCTGCATTGTAGGCAGGTTCTTTACCATAGAACCACAAGGAAAGCCTGGACTCTTATAAATAATATAACAAAAACACAATTTTCACACTAAAAATAAAACTATTAATACATTTTAAATGTCATAAAATGTCTAAGAACTGGAGTTTGACAAAATGCTGCAAAAAAGATTCTGTAATTGTCTGACTCAGTTGAAAACCCTTAAAATTAAGGTTGAGGTGGTTTGCCTAAGATAATATAGTTAAGAAGTAAAAAAGAGTTGGCAGCAAAATGCTTTAATATGTTTATAATTTTATTTTTATGTAAGCTAGTTGGAAAGATATATAAAATTTTAAGATACTCAGGAAAATTTTGTATAAAAATTTTATATTTATTATAATTTTGTAAAAAAAAAAAAAAGCCTGATGGACTACAATCCATGGGGTTGAAAAGAGCTGGAGACAACTGAGAGACTCAGCACAGGACAGGGTCCTTTAGAAATATCTATCTGAAATAAATATGGTTCAGACACTAAGAATTTGCCTGCAATAGAGGAGACCTGGGTTTGAACCCCTGGAGAAGAGAATTGTTAACCAGTCGAATCAGTTCAGTTGCTCAGTCCTGTCCAACTCTTTGTGACCCCATGGATTGCAGCACACCAGGCTTCCTTGTCCATCACCAACTACCGGAGCTTACTCAAATTCAGTCCATCAAGTCGGTGATGTCATGCAATAATCTCATCCTGGGTCGTCTACTTCTCCTGTCTTCAATCTTTCCCAGCATCAGGATCTTTCCCAATGAGTCGGTTCTTCACATCAGGTGGCCAAAGTATTGGAGTTTCAGCATCAGTCCTTCCAATTAATGATCAGGACTGATTTCCTTTAGGATTGACAGGTTGGAACTCCTTGCAGTCCAAGGAACTTTCAAGAGTCTTCTACAACACCACCGTTCAAAAGCACCATTACTTTGGCGCTCAATTTATTACAGTCCAACTCTCACATCCATACACAACTACTGAAAATGATAGCTTTTACTAGATGGACAGTTGTTGGTAAAGTAATGTCTTTGCTTTTTAATACTCTGTTGAGGTTGGTCATTGCTTTTCTCCCAAGCAGCAAGAATCTTTTAATTTCATGGCTATAGTCACCATCTGCAGTGATTTTGGAGCCCCCCAAAATAAAGTCTTTCACTGTTTCCATTGTTTCCCAGCTATTTGTCATGAAGTGATGGGACAAGATGTCATGATCTTAGTTTCCTGAATGTTGAGTTTTAAGCCAGCTTTTCACTCTCCTTTTCACTTTCATCAAGAGGCTCTGTAGTTCTTCTTCACTTTCTGCCATAAGAGTGGGGTCATCTGAGGTTAGTGATATTTCTCCCAGCAATCTTGATTCCAGTTTGTGCTTCATCAAGCCAGGTATTTCGCATGATGTTCCCTGAATATAAGATAAATGAAAAGGGTGACAATATACGTGATGTACACCTTTCCCGATTCGGAACCAGTCTCTTGTTCTATGTCTGGTTCTAACTATTGCTTCTTAAGCTGCATACAGATTTCTCAGGGGGTAGTTAAGGTGGTCAGGTATTCCCATCTCTTGAAGATTTTTCCCCATTTGTTGTGATCCATACAGTCAAGGACAGTGGCATAGTCAGTAAAGCCAAGGTAGATTTTTTTTTTTTTCCTGGAATTTTTTTTCTTCTTCAATGAGCCAGTGCATATTGGAAATTTGATGTTTGGTTCCTCTGCCTTTTCTAAAATCACCTTGAATATCTAGAAGTTCATGGTTCACATACTGCTAAAGCCTGGCTTGGAGAATTTTGAACATTGTTTTGCTAGTGTGTGAGATGAGTGTAATTGTGAAGTAGTTTGAGTATTCTTTGGGATTGTCTTTCTTTCGGATTGGAATGAAAACTGACCATTTCCAGCCCTGTGGCCACTGCTGAGTTTTCCAGATTTTCTGGCATATTGAGTACAGCACTTTCACAGCAACATATTTTAGGATTTGAAGTAGCTCAACTGAAATTCTATCACCTCCACTGAGTGAGTGAGTGAGTGAGTGAGTGAGTGAAGTCGCTCAGTTGTGTCTGACTCTATGCAAATCTGTGAACTGTAGCCTACCAGGATTCTCCGTCCATGGGATACTTCAGACAAGAATATTGGAATGAGTTACCATTTCCTTCCCCAGGGGATCTTCCAGACCCAGGCATCGAACCCGGGTCTCCCACGTTGGAGGCAGATGCTTTAACCTCTGAGCCACCAGGTAAGCCACCTCCACTAGCTTTGTTCATAGTGATGTATCCTAAGACCCACTTGACTTCACATTCCAGGATGTCTGGCTCTAGGTGAGAGATCACACCATCATGGTTATCTGGGTCATAATGATATTTTTTGCATAGTTTTTCCATGTATTCTTGCCACCTCTTCTTAGTATCCTCTGATACTGTTAGGTCCATACTATTTCTGTTCTTTATTGTACTCATCATTGCATGAAATATTCCCTTGGTATCTCTATTTCCTTGAAGAGATCTCCAGTCTTTCACATTCTATTCTTTTCCTCTTTCTGTGCATTGATCACTGAGGAAGGCTTTCTTATCTCTCCTTGCTATTCTTTGGAACGCTGCATTCAAATGTGTATATCTTTCCTTTTCTCCTTTGCCTTTAGCTTCTTTTCTTTTCTCAGCTATTTGTAACGCATCCTCAGACAACAATTTTGTCTTTTTGAATTTTTTTTTCTTGAGGATGGTCTTGATCTATGCCTCCTATACAACGTCCCTAACATCTGTCCATAGTTCTTCAGGCACTCTGTTTATCAGACCTAATCCATTGAATCTACTTGTCACTTCCACTGTATTATCATAAGGGATTTGATTTAGGTCATACCTGAATGGTCTACTGGTTTTCCCTACATTTTAAAGTCTGAATTTGGCAATAAGGAGTTCATGATGTGAAACTACCTCACAGTTGCACTCATCTCACGTATTAGTAAAGTAATGCTCAAAGTTCTCTAAGCCAGGCTTCAGCAGTATGTGAACTGTGAACTTCCAGATGTTTAACCTGTTTTTTTTTTTGGTCTTTTGTTATTATTATTATTATTTTAATTTTAAAATCTTTAATTCTTACATGCGTTCCCGAACACGACCCCCCCCCCACCTCCCTCCCCACAACAACTCTCTGGGTCATCCCCATGCACCAGCCCCAAGCATGCTGCACCCTATGTCAGACATGGACTGGTGATTTAATTCTTACATGATAGTTTACGTGTTAGAATTCCCATTCTCCCAAATCATCCCACCCTCTCCCTCTCCCTCTGAGTCCAAAAATCCGTTATATATAACCTGGTTTTAAAAATGGCAGGGGAACCAGATATCAAATTGCCAACATCCACTGGATCATGAAAAAAGCAAGAGAATTCAAGAAAAACATCTATTTCTGCTTGATTGGCTATACCAAAGTCTGACTGTGTGGATCACAATAAACTGTGGAAAATTCTGAAAGGGATGGGAATACCAGACCACCTAACCTGTCTCTTGAGAAACCTATGTGCAGATCAGGAAGCAACAGATAGAACTGGACATGGAACAACAGACTGCTGGGGTCCAGCCCTGGTGGATCCAGGGTAATTAGAAGCGGGGATGGAGTCGGTGATTGATTTAGAGAGAGATAAGAAAAAAATGTTGTAGATAAGAAAATAGAGAAGAGAAAGAGGCCGATATTCCTTGGTTTACATAGAAAGCCAATAAAACCCCCAGACAAGGAGTTTGCCCTGTTCATGGAGGCTATGGGTGCCCTCACGGTCTCCTGAGGGAGTGAAGATGCAGAACATCTTCCCATTCAGGTCTTAGACACCCAGGCAGATAAGTGAATGCAGGGAGCCTCTATGCTCCAAGGGATCAGCCTGAAAAAAAAAGGAGTAAGTGAGAGAAAAAAAAGACATGGGGTGACCAAGCTTCCTTGAGCGAGGCCTGTTACTTCATTTTCAAAAAGGACTTTTATACCTTTCCCACAAATGATGTTGTGTACATTACCTTCTGGCCTTGGAGGCCTTTGAAACATTTTATGACCTTCTTTTGATAAAGGCTGCTCAACCAGAAAATTTATTTTCCCTCAAAGTGTTTTTTTCTTTTTATTTCTAATCTATGTTAGCCTCAGAAAGTATCAAAGTTACATTTCTCACGGAGCAAAGGTGCAGTAAGTTACAACAAAGAAAGAACCAAATAGCTCAAAAGTCTTATGTGGTTAATTTCAAGGCTACTATTTTGTTTCTTACATTCCAACTATGTTAACTATGGCACTCCCAGGTGCACAGCAGATAAGAGATATAGGAACTTAGCAACAAGCATTGGCCCAGTAATAAAATCCTACACCAGCACTACTCTAATAACTTTTAACTCTCTGAAACGCTCTATGTTTTAGGCTTCCCATGCCTCTCACAGTTGGGGAGATGTAAACAATCACATTCATAGTTGTAAAAGTACGGATAAAACTGTCACGCAAGTTAGAGAGCCATCAGAGGGGTTTGAGCTGAGACACTCCTTTTATATGCAGGAGACTATTAACTGGAGCTCTAAGTTAACTTTTTCCAGAGAAAGGTGATCGGGGATAGCCCCTCTGTAATGTCAGAAGAATAAATGGAAAGCATAATGCAGTAAGGCAGGCAGACTCTGGTTTTGGGGGTATATACTCAAGAGTGAAAGAGGAGAGTGAAAAAGTTGGCCTAAAGCTCAACATTCAGAAAACGAAGATCATGGCATCTGGTCCCATCACTTCATGGGAAACAGATGGGGAAACAGTGGAAACAGTGTCAGACTTTATTTTTTGGAGCTCCAGAATCACTGCAGATGGTGACTGCAGCCATGAAATTAAAAGACGCTTGCTCCTTGGAAGAAAAGTTATGACCAACCTAGGTAGCATATTCAAAAGCAGAGACATTACTTTGCCAACTAAGGTCCGTCTAGTCAAGGCTATGGTTTTTCCTGTGGTCATGTATGGATGTGAGAGTTGGACTATGAAGAAGACTGAGTGCGGAAGAATTGATGTGTTTGAACTGTGGTGTTGGAGAAGACTCTTGAGAGTCCCTTGGACTGCAAGGAGATCCAACCAGTCCATTCTGAAGGAGATCAACCCTGGGATTACGTTGGAAGGAATGATGCTAAAGCTGAAGCTCCAGTACTTTGGCCACTTCATGCGAAGAGTTGACTAAAAAAAAGACTCTGATGCTGGGAGGAATTGGGGGCAGGAGGAGAAGGGGACGACTGAGGATGAGATGGCTGGATTGCATCACGGACTCAATGGACATGAGTCTGAGTGAACTCTGGGAGATGGTGATGGACAGGGAGGCCTGGAGTGCTGCGATTCATGGTGTCTCAAAGAGTCGGACACGACTGAGTGACTGAACTGAACTGAACTGATGCTCAAGAAAGACTAGGGGGAACCCTGAGGCCTGATCCTGCGTTTGCATTTTGCCAGGCCCCTTTCCTCATCAGCTTTGCCACGGGCGGGATTCCCCATGCTGGCTCCCGGCAAGAGACTGGTTGCAAATTGGAAAAGGAGTATGCCAAGGCTGTATAATGTCACCCTGCTTATTTAACTTATATGCAGAGTACATCATCAGAAACGCTTGGCTGGAGGAAGTGCAAGCTACAATCAAGATGGCCAGGAGAAATAACAATAACCTCAGATATGTGGATGATACCACCCTTATGGCAGAAAGTGAGGAACTATAAAGCCTCTTGATGAAAGTGAAAGAGGAGAGTTAAAAGTTGGCTTAAAGCTCAACATTCAGAAGATCAAGATCATGCATCTGGTCCCATCACTTCATGGCAAATAGATGGGGTAACAGTGTCAGACTTTATTTTGGGGGACTCCAAATCATTACAGATGGTGATTGCAGTCATGAAATGAAAAGACGCTTACTCCTTTGAAGGAAAGTTATGACCAACCTAGACAGCTTGTTGAAAACCAGAGACATTACTTTGCCAATAAAGGCACGTCTAGTCAAGGCTATGGTTTTTCCAATAGTTATGTATGGATGTGAGAATTGAACTATAAAGGAAGCTGAGCACTGAAGAATTGGTGCTTTTGAATGTGGTGTTGGAGACGACACTTGAGAGTCCCTTGGACTGCAAGGAGATCAAACCAGTCCATCCTAAAGGAAATCAGTCCTGAGTGTTCATTGGAAAGACTGATGTTGAAGCTGAAACTCTAATACTTTGGCCACCTGATGCGAAAAGCTGACTCATTTGAAAAGACCTTGATGCCGGGAAAGATTGAGGGTAGAAGGAGAAAGGGACAACAGAGAATGAGATGGTTGGATGGCATCACCAACTCAATGGACATGGGTTTGGGTGGACTCCAGAAGTGGGTGATGGACAGGGAGGCCTCCCTTGCTGCGGTTCATGGGGTTGCAGAGTCAGACACGACTGAGCAACTGAACTGAACTGAACTGAACTGATCTGTGTCACAGTCAGTCTCCCCTTCTTGTTTTTGTTGACTCTATAGAACTTCTCCATCTCTGGCTACAAAGAATATTAAATATCTGATTTTGGTATTGAGCTTCTGATGCTGTCTATGGGTAGAGTCTTCTCTTGTTTTTTTTTTGGAAGAGGGTGTTTGCTATGACCAGTGCATTCTCTTGACAAAATTCTGTTAACCTTTGTCCTACCTGTTTTGTAGTCCAAGGCCAAATTTGCCTGTTACTCTAGATACCTCTTGAGTTTTGCATTCCAGTCCCCTATAATGAAAGTGAAATTGTTCAGTTTTGTCTGACTCTTTCCAACCCCATGGACTGTAGCCTACCAGACTTCTCCATCCCTGGGGTTTTCCAGTCAAGAGTACTGGAGTGGGTTGCCATTTCCTTCTCCAGGGGATCTTCCTAACCTAGGAATCGAACTCAGTTAACAATCATGTGATATTTGTAAATTTTGTAGACTAATCACTTCTTGGTTACATTTGCAAATGTTTTATTCCAATATGTGAGCTATCTTTTCATTTTATTTATTGTTTCCTTTGCTGTACAAAAACTTTTGAGTTTAAGTAGGTCCCATTTGTTTATTTATTTATTTATTTTTTATTGAAGGATACTTGCTTTACAGTATTTTCTGTTTCCAATATTCTAGGAGGTGGACTGATAATTGCAATTAATGTATGAGAGTGTTCTATGTATATTTTCCTCAAGGAGTTTTAGTTTCCAGTATCATATCAAGGTCTTCGATTCATTTAGAGCTTATTTTTGTGTAAAAGAAAAAAATCTATTTTCATTTATTTTATATCCAGCTCTCCACTTTTCCAGGCACCATTTATTGAAGAGATTGTTTTTCCAACATTACATCCTTTCAGTTCAGTTCAGTTCAGTTCAGTTCAGTGACTGCTTTATCATTGATTAATTGATCACATGTGTATGGGCTTATTTTTGGATTTTCTATTCTGTTCCACTGATCTACATTTTTTATTTATCTACTGTTTTAATGCATAGTTTTGTAGTATATTCTGAAGTCAGGGGGTTTCCCTGATGGCTTAAACAGTAAAGAATACACCTGTAATGCAGGGGACCTGAGTTCAATACCTGGTCAGAAAGTTCTCCTGGAGAACAAAATGGTATCTACTCCAGTATTCTTCCTGGGAGAATTCCATGGACAGAGGAGCCTGCTGGGCTAGAGTCCATGGGGTCGTACAAAGTCAGACATGATTGAGCGACTAATTCTCACTCTCTGAAGCTGGGGAACCTGATTTATCTAGCTTCATTTTCCTTTCTCAAGATTACAAGGCTATTCAGGATGTTTTTTGTCTTCATACAAATTTTAATTTTTTGTTGTTGTTATTGTTATAGTTCTGTGAAAAATGTCATTGATAACTTGATAGGGATTGTGTTGAACTCATAGATTGCCTGCAATAGTATAGTCATTTTGAAAAGACTGACTGATTCTTCCACTACACGGATATGGTATATCTTTCCATCTGCTTGCATCTTCTTCAATTTCTTTCAACAGCATATTATAGTTTTCAGTGTACAAATCTTTGTCTTTTATCAAAAAGTCCTTTATTCTTGAGTATTTCATTCTTTTTGGTGTGATGGTAAATGGAAAAATTTCTTGAATTTCTCCTTGTGATTTTCATTGCTAGTGTAAGGAAATGCAACAGATTTCTGTGTATTAATTTGTTAACATAGAGTATTACCAAATTCATTGATGAATTCTGGTACACATTGGTAGCATATTTAGGATCTTCTATTTACAGTATCATGTCATCTGCAGTTTAAATTATTTTCCAATTTGGATTCCCTTTACTTCTTTTTATTCCCTGATTGTTGTAGCTAGGACTTCCAAAACTATGTTAAATAAATGTGGTAAGAGTGGTTATTCTTGTCTTGTTCCTAATCTTTGAGGAAATGCTTTCAACTTTTCACATCAAGTATGATGTTATTGTAGGTTTGTCATAGTAGCCTTTATTATATTGAGGTATGTTCTCTATGCTCACTTTCTGGAGAGGTTTTTCTTTTTAATCATCAGTTTAGTTCCGTTCAGTCACTCAGTCATGTCTGACTCTTTGCAACCCCACGAATCACAGCATGCCAGGCCCCCCTGTCCATCACCAACCCCTGGAGTTCACTCAAAATCATGTCCATTGAGCCATTGGTGATGCCATCCAGCCATCTCATCCTGGGTCGTCCCCTTCTCCTCCTGCTCCCAATCCCCCCCCCCCCCCCCAACCCCAGCATCAGAGTCTTTTCCAATGAGTCAACATTTCACATGAGGTGGCCAAAGTAGTGGTGTTTCAGCTTTAGCATCATTTCTTCCAAAGAAATCCCAGGGCTGATCCCCTTTAGGATGGACTGGTTGGATCTTCTTGCAGTCCAAGGGACTTTCAAGAGTCTTCTCCAACACCACAGTTCAAAAGCATCAATTCTTCTGTGTTCAGCTTTCTTCACAGTCCAACTCTCACATTCATTCATGACTACTGGCAAAACCATAGCCTTGACTAGACGGACCTTTGTTGGCAAAGTAGTGTCTCTGCTTTTGAATATGCTCTCTAGGTATAAATGAGTGCTAAATTTTGTCTAAAACTTTTACTGCATCTATTAAGATGATCATATGGTTTCTATTCTTCTGTTTGTTGATGTGGCATATCACACTGATCTACAGATATTGAAAAATCCTTGAATCCATTGGATAAAACCCAATCGATCATGGCATATGATCTTTTCAATGTACTGACAGATTTGGATTAATAGTATTTTGCTGAGGATATTTGCATCCATGTTCATCAGTATTATTGGCCTGTAACTATTTTTCCCCCTCTTAACGAGTAATCTTTGTCTGATTTTCGTATCAAGAAAGGCCACATAGAAGGAATTTGGACGTTTTCCTTCCTCTACAAATTTTTGGAATAGTTTTAGAAGGCTAGATGTTAACTGTTCTCTGAATGTTTGATAGAATTCACCTGTGAAAATATAAAGTCCTAGATTTTGTCAATTTTTAAGTCATAGTTTCAGTTTCAGTGCTTGTTATTGGCCAGTTCATATTTTCTATTTCAACCAGGTTCAATCTTGGGAGACTGTACGTTTATAAACATTTGTTCATTTCTTCCAGGTTGCCCACCTTATTGATGTATAAAATGTCAATTTTATATATTTATTTTGATGCTTTGCATTCTGTGGAATCAATTGCTACTTCTTTTTCATTACATTTTTTCTGTTTTAATTAATTAATTAATACTTATTTTTTTAATTGAAGGATAATTCCTTTACAGAATTTTGTTTTCTGCCAGACATCAAAATGAGACAGCCTTCAGTTCAGTTAAGTTACTCAGTCGCGTCCGATTCTTTGCGACCCCTGAATCACAGCATGCCAGGTCTCCCTGTCCATCACCAACTCCTGGAGCTCATTCAAAGTCATGTTCATCTAGTCGGTGATGCCATACAGTCATCTCATACTCTGTGTCCCCTTCACCTCCTGTCCCCAATCCCTTCCAGCATCAGGGTGTTTTCGAATGAGTCAGTTCTTAGCATGAGTTGGCCAAAGTATTGCAGCTTCAGCATCAGTCCTTGCAAAGAACACCCAGGGCTGACCTCCTTTAGAATGGACTCGTTGGATCTCCTTGCAGGCCAAGGGACTCTAAAGAGTCTTCCCCAACACAACAGTTGAAAAGCATCAATTCTTCGTCACTCAGCTCTCTTCCGGTCCAACTCTCACATCCATATATGACCACTGGAAAAACTATAGCCTTGACTAGACTGACCTTTATTTGCAAAGTAATACCTCTGCTTTTCAGTATGCTATCTAGGTTGCTCATAACTTCTCTTCCAAGGAGTAAGCGTCTTTTAATTTCATGGCTGCAATCACCATCTGCAGTGATTTTGGAGCCCCAAAAATAAAGGGGCTTATGGCAGAAAGTGTAGAGGGACTAAAAAACCTCTTGATGAATGTAAAAGTGGAGAGTGAAAAAGTTGGCTAAAAGCTCAACATTCAGAGAACGAAGACCATGGCATCAGGTCCCATCACTTCATGGCAAATAGATGGGGAAACAGTGGAAACAGTGTCAGACTTTATTCTGGGGGGCTCCAAAATCACTGCGGATGGTGACTGCAGCCATGAAATTAAAAGACGCTTACTCCTTGGAAGAAAAGTTATGACCAACCTAGATAGCATATTCAAAAGCAGAGACATTACTTTGCCAACAAAGGTCCATCTAGTCAAGACTATGGTTTTTCCAGTGGTCATGTATGGATGTGAGAGTTGGACTGTGAAGAAAGCTGAGCACAGAGGAATTGATGCTTTTGAACTGTGGTGTTGGAGAAGACACTTGAAAATTCCTTGGACTGCAAGGAGATCCAATCAGTCCATTCTAAAGGAGATCAGCCCTGGGATTTCTTTGGATGGAATGATAGTAATGCTGAACTTCCAGTACTTTGGCCACCTCATGCGAAGTGTTGACTCATTGGAAAAGACTCTGAAGCTAGGAGGGATTGGGGGCAGGAGGAGAAGGGGACAGAGGATGAGATGGCTGGATGTCATCTCTGACTCGATGGACATTACTCTGAGTGAACTCCAGGAGTTGGTGATGGACAGGGAGGCCTGGCGTACTGTGATTCATGGGGTTGCAGAGTGGGACATGACTGAGTGACTGAACTGAACTGAATTGAACTGAACTGAAAAAATAAAGTCAGACACTGTTTCCACTGCTTCTCCACCTATCTGCTATTAAATGATGGGACCATATGCCATCATCTTCGTTTTCTGAAGGTTGAGTTTGAAGCCAGCTTTTTCACTCTTCTCTTTCATTTTCATCAGGAGGCTTTATAGTTTCTGTTCACTTTCTGCCATAAGGGTGGTGTCATCTACGTATCTGAGGTTATTGATATTTCTCCTGGCAACCTTGATTCCAGCTTCTGCTTCTTCCAGCCCAGCTTTTCTCATGTACTCTGCATATAAGTTAAATAAGCAGGGTGACAATGTACAGCCTTGATGTACTCCTTTTCCTATTTGGAACCAGTTTGTTTTTCCATGTCCAGTTCTAACTGTTGCTTCCTGACCTGCATATAGGTTTCTCAAGAGGCAGATCAGGTGATCTGGTATTCCCATCTCAGTCAGATTTAGTTATACATATATCCCCCCCCCCCTTTTGAACCTCACCCCATCCCATCCCTCTAAGTTGATACAGAGTCCCTGTTTCAGTTTCCTGAGCCATATAGCAAATTCCCATTGGGCATCTATCCTCACATATGGTAATGTAAGTTTCCATGGTACTCTTTCCATACATCTCACCCTCTCTTCCCCTCTCTGCATGTCCATAAGTCTGTTCTCTATGTCTGTTGCTCCATTGCTTCCAGTAAATAAATTCTTCAGTACTATTTTTTTCTAGATTCTCTTTCTGACTTACTTCACTCTGTATAATAGGCTCTAGGTTCATCCACCTCATTAAAGCTGACTCAAATGTTTTCCTTTTTGTGGCTGAGTAATATTCCATTGTGTATATGTTCCACAGTTTCTTTATCCATTCATCTGTTGATGGACATCTCGGTTGCTTCCATGTTCTAGCTTTTGCAAATAATATTGCAATAAGCAACAGGGTACATGTATACTTTGCAGTTTTGGGTTCCTCGGGATATAGGCCTAGGATTAGGAATTCTGGGTCATATGGTGGTTTTATTCCTACTTTTTCAAGGAATCTTCATAATGTCTTTTATAGTGGCTGCATCAATTTACATTCCAACCAACAGTGCAAGAGTGTTCCCTTTTCTCCACAACTTCCACAGCATTTTTGATGATGGCCATTCTGACTGATGTGAGATGATTTCTCATTGTAGTTATGATTTTCATTTCTCTAATGCTGAGTAATGTTGAGCATCTTTTCATGTGTTTTTTAGCCATCTGTATGTCTTATTTGGAGGAATGTTTGTTTAAGTCTTTTCCCCATTTTTTGATGGGGTTCTTTGTTTTTCTAAACCTCAGTAAATTTAAGAAAATTGGAATCATATCAAGCATCTTCTCTGGCCAATGCTATGAGACTAGATATCAATTACAAGAAATAAAATGTAAGAAGCACAAACACATGGAAATTAAACAACATGTTTCTAAATAACAGCTTACTGAAGAAATTAAAAGGGAAACAAAAACAATTCTACAAACAAATGACAATGAAATCAGGACAACTCAAATTGCATCAGATGCAGCAAAAGCAGGTCTAAGAGGGAAGTTTATATCAGTACAATTCGACCTCAAGAAACAAGAAAAACATCGAATAGACAGCCTAACTTTACAACTAAAATAACAGGAAAAATAAGCACAAAGTTAATTCAGTCACTCAGTGGTGTCTGACTCATTGTGACCCCCATGGATTGCAGCATGCCAGGATTCCCTTCTATCACCACTTCCCGGAGTTTACTCAAACTCATGTCCATTGATTTGGTGATGCCATACAACAATCTTACCCTCTGTCGTCCCCGTCTCCTCCCATCTTCAATCTTTCTCAGTATCAGGGTCTTTTCAAATGGGTCAGTTCTTCACATTTGCTGGCCAAAGTACTGGAGTTTCAGCTTCAGTATCAGTCCTTGCAATGAATATTCAGGACTGATTTCCTTAGGATGGACTGGTTTGATCTCCTTGCAGTCCAAGGGACTCTCAGGAGTCTTCTCCATCACCACAGTTCAAAAGCATCAATTCTTCAGTGCTCTGCCTTCTTCACAGTCCAATTCTCACATCCATACATGACCACTGGAAAAACCATAGCCTTTACTAGATGGACCTTTGTTGGCAAAGTAATCTCTCTGTTTTTTAATATATTGTGTAGGTTGGTCATAACTTTCCTTCCAAGGAGTAAGTATCTTTTAATTTTATGGCTGCAGTCACCAACTGAAGTGATTTTGAAACCCAAAAAAATAAAGTCAGCCCCTGTTTCCACTGTTTCCCCATCCATTTGCCATGAAGTGATGGGACCAGATGCCATGATCCTAGTTTTCTGAATGTTGAATTTTAAGCCAACTTTTTAGCTCTCCTCTTTCACTTTCTTCAAAAGCCTCTTTAGTTATTCTTCGCTTTTTGCCATAAGGATGCTGTCATCTGCATGTCTGAGGTTATTGATATTTTTCCCAACAATGTTGATCCAACTTGTGCTTCATCCAGCCCACCATTTCAATTGATGTACTCTACATAAAGTTAAATATGCAGGGTGACAATATGCAGCCTTGATGAACTCCTTCCCTGATTTGGATCCAGTCTGTTGTTTCATGTCCAGTTTTAACTGTTGCTTTCTGATCTGCATACAGATTTCTCAGGAGGCAGGTTATGTGGTTTGGTATTCCCATGTCTATAATAATTCTACACACACACACACACACACACACACACACAAAGAAAACCCACAAAATTAGTAGAAGAAAGGAAATTATAAAGAACCAAGCAAAAATAAATGAAAAATAAATGAAAGAAAAAATAGTAAAGATAATAAAACTAAAGGCTCTTTCTTTAAGAAGATAAAAATTGGCAAACGTTTAGTGAAACTCATCAAGAAAAAAAGAGAGAAGGGTGAAATCAACAAAATTAGAAATTAAAAAGGAGAGGTTACAACAGACAATGCAGAAATACAAAGGATTATAAGAGAGTGTTATGAACTAATATATGGTAATAAAGTGAATAACCTGGAAGAAGTAGACAGATTATTAGAAAAGTTCAATCTTCCAAGACTAAACCAGGGAAGAAATAAAAATTATAAACTATCCAATTACAAGCACTGAAATTGAAGCTATGATAAAAAAATCTTCCAAAAAACAAAACCCCAGGACCAGATGGCTTCACTGGAGAGTTCTAGCAAACATTTAGAGAAGATGTAATGCCTATCCTTCTAAAACTCTTTCAAAATATTATCATATGTGAAATGAATTGCCAATCCAGGTTTGATGCATGATACAGGGTGCTCGGGGCTGGTGCACTGGGATGACCCAGAGGGATGGTATGGGGAGGGAAGTGGGAGAGGGGTTCAGGATGGGGAACACATGTACACCCATGGTGGACTCATGTTAATGAATGGCTAAACCAATACAATATTGTAAAGTAATTAGCTTCCAATTAAAATAAATTAATTTATATTTAAAAAATAAATTCAAACATGAATGAGTGCTCCTCCCCCCCCACCCCCCCCAAAAAAAAATCTGCAGAGGAAGGAACACTTCCAAACTCATTTTATGAGGCCATCATTACCCTGATACCAAAAGCAGACAAAGACAACACAAAATGGAAAAACACAGGCCAATATCATCTATTGACATAGACGCAAAAAAAAAAAAAAAAAAAAAAAAAAAAGATGCTTTTGTTTTCTTTTACCTATAGGTTTTTGGTTTTTATTGTTTTATTTTATTTTATTGTTTTGTTTTTTTCTTTTTTTTTCTCTTTGATTTTTGGATCCTGAGTCCTGTCTCTCTCTCCTTCTGGGAACACTACATAGTGCAAACATAATATTTTCCTAGAGGTCTACAGGCTACCTTCATTTCTTTTCCTTCTTTTTTCTATACTCTGTTCTGTGGCAGTAATTTCCATGATTCTGCCTTCTATGCCATTTATCCATTCTTCTGCCTCGGTTATTCTGCTACTGATTCTTTCTAATGTATTGTTCATCTTTGAGTGTTCTTAGTTCTTCTGGGTCTTTTGTAAATATTCTTTGCATCTTCTCCATTCTTTTCCCAGGATCTTGAGTTATCTTTGCTATCATTATTTGGAATTTGTTTTCTGGAAGTTTGCCTATCTCTATTTCATTTAGTTGTTTTTCTCGGGTTTTATTGTGTTCCTTCATCTAGGAGATAATCTACTATCTCTTTGATTAACTTTCTCTGATTCTGGTTTTCACTCTGGAGGCTACAGGATTTGCTTGTTCTCGCTTCTTCTGCCCATGCTCTAGTAGATAAGGCTGAGAGGATCATGCAGGCTTTCTGATAGGAGACACAAGCAGTGTGAAAAATATGTCTTGATCTCAGTTCAGTTCAGTTCAGTAACTCAGTCGTGTCTGACTCTTAGCGACCCTATGAACTGCAGCATGCCAGGCCTCCCTGTCCATCATCAACTCCTGGAGTTCTCTCAAACTCACTTCCATCGAGTCAGTGATGTCATCCAGCCATCTCATCCACTGTTGTCCCCTTTTCCTCCTGTCTTCAATCTTCCCCAGCATCAGAGTCTTTTCCAATGAGTCAACTCTTCGCATGAGGTGACCAAAGTCCTGGAGTTTCAGATTTAGCATCATTCATTCCAAAGAACACCCAGGAGTAATCTCCTTCAAAATGGACTAGTTGGATTTCCTTGCAGTCCAAGGGACTGTCAAGAGTCCTCTCCAACACCACAGTTCAAAAGCACAAATTCTTCAGTGCTCAGCTTTCTTCACAGTCCAACTCTCGCATCCATACATGACCACAGGAAAAACCATAGCCTTGACTAGATTGACCTTTGTTGGCAAAGTAATGACTCTGCTTTTCAATATGCTATCTAGGTTGGTTATAACTTTTCTTCCAAGAAGTAAGTGTCTTTTAATTTTATGGCCTCAGTGATTTTGGAACCCCCCAAAATAAAGTCTGACACTGTTTCCACTCTTTCCCATCAATTTGCCATGAAGTGATGGGACCAGGTGCCATGATCTTCATCTTCTGAATGTTGAGCTTTAAGCCAACTTTTTCACTCTTCTCTTTCACTTTCAAGAGGCTTTTTAGTTCCTCTTCATTTTCTGCCACAAGGGAGGTGTCATCTGCATACCTGAGGCTATTGATATTTCTCCTGGCAATCTTGATTCCAGCTTGTGCTTCTTCCAGCCCAACATTTCTCATGATATACTCTGCATAGAAGTTAAATAAGCAGGGTGACAATATACAGCCTTGATGTACTCCTTTTCCTATTTGGAACCAGTCTGCTGTTTCATGTCCAGTTCTAACTGTTGTTTCCTGACCTGCATATAGGTTTCTCAAGAGACAGGTCAGATGGTCTGGTATTCCCATCTCTCTCAGAATTTTCCACAGTTTATTGCGATCCACACAGTCAAAGGCTTTGGCATAGTCAATAAAGTAGAAATGGATGCTTTTTTCTGGAACTCACTTGCTTTTTCGATGATCCAGTGGATGTTGGCAATTGATCTCTGGTTCCTCTGCTTTTTCTAAAACCAGCTTGAACATCTGGAAGTTCACAGTTCATCTATTACTGAAGCCTGGCTTGGAGAATTTTGAGCATTACTTAACTAGCCTGTGAGATGAGTGCAATTGTGTGGTAGTTTGAGCATTCTTTGACATTACTTTTCTTTGGGATTGGAAAGAAAACTGACCTTTTCAGTCCTGTCTCCCCTGCTGAGTTTTCCAAGTTTTCTGGCATATTAAATACAACACTTTAGTAGCGACATATTTTAGGATTTGAAATAGCTCAACTGGAATTACACCATCTCCACTCACTTTGTTTGCAGTGATGCTTCCTAAGGCCCACTTGACTTCACATTCCAGGGTGTCTTGTTCTAGGTTATTGATCACACCATTGTGGTTATCTGGTTCATTAAGATCTTTTTTGTTTCGTTATTCTGTGTAGTCTAGCCACCTTTTCTTAACATCTTCTGCTTCTATTAGGTACATATCATTTTTGATCTTTATTGTCCCATCTTTGCATGAAATGTTCCCTTGGTATCTCTAATTTTCTTGAAGTGATCTCTAGTTTTTTTTCCATTCTGTTGTTTTCCTCTATTTCTTTGCATTTATCACTGAGAAGGCTTTCTTATCTCTCTTTGCTCTTCTTTGAAACTCTGCATTTAAATGAGTATATCTTTCATTTTCCCCTTTGCCTTTAGCTTCTCTTCTTTTCTCAGCTATTTGTAAGGTCTCCTCAGGCAACCACTTTGCTATTTTGCATTTCTTTTTCTTGGGAATGATCTTGATCACTGCCTTCTGTACAATGTCATGAACCTCTGTCCATAGTCCTTCAGACACTCTTACAGATCTAATCCCTTGAATCTACTTGTCACTTTCATCGTATAATTGTAAGGGATTTTATTTAGGTCATACCTGAATGGTCTAGTAGATTTCCCTTCTTTCTACAATTTAAGTGTGGATTTTGCAATAAGCAGTTCATGATCTGAGCCAGTCTTCTCCATCTTGTTTTTGCTGACTGTATGGAGCTTCTCCATCTTTGTCTGCAAAGAATATAATCAATCTGATTTCAGTATTGACCATCTGGTGATGTCCATGTGTAGAGTCATCTCTTGCATTTTGGAAGAGGATGTTTGCTATGACCAGTTCTCTTGGGAAAACTCGGTTAGCCTTGACCTGCTTCATTTTGTACTCCAAGGTCAAATTTGCTTGTTACCAAGGATCTCTTGACTTCCTTCTTTTACGTTCCACTCCCCTATGATGGAAAGGACATCTTTTTTCGGTGTTAATTCTTAAAGGTCTTATTGGTCATCACAGAACCATTCAACTTCAGCCTCTTCAGCATTAATGGTTGAAGCATAGACATGGATTAGTGTAATATTGAATGGTTGCTTTGGAAGGAACAGAATTCATTCTGTCATTTCTGAGATTGCACTCAAGTACTGCGTTTCAGAATCTTGTTGATTATGAGGGATACTCCATTTCTTCTAAAGGGTTCTTGCCCACAGTAGTAGATATAATGCTAAGACTTTGTTGCAAATAGATGGGGAAAACAGTGGAATCAGTGGCAGACTCTTTTTTCTTGGGCTCCAAAACCACAGGAGCTGGTGACTGCAGCCATGAATTAAAAGATGCTTGTTTCTGGAATAAAAGCTATAACAAACTTAGACAGCATATTAAAAAGCAGGGACATTATTTTGCCAACAAAAGTGTGTATAGTCAAAGCTATGTTTTGTTTTGTTTTGTTTTGTTTTTCCTGTAGTCATGAGTGGATGTGAGACTGGGACATAAAGAAAGCTGAGCACTGAAGAATTAATGCTTTTGTACTGTGGTATTGAAGAAGACTCTTGAGAGTACCTTAGACTGCATGGAAATCAAACCAGTCAATAATAAAGAAAAACAGTTTGAATATTCATCAGAAGGATTGATGCTGAAACTGAAGCTCCAATACTTTGCCCACCTGATGGGAAGAACTGACTCTGGAAAAGACCACGATGCTGGCAAAGATTGAATATGGGAGGAGAAAGGGACGACAGAGGATGAAATGGTTGGATGGCATCACTGACTCGATGAACATGAGTTTGAGCAGGCTCTGGGAGCTGGTGATGGACAGGAAAGCCTGGTGAGTGGCAGTCTTTCGGGTAGGAAAAGTTGCACATGACTGCGTGACTTAAATGAACTGAACTGATAGTGAGACAGTATTTAAATTAATATTATAAAGTATCCTTATTCATTGAAAATGTGCAATACATAAAAGAATACCTCAAAAGAATCAGCAAACTCCTTTTTACCTTAAATGTCCAAGCTAAGCTCTATGGATCTTGACATATTCTATGTTTTCAAAATAATAATCTGTGTCTAGATAACTGAGTATCTAAATATAATTAGATAACATTTAATAAGGACTTATTAAATGTGTTTAATGAGAGAATAAATGACAACTCAGCTTTCTTTTATTTCTGGTCAGAAATTTTTAAGAGAAAAATATACATATTTATTCCAATTAAAAAGGTAATCATTATCTTGCATTTATTTAATTGTCTGTACCTAGGAGACTGAAAGATAAAAATTTGAAACAGAAAATCCCAAAAACTGAAAAAAAAAATTCCATTTACTAACACAATTATGGTTTACAAATGTCTTGATTTTACAATACTGCCATCAGAAGCAGGTTAATTTTTAGCATTCTTTTCTTGCTTAAGATACTGTATGCATTTAAGATATTGTAATTTGCTTCTTAACAAAATCTTCTAAGTTATATATGCTCCAGTCTCCACAAAACAGGGAACAGATACATGCCTGACTACCTTTCAGCTCATTAGTATTTTATGTCTCAGTCTTAGAGAAATTCTAACCTACCTGACACACTGCCAAATTGATATTTCCTCTTTTCTTTTCCCTCAAAACTCCAACCTATGCATTTTGGCCTTCCTTCTTCTGTAACTTCACTTCTCAAAAGTAGCCAATTCTTTCCCTAGCCCATAAAATTAAGTCCTCAACCTGAACTTTGATGTCACCTACAAGATAACCACAGCTTCCCTACTTTTATTTTTCTGCTGCTGCTTCTGCTACTGCTGCTAAGTCACTTCAGTTGTGTCCGACTCTGTGCGAACCCATAGACGGCAGCCCACTAGGCTTCTCCGTCCCTGGGATTCTCCAGGCAAGAACACTGGAGTGGGTTGCCATTTCCTTCTCCAATGCATGAAAGTGAAAAGTGAAAGTGAAGTCGTTCAGTCGTGTCTGACTCTTAGTGACCCCATGGACTGCAGTCCACCAGGCTCCTCCATTCATGGGATTTTCCAGGCAAGAGTACTAGAGTGGGGTGCCATTGTCTTCTCCAATTTTTCTGCCAATCTACTTTAAATAACCTATTTAACTGGGCCATTAGCACTCCCTTGTGTAATTCATGTATCGACAAAACTTGTTTTTTTCTCATTTGCTTTCCTTTTTTTGAAATGCCTTCTAGAGTGGTTCTACATAGATCTAATGCATTCTGGGCTACCTATTAAGGATTGGGGAGAGAGCAAAGAGTAATTGTGGAGTCCAGCTCTTATAGAATACAGTACCATTAAACAGTCCTAAGAAACCCAACTCTAGCTTGTGTAACATTTGCCTTAGAATGCTTCACTTTCTTAAAACTGGCTATGCTTACTCAAGATTTATTGGTGCTGGTTGTGGGACAAAGAGTTAAAGACCAGGATTTCTAATAAACCTTGTATCCATGTTTATGGAGAGATGATAATATGCAAATCATCATAAGATATTTATTTCTTACTCAAGAGTACAAGTATGAATGTAAAATATTTATTTGATTCCACTGAGCTGGGTGGTATCACCAACTCGATGGACATGAATTTGAGTGAACTCTGGGAGTTGGTGATGGACAGGGAGGCCTGGCATGCTGCAATTCATGGGGTCGCAAATAGTCAGACACGACTGAGCAACTGAACTGAACTGAAAGGTGTATTGTTATTGTTATATTGTGCATTGTACAGAAAAAGGAATGCAATTGAGAAAAGATTATAAATTGTTGACTGAAGAAGTGGATTTCAGGTGAATATACATAGTTTGGCTAAATGTGAGGCTTAAGGCATCACATTGACTGTTTCATTTTTAAATTTAAATTTATTTATTTCAATTGGAGGCTAATTATTCCACAATATTTTATTGGTTTTGCCATACATCAACATGAATCTGCCACAGGTGTACATGTGTTCCCCATCCTGAACCCGCCTCCCACCTCCCTCCCCGTACCATCCTTCTGGGTCATCCCAGTGCACCAGCCTCAAGCATCCTGTATCCTGCATCAAACCTGGACTAGCAATTCATTATTTATATTATATTATACATGTTTCAATTTCATTCTCCTAAAGCATCTCACCCTCTCTCTCTCCCACAGAGTCCAAAAGACTGTTCTAACTGTTCTATACATCTGTGTCTCTTTTGCTGTCTCGCATACAGGGTTATCATTACCATCTTTCTAAATTCCATATTTATGCGTCAATACACTGTATTGGTGTTTTGCATTCTGGCTTACTTCACTGCCTGTTTCTTATATGATGTTTTAGAGTTTCAGGGGCTCACAATATCTCAATTTCCATCAGATTACTTCCTTTAGGTTACTCCAGAATTAAAATAATAATAATGATGATAATAACAAACACTGAACAAAAAGTCTCTGTACCTGTAACAATGTTCTCCACTTCATAAATATCCTTCCATTACAATTATGTTCATATCAATGCCTTTGACTTGCAGTATTTCCTGAGTCTTCACTTATATGAGACTTCTTCCTCCCTTGACCTTTGATTCTGTTATTTCATTTTCCCTTAAATTTTAATATTTCTAAATTGTTCTCCATCAAATCAGCTTACACACTATTTGAAGGCATTTCTCTAAAGACTATTTATTTTGTGTTTTACAATGTGACTCTGAAAATCTTCCAGATGTAGATTAAAAGTGTACAGAGAACAATGGTGAAAATTCAGTAGCACTGGAGGTGGTAAGAAGAGGTCAGGTTCTGGATAAGTTATTTTAATAATTTCCCAACTAGTCACCTTGCTTCCAGCCTTGCCTCTCTTCAATCTAATTCTCAACACTGCAGTCACAGTGACTGTATTAAAATGTAAGTCAGGTCATGCTGTGCCAGGGTCCAGCCCTGGTGGATCCAGGGAATTTGAAGTGGGGATGGAGTCAGCGTCTGGGAAAGGACTATTTAATTAGAAATATAAAGAGACATTAGGGAAGAATAATATAGTAGGAAAATTGGTGGAGAAAAGAAGCTGAATAATTTGGTTTACGTGGAAAACTAATAAAACCTCGAGACAAGAGGTTTGCACCATCTACATAGGCCACTGGCACCCAGTTGAATTGTGGAGGGTGCCCCGCCTTGGGCTCCCTCTCATGTGGGTCATAGAAGCCAGGGCAAGTAAGTAGATGTGGTGAGCCTCCACGCTCCAGATGGGAATTCAGCCTGAAAAGGAGAGGGAGGGAGAGGGAGAGAGAGAGAGAGATTCGACATGGGGGAGCCAGATTTCCAAGAAGCCAGTTTGAGAAGCTGGTCTGAGAAACTGGTCCATCCTTTATTATTTGGGAAAGCTTCTTAAACTTTTGGTTGTACATAGAGATCAATGGATAATACAAAGTTATGTAGGATCAGCAGCCCTGACCCTTATCAAGACCAGGCTTTCTTTCTGCAAATCTTTCCGTATACAAAGGGTCTCAGGTGATTTACATTATCTTCTGGCAAGAAGGCCAAGTAACATTTTACAGCCCTTTTCTGATAAGGGTAATAGTGTTGTTATCCCCAGAGTCTGGTGCCACTCTCAGAAATCACTAGATAAAGTTACATTCTTACATAGCAAGGACACAACAATTTATAACAAAGAAAGAGGAGTACAGCGATTTATAACAAAGATAAAATTCATTAACTCAAGAGTCTAGTATTGCTAGACTACATCAAAACTACTACATTCCTATTTCTGCATCCCATTTACATTGATTAATATCCTCCCAGGTGCCTAAAAGATAAAGGATATGGAGGTTTGGCGGTAAACATTAACTCAACAATCAAACTAATTCTTAGCTCTAGAATGCTCTATATCTTTAAAATGTTTTAAGCTTCATGCCTCTCATGGTTGGGGGCTGTAAATAATCACAAGATGTAAAATAAGTCCGGGGGAACCTGTCAGGCAAGTTAGAGAGCCATCAGAGGAATCTGAGCTGAAACATTCCTAGCATATGCAGGAGACCAGTTGGAGCTCTAAGTTAACTTTTTCCTGAGAAAGGTGGTCAGGGATAGCCCCCTGTAATGTCAGAAGAATATAGTATAGCAGACAGTAAACAGACAGATTTTGGTTTCGGGGTAGATGCTCAGACAGAGAACCCCTTGAGACCTGACTCATCTTGCCCGTCAGGTCCCTCTGCATGACCTTGTCATGGGTGGAATCTCCCGTGCTGGCTCCCAGCAATGTTGACTAATCAAATTTGTTCCCACCTCCATAATCTTTCCAATCTCATTTTCTACTGTTCTCAATTCCTGAGTTTCATTGACTCTTCAGTATTTAGATATATTTTATCCAGTCGCTTGGTTACCACCACACACCACCACTATCCTCACACACAGAGAGACCCAAAGAACACAATGTAGATTGTTAGGTCCATGATAACAGGGATATCTGTCTGTTTTACTCATTATTGCACCCCTATTGTCTTAAAATAGTAGTTGGGAGTTGGTATCTGGTTGGCATATGGAAGGTCATTGATAAATACCTGTTGAACAATGGGACTAAGTGTTTTGGCTGAAATTATATAATCTAAGCAGCTTCAGGAGAATCTGAACTCAATTTTACTGCTGTAGTTACTATCCCAAGTAATACATTTTCAGCTACAATAATAGAATAAAGACATCAATAAAGAAAATATATTATCTTACAAAACAAGAAGAGCAGTGTGCAGAGAGAGATTTTCCCGTTTTCTTTAAAACATGCTTCTATCGAGAGTATTTTCTCCCCAGATGGCCATCCGTTATTTATTTTATTGTATTGATTTTAAAAGTATTCAGAGAGTTATTTACCTCCCAGGTCTTCAGGGAAGTGATGTTATATTTCTTATCCTTCATGCCATAGGCACTTAATTCTTTTGATCACCTTATTAATCTATTCGTGTCCATAATTGTATAACTTCCTCGATGCATTTCTCAACAATACATATGTATTATTGTCAGTTCCTAAGTTGTGTCCAACTCTATGACCCCATGGACTGCAGCATGCCAGGCTTCCCTATCCTTCACTATGCTCAAGAGTTTGCTCAAATACATATTAATACGTATACATATATACATACACATATGCTTTCACATTTTACTAAAACTTGGAATGCTCAATTTCTTGTTTCTGTGCATCATTTTTCTACATTTCCAGACTGATTGATCTTTTCCTCATCTGAAGCTAAAGATTTTTCCCACATTTCTCCCTATATGTCAAAGCTGTTTTGTTTTCCTCTTGTTACTTCACAGTTAACAGTGGTGTCAGTGTGACAGTTTCCAATTTGCTATCATCTGTTACTATCGTTAGTTTGGTATTCTTTACTCCCTTTTAGCTCACTAAAAAAGATGCTGGATAAATAGGACCATACATCAACTATCTAGAGACAATATGGTTAGAGTTTCCAGTTTTCATTATCTTTCATTTTTGGTGTTTGTGTTATACTGCAGCTTTTATCTAAACTTGAGAAGCAAATGTCCTTAAGGCAGACATAATTCCTTTAATCCGTTCTACATCTGGTTCTTTTAAATCCATAAACAAATTGTCATATGCATTCAACAGGATGTTTCATTCATGACCCAATAATCATAATTTTTTCAGTTGGTGTTAGTCCAATTCCAGAGTAACTTGCTTTATTGTATTGGTTTTTTTTTGTTTGTTTGTTTTGTTTTGTTTTTTGTTTTTCTGCCAAACAGCATATGGATACCATGGACATGGCAAGTGCTAAGGCTAAATTTCATTGTTTGCACTTCTGCTTAGAGGATAATTGTGGTGTTTTCACAACTTACTGTTTTCTATATCATTTGGCTTCATCATTTCATCCTTTTAACTTCATTTGATCTTATTTCCTTTCACATTTATCAAAGACTTATCTAGTTAGCTCTCAAATCACATTCCCATTTCCCCCAATTATTTCTTCCCTTTGTTTTCCAGTTTATCTATATTGCAACTACAACTCTATTCCAGGGCAAGTCTTGAAAAAGTGTACCTCCTTTCATTTTCATATCTACCATTACTTTGAGGTATGAATATCTGGAGGCAGAAATCTTATATTCTTCTTTACTCCTTGATGTTTAGCATACAGTAGACACTTAGTAGAGGTTAGATGACTGAATAAATGATTTAATGGCTTGCTTGTTTATAACAACATCAGTAGAAATATTTCTTTGAATGAAATAACGTTCTGTAAGAAATATACATCAGAGTGGTTTCCTCCAAATTAGTCATATTTGTTAACGTTTTTATGAGTAAATGCCAGCTTGCCTTTGCTTCTTTGTTCAGAAAATGAACAAAAAATAAAAATAAAAATAAACAATGAATAGTGTTACTGTTATTATTTTAACCGCAGAGACCCTTAGCTAACAATGTTTAATTTTTAAAATGGAAAACAAAAGTCAAGGAAATAAGCCTTATAGCATATTTTTAAAATCCTTTAATATTTTCTGATTTCAATAAAATATCAAACTGATATCCAGCACAGTGTATATTCATATTTTAATCTACAATCATTAGATTGATGACTTTTGGATAGTTTCCATCTGTTTTTCCCAGTATAGATTTAATTATATGTAGTAGGTGCTGTTTTTAAATGTTTATTCTGTTCAGTTCAGTTCATTTCAGTCGCTCTGTTGTGTCCGACTCTTTGCGACCCCATAAACCGCAGCACGTCAGGCCTCACTGTCCATCACCAATTCCTGGATGCCACCCAAACCCATGTCCATCAAGTTGATGATGCCATTCAACCATCTCATCCTCTCTAGTCCCCATCTCCTCCTGCCCGCAATCTTTCCCAGCATCACAGTCTTTTCAAAGGAATCAGCTCTTTGCATCAGGTGGCCAAAGTATTGGAGTTATGGCTTCAACATCAGTCCTTCCAATGAACAACCAGGAGTGATCTCCTTTAGGATGGGCTGATTGAATCTCCTTGCAGTCCAAGGGACTTTCAGGAGTCTTCTCCAACATCAAAGTTCAAAAGTATCCATTCTTTGGTGCTCAGATTTCCTTATAGTCCAAGTCTCACATCCATACATGATCACTGGAAAAACCATAGCCTTGACCTGCCTCTTGAGAAATCTGTATGTAGGTCAGGAAGCAACAGTTAGAACCGGACATGGAATAACAGACTGGTTCCAAATAGGAAAAGGAGTATGTCAAGGCTGTATATTGTCACCCTGCTTATTTAACTTATATGCAGAGTACATCATAAGAAACGCTAGACTGCAAGAAACACAGGCTGGAATCAAGATTGCTGGGAGAAATATCAATAACTTCAGATATGCAGATGAAAGCACTCTTATAGCAGAAGTGAAGAGGAACTCAAAAGCCTCTTGATGAAAGTGAAAGTGGAGAGCTTAAAAGTTGGCTTAAAGCTCAACATTAAGAAAACGAAGATCATGGCATTGGTCCCATCACTTCATGGGAAATAGATGGAGAAACAGTGGAAACAGTGTCAGACTTTATTTTTGGGGGCTCCAAAATCACTGCAGATGGTGACTGCAGCCATGAAATTAAAAGATGCTTACTCCTTGGAAGAAAAGTTATGACCAACCTAGATAGCATATTCAAAAGCAGAGACATTACTTTGCCAACTAAAGTACGTCTAGTCAAGGCTATGGCTTTTCCTGTGGTCATGTATGGATGTGAAAGATGGACTGTGAAGAAGGCAGAGCACTGAAGAATTGATGTTTTTGAACTGTGGTGTTATAGAAGACTCTTGAGAGTCCCTTGGACTGCAAGGAGATCCAACGAGTCCATTCTGAAGGAGATCACCCCTGGGATTTCTTTGGAAGGACTGATGCTAAAGCTGAAACTCCAGTACTTTGGCCACCTCATGCTAAGAGTTGACTCATTGGAAAAGACTCTGATGCTGGGAGGGATTGGGGGCAGGAGGAGAAGGGGATGATCGGGGATGAGATGTCTGGATGGCATCACTGACTCAATGAACATGAGTCTGAGTGTACTCCGGGAGTTGGTGATGGAGAGGGAGGCCTGGATGCTGCAGTTCATGGGGTCACAAAGAGTTGGACACGACTGAGTGACTGAACTGAACTGAGCTGATTAGATGGACCTTTGTTGGCAAAGTAATGTCTCTGCTTTTCAATATGCTATCTAAGTTGGTCATAACTTTTCTTCCAAGGAGTAAGCGTCTTTTAATTTCATGGCTGCAATCACCATCTGCAGTGATTTTGGAGCGCAAAAAATAAAGTCTGACACTGTTTCTATTGTTTTCCCATCTATTTCCCATGAAATGATGCGACCAAATGCCATGGTCTTCGTTTTCTGGATGTTGAGGGTTAAGCCAACTTTTTCACTCTCCTCTTCCACTTCATCACAAGGCTCTTTAGTTCTTCTTCACTTCCAACCATAAGGGTGGTGTCATCTGCATATCTGAGGTTATTGATATTTCTCCTGGCAATCTTGATTCCAGCTTGTGCTTCTTCCAGCCCAGTGTTTCTCATGATGTACTCTGCATATAAGTTAAATAAGCAGGGTGACAATATACAGCTTTGATATACTCCTTTTCCTAATTGGAACCAGTCTTTTGTTCCATGTCCAGTTCCAGTTGCTTCCTGATCTGCATATAGGTTTCTCAAGAGGCAGGTCATGTGATTAGGTATTCCCATCTCTTTCAGAATTTTCCACAGTTTATTGTGATCTACACAGCCAAAGGCTTTTGCATAGTCAATAAAGCAGAAATAGATTTTTTTTTCTGGAACTCTCTGGCTTTTTTGATGATCCATTGGATGTTGTCAATTTGATCAGGTTCCTCTGCCTTTCCTAAAGTCAGCTTGACCATCTGAAAGTGCACAGTTCATGTATTGCTGAAGCCTGGCTTGGATAATTTTGAGCATTACTTTGCTAGCATGTAAGATGAGTGCAATTGTGTGGTAACTTCAGCCTTCTTTGGCATTGCCTTTCTTTGGAATTGGAATGAAAACGACCTTTTGCAGTCCTGTGGCCACTGCTGAGTTTTCCAAATTTGCTGGCATATTGAGTGCAGCACTTTCACAGCATCATCTTTCAGAATTTTAAGTAGCTCAACTGGAATTCCATCACCCCCACTAGCTTTGTTCGTCGTTATGCTTCCTAAGTCCCACTTGACTTCACATTCCAGGATGTCTGGCTCTAGGTGAGTGATCACACCATCGTGATTTTCTGGGTCATGAACATATTTTTGTACAGTTCTTCTGTGTATTCTTGTCACCTCTTCTTAATATCGTCTGCTTCTCTTAGGGCCCTACCATTTCTGTCTTTTATTGAGCCCATCTTTGCATGAAATGCTCCCTTGGTATATCTAATTTTCTTGAGGATATTTCTAGTCTTTCCCATTCTATTGTTTTCCTCTATTTATTTGTATTGAAGGAGTTGAAAATTATTTTAACTCGAGTATTCGTCAAAATGAACAAGATATTTCTAATGTTGCAGAATTAATGGGTTTTATTTATTTCAATTATATCTTGGCATTGTTTTAAATATCAGGTGCATTCCTGTAGAAAAATGATTATATGAAATACAGGATTAACTTTATTTTTCAAATCTAGATGTCATGAGGATTCCCTCTGGTCAGAGATTTAGATAACTTTTGCTTGAATTCTCAATTTTAAGGCTCACAAATCTGAATATTTATCACATGCAAATTTTACTAAGAAATAGTACTGTGAGCCCATAGTTAAAATTTAGGGGTTGCTTTGGAAGTAGGCTTTAACAAATTCTCCAAATTATACTCTTAAATTATACTATCACCTCTACTAAGATATCTGGAATTAAAGATATAATTTAAAGCTGTGTGATCTCTGTTATGAAACTAAGCATTAAATCAAGTCTACCAGCTTTTCTTTCATGCAAGTTATCTTCAAAAAGTCAGGACATCATCTACATTATCATATAGCATCATACATATTCTTTCTTAATATGTTCGGTTTCATTTTTCTCTCTAGCTGACTCTGTCCTTTTTCTGCTGTTTGAAATAATAAAATCTTAACTCCTTTGATGTAAAGATACCCACAGCTTACATGAATCAGGTATGGTAAGGAACACAGAAAGATAGTCTTGGAAAAACTATCATGAAGAAAGATTTTTATACTTAGAGACCCCTAGAAATGGGATAACAGCACACCTTGCAAAGTTATACAGGGAAATATTAATTGTTGGTCAGGAGACTGAGGGAGCAAGAGGAAATGTAGGCCTTTAGCGTAGTTTCCCTGGGAAGAAAGGGGCAGGGCAGAGAACAAGGATTTAAGATTAGCAATTTAAATGTGTTCAGTGAGGTCAAGGCTTCCCTCATAGCTCAGTTGGTAAAGAATCCACCTGCAATGGAGGAGACCCTGGTTCAATTCCAGGGTTGGGAAGATCCCCTGGAGAAGGGATAGGCTACCCACTGTAGTATTCTTGGGCTTCCCTTGTGGCTCAGCTGGTTAAGAATCCGCCTGTAGTGCGGGAGACCTGGGTTCAGTCCCTGGATTGGGAAAAATCTCCTGGAGAAGGGAAAGGCTACCTACTCCAGTATTCTGGCCTGGAGAATTTCATGGACTGTATAGTCCAGGGGGTTGCAAAGAGTAGTACATGACTGAGTGACTTTCACTCTCACTTTCACTTCACTCACTCAGAGAGGTCAGGGACTAGGGATTCTCTCTAGTTCTCAGATACCTCACTATGGAGTGGTTAGGGTGGATAAAAAGCAGTCCAGAGTATAAGTGGTCCAGGAAAGGCTGACAAAGGAGATGATTGGGAAATTTCAGGTCTTTATTGACTTGCATATGAAAGGTACACTTGCAAATGAATTCCTTACTATTTCTAGGAAATAGCTAATCTTAAGAGGGGCAGTTCCTTCTATGTAGTAAGAGGTCAAAATATTAAATATAGAAATTAAAGAACATGGTTATGTAGTTAATATATATTTTCTTGATCTACTAGAAGCATTTAAATATTTTTTTCCATACCATCAAACATATCTATTCTATGGTAAATTAAAAACCAATCATATTGTACACAATTATCAGTCCATTTTTAATTTTTAAAATTTACTTTAGTAAATATTAATAACCTCTCTGAAAGTTCTATGTGAAGATTCTGAGACAAGCTTGGGGCTTTGGACCTGAGGCCCTTTACTTCAGTACTTATACCTACATAGACTTCTCCTTGAGCAAGAAAATACAATAAAACGATGAGGGACTAACAATAACTGTGGGGTATGCACAGCAGGGCAAATTGTGAACAAAAAGACCTGAAATCAAACTGACACTTCTAAAGACCCGGGAGAAAAATCATGGTATTGGAAACAAGAGCAAGGTATTGCTCTTGCGCCTGGCAACACTATCTTAGTCGTTCCTCTTTCCTGACCCCTGGATACACCCCTACCCTTAGTTCATATAAGGAACCAGCTTAATTCTTATTGGTTAAGGAAGCCCAAGAACCCTGAATGGTAACAGTTCTACCCTCTCACTACCAGATTACAATGAAATCAAGTTTATCTCTTGCATTGCAGGTAGCTAAGCCACAAGGGAAGCTCAATAATAGTGGTGTGAGTAGCCTATCTCTTCTCCAGAGGATCTTCATGGCCCAGGAATCAAACTGGGGTCTCCTGCATTACAGGTGGATTCTTTACCAACTGAGCTATCAGAGAATCCCTTATATTAGATAAGAGAAAATACATATACTGGTCTCTGCTCCCAGTTCATAGCATAAGGCTCCTGAAACTTTTGTGATTTCCTGGGTGATAGGAATAACTTTCATTTAAGGAAGTGACTCTGGGTGGGCTCTTGAATGGTTTCTGGTTGAGCATTTGTCCCTGGAAAAGAAAGCTGTAATTAAAAGCTTTTTTTTTTTTTTTTTTTAACTCTGCCTTCACACCATAGCGTTCCCTCTGCTGATTAGTGATTCATGCTTTCCAGGTGGTGCTAGTGTAGAGAATCTGCCTGCCAATGCAGGAGATGAAGGAGATGCAGGTGTCCAATCACTGGGTTGGGAAGATCACCTGGAGAAGAAAAATGGCAACCCACTTCAGTATTTTTGCCCGGGAAATCACATGGACAGAGAAGCCTGACAAGTTACAGTCCATGGGGTCACAAAAGAGTCAAACACAACAGAGATATTGTCTAGTGTATCCTATTCTGAAGGAAACCAAAAAAAAAAAAAAAAAAAAAAGGTAATCTTACCATAATCTAAAATGTAAATGTATGTATTAAATACAAGCATTGTTGTTGTTAGTCAGTCACTCAGTCATGTTTGACTCTTTGTGAGCCCATGGACTCCAGTATACCAGGCTCCCTTTCCTTCACCATCTCAAACTCATGTTCATTGAGTAAGTTATATCATCCACTGATCTCATCCTCTGTCATCCCCCTTCTCCTGCCTCCAATTTTTCTGAGCTTCAGGGACTTTTTTTAATGAGCTGGCTCTTCCCATCAGGTAGCAAAAGTATTGGAGCTTCAGATTAGGCATCAGTCTCTCCACTGAATATTTAGGACTGATTTCCTTTAGGACTGACAAATTTGATCTCCCTGCAGTCCAAAAGCTTCTCAAGAGTCTTCTCCAACACCACAGTTCAAAAGCATCAATTCTTCAGTGCTCATATTTCCTTTTGGTCCAACTTTCACATCCACACATGACTATTGGAAAAAACTATAGTTTTTACTACAGGAACCTTTGTCAGGAAAGTAATGTTTCTGCTTTTTAATATGCTGTCTAGATTTTTCATAGCTTTTCTTCCAAAGAGCAAGTGTCTTTTAATTTCATGACTGCAATCACCATCTTCAGTGGTTTGGGAGTCCAAGAGAGTAAAGCCTCTCACTGTGTCCATTTTTTTCTCTATGTACTTGCCAGAAAGTTATGGGACTGGATGCTATAATCTTAGTTTGCTGAATGCTGAATTTTAAGCCAGCTTTTACACTCTTCTCTTTCACTTTTATCAAGAGGCTCTTTAGTTCCTCCTCGCTTTTGCCCTGAGAGTGGTGTCATCTGCATATCTGAAGTTATTGATATTTCATACAGCAATCTTGATTCCAGCTTGTGCTTCTTCCAACCCAGCATTTCTCTCATGACGTACTCTGCATAGAAATTAAACAAGCAGGGTGAAAATACGTAGCCTTGTCATACTCCTTTCCCAGTTTAGGAATAGTGCATTGTTCCATGTTCGGCTCTAACTCTTGCCTCTTGGCTTGCACACATGTTTCTCAGGAGGCAGGTAAGCTTGTCTGGTATTCCCATCTCTTTCAGAATTTTCCACAGTTTCTTATTATCCACACAGTTAAATGCTTCAGTGTAGTCAATAAAGCAGAAGTAGTTGTTTTTCAGGAATTCTCTTGCATTTTCTATGATCTACTGGATGCTGGTAATGTTGCTCTCTGGTTCCTCTGTCTTTTCTATATCCAGCTTGAACATCTGGAAATTCTCAGTTCATGTACTGTTGAAGCCTTGCTTGGAGAATTTTGAGCACTACTTTGCTAGCATGTGAAATGAATGCATTTGTGCAGTAGTTTGAATATTCTTTGGCATTGCCTTTCTTTGAAATTGGAATGAAAACTGACTTTTTCCAGTCCTGTGGCCACTTCTGAGTTTTCCAAATTTGCTGTCATATTGAGTGAAGTACTTTAACAGCATCATCTTTTAGGATTTGAAGCAGCTCAGTTGGAATTCTATCTCTACTTGCTTTGGTTGTAGTGATGCTTCCTAAGGCCCACTTGACTTTGCATTCCAAGATATCTGGCTCTATGTGAGTGACCACACCCTCAAGTTTATCTGGGTCATTAAGATCTTTTTTGTATAGTTCTTCTGTGTATCCAATACTCCTAGAAATAAACAGTCAATATACCTCCTTTTAATAGGGGAAACATTCCTCTAGTGAAGTCAAATTTTGACCTTGTACTAGTAAAGTTCCTAACATTCTGATGAACAATAAAAATAACTATAATATGAAATATTAACTGATCTTGCACCTGAAATAATATTAGTTATGATAGCTGTTCCTCTAAATCAGGTTGTACTCATTCTATTTCCTTTATGGAGGGGGTATCATTCATTAATTCTCTGGTACAATTTCCATGAATATTTAATATGATACAGAATATTTTGATAAATATTTTAAATAAAACTGCCATTTTAATTATACCAGCATTTTCTACCTTCTGGGTAATTTGAAAAAAAAAAAAAGTCATAACACAGACAGGATAGTTTCTACATAACTACCAAGCCCTTTCTATTAAGGTAATTCTCACAGATTTAATCTTTTAAATGTTTACAATTTTGTTTCCATCATTGTATATCAATAATATTTGATGTATATCAATAATATTTGATGTCTCAGTTTTAGTTTTTCAGCTTAAAAATGATTTTTCAATTGAAAAGCCAAGTTGACTAGTAAATATGTTATAAAAATAAAGGGTTATGAACCAAGAGGTTAAAAATCCCTAACTCTGTAGGAATGGAAAAAAAGTGACGAGAATTAAAATTTAATAGTAGACAATTTAAATATCTATAAGCAAACAAATGAAAGATGAAGATATGATGAGCTTCTTTGACAATATACTACTCTGATCATTATGTACAAGGTGTAAAACTTACAGAAGTTTTCAGTAAATGTTGTTACTGAAAACTCCTATGTTGTTCAATCACTCAGTCATGTCCAACTCTTTGCAACCCCATGAACTCCAACACATCAGGCTTCCTTATCCTCCACCATCTCCGGGAGCTTGCTCAAACTCATGTCCACTGAGTCAATGATGCATCTAATCATCTCGTCCTCTGTCATCCCCTTCTTCTCCCACTTCAATCTTTCCCAGCGTCAGGGTGTTTTCCAAGTTGTCGGCTCTTTGCATCAGGTGGACAAAGTGTTGGAGCTTCTGCTTCAGCAGCAGTCCTTCCAATTAATATTCAGGATTTATTTATTTTAGGATATACTGGTTTGATCTGTTTGTAGTCCAAGGGATTCTCAAAAGTCTTCTCCAACAACACAGTTGAAAGCATCAATTCATCAGCGCTCAGCCTTCTTTATGGTCCAACTCTCACATCCATACTTCACTATTGGAAAAACCATAGGTTTGACTAGATGGACCTTTGTCAGGAAAGTAATTTCTGCTTTTTAGTATGATGTCAAGGTTGGCCATTGCTTTTCTTCAAAGGAGCAAAAATCTTTTAATTTCATGGCTGTAGTCAGCATCTGCAGTGATTTTGAAGCCCAAGAAAATAAAGTCTATCACTGTTTCCATTGTTTCCTCATCTATTTACTATGAAATGGTGGGATCAGATGCCATGATTTTAGTTTTTTGAATATTGAATTCTAAGATAGCTTTTTCACTCTCCTCTTTCACATTTATCAAGAGGCTCTTTAGCTCCTCTTTACTTTCTGACATAAGGGTGGTGTCATCTGCATATCTGAGGTTATTGATAGTTCTCCCTCTAGTCTTGATCCCATCTTATGCTTCATCCAGTCTGGTATTTTAGAGACTGCTCTAAAATAAGAAAGATCTGGTCTCTTTTGTTCTTCCTTCTATATAGTTATAAAGTGAAATAACTGATTTATAGAAGCAAAACTAACTTCATGTGTGTGAAACTTAATTTTGGGAAAAGTCTTCCAATATGTTGAACCAAATGACTCCATGTGTCACTTGTGGGAGTTATTTCTTGAATAACTTTTGGTTTAATTAATTGATATCATAGACTGCTTCAAAACTGTCTTCATATTATTTGTTTCTTCATTCACTATGGTAATAGAGGCAGGGTAGGAGGTTACAGTGGATCAGAAGTTTTATAGATGATTTTTTTTTAATTTGACAACTCTAGAAAATAAAACAGAAGATGAAAATAAACAGAAGATTAAATCATTATCAGAATATTCATAAATGACATTAGACCTCAGCAAGCTAACTTTAGAGATATAGAATTATGCAGTTAGTGAAAAATATACCTTCCCTGAAACTGCCCTCCCTCAATTCATTTCTGTTTGGGGGTTCTCATTTTTGCTTCTCATAACCCCCTGAGAATCATCTCTGTTTACACGCTTGTTATGCTGAATTATATAATACCAACAGCAAATAATTTTTTAGTTCTTTTTATATTCTAGTGCTAGACTAGTAATATATTGTACAATATTGTTAAGTCCCCTAAAACAAACAAACCTGTGGGATAAGCATTATTGACTCCATTTTACACCAAATGAAATAGTTCTGAGAAGTTAAGAATTTCATGCAAAACCACAAGGCTAGAAAATTCTGGAATTGTGATTAAAGTCCATGTCTGTCTTATTCTGAAGTCCATTACTTCTATTTATTTCTGTATATTATATTGGGAATTTTTATGAGGTCAAGGGTCTTAAACTTTCATACCAGATCATCAGCAAAATTCACTGTCCTGTAACATTAAAAAAAAAAAAAACAAAAAAACAAATAGCAAACCTACAGGAGCTTAATAAGCCACTTCCATTTCTAACCCAACACTATAAACTTGTTTTTAACACTGAAAATAAAGCATAATTCATTACTGAAGTACTTACTGTTGATGTTGAGATGTGCTAGCAAAAATAAATTTGTGCTATGTCTAGTCACTTAATCATATCTGACTCTTTGCAGCCCCAGGGACTGTAGCCTGCCAGGCTCCTCAGTCCATGGGATTCTCCAGGCAAGAATCCTGGGTTGAGTTGCCATGCCCTACATCAGGGGATCTTCCCAGTCCAGAGATTGAACCTATGTCTCCTGCATTGCAGGCAGACTCTCTACCACCTGAACCACTAGAGAAGCGAGAAAGACTTTAGACCTGAGTATATGTTGCACCTTGTATTTAAAGTATCGAAGCCTGTTGAAGATCTATTGAAGTCTCACAATTTACACTCTATTATCTTTATTATTATGTGATTATTTTCTATTACCCTTATTATTCCTATACATTGGAATCACAAGGATAAGTTTTTTAAACACACAGATACCTGGACTTCGTCCAAGATCAAGTGAATCAGTATTTCTAAGTGTTAAGCAGTCATTACTATTTCACAAAATCAAAGCTTGTTGAAAACCACTGTTAGAAAGAAGTAACATCTCTCTCACAGTCTTAAATTCAAAGTCAACTTCTCTTTTCCTTATAAAAATTAAAGACAGTTATATGCCACAATGGACACAAGATAAAAATATCACAGTCTTCATAATTTGTGCTCATACTTTATAGCAGATAAATACTAATTAGAGTCTAGTTAAGAAAATGAATCATATTTCCTGAATTCTTATATTTGAAGCCTATGTAATTGACTTTGTGGGAAGAATCTAGTGCCACGGTTGCCTAGAAGAAAGTGCTGAAACTAGATCCATAAGACTATAGTCATTGGGTGGTTTTTTTAACCTATCTTTTTATGTAAAAATCCATTTCTAGATTATACCATTTTACATGGACTATAAAACTGAGAATTATATATTTTAAAGGAATAATTGATATCTAAAATTAGGCCACAGTGGAAGCTTGAACTACAGTCCTTCAAATTGAGTATTACCTTTATTTATGCAAACTTGAGCAAGTTATTCAAGCTTCTATGCTTTACTTTCTTCATCTACAAAATGGAGAGAAGATAATAATTCATGCTGAGTAGCTTATCTGTATTATATCAACCTTCAACAAACACTGTAAAGTAGCTACTAATTATTATTCTCATTTTACACATGAAAAAACTGAGACAGGGTGAGGTTAATAGTGTTCAATGTCACAGAGTTCATATACAGTGCAGCCACAAAAAGATCAGGCATGTTTAACTACCCTGGACTGTTGCCATAATAACACTATTTCAGAGAAGTATTTAAAGGATGTGGTAAAATAAAATAGCCATTTTCAAAAAACACTTCTGCTTGGTTTTCATTCATGGATATTTTAATTTCACTGGTATGGAGTGAAACCTGGCCTTCAGGATTTTTCAAACCTTCCCGGGTGGTCTAATGTGTGACAAAGTTTTAAAACAAGTGCTATAAAGTTTAGAGTGGAATCTATAATGGGAGAATAATAAATAATACCTTTATTTATTATCATTTATTAATATTATTGATGTTTAAATTACACACTGGTTTGAAAGCAAATCAAGTAGATATTGAAAAATAATAAAGTAAGGCAAAATGACAACAATTAATTTGATTATTATTTAATTATATAGATGGTGGCAGTCCTAAGATGGCGGAAAAATAGGATGGGGAGAACACTTTCTCCTCCACAAATTCATCAAAAGAACACTTAAACGCTGAGGAAATTCCACAAAACAACTTCTGAATGCCGGCAGAGGACATCAGGCACCCAGAAAAGCAGCCCATTGTTTTCGAAAGGAGGTAGGAAAAATATAAAAGACAAAAAAGAGTCAAAAGAGGTAGGGACAGAGCTCCATCCCAAGAAGGAGTCTTAAAAAGAGAGAAGTTTCCAAACACCAGGAAACACTCTCACTGCCCAGTCTGTGGTGAGCCTTGGAAGCACAGAAGGCAACATAACAAGGGGGATAAAAAAGTAAATAAGAAAAGGAAAAAAATGGAGAACCCCAGGGTTAGTAGAAGGAAATAAATCTTACAAATTAGGGCAGAAATAAATGCAAAAAAAAAAAAAAAAAGAGAGAGAGAGAGAGCATAGCAAAAATCAACAAAGCCAAAAGCTGGTTCTTTGAAAGGATAAATAAAATTGACAAACCATTAGCCAGACTCATCAAGAAACAAAGGGAGAAAAATCAAATCAATAAAATTAGACATGAAAATGGAGAGATCACAACAGACAACACAGAAATACAAAGGATCATAAGAGACTACTATCAGCAATTATATGCCAATAAAATGGACAACTTGGAAGAAATGGACAAATTCTTAGAAAAGTACAACTTTCCAAAACTGAACCAGGACAAAATAGAAAATCTTAACAGACCCATCACAAGCACGGAAATTGAAACTGTAATCAGAAATCTTCCAAGAAACGAAAGCCCAGGTCCAGACAGCTTCACAGCTGAATTCTACCAAAAATGTCGAGAAGAGTTAACACCTATCCTCCTCAAACTCTTCCAGAAAATTGCAGAAGAAGGTAAACTTCCAAACTTATTCTATAAGACCACCATCACCCTAATACCAAAACCTGACAAAGATGCCGCAAAAAAAGAAAACTACAGGCCAATATCACTAATGAACATACATGCAAAATCCTTAACAAAATTCTAGCAATCAGAATCCAACAACACATTAAAAAGATCATACGCCAAGACCAAGTGGGCTTTATCCCAGGGATGCAAGGATTCTTCAATATCTGCAAATCAATCAATGTAATTCACAACATTAACAAATTGAAAAATGAAAGCCATATGATTATCTCATTAGATGCAGAGAAACCCTCTGACAAAATTCAACATCCTTTTATGATAAAAAACTCTCCAGAAAGCAGGAATAGAAGGAATATGCCTCAACATAATAAAAGCTATATATGACAAACACACAGCAAACATTATCCTCAATGGTGAAAAACTGAAAGCATGTCCCCTAAAGTCAGGAACAAGATAAGGGTGCCCACTTTCACTGCTACTATTCAACATAGTTCTGGAAGTTTTGGCCACAGCAATCAGAGCAGAAAAAGGAATAAAAGCAATCCAAGTTGGAAAAGAAGTAAAACTCACTGTTTGTTGGTGACATGATCCTCTACATAGAAAACCCTAAAGACTCCACCAGAAAATTACTAGAGCTAATCAATGAATGTAGTAAATTTGCAGGATATAAAGTCAACGCACAAATATCCCTTGCATTCCTATACACTAATAATGAGAAAATAGAAAGAGAAATTAAGGAAACAATTCCATTCGCCATTGCAATGAAAAGAATAAAATACTTAGGAATATATCTACTTAAAAAAACTAAAGACCTATATATAGAAAACTATAAAACTTGGTGAAAGAAATCAAAGAGGATACTAATAGATGGAGAAATATACCATGTACATGGATCAGAAGAATCAACATAGTGCAAATGAGTATACTACCCAAAGCAATTTATAGATTCAGTGTAATCCCTATGAAGCTACCAACGGCGTTTTTCACAGAGCTAAACCAAATAATCTCACATTTTGTATGAGATACCAAAAAACCTCAAATAGCCAAAGCAATCTTGAGAAAGAAGAATGGAACTGGAGGAATCAACCAGCCTGACTTCAGGCTCTACTACAAAGCCACAGTCATCAGGACAGTATGGTACTGGCACAAAGACAGAAATATAGATCAATGGAACAAAATAGAAAGCCCAGAGATAAATCCATGCACTCATGGACAACTTATCTTTCACAAAGGCAGCAAGAATATACAATGGATTAAAGACAACCTCTATAACAAGTGGTGATGGGAAAACAGGTCAACCACTTGTAAAATAATGCAACTAGAACACTTTCTAACACCATACACAAAAATAAACACAAAATTGATTAAAGACTTAAACATAAGACCAGAAACTATAAAACTCCTAGAGGAGAACATAGGCAAAACACTCTCCGACATGCATCACAGCAGGATCCTCTATGACCCACCTCCCAGAATATTATAAAAAAAAAATAAATAGGGCCTGATTAAACTTAAAAGCTTATGCACAACAAAGGGAACTATAAGCAAAATGAAAAGACAGCCCTTGGAATGGGAGAAAATAATAGCAAATGAAGCAACTGAAAAACAACTAATCTCAAAAATATACAAGCAACTCCTGCAGCTCAATTCCATAAAAATAAATAACCCAATGAAAAAATGGGCCAAAGAACTAAATAGAAATTTCTCCAAAGAAGACACACAGATGCCTAACACATGAAAAGATGCTCGACATCACTCATTATCAGAGAAATGCAAATCAAAACCACAATGAGGTACCATTTCAAGCTAGTCAGAATGGCTGTGATCCAAAAGTCTACAAGCAATAAATGCTAGAGAGGGTGTGGAGAAAAGGGATCCTCTTACACTGTTGGTGGGAATGCAAACTAGTACAGCCACTATGAAGAACAGTATGGAGATTTCTTTAAAAACTGAAAATGGAACTGCCTTATGATCCAGCAATCCCACTTCTGGGCATACACACTGAGGAAACCAGAATTGAAGAGACACATGTACCCCAATGTTCATCGCAGCACTGTTTATGATGGTCAGGACATGGAAGCAACCTAGATGTTCATAAGCAGATGAATGGATAAGAAAGTTGTGGTACATATGCACAATGGAGTATTACTCAGCCATTGAAAAGAATACATGTGAATCAGTTCTAATGAGGTGGATGAAACTGGAGCCTATTATACAGAGTGAAGTAAGCGAAAATGAAAAACACCAATACAGTATACTAACACATATATATGGGATTTAGAAAAATGGTAACGATAACCCTGTATGTGAGACTGCAAAAGAGACACAGATATATAGAACAGTCTTTTGGACTCTGTGGGAGAGGGAGAGGGTGGGACGATTTGGGAGAATGGCATTGAAACATGAATAATATCATATAGGAAATGAATCGCCAGTCCAGGTTCAGTGCATGATACTGGATGCTTGGGGCTAGTGCGCTGAGATGACCCGAAAGGTTGGTACAGGATTCATGTCGATGTATGGCAAAACCAATACAATATTATAAAGTAATTAAGCTCCAATTAAAATAAATATATTTATATTAAAAAAACAAATATGAATTAGATAATTAGTTAACAAATTAATTGTTATGTGTCTAAAATAGTTTTCTTGTTAAAAATAATTTTAAAATTGATTTCTTAAGATAAACTAAATGAAAAGTAAAAGCTAAAAGCTAATCAAACGATATATACCTGAAACTTTGGTTTCCGTTAAGTTCTACTAGGTTCTGTTATCCAGTTTTAGTCAGAGACAATCCTCTTTGTTGCTTCCTATTTAGGTGGCTACACAAGAGCTTTCAGGAGCAAAGCTGTTTCTACTTATGGTTCACATTTTCCACGAGTCTTTGAAGTTTTCTATAGTGATTACTGACTCATCTTCATCTTTATAAAAAAGATAATTTGTATTCAAGGAGATAGGAAATGCTCAACAGTTTCTTAATCTTCTTTATATTTCCAAACTGTTTCAGTTGGAGGAAGAGATATGGATTTCTTAAACTCTCAAGTTTTATTTATGCTTATGAGTAGTAAACACTTATAATGAACATACAAGAAGTACTAGGCACAATTTCAAATTAGAGCAAACCTCCCTTTTCTCTAGTTTTTCGTCCTTCAGCTGTGCTTGCTGTAGGCAAGGGACATGTGGTTGCTAATTTTAGTTGGTCAATAGTTGAGTTTCCTGAGGTCAGCTAGCTTTGGTGACTAGCAGAAAATGCATTATTTACAAATGTGTTAGGCAGACTAGAGGGATCATTTTCCCAATAACTTCTATTTTTTTTATTTACTTGTCCTGGTGGAGGTGATTTGTAAATATTTTATATAACATTAATTTTAACTTATTTTTATATGTGATATTTGAAAACTCACTAAATGAAGCAAAGCATTGGCAATAATGACTGAAGAAAGAGTGGAAATATTAACATATTTTACCTTCTTTTTGTCTCTCTCTCAGAACTTATGACAGCTGAGGAATATACCCCTTTCATACTGAGCTACTAAATTGACCATTTTCCAGATATCTTAATACTATTTGAATATCTACAACCTAAATATAACTCTAATATCAAAATTACTATAACTAACATTTCTGCCCACAAGAGATATATCATGTTCTCAAATATGCAAACTCCCAGTGCAATTTTGTCATGAACAATGTATGAGTTAAAAACCAGAGTTCTCTATTTGATTACAGTAAATGGATCCAAACAAATCAGAGTTTTTAGAGCATGAATATAATTTATTTGAGACTAGCAACTCTGATTTAGAACATTCAATTCAATTGTTTCCAGTTATTTAGATATTTCTTAACAAGAAAGTATTTGATTGTTTAAACGGCATCATGATAAATGTGTATGTTATATTACCTTGAGGATATGGTTCTCATATCTGATTTTATATACAAATGTATAGAGTCAGGTATACAACCCAAGAAAAGTTAATTTTCCATGCACATACACAAAAAAAACACTGCAGCAGAAAGGCTAAAATTATTTTACCCATTTGTGTTGAGTATATGTGTAGAAAAAAATTACCCACTTGGATTTGCTGTTGAGATTTTCAACAGGTCTTTCAATTAGTTAAATTAAAGAGGATACATCTCTATAAGTAAGAGATGAGTTGTAATTCATCCTATAAAAAAACAGACTTACAAATAAGTCTTATTTTTTGGCATTTCTACTGAGATGAAGTTATCTTAAACCACTGATAGACTTCCTAGTCACTGTTGTTTGTGTGTGTATGATTTAAAAGACTAAAACTAAATAAATGAATAAATAATAATTCAGCAGTATATCATTACTTTCTTATACAATTTGTGTGTTTACAGAGTCTGCCCTTTAGTTTGCTAAGTTTTATGTGTATTTATATTAAAATGGCTTTACTTTCCAACAAAGAAAATCAAACAGAACAATCTTTGAGAGACCCTAAACCTCATGCATCACCAACTCAATGGACATGAGTTTGGGTAAACTCCAGGAGTTAGTAATGGACAGGGAGGCCTGTTATGCTGCAGTCCATGGTATCACAAAGAGTCGGACATGACTGAGCACCTGAATTGAACTAATCCAAAAACTGACTAGCTAATTGAACTAGCAAGAGCATTAGGAATTCTGATAGAGTCAAGTTTTAACTGTCTTGATGAGGATGTGCTTTACCCTTTTATTTTCATGCTGTTCTCTTCCTCAAAGCATACTCTGAGACCATTAAAGAGTGCTGTTAGCATTTCATTTCCCTTTATGCATGTAGTACTATGTTTTAACCCCATGCCACAAAAGGATGGTCACTGTCATTTTTGTTGATCTATACAGTGGTAAATTATTTAATCAGATCCCTTTAAATTCTATAAAGCTATCCTTGTTTTCCATATTATTCTGTCACCTTAAGTCAATGAGTTAATTCCTTTATTAACATATATGTAGGGAAAATCAACTGGGGAGAGGCATTTCTCTCTGTGTATGAAGGAAAGGAATGTGAAAAGTAAAACAGCAATACTAGATACAGAACCTGAAACTTTTATTTTAGGAGTCATTAGGATATACACACATTTCAATATGATAATTAAATATATTAATATTTATATATATTCACATATACTATATATATACACTATATATACACTATATATATTATATATATTATTTATATATAGTGTATATATATATATATTTATTTATGTATATATATAAAATGTTCTGTGCTCAGTCACTAAGTTGTATCTGAGTCTTTGCAACCCCAAGGACTGCATTCCACCAGACTCCGTCAATGTGATTTCCCAGTCTAGAATACTGGAGTGGGTTGTCATTTCCTTCTGCAGGTCATCTTACTTGACTCAGGGATAGAACTTGCATCTCCTCCTTGGCAGGTGGATTCTTTACCACTGAGCCACCAGGGAAGCCATATATATATATATATATATATGTATGTATATATATATATATACACACACACACAGACACACATATATGCATCTATATAAGGGTCGCAGACAGAACATATCCAGTGCCAGGACATATTTTGTAGGATTGCAGGAGAAATAATTTTATCCAAATGTAGCATTCAGTTCAGTTCAGTTCAGTCTCTCAGTCCTGTCCGACTTTTTGCGACCCCATGAATCACAGCATGCCAGGCCTCCCTGTTCATCACCATCTTCCGGAGTTCACCCAAACTCATGTCCATCGAGTCTGTGATGCCATCCAGTCATCTCATCCTCTGTTGTCCCCTTCTCCTCCTGCCCCCAATCCCTCCCAGCATCATAGTCTTTTCCAATGAGTCAACCCTTCTCATGAGGTGGCCAAAGTACTGGAGTTTCAGCTTTAGCATCATTCCTTTCAAAGAAATCCCAGGGCTGATCTCCTTCAGAATGGACTGGTTGGATCTCCTTGCAGTCCAAGGGACTCTCAAGAGTCTTCTCCAACACCACAATTCAAAAGCATCAATTCTTCGGCGCTCAGCCCTCTTCACAGTCCAACTCTCACATCCATACACGACCACAGGAAAAACCATAGCCTTGACTAGACGGACCTTAGTCGGCAAAGTAATGCCTCTTCTTTTGAATATACTATCTAGGTTGGTCATAACTTTTCTTCCAAGGAGTAAGCGTCTTTTGATTTCATGGCTGCAGTCACCATCTGCAGTGATTCTGGACCCCCCACCCAAAAAAGAAAAAAAAAAAAAAAAAAAACTCTGACACTGTTTCCCATCTATTTCCCATGAAGTGATGGGACCGGATGCCATGATCTTCGTTTTCTGAATGTTGAGCTTTAAGCCAACTTTTTCGCTCTCCTCTTTCACTTTCATCAAGAGGCTTTTAGCTCCTCTTCACTTTCTGCCATAAGGGTGGTGTCATCTGCATATCTGAGGTTATTGATATTTCTCCTGGCAATCTTGATTCCAGCTTGTGTTTCTTCCAATCCAGCTTTTCTCATGATGTACTCTGCATATAAGTTAAATAAGCAAGGTGACAATATACAGCCTTGATGCACTCCTTTTCCTATGTGGAACCAGTCTGTTGTTCCATGTCTAGTTCTACCTGTTGCTTTGTGACCTGCATACAGATTTCTCAAGAGCCAGGTCAGGTGGTCTGGTATTCCCATCTCTCTCAGAATTTTCCACAGTTTATTGTGATCCACACAGTCAAAGGTTTTGGCATAGTTAATAAAGCAGAAATAGATGTTTTTCTGGAACTCTCTCGCTTTTTCCATGATCCAGCGGATGTTGGCAATTTGATCTCTTGTTCCTCTGTCTTTTCTAAAACCAGCTTGAACATCAGGGAGTTCACGGCTCACGTCTCGCTGAATCCTGGCTTGGAGAATTTTGAGCATTACTTTACTAGCACATTTGACCAGAAACTACTTTAGCATAATGGTTGACCTTTGTGACTACTGGCTGAGCATGTAAATGTGAACCAAAATAGAAACTGAGAGACCAAGACTGTAGCTATTGTACTGATATCTGGGTAAACCAGATAATTCCTATATCAATGTGCAAGCAACTACAGAAAGTGTGGGATCCGTTTTCAATGGAGACATCAAACAATAGTGTTTAAAACAACTGGCTCATCAAGGCGTCCAATCAACTCACCCATACAGCTATGCTTCCAACTCCTTTCTGTCCCATTTCTGCCTACACAATAAAGAATCCACAGTCCATCATTGCAATCACTTTCTTGCAAAAATCTTCCAACTCTTTCCCCTCTTTGCCTCCATGGCAATGTTAGGAAATAGCTATAAAGATTACAGTATTACAACATTGCTTGTATTAATAATATCAGCTTGAATTCTTGATTGCACACTCACAGGGGCAACCAATAATTTGTGACAATCCTACATAATTTCTTTAGTGTACTTTCCCTAAATTTGAAGACAATTATTTTATATCTACTTTTCTATTGTCAAACCACCACTTTTGTCTGATGAGCTCACCTCATATTCTATTGATATAATAAAAAACAGTAGAAGAAAAACTTTCATCTTCCATTACCATGACCTTCACTTCTAAGATGAATGAAGTAGGCTTATCCCATTCAAAATCTGTCTTCTTCACCTCTTGATCTTGTTACTTCCTGTTATCTGCTGGACTCAGCTTCTGCAGGCTTTCTTTCCTCTTGCCTTTCAACAACTCCTCATTTGCCCCACTTTTTATGATAATGTATGGACACATTAAAAAATCATCCTTCTTTCAAAAATTTCTCATAACTTCACTTTACTTTTTTGTTATGACCCAAGATCTCTGTCTAGAGAAGGCAATGACACCCCACTCCAGTACTCTTGCCTGGAGAATCCCAGGGATGGGGGAGCCTGACATCTATGGGGTCACACAGAGTTGGACACGACTGAAGTGACTTAGCAGCAGCAGCAGCAAGATCTCTATCTCCCTTCAAAGCAAAACTTAAACTATCTCTCTTTCCACATTTCCAATCTTCATCACTACACAGAAATTTCTTTGCCAAGACTGCCAATGACCAAAGTATTGCTTTGTTCATTGATCATATCCTTGTCCTCATCTTTATTAAACCTTCAATATTATTTGAGACAACTGAGTGTTCCCTCCTTGAAATAGTCTAATTATTCAATTATTGTGAAACCATGCTGTTCTAAGGTTTCTTTCTGTCTTTGCTACCTTAAGTATGTTAACTGGCTCTGTGTAGTAAAAATTAACCTTATCTAAAGAATGGTCTGGCCTTTTCCCTGCACTGTCATGACCCATGTCCCAGAATTCTGAGGGACATTCTAGACCCTTAGAATGTCCTGCCTGATAAAAAAAGTATTTTAGTTTGACTAGGAGATCCAGGTCATTGGATAGAAAAAATTGTGATTTATGACAGGGGATCTGAAGTATTCACCCTACAACTGGAGAGGCTAGATATACAGTCACCTATGTGTGCAGTCAACCATGGAGTGCCAATACAACTTTTGAACACCAAGCCTCAGGTGAACTTACCTGTTTGGCAGTGCTCCAGTCATTGTCATACATTGATTTCAGGAAATAATTTTCATTGAGTTCTGTGAGTAATTCTAGAGAATTATCAAATCTGAGCCTTGTTGGAAACTACCAAGGCATGAGGTTGGTATTTAATATGAGGGATATCAGTTGCCTATGTTGCCTCAAACTTCACAGGCTCCTTTTTTCTCCTTTTGCATATTGGAATGCTCCAGCTCTTGGTTCCAATCTCATTTTCTCTAGCTATAACCTTTCCCTAGATGATTGTGTAGAATCCTAGAGCTTCAAGTACCATTCAAAATCTATAGCCCCAAATTTTCCTTCAGGATATTTTGGGATAAATTATTTACTTCATGTGTAACACTGTTTGCCTTTACAGGATAAATAATCAAGAATTTCAAGATAAATGAGCAACCTCACATGTAATAGTGTATGCATTTATTATGTTAGTTGCTTAAATTCAAATAACCTACAGAAAGTTCTTTTCATACCCCCCAATTTTTTTTTTTTTAACCAACATGGTAATCGGTTAAAAGCACCTATGTGCTTAAATTAAAATCTAAAAGTTTGGCGGCCCCAAGATGGCAGAGGAATAGGATGCAGACACCAATTTCTGCTCCACAAATTCATCAAAAGAACACTTCAATGCTGAGTAAATTTCACAAAACAACTTCTGAATGCTGGCAGAGGACATCAGGCACCCAGAAAAGAAGCTCATTGTCTTCAAAAACCGATGTTTTATCAATGGTGCAGTATAGATGGAGGTCTTGAGACAACTGTAAAAATAAAACTGAAAATCAGAAGCAGGAGGCTTAAATCCAAATCTTGAGAACATCAGAGAACTCCTTACTCCAGGAAATATTAATCAATAGGAGCTCATCAAACGGCTCCATATCTACACTGAAACCAAGCACCACCCAAGGGCCAACAAGCTCCAGAGCAAGACATACCACGCAAATTCTCCAGCAACACAGGAACACAGCCCTGAGCTTCAATATACAGGCTGCTCAAAGTTACTCCAAAACCACTGACATCTCATAATTCATTACTGGACACTTTATTGCACTTGAGAGAGAAAAAATCCAGCTCCATCCACCAGAACTCCAACACAAGCTTTCCTAAACAAGAAACCTTGACAAGCCACTGATACAACCCCACCCACAGCGAGGAAACTCCATAATAAAGAGAACTCCACAAACTGACAGAATACAGAAAGGCCACCCCAAACGCAGCAATGTAAATAAGATGAAGACACAGAGGAATACCCAGCAGGTAGAGGAACAGGAGAAAGGCCCACCAAACCAAACAAAAGAGGAAGAAATAAGGAATCTATCTGATAAAGAATTCTGAATAATGATAGTGAAAATGAACCAAAATCTTGAAATCAAAATGGAATCACAGATAAATAGCCTGGAGACAAGGATTGAAAAGATGCAAGAAAGGTTTAACAAGGACCTAGAAGAAGTAAAAAAAGAGTCAATATATAATGAATAATGCAATGAATGAGATCAGAAACACTCTGGAGGCAATAAAGAGTAGAATAATGGAGGCAGAAGATAGGATTAGTGAAATAGAAGATAGAATGGTAGAAATAAATGAATCAGAGAGGAAAAAAGAAAAATGAATTAAAAGAAATGAGGACAATCTCAGAGACCTCCAGGACAATATGAAATGCTCCAACATTCGAATCACAGGAGTCCCAGAAGAAGAAGACAAAAAGAAAGACCATGAGAAAATACTTGAGGAGTTAATAGTTGAAAAATTCCCTAAAACGGGGAAGGAAATAATCACCCAGGTCCAAGAAACCCAGAGAGTCCCAAATAGGATAAACCCAAGGTGAAACACCCCAAGACATATATTAATCAAATTAACAAGGATCAAACACAAAGAACAAATATTAAAAGCAGCAAGGGAAAAGCAACAAATAACACACAAGGGGATTCCCATAAGGATAACAGCTGATCTTTCAATAGAAACTCTTCAGGCCAGGAGGGAATGGCAAGACATACTTAAAGTGATGAAAGAAAATAACCTACAGCCCAGATTACTGTACCCAGCAAGGATCTCATTCAAATATGAAGGAGAAATAAAAGCTTTACAGACAAGCAAAAGCTGAGAGAATTCAGCACCACCAAACCAGCTCTCCAACAAATGCTAAAGGATATTCTCTAGACAGGAAACACAAAAAGAGAGTATAAACTTGAACCCAAAACAATAACGTAAATGGCAATGGGATCATACTCATCAATAATTAACTTAAACATAAATGGGTTAAATGCCCCAACCAAAAGACAAAGTCTGTCTGAATGGACACAAAAACAAGACCCCTATATATGTTGTCTATGAAAGACCTACCTCAAACAAGGAACACATACAGATTGAAAGTGGAGGGCTGGAAAAAGATATTCCATGCAAATAGAGACCAAAGAAAGCAGGAGTAGCAATATTGATATCAGATAAAATAGACTTTAAACAAAGGCTGTCAAAAGAGACAAAGAAGGCCACTACATAATGATCAAAAGATCAATCCAAGAAGAAGATATAACAATTATAAATATATATGCACCCAACATAGGAGCACAGAAATATGTAAGACAAATGCTAACAAGTATAAAAGGGGAACGGGGAAGGCAATGGCACCCCACCCCAGTACTCTTGCCTGGAAAATCCCATGGACGGAGGAGCCTGGTGGGCTGCAGTCCATGGGGTCACACAGAGTCGGACACGACTGAAGCAACTTAGCAGCAGCAGCAGCAGCATAAAAGGGGAAATTAACAATAACACAATAATAGTGGGAGATTTTAATACCCCACTCACACCTACGGATAGATCAACTAAACAGAAAATTAATAAAGAAACATAAACTTTAAATGATACAATAGACCAATTAGACCTAATTTATTTCTACAGGACATTTCACTCCAAAATAATGAATTTCACTTTTTCTCAAGTGCTCACAGAACCTTCTCCAGGATAGATCACATCCTGGGCCATAAATCTAGCCTTGATAAATTCAAAAAAAATTGAAATCATTCCAAGCATCTTTTCTGACCATAATGCATTAAGATTAGATATCAATTACAGGAGAAAAACTATTAAAAATTCCAACATGTGGAGGCTGAACAACACGCTGCTGAAGATGGCAATGACGACCCTGTATGCAAGACAGGGAAAGAGACACAGATGTGTATAACGGACTTTTGGACTCAGAGGGAGAGGGAGAGGGTGGGATGATTTGGGAGAATGACATTCTAACATGTATACTATCATGTGAATTGAATCGCCAGTCTATGTCTGACGCAGGATGCAGCATGCTTGGGGCTGGTGCATGGGGATGACCCAGAAAGATGTTATGGGGAGGGAGGTGGGAGGGGGGTTCATGTTTGGGAATGCATGTAAGAATTAAAGATTTTAAAATTCAAAAAATAAAAAACTAAAAAAAAAAAACAAAAAAAACCAAAATGTAATAAATACTAAATAAATGGAAGCTATTCATGAGATTAGAAAATTTATCTTCAGATACTTGAAATGTTAATAAATGTTTCTTTCCTGAGACTAAAAAAAAAAAAAAAAGAAGAAATCAAATTTTTAAAAAATCAAAATATGCATAGAAATGAACGAAAATGAGAACACAACAACCCAAAACCTGTGGGACACTGTAAAAGCAGTGCTAAGGGGAAAGTACATAGCAATACAAGGCATACCTCAAGAAACAAGAAAAAAGTTAAAAATAACCTAGCTCTACACCTAAAGCAACTAGAAAAGGATGAAATGGAGAACCCCAGGGTTAGTAGAAGGAAATAAATCTTACAAATTAGGGCAGAAATAAATGCAAAAAGAGAGAGAGAGAGAGAGAGAGAGAGAGAGAGAGAGAGAGAGAGAGAGAGAGAGAGAGAGACCGCAACAAAAACCACAAAGCCAAAAGCTGGTTCTTTGAAAAGACAAATAAAATTGACAAACCATTAGCCAGACTCATCAAGAAACAGAGGGAGAAAAATCAAATCAATAAAATTAGACATGAAAATGGAGAGATCACAACAGACAACACAGAAATACAAAGGATCATAAGAGACTACTATCAGCAATTATATGCCAATAAAATGGACAACTTGGAAGAAATGGACAAATTCTTAGAAAAGTACAACTTTCCAAAACTGAACCAGGAAGAAATAGAAAATCTTAGCAGACTCATCACAAGCACAGAAATTGATACTGTAATCAGAAATCTTCCAGGAAACAAAAGCCCAGGTCCAGACGGCTTCACAGCTGAATTCTACCAAAACTGTCAAGAAGCGCTAACACCTATCCTACTCAAACTCTTAAGGAAAATTGCAGAGGAAAGTAAACTTCCAAATTCATTCTATGAGGCCACCATCACCCTAATACCAAAACCTGACAAAGATGTCACAAAAAAATAAAACTACAGACCAATATCACTGATGAACATAGATGCAAAAATCCTTAACAAAATTCTAGCAATCAGTATCCAACAACACATTAAAAAGATCGTACACCAAGACCAAGTGGGCTTTTTCCCAGGGATGCAAGAATTCTTCAATATCCACAAATCAATCAATGTAATTCATAACATTAACAAATTGAAAAATAAAAGCCATATGATTATCTCAATAGATGCAGAGAAACCCTCTGACAAAATTCAACATCCATTTATGATAATAACTCTCCAGAAATCAGGAATAGAAGGAACATATCTCAACATAATAAAAGCTATCTATGACAAACCCACAGCAAACATTATCCTCAATGGTGAAAAACTGAAAGCATTTCCTCTAAAGTCAGGAACAAGACAAGGGTGCCCACTTTCACTGCTACTATTCAACATAGTTCTGGAAGTTTGGCCACAGCAATCAGAGCAGAAAAAGAAATAAAAGGAATCCAAATTGGAAAAGAAGAAGTAAAACTCTCACTGTTTGCAGATGACATGATCTTCTACATAGAAAACCCTAAAGACTCCACCAGAAAATTACTAGAGCTAATCAACGAATGTATTAAAGTTGCACGATATAAAATCACACACAGATATCCCTTGCATTCCTATACACTAATAATGAGAAAGTATAAAAAGAAATTAAGGAAACAATTCCATTCACCATTGCAACGAAAAGAATAAAATACTTAGGAATATATCTACCTAAAGAAACTAAAGACCTATATATAGAAAACTGCAAAACACTGGTGAAAGAAATCAAAGAGGACACTAATAGATGGAGACATATACAATGTTCATGGATCGGAAGAATCAGTATATTGAAAAGGAGAATACTACCCAAAGCAATCTACAGATTCAATGCAATCCCTATCAAGCTACCTGCGGTATTTTTCACTGAGCTACAACGAACAATTTCACAATTTGTATGGAAATACAAAAAAAAAACCTCAAATAGCCAAAAGCAATCTTGAGAAAGAAGAATGGAACTGGAGGAATCAACCAGCCTGACTTCAGGCTCTACTACAAAGCCACAGTCATCAAGACAGTATGGTACTGGCACAAAGACAGTAATATAGATCAATGGAAAAAAATAGAAACCCCAGAGATAAGTCCATGTACCCAAGGACACCTTATCTTCGACAAAAGAGGCAAGAATATCCAATTGATTAAAGACAATCTCTATAACAAGTGGTGATGGAAAAATTGGTCAACCACTTGTGAAAGAATGAAACAAACACTTTCTAACACCGCACACAAAAATAAACTCAAAATGGATTAAAGATCTAAATGTAAGACCAGAAACTATAAAGCTGCTAGAGGAGAACATAGGCAAAACACTCTCCGACATGCATCACAGCAGGATCCTCTATGACCCATCTCCCAGAATACTGGTAATAAAATCAAAAATAAACAAATGGGATGTAATTAAACTTAAAAGTTTCTGCATAGCAAAGGAAACTATAAGCAAGGTGAAAAGACAGCCTTTGGAATGGGAGAAAATAATAGCAAATGAAGCAACTGACAAACAACTAATCTCAAAAATATATGAGCAACTCCTGCAGCTCAATTCCAGAAAAATAAATGACCCAATGAAAAAATGTGCCAAAGAACTAAATAGACATTTCTCCAAAGAAGACACACGGATGGCTAACAAACACATGAAAAGATTCTCAACATCACTCATTATCAGAGAAATGCAAATCAAAACGACAATAAGGTACCATTTCAAGCTAGTCAGAATGGCTGTGGTCCAAAAGTCTACAAGTAATAAATGCTGGAGAGGGTGTGGAGAAAAGGGAACCCTCTTACACTGTTGGTGGGAATGAAAATTAGTACAGCCACTATGGAGGACAGTGTGGAGATTCCTTAAAAAACTGGAAATAGAACTGCCTTATTATTCAGCAATCCCACTTCTGGGCATACACACTGAGGAAACCAGAATTGAAAGAGACACATGTACCCCAATATTGATCGCAGCAGCAACCTAGATGTTCATCACCATATGAATGGATAAGAAAGCTGTGGTACATACGCACAATGGAGTATTACTCAGCTATTAAACCGAATACATGTGAATCAGTTCAAATGAGGTGGATGAAACTGGAGCCTATTATACAGAGTGAAGTAAGCCAGAAAGAAAAACACCAATACAGTATACTAACACATATATATGGAATTTAAAAAGATGGTAATGATAACCCTGTATGCGAGCCAGCAAAAGAGACACAGATGTATAGAACAGACTGTTGGACTCTGTGGGAGAAGGAGAGGGTGGCATGATATGGGAGAATGGCATTGAAACATGTATAATATCATGTAAGAAACGAATCTCCAGTCTATGTTTGATGTAGGAGACAGTATGCTCGGGGCTGGTGCACTGAGTTGACCCAGAGAGATGGTATGGAAGGGATGTGGGAGGGGTGTTCAGGATTGGGAGCTCATGTACACCCTTGGCGGATACATGTTGATGTATGGCTAAACCAACACAGTATTTTAAAGTAAAATAAAGTAAAAAATAAAGAAAGAAAGAAAGAAAGAAAAATAAAGAAAATTTAAAAAATAAATTCTAAAAGTTTATTCTTGATTAACCCTCTCCCATACCTCATTATATAGACAATATTAGTTGCTCAATTATGTCCAGCTCTTTGCAAACCATCATCAGTGGCCTGCCAGGATCCTTTGTCCATGTAATACCTTAGGCCAGTGTAATGATATGGGTTTCCATTCTTTTCTCCAGGGGATCTTCCTGACCCAGGGACTGAACATGGGTCTCCTGCATTGCAGGCAGATTCTTTACCGTCTGAGTCACCAGGGAAGCCCATTATATAGAACCCATTAGCAAGTCATAGTTCAATTAGTGTTAAAATTTCAATCATAGGCAATGGTCTGATCATTTTGATTGTTAAAACAGTATACTATCTATGGATCTGTTGATCATTTCTGTGAGCAAGACTCCTTTCACCTCTACCATCTGTACTCCTCCCTGGCCTCACATCTAATTACCTTCCCAGCTTTGCACAATAAAATAACTAAAGATTCAGTGACTGTCAGAGGATATTAAAACTTGACCTTGTTTAGCTCCATGGTCAGCTTTAGTTATGGTTGGTTGGTGTACGATATGTGCCAGTTTTATGTCAAAGTGTTTTACCTTCTGAGCTGTGCCCTTGGCACATCTTGGGTCTACTCAGGGCTTATTTGCTACTCCAGCACCTGATATTATGCTAAATCTCCCACCAACTCGCTGTTGCTTCCCTAAGAAAACCCACTTATTCAACACATCTTTGGGCATGCAGGAGACACAGTGGCTGGTAGCCATGATTGTACTTCAGCATGTTAAGGCCCAATAGCCATCTGGTAACCTGAAAGTATCTTCTGGTTTTTTGCTCTCTGGGAATCATTCTTGCTAAAGTTTCTTATTATGTGAATTATATTATGTGAGTTAAAGTTTTTTTTGAAACTTTTTTTTACAGAATTCCTGGGAGAAATTTGAGGAAACCTCACTCTTAATTAGTTTCACTAAAAACAGTAGCAGGGCACTACAGTCTCTTCATGTATAGTGGGTGTTCCATGGAGAGTTGAGAGGACTGGGGAAATGTGTGGAGTTTGCAAGCCTGTTTGAAGCTGGCAGAGGGAGGTGTCTAGAGTACAAATACCTTTTATTTTACCCTTCCCATTGACTTTTTTACCTGAGATTCACACATTTAAATTGCACAACTCAAAGATTATTCATATATTCATAAGATTGTGAAACCACCACTACTACCCAGAATAAAAGGAGAAAAGGAGAGAGAGGAATCAGGAGGGATCTGTGAAAGAAGAAAGGTTTCTGCAAATGGGAAGTCCCTTCACTGACGGGAACAGAGAGGAAGCTTAAGCACCTCAGAGAAGAATGCAGCACAGGTGTGTGGAGGGCAAAGTGGAGCAAGACCTGCACAGAGGTTCAGTGCCAGCCAGCACTTCGCATCATGAGACACTTGTTCACCTGGCAGCTGGTGATGGCAAAGTTGGGTACTGAGGCTCAGATTTTGGAAGCAAGACCTTTGGGAAAGAACTGAGATTGGTTACATGAAGAGAACCTGTGTGGGCGAAGTATAATGCTTCACAACTGAGGAAGTCTGAGAAGAAGCCTAGGCCTGCCAGAAAAGTAAGGAACCATTGTTAGATGGTGCGCAGGAGGGGGGAAAATCTGCCATAGACATTTCTTTCTCTCTGATCTCAATGGTATCAGGGCACTGCGTACAGAAGCTTCAGGGACAAGGATGAGCCACAGTTGACATCTTGAACTCCAGAGGCAAGTACAGACTGCTACCCTGCAAGGCACACCATTCCTGAAGATACTTCAATTCAGGAGCAGATTTTCTGGGAGAGAACAGGGCACACCACAGACTATTAACACTTTCTGCCAGTCTCTGCTGTCTTAGGAACTTCATACACAACCCAACCTGTGGTTACTGCCATATCTCGCGGTGGCCTGAGCTAGTAAGTGTGCCCCAATCAGTCCAAGCTTTCACCCCTTCTCACATAGGCAGGAAAAACATGACTGAGGGTGGCTCATGTGTAGAGGTAAGGACAAAAGCAAAGCTGAACCCAAGGAGCTGTGTGGCTAAAGAAGAGGTACGGAAATATCTCCGGGCAGCTGCAAAAATCCACGGTTGAAATCCCTGTGATTAGGTTGCTAAACTCTGCACCTGTGGAATACCTGAATGAACTTTGGGGGAAAGTACATGTGGCAAGTGGGTCAGGTCAAAGTCTGGGCTACTCCAGCAGTGCCCAGTGCACGTCTTAGAGACCTACCTTGAGGTACCGGAGGGTCCCCTTGGGACTATGGTTCACTGTAATGGAAAGAACACTTACAGCTGAGGCCCTTGAAAAATATTATTACTATTATTTTTATTTCCTTTGTTGCTTTCTTACATTTATCATTTTTCTTTTGAAATTTTTAATAAATTATTTTTCTATTTTATTAACATTTTCTTATTTTATCTTGTTTTTATTTTTATTTTCTGAATTTCTTTTATGTTGTTGTTTATTTTCTGATTTGGTTTTGTTAGTTTTTATTTATTTATTTAATTTTTTTTTTTTTTTACTTTATTTTACTTTACAATACTGTATTGGTTTTGCCATACATTTGCATGAATCCACCACGGGTGTATACAAGCTCCCAATCCTAAATCCCCCTCCCACCTCCCACCCCGTTGTTTTTATTTCTTGTTTGCATTTGGGGTTCTTCTATTTGGTTACTCTCTTGAATTTTGTTTTCTTTGTATTTATTGTCTGTTTCTTTGCTTTGGTTTGTTTAGTTTTGATTTTACTATTTGTCTTGGGTTTTGCTTGCTTCCATTTATCTCTTTTTCTGTTGTTTTGTTACCTCTTTTTTTCTTTTTTCCCCATGCCACAAGGCTTGCTGGGTCTTGGCTCACTGGCTAGCAGTTGGACCTGATCCTCAGGATGGGAGCACTGAGCCCAAGATATTGGGGCACCAGAGAATTATTGGTCCCAGAAAATGTTAATTGGTGTAAGTTCTCTTGGTGGTATCCATCTTGACACTAACTCCTGACTCCTGCCAACTGTATGCAAGCTTCAAGCTTCATGCCAAACAAGTAGCAAGTCCAGAAAACTGTCCCATACAGCTGCAAACAAGCTGTTAAAAGTTGTACTAAACTCAAACACCACAAAACACACCACTGAACATGACACTGCCTATCAAAGGGACAGGACTGACCTCTATGAACCAGAGCCCAGGGACAAATCCCTCACAACAGAAAGTCTACAAAACTCCCTATATCAACCTCAGCCACCAAGGGCAAGAGGAACTATGGCCCTACAGTCTGCAGAGAGGAGAACAAAAAACACAGAAATTTAGACAAAGTGAGATGACAGAGATATGCGTCACAGATGAAGGAGCTAGGTTAAAAACCCACAAGACCAAATAAATGAAGAGGAAATAAGGAATCTACCTCAAAAATAGTGACAATAAAGATGATCCAATAACTAAGAATTAGAATGGATGCATGGATCAAGAAGATACAAGAAATGTTTAACAAGGAAGTAGAGGAACTAAAAAACAAACAGTGATGAAAAGCACAATGAATAAAATTTTTTAAAAAATTCAATAGAAGGAATCACTAGCAGAATAACTGAGGCAAAAAGAATAGATAAGTGAGCTGGAAGATAGAATGGCATAAATAACTAACATGGAGCAGAATCAAGAAAAAGGAATGAAAAGAAATGAGCATAGTTCAGAAGCCTCTGGGACAACAGTAAACACTCCAACATTTGAATTACAGGACTTCCCATATGTTGAAGTAATAAAGATTCTGTCTTTCAATGCAGGAGATGCAAGAGATGCAAGTTTGACCCCTGGGTTGGGAAGATTCCCTGGAGTAGGAAATGGCAACCCCTTCCTATATGCTTGCCTGGAAAATTCCACGAACAGAGGAGTCTAGGAGGATGCAGTTCAGAGAGTCAGACATACCTGAGCAAGCAGACTAAGATAACTATTATTTGAATTGTAAGTGTAAAGGTTAGAAGAAAAAGAGGAAAAGAAAGCATCTGAAAATATATTTGAAGAAATTATAGTCAAAAACTCCCCAAACACAAGAAAGGAAATAGTTACCCAAGTACAGAAAGCACAAAAAGAATCATAGGGAATGAACCCAAGATGAGACATGCCAAGTCACATATTAATTAAACTAACCAAAATTAAATATAATGAAAAAATACTAAAAGTAGCAAAGAGAAAACAATAAATAACACACAAGGGAAACCCCATTAGGTTATCCATCAGCTTTTCAGGAGAAACTCTACAGGCCAGAAGGAAATTGTAAGATATATTTAAAGTGATGAAATGAAAACGCCTAGAACCAAGATTACTCTGCACACTTAGGATCTCATTCAGATTTGACAGAGAAATCAAAAGATTCACAGACAAGAAAAATCTAAGAATACTTGGCACAGCCAAAGCAGCTTTATCACAAACACTAAATGAACTTCTCCAGATGGGAAACACAAGAGAGGAGAAACGGCCTAAAGAAACAAATCAAAACAATTAAGAAAATGGTAACAGAAACATAAAAAGTCAAAGTGTCAGGAACCTAGTCATGTACAACTCTTTATGACCCAATGGACTGTAGCCCACCAGGCTCCTCTGTCCATGGAATTCTCCAGGCAGGAATAGTGGAATGGATAGTCATGCCCTTCTCTAGGGGATCTTCCTGACCCAGGGATTGAACCCAGGTCTCCTGCATTGCAGACAGATTCTTTACTGTCTGAGCCAGCAGCGAAGCCCATATAAACAGATAATTGTTTAAACTTAAAATGGGCTTTTGATGGACAAGGAAGCCTGATGTGCTACAGTACATGGGGAGTCACAGATTTGGACACAACTGATTGACTGAACTGACTAAATGGGTTAAATGGTCCAAACAAAAGACAGATATTGGTTGAAAGGATACAAAGCACTTAGTGAAGAGCTAACTATCCTCAAACTTTTTCAAAAATTGTAATCCATTTGTGTGCTGTCTACCTGCAAGAGATTCATTTCAAACCTAGGAACACATGGAGACTGAAAGTAAAGAAATGAAAAAAGATTATCCATGCATATCAATTTGTTTTTTTTTTTTTTTTTTTAAGCTGGAGTAGGAGAAGGAAATGGCAACCCACTCCAGTGTTCTTGCCTGGAGAAATTCCAGGGATGGTGGAGCCTGATGGCCTGCTGTCTGTGGAGTCACACAGAGTCAGACATGACTGAGTGACTTAGCAGCAGCAGCAGTAGCAGTGCTAATGTCAGACAAAATCCATTTTAAAATAAAGACTATTATAAGAGACACACAAGGACAATAAAGATCAGGGGATCAATCCAAGAATATTTATGCAACCAAACTGGGAGCACTTCAGTTCATAAGGCAAAGGTTACCATTCAGAAAAGGGTAAATCAACAGTAACTCAATAATAGCAGGGGACCTTAACACTTCATTTACACTAATGGACATATTACCAAGACAAATTAATAAGAAAATACAAACCTTAAATGACACATAAAATGAGATAGAATTAATTTGTATTTATAGTGCATTAAAGCAGCAGAAGACACTTTCTTCTCAAGTGCACAAGGAATATTCTCCATAATAGATCACACATTGGATGGCAAATGAAGCCTTAGTAAATTTAAGAAAACTGAAATTGTATCAGGCATCTTCTCTGACCATGAAACAATAAAATTAGAAATAAAATACAGGGGACAAAACCTATAAAACAAAACAAAACAAAATGCATGGAGACTAAGTCATATTCCACTAAATGATTAATGGATTACTGAAGCAATCAAACAGGAAATCAGAAAATACTTAGAAACAAATGAAAACAAAATAGAATGACCCAAAACCTATGGATGTAGCCAAAGCAGTCCTAAGACAGAAATTAATAGCAGTAAAATCCTACCTCAAGAAACAAGAAAAATTTCAAATAAAAAATTAAACCTTCAACCAAAAGCAACTAGAGAAAGAAGAACAAACAAAACCCACTTGCTAGAAGTAAAGAAATCACAAAGATCAAAGCAAAAATAAATGAAATAGAAATGAAGAAAACAACAGAAAAGTTCAACGAAACTAAAAACTGATTCTTTGAGAAGATAAACAAAACTAATAAACCTTTAGACATACCAATCAAGAAGAAAAAGGAGAGGACTAAATAGGATAAGTTACAATTGACACTGCAGAAATACAAAAGATCATAAAAAACTACTACAAGCAACTATATGCAAATAAAATGAAAATCTGGAAGAAATGGACAGCTTCTTAGCACAGTACAACTTTCCAAGACTGAACCAAGAAGAAATAGAAAATAAAACAGATCAACCGCAAGTAATGAAACCAAAAGTGTTATTAAAAATCTTCCGAGAAACAAAAGTACAGAAACAAGTGATTCCACAGGCATATTCTAGCAAACAGAGAAGAGTTAACAACTATCCTTCTCAAACTTTTTCAAATATTCCAAAGGAAGACACACTCCCTAACTCATTCTAAGAAGCCACAATCACTCTGATACTAAACCTAAGGATATAAAAAACAAAAGAGAAAATGACAGATCCAATTCCCTGATAAACATAGACATAAAAATCCTACTAAAATAATAGATAAGAGAATCTAACAGTACATTAAAAAGGTCATACACCATAATAAAAATTGATGTCCAAGGAATGCAAGGATTATTCAATATACACAAATCAATCAATGCAATACTTGTTGCTTGTTGTCATTAGTTTGTTAAAAAAAATAATATAAATTAACAAGTCAAAAGATAAAAACCATATGATTATCTCAATAGAGGTGGAGGAAGCTTTTGACAAAATTCAACAATAATTTATGATAGAAACCCTCCAGAAAGTGGGCATAAAGGGATCCTACGTCATCAGATGAAGGCCAATAACCATATACTGTAAACCCACAAAAAACACCATTCTCAAAGGTGGAAACTTTGTAAAGCATTTCCACTAAGATCAGAAAGAAGACAAGGATGTCTACTCTCACCACTCTTACTCAACATATTTTGGAAACTCATAGCCATGGAAATTTGAGAAGAAAATGAAATAAAAGGAATTCAAATTGGAAAAGAAGTGAAACTGTCACTATTTGTAGGTGATACTATATTTATAAAATCATAAACACACATCACAAAACTACTAGTGTATTATTGTAAATCAGTGTATTTTTGTAATCAGTGTATTTGGTAAATTGTATGATACAAAATTAATACAAGGAAACTACTTGCATCCCCATACACGAACAGTGAATTTCTGAAAGACATAAGGAAACAATCCCATTAACTATTGCAGCAAAAGGAATAAAATACACAGATGGAGTGATATACCATGCTCTTGGATTAAAAGAATCACTCTTATGAAAATTACTATAACCCCCCAAACAATCTAAAGATTCAAGGCAATCCCCATCAAAGTACCAATGGAAGTTTCCATAGAATTAGAACAAAAGAATAAATTTGTATGGAAATATGAAAGACTCCAAATAGCCAAAGGGGGGAAAAAAAATGAGAGAGAGAGAGAGAGAGAGGAAAAAAAAAAAGAAATCAGAAGACCAAAATTTTCCTTTGTTGTGCAGAAGCTTTTAATTTTAATTAGATCCCATTTGTTTATTTTTGCTTTTATTTCCAGAATTCTGGGAGGTGGATCATAGAGGATCCTGCTGTGATTCATGTCTGAGAGTGTTTTGCCTATGTTCTCCTCTAGGAGTTTTATAGTTTCTGATCTTACATTTAGATCTTTAATCCATTTTGAGTTTATTTTTGTGTGCGGTGTTAGAAAGTGATCTAGTTTCATTCTTTTACAAGTGGTTGACCAGTTTTCCCAGCACCACTTGTTAAAGAGATTGTCTTTACTCCATTGTATATTCTTGCCCCCTTTGTCAAAGATAAGGTGTCCATATGTGTGCGGATTTATCTCTGGGCTTTCTATTTTGTTCCATTGATCTAATAATAGCAAATGAAGCAACTGACAAACAACTAATCTCAAAAATATACAAGCAACTTCTGCAGCTCAATTCCAGAAAAATAAACGACCCAATCAAAAAATGGGCCAAAGAACTAAATAGACATTTCTCCAAAGAAGACATACGGATGGCTAACAAACACATGAAAAGATGCTCAATTTCACTCATTATTAGAGAAATGCAAATCAAAACCACAATGAGGTACCACTTCACACCAGTCAGAATGGCTGCGATCCAAAAATCTGCAAGCAAAAAATGCTGGAGAGGGTGTGGAGAAAAGGGAACCCTCCTACACTGTTGGTGGGAATGCAAACTAGTACAGCCACTATGGAGAACAGTGTGGAAATTCCTTAAAAAATTGCAAATAGAACTACCTTATGACCCAGCAATCCCACTTCTGGGCATACACACCGAGGAAACCAGAATTGAAAGAGACACATGTACCCCAATGTTCATCGCAGCACTGTTTATAATAGCCAGGACATGGAAACAACCTAGATGTCCATCAGCAGATGAATGGATAAGAAAGCTGTGGTACATATACACAATGGAGTATTACTCAGCCATAAAAAAGAATTCATTTGAATCAGTCCTGATGAGATGGATGAAACTGGAGCCGACTGTACAGAGTGAAGTAAGCCAGAAAGAAAAACACCAATACAGTATACTAACACATATATATGGAATTTAGGAAGATGGCAATGACGACCCTGTATGCAAGACAGGGAAAGAGACACAGATGTGTATAACGGACCTTTGAACTCAGAGGGAGAGGGAGAGGGTGGGATGATTTGGGAGAATGACATTCTAACATGTATACTATCATGTAAGAATTGAATCGCCAGTCTATGTCTGACGCAGGATGCAGCATGCTTGGGGCTGGTGCATGGGGATGACTCAGAGAGATGTTATGGGGAGGGAGGTGGGAGGGGGGTTCATGTTTGGGAACGCATGTAAGAATTAAAGATATTAAAATTTAAAAAATAAAAAGCTAAAAAAAAAAAAAAGACCAAAATATGGAGCTAAAGAATTCAGACTCCTTGATTTCAGATTATACAAGAAAGCTACTCTCATCAAGATTGTATGGTACTGAAACAAAAACAGAAATATAGATCAATGTAAAAGAATATAAAGCCTTGAGATAAACCTACACATGTGTGATCATCTAATCTATGACAAAGGAGATACAATGAAGTAAAGACAGTCTCTTCAGGAAGCATTGCTGGGAAAAACTGGACAGCCTCATGTAAAAGAATGAAATTAGAACATTGGATGGCAAAAGGAGGAAGTCAAGAAACACCTGGAATAATGGGCAAATTTGGCCTTGGAGGAAAGAATGAAGCAGGGCAAAGTCTAACAGTTTTGTCAAGAGAATACACTGGTCATAGTAAGCACCCTCTTCAAACAACACAAGAGAACATAACCAGATGGTCAATATTGAAATTAGATTGATTATATTCTTTGCAGCCAAAAATGGAGAAGCTCTACACAATCAGTAAAAACAAGACTGGGAGCTGACTGGGGCTCAGATCATGAACCGCTTATTGCCAAATTCAGACTGAAATTGAAGAAAGTAGGGAAAATCACAGGGCCATTCAGGTATTACCTAAATCAAATCCCTTTTGACTATTCAGTGGAAGTGACAAATAGATTCAAGGGAATAGACCTGATAGACTGCCTGAAGAACTATGGACAAAGGTTTGTAACATTGTACAGGAGGCAGTGATCAAGACTGTTCCCAAGAAAAAGAAATGGAAAAAGGCAAAATGGTTGTCTGAGAAGGCCTTACAAACATCTATGGAATGAAAAAAAAGTGAAAGGCAATGGAGAAAAGGAAAGATATACCCATTTGAATGCAAAGTTCCAAAGAATAGCAAGGAGAGATAAAGCTTTCCTCGTGATCAATGCAAAGAAATAGTGGAAAAAATAGAATGGGAATGACTCAAGATCTCTTAAAGAAAATTAGAAATACCAAGGGAACTTATCATGCAAAGGTGGGCACAATTAAAGGATAGAAATGGTATGGACCTAACAGAAGCAGAAAATATTAAGAAGAGGTGGCAAGAATACAGAGAAGAACTATACAAAAAAGATCTTCATGACTCAGATAATCACGATGGTATGATCACTTACCTAGAGCCAGCCATCCTGGAATGTGAAGTCAAGTGGGCCTTAGGAAGCATCACTACAAACAAAGCTATTGGAGGTGATGGATTTCCTGTGGAGCTATTTCAAATCATAAAAACATGATGCTGTGAAAGTGCTGCACTCAATATGCCAGCAAATTTGGAAAATTCAGCAGTGGCCAGAGGACTGAAAAAGTCACTTTTCATTCCAATCCCAAAGAAAGTAAATGCCAAAGAATGTTCAAACTACCTCACAATTATACTCATCTCATATGATACCAAAATAATACTCAAAATTCTCCAATCCAGGCTTCAACAGTACGTTAATTGTGAACTTCCAGTCATTCAAGCTGGATTTACAAAAGGCAGAGGAACAAGAGATCAAATTACCAACATGAATTAGATCATTGAAAAAGCAAGAGAGTTCAAGAAAAACATCTTCTGCTTTGTTAACTTTGCCAAAGCCTGTGACTGTGTGGATCACAACAAACTGTGGAAAATTCGGAAAGAGATGGAATACCAGACCACATTACCTGTCCCCTGAGGAATCTGTATGCAGGTCAAGAAGCAACATTTAGAACTGGATATGGAACTACAGACTGGTTCCAACTGGGAAAGGAGTACGTCAAAGCTGTGTATTGTCACTCTCCTTATTTCACTTATATGTAGAGTACATCATGAGAAACACGGGGCTGGATGAGGCACAGGCTGGAATCACGATTGGCAAAAGAAATACTAATAACCTCAGATATGGAGATGACACCACTCTTATGGCAGAAGTCGAAGAGGAACTAAACAGCCTTTTGATGAAAGTGAAAGAGGAGAGTGAAAAAGTTGGCTTAAAACTCAACATTCATAAAAATAAGATTATGCCATCTGGTCACATCACTTTATGGCAAATGGATGGAGACACAGTGGAAACAGTGAGAGACTTTTCTTGGTCTCCAAAATCACTGCAGATGATGACTGCAGCCATGTAATAAAAAGATGCTTGCTCCTTGGAAGAAAAAGTTATGATCAACCTAGATAGCATATTAAAAAGCAGAAACATTACTTTGCCAACAAAGGTCCATCTAGTCAAAGCTATGGTTTTTCCAGTAGTCATGTATGGATGTGAGAGTTGGACATAAAGAAAGCTGAGCAGTGAAGAATTGATGCTTTTGAACTATGGTGTTCAAGAAAACTCTTGAGAGTTCCTTGGAGTGCAAGGAAATCCAACCAACCCATCCTAAAGGAAATCAGTCCTGATTATTCATTGGAAGGACCTATGTTGAAGTTGAAACTCCAATACTTTGGTAACCTGATGGAAAGAACTGACTCATTAGAAAAGACCGTGATGCTGGGAAAGATTAAAGGTGAGAGGAGAAGGTGATGACAGAGGAGGAGATCACTCGATGGCATCATTGACTCAATGGATATGAAACTTTAGTAAACTCCAGGTGTTGGCATGCTAAAGTCCATGGAGTCACAAAGAATGGGACACGACTGAGTGTCTGAACTGAACTGAACTAAAGAACATCGGTTAACACCATTTGAAAGCTAAATTCAAAATAAGTTAAAGATTTAAATATAAGGAAAGACACTATAAAACCCTTAGATGAAAATATAGGCAAAATATCTGGCATAAATCTCAACAATATCTTTTTGACCTGAAAATAAAAACAGAAATAAACAACAACAACAAAAAATTATTAAACTTAAAAAGTTTTTGTGAAGCAAAGGCAACCACAAACAAGGTGAAAATACAACCCTAAATAAATGGTAGAAAATATTTGCCAGTGAAGCATCTGACAAGGGGTTAATCCCCAGAATATACAAACAGCTCATGCAGATCTATTAGAAAATAAAAATTAAAATGGGCATAAGACAGAAACAGAATTTTTTCCAAAGAAGACATATGGATGGTCAGCAAAAAGATTAAAAGATACTCAACATCATTAATCATCAGAAAATTCAAATAAAAAATAAAGTGAAGTATTACCTCACACTGGTCAAGATGGCCATCATCAAAAAATCTACAAAGAATAACTGCTGGAGAATGTGTGGCAAAAAGGGAACCCTTCTACACTATTGATGGGAATGTAAATTAGTACAGCCATTATAGGAAAAAGTATGGATGTTCCTTCAAAATCTAAACATATCACTACCATATGACCCAGTATTCCCACTCTTAGCCATATGAAACTGAAAGTGGCTCAGTCATGTCTGACTCTTTGTGACCCCATGTACTTTACAGTCCATGGAATTCTGCAGGCCAGAATGCTGGAGTGGGTAGACTTTCTTGTCCAGGGATCTTCCCAACCCAGGGATCGAACCCAGGTCTCCTGCTTGCAAGCAGATTCTTTACCAGCTGAGCCACCAGGGAAGCCTAAGAATACTGGAGTGGGTGCCTATCCTTTCTCCAAAGGATCTTCCCAAACCAGGAATCGAACCGGGGTCTTCTGCATTGCAGGCAGATTCTTTACCAATCATAATTCAAAAACATATGAGCACTGCAATGTTCATTGCAGCACCATTTACAATAGCTAGCACATGGAGGCCACCTAAATGTCCATCAACAGAGGAACAGAAAAAGATGTGGTACATATATACAGCATGATATTATCTAGCCATTAAAAGGAATGAAATTGTGCCTTTTCCAGAGGCGTGAATAGACCTAGGGACTGTCATACAAGGTGAAGTAAGTCAGAAAGAGGAAAAATAAAATCATACAATACCAGTTACATATGAAGTCTAGCAAAATGATACAGATGAATTAATCTGCAACGCAGAAACAGAGACCCACAGGTAGAGAATAAATGTTTGGACATCAAGGGACAAAGGGGTGAAATGAACTTGGTATAGAGTTTGACATACATACTACTTTGCATAAAATAGATATAAACAGAACCTATTGTATACCACAGGTTTACTCTACTTAATATTCATAGCAAATGAAATGGGAATGAAATCTGGTAAGTGGTGGGTGGGGGGGAGGTATACAGGAGACAAGGATCAAGACCATCCCCATGGAAAAGAAATGCAAAAAAGAAAAATGGCTGTCTGGAGAGGCCTTACAAATAGCTGTGAAAACAAGAGAAGTGAAAAGCAAAGTAGAAAAGGAAAGATATAAGCATCTGAGTGCAGAGTTTCAAAGAGTAGCAAGGAATAGGAAAGCCTTTCTCAGCAATCAATGCAAAGAAATAGAGGAAAACAACCAAATGGGAAAGACTAGAGATCTCTTCAGGAAAATTACAGAGACAAAGGGAACATTTCATGCAAAGATGGGTTCGATAAAGGACAGAAATGGTATGGACCTAACAGAAGCAGAAGATATTAAGAAGAGATGGCAAGAATACACAGAAGAACTATACAAAAAGATCTTTATGACCAAGATAATGATGATGGTGTGATCACTCACCTAGAGCCAGACATCCTGGAATGTGAAGTCAGGTGGGCCATAGAAAGCATCACTAAGAACAAAGCTAGTGGAGGGGATGGAATTTCAGTTGAGCTATTTCAAATCCTGAAAGATGATGCTGTAAAAGTGCTACACTCAATATGCCAGCAAATTTGGAAAACTCACCATTGGCCACAGGACTGGAAAAGGTCAGTTTCCATTCCAATCCCAAAGAAAGGCAATGCCAAAGAATGCTCAAACTACCACACAATTCCACTCATCTCACACGCTAATAAAGTAATGCTCAAAATTCTCCAAGCCACATGTCAGCAATACGTGAACTGTGAACTTCCAGATGTTCAAGCTGGTATTAGAAAAGGCAGAGGAAGCAGAGATCAAATTGCCAACATCTGCTGGATCATGGAAAGAGTAAAAAATTCCAGAAAAAAGACATATATTTCTTCTTTATTGACTATGCCAAAGCCTTTGACTGTGTGGATCACAATAAACTGTGGAAAATTCTGAAAGAGATGGGAATACCAGACCACCTGACCTGCCTCTTGAGAAATCTGTATGCAGGTCAGAAAACAACAGTTAGAACTGGACATGGAACAACAGACTGGTTCCAAATAGGAAAAGGTGTACGTCAAGGCTGTATAGTGTCACCCTGCTTATTTAACTTATATGCAGAGTACATCATGAGAAACGCTGGGCTGGAAGAAGCACAAGCTGGAATCAAGATTGCCTGGAAAAATATCAATAACCTCAGATATGCAGATGACACCACCCTTATGGCAGAAAGTGAAGAGGAGCTAAAAAGCCTCTTGTTGAAACTGAGAGGAGAGTGAAAAAGTTGGCTTACACCTCAACATTCAGAAAATGAAGATTATGCCATCTGGTCCCATCATTTCATGGGAAATAGATGGAGAAACAGTGGAACAGTGGAAGACTTTATTTCGGGAGCTCCAAAATCACTGCAGATGGTGATTGCAGCCATGAAATTAAAATATGCTTACTCCTTGGAAGAAAAGTTATGACCAACCTAGAGAGCATATTAAAAAGCACAGACATTACTTTGCCGACAAAAGTCCATGTAGTCAAACCTATGGTTTTTCCTGTGGTCATGTATGGATATGAGACTTGGACTGTGAAGAAAGCTGAGCACCACAGAATTGATGTTTTTGAACTGTGGTGTTGGAGAGGACTCTTGAGAGTCCCTTGGACTGCAAGGAGATCCAACCAGTCCATTCTGAAGGAGATCAGCCCTGGGATTTCTTTGGAAGGAATGATGCTAAAGCTGAAACTCCAGTACTTTGGCCACCTCATGTGAAGAGTTGACTTACTGGAAAGGACTCTGATGCTGGGAGGGATCAGGGGCAGGAGGAGAAGGGGATGGCATAGGATGAGATAGCTGGATGGCATCACCAACTCAAAGGATGTGAATTTCAGTGAACTCAGGGGAGATGGTGATGGACAGGGAGGCCTGGCACACTCAATTCATGGGGTTGCAGAGTCGGACACGACTAAGCGAATGAACTGAACTGATGCTTAAACTGTAGATAAATTTGGACATTACTGCTATCTTTAAAATAATGAAGTCTTTTATTTTACTTTCTTGTCAAATTACCCTAGATGAAATCTTCAGGGAAATGATGAGTAGAAATTGTGAGAGTAAACATTCTTGTATTGTTCTTAATCTCAGAGAAAAATTTTTTGTCTTTTGTTAGTTTTTAACAAAAGACTTTTTTGTTTCTATTAAGATGGTCATGTGAGTTTTATATTCTATCTTTTAAATGATGTATATTATATTGACTCTTTTCCTATGTTGAATCAGACTTACATTATTAAGATTAACCCCATTCAGTCACAGTGTATAATCTTTTTTATAAATGGCTAGATTTGTTTTGTCAATTTTTTTTTCAGGATTTTTACATTTATTTTCTTTTCATGTGGTATCTTTGCTTGGTTTTAGTTTTAGGATAATACTGGCTTTTTAGAATGGGTTCTGAATTTATTAATTTTCCATTGTTTTTTGCAACATTGGAGAGGAATTAGTGTTAGTCCTTTAAATATATGTTTGATTACACCAGTGTAGCCATCTGGCTTGAGGGTATTATTTGTGGGTAGATGCAGGTGTTGGTTTTTTTTTAATTACTATTTCAATCTCTACATACTCTAGATTCTGCTTATTGTATGTGTGTGTTCCATTGTGTTCAACTCTTTGCAACCCCATGAACTGTAGCCCGCAAGGATCCTCTGTCCATGGGGTTTTCCAGCCAAGAATACTGAAGTGGATTGCCACTTCTTCTTCCAGGGTATCTTCCCAACTCAGGGATCAAACCTACATCTCCTGCATTGTTGTCAGTTTCTTTACCTTTGAGCCAAAGAGGAAGCCTGGATTTTGCTTATGTCTTGGCCTTATTGCATGGTATTCTTCCTGTTTCCACTAGCGTTCTTAAGGTTAGCCTCATTTCTATTACTTAAATAATCCAAATGCTCAGCTCAATGTCTTTGCACATGTTGTTTCCCCTGGCTAGAATCTTAGAGCATTAACTATGATAATATTCTATGTGCTATTCATTTTGATAATAGCTTCACATATTTTATCTGAACAACAATGTTTTATAATCTTGGAAAACTGAGGACTAAAGAGGTTAATTACTCATTCAATATACATACATAAGAAAATGTTGAAAAATTGGAGAATTAATTACTTTTGTTATAGACAGGCTCATGTCTTATCTACTATACAATACAGACAAAATTTAAACCATGTCCCTGTGATTCCAGAATCCAACACTTTACCATTTTACTATTTTGCTACCATATTATGAGTGTCGAATGAAATGACACAAGTAATAATCCTACTTACACAATGTAAACTTTCCTTAGATATTCTAAGCTGCCTGTTGCTGTTGAAAGATGATAGATGGTTAGGTTGTTTAAGTTGTGTAGTGTGGGAAATATCTTTGCTCTGCTTCTCAACTTCTGGTTTAAATGCCATTTCTCCCTTAGATCTTATACTCAAAGTAATGTGTGTGTGTGTGTGTGTGTGTGTGTGTGTGTGTATTGTGCTCTTCCTGCAACAATTTTTGCACACACTCTTTTCATTGATTCAAGTGTCATTATCAGAATGAAGCAAGTCCATACTTATTTTTCTTAATTATATTTTTATCAAGGTAAGAATGCTTAACATAAAATCTATGTAACAATATTTTAAATGTACCATACAGTATCGTTAGCTTTAGGGACAATGTTTTACAGCAGCTCTCTAGAACTTATTCATCTTGCATAACTGAGACTTTACACACATTGTTTAGTATAATCTTCATTTTATCCTTTCCTCCTAGTGCCTGGCAATCACTATTCTACTCTAGTTCTATGAAACTAACTAACTTAGATACCTCATATAAGTGGAATTATGCAATATCTGTCCTTCTGTTATTGACTTATTTTTCTTACTTAATATAATGCCCTCAGGATACAGAAATATTGTTACATATTCAGCATTTTCTTCCTTTTTTAATGTGCATCATGCAATTTCATGTATTATTTTTAATTTTATTTCAGTTTTATTAAGGTCTAATTGGCATATAATACTGTATAATAGTTAGATGTACATCATAATGACTAGTGGTACATATATAATAGATTACCACAATAAGTTTAGTTAACATTCATTATCTCATATACATTTTAAAAATGCATTTTTTCCTCTTATGATGAAAAGTCTAAGATCTAACCATTTAATGTTGAAACACACCATGCAGCAGAGTTACCTATGGTTATCAGACTGTCACTGGAGAAGGAAATGGCAACCCACTCCAGTGTTCTTGCCTGGAGAATCCCAGGGACGGGGGAGCCTGGTGGACTGCCGTCTCTGGGGTCGCATAGAGTCGGACATGACTGAGGCGACTTAGCAGTAGCAGTATCATACTGTACATTACACCTCTAGTACTTTTATCTTCTGGCTGGAGGTTTATACATTTTGACAACCTTCATCTGTTCTCCCATTCACCACACCTCTGCCTCTGGTACCACAAATATGATCTGATCTTTTTTCCTATGAACTTCATTTGTTTTATATTCCATATAAAGATAGATCATATAATATTTGCCTTTCTCTGTCTAACATTTCACTTAGCATAAGGCCCTAAATATTCATCCATGTTGTTGCAGTTCCTGATACTAGGAAAACATTAAATGTCATCTCTCTTTGTTTTATATTTATTCTTCACACATATATGTATAAATATATTAATAGATTTTTTGTTTTATAACATTTACATGTAAGAGTTCTTACTATTCTGTTTTACTTATTTCTTGAAGCAGAAAAATAGCTTTCTTTTAATTTTAAAATCCTAACTTTTCGTTATATACATGCAATAAGAATAAAAAAAACCATGAATTATAATATCTATCAACAATATGTTATGCAAGATTAGGCAAATGATAGATTTCATATTTGTGAAAAGGGCTGTTTGGGGAAAAACTATGTAAACCTCATTGTATCTCAAGTATGGGGGCAGAAGGAGAAGGGGACAACAGATGATGAGATGGCTGGATGGCATTACTGACTCGATGGACATGAATCTGAGTGAACTCCAGGAGTTGATGATGGACAGGGAGGCCTGGCGTGCTGTGACACATGGGGTCGCAAAGAGTTGGACACAACTGAGAGACTGAACTGAACTGAACTGAAGAAAAGCTCTAGAACATCTTTCAAGGAAAATATGCATTCATATATGTAGATCTAGATCTATCTATATCTAGCTATAATTTCACAAGCATTCTTAAGCTAATTTATAGATAACTCTGAGTTCCTTTGACAATATGTCAATGAATCTAATCTAGCTGCTATCTCTTTCTTTTCTATGAAGGATAATGCTGTATCAATGTGATTAAAGCTATGAATTATACATTTTCCAAAATCACCTTCTCTGTTTGATTTTGAGTCAGAGTAAAGCAAATTTCCCAGCTTAATTTCACTTTCCTTTGTTCTGTCTCCAGCTTGTCATCCCTACTACTGGCCCTATTGATCAACAGTGGCCCCAGGCCCACCAACCAAATCCTAGACAAAGAGATATGGTACTTACACTGAGACATCAGTGTCTCTTAAATCTTGCCACATTTTCCCTTTCATAGTTCTTTGATGATCTAACCTGACTGTCTTTTTTTTTTTTTTCACATGGATGTGCAAGCTCCAATTTAACTACTTAACACTAATTCATCTGCCAGGTTGGGTGCTGATTTTTTCCAGTCCTCGAACTCTCCCTTTCAGTCTTTCATTCCCTACTATAAACTACTAATTCCCACAATACTTACTATTTCCTAATTTTCAAGTAAACACTGACTGATACATTTAAAATATTTCTAGTATTTCATAAATATATTGTCTCTGAACTTTTCTCATTATTTGTAATTTACTTGATGTAATGACTTCTTGAAGAAATTTAGTTCAAAAGATGCTTATATGAGTTCTCTCATATAAAGTGATTCTATAAAACTGAAAATGACATTTAGAAGGCAGTGCAGTGAGGAAAAAAAAATAAGCATATTCTCCCAAATAATAGACTTTTATGGCAGCCTTAAGTGTAGACAAATATATATATATATATATATATATATATATATATATATATATATATATATATATACTAATAATATATTTTCTCTTCTCTTCCTAGGTCTTGCTGAACACATTCATGTTCTTGTAGTTGAATGACAATGCTGGTTTTTCATATCATTAGTCATGGTTAGATTCCATGCAAGAATCATGATAATATACATTGTATTTGAGTATTATTTTTGTGATTAGTTTTGTAGGATTATCTTCAAAACTTTCACCTATTTATGGGGGATTGGGTTTAATTGTGAGTGGTGGAGTTGGTTGTGGTATTATATTAAATTTTGATGGGTCTTTCTTTGATCTAATGGTTTTCTTAATTTATTTGGGGGGTATGATAGTGGTTTTTGGTTATACAATGGCTATAGCCAAGGAACAGTATCCTCAGATTTGAGTTTCTAATAAGACTGTTTTAGGGACTTTTATTACTGGCTTGTTGATGGAGTTTTTGATGGTTTATTATGTATTGAAGGATGAAGAGGTGGAAATTGCATTCAAGTTCAGTGGTTTGGGGGACTGAGTAATTTATGATACAGGGGATTTTGGATTTTTTAGTGAGGAGGCTATAGGAATTATGGCTTTATGCAGTTATGGTACTTGGTTGGTTATTGTGACTGATCTTTGTTAATTGGTATTGTGGTTATTATAGAGATTACTCATGGAAATTAAATAGGATTATATTGATCATGCCAAAGGCTTTGACTGTGCAGATCACAATAAACTGTGGAAAATTCTGAGAGAGATGGGAATACCAGACCACCTGACCTGCCTCTTGAGAAATCTGTATGCAGATCAGGAAGCAACAGTTAGAACTGGACATGGAACAACAGACTGGTTCCAAATAGGAAAAGGTGTACGTCAAGGCTGTATAATGTCACCCTGGTTATTTAACTTATATGCAGAGTACATCATGAGAAACGCTGGGCTGGAAGAAACACAAGCTGGAATCAAGATTGCCAGGAGAAATATCAATAACCTCAGATATGCAGATGACACCTCCCTTATGGCAGAAAGTGAAGAGGAACTAAAAAGCCTCTTGATGAAAGTGAAAGAGGAGTGAAAAAGTTGGCTTAAAGCTCAACATTCAGCAAATGAAGATCATGGGATCCAGTCCCATCATTTCATTGGAAATAGATGGGGAAACAGTAGAAACAGTGTCAGACTTTTTTTGGGGGGGGGCTCTAAAATCACTGCAGATGGTGACTGCAGCCATGAAATTAAAATATGCTTACTCCTTGGAAGAAAAGTTATGACCAACCTAGATAGCATATTCAAAAGCAGAGACATTACTGTGCCAACTAAGGTTCATGTAGTCAAGGCTATGGTTTTTCCTTTGGTCATGTATGGATGCGAGAGCTGGACTGTGAAGAAGGCTGAGCACTGAAAAATTGATGCATTTGAACTGTGGTGTTGGAGAAGACTCTTGAGAGTCCCTTGGACTGCAAGGAGATCCAACCAGTCCATTCTGAAGGAGATCAGCCCTGGGATTTCTTTGGAAGGAATGATGCTAAAGCTGAAACTCCAGTACTTTGGCCACCTCATGCCAAGGGTTGACTCTTGGGAAAAGACTCTGATGCTGAGAGGGATTGGGAGCAAGAGGAGAAGGGGACAACAGAGGATGAGATAGCTGGATGGCATCACTGACTTGATGGATGTGAGTCTGAGTGAACTCTGGGTGTTGGTGATGGACAGGGAGGCCTGGCGTGCTGCAATTCATGGGGTCACAAAGAGTCAGACATGACTAAGTGACCGAACTGAACTGAACTGAATACTGATCATACTGAGGATTGTGACTAGGAAAGAGAGGAAATATAGTTTGATTAGGCCTTTTTGGCTTGTAACCATAGTGGATGTCTTTATTGGGATTAGTGAGGTGGCTTTTGGTAAAATGTTTTCTAATCAGATTATGTCAAGAAGGGAAGATGCTGATTTTTGGCTTATTGTTAAGTTTATGTAGGGGCTTAGGCGGTGCATGATTGTAGGGTAATATCCTAATAGGTTAGAGAATTTAAAGGCATTTGATAGGTAGTTAAATTTTAGGTTATGGGTTATGTTGCTAATTTCTAGTGCTAGAATGAAGCCTAGGATTGTGACTGCTAGGGATATTATTTTTAGATAATAAGTTATGGTTATTTGGGGAACTGTTGTTGGAGGAATGTTGTTGGAGATAATAAATACTGTGAAAAGGCTTCCAATTAGTAAACGTTTAATTGAGTTAATTAGGAAGGGTTTATTTTCATTAATAATAATCAGGGCTGGGAATTGGGGTTGTCCTAGAAGTGCAAAGAAAATAACATGAGTATTGTAGATAGCTGTAAGAGAGGTGGAGATTAGTGTTATTAAAAGGGCTCAGGCGTTGGTATATGACATGTTGGCAGATTCGATGATTAGGTCTTTAGACTAAAATCCAGTAAGGAAGGGTATTCCTGTTAGTGCAAGACTGCCAATAATGAAGGCTTCTGTGGTAAATGGTATAGCTTTGAATAGGCCTCCTATTTTTCGAATGTCTTGTTCATCATTTAAGTTGTGGATAATAGAACCAGAGCATATAAATAACATGGCTTTGAAGAAAGCTTGGGTACAGATATGGAGGAATGCTAGGTAGGGTTGGTTAATGCCAATTGTTACTATTATGAGGCCTAGTTGGCTGGATGTAGAGAAGGCAACATTTTTTTTTTTTAGTATCATTTTGGGTAAGGGCACATATTGCTGTAAATAGTGTGGTGATAGTCCCTAGACATAGTATAATGGACTGGGAAAATTTGTTGTTCTCTGTTAATGGGTAGAAGCAGAGTAGTAGAAAAATGCCCGCTACTACTATTGTGCTTGAGTGAAGCAGTGCTGAGACAGGGGTCGGGCCTTCTATTGTGGAGGGTAGTCATGAATGTAGGCCACACTGTGCAGATTTTCCAGTTGCAGCTAATACTAGGTCTATTAGTGGTAGATTGGAGTTATCTGGGTTTAGTATAAAGACTTGTTGAAGATCTCAAGTGTTGAGGTTAGCTAAGAATCATGCTGTTGCCAGGATAAATGTGATATCTCCAATGAGGTTGTACAAGACTGCTTGTAGGGCTGCTGTGTTTGCATCTGCTCATTCATATCATCATCCAATAAGTAAGAATAATATAATTCCAACTCCTTCTCAGCCAATGAATAGTTGAAAGAGGTTGTTTGCAGTGACAAGAATAAGTATTGTGATGAGGAACAAGAGTAGATATTTGAAGAATTGATTAATGTTGGGGTCTGAGTGTATATATCATATTGATAATTCTATGATGGATCATGTTATGAATAGTGCTACTGAGACAAATATTATTGAGAAGTAATCTATTTTGAAGCTAAGTGATAGTTTAAGAGTTTGAATAGTTAGTCAGTGTCAGTTTGAAATAATTACTTCTTGTCCTGTGTGAATAAACATTATTGTGGGGATTATACTGGTAATGAAGGCACATGAGATAGTTGTTTTTATGCAAAGTGGGTAATTGGAGGTTTTGTAGGTATCGGAGGTTGTTATTATGATGGGCACTGTTAGTAAGAATAGGGTGGTTAATGTGAAGAAAGAAAATATGTTTATTACTTTTATCTGGAGTTGCACCAATTTTTTGGTTCCTAAGACCAGAGGATAACTACCATCCTTTAAAAGTTTGAAAAAGCCATGCTGTTAGACATGGGGACATAGAATTAGCAGTTCTCATGTACTTTTTTGGTAAATAAGAAGATAATAGGCTTCTATTGTTAGATTCACAATCTAATGTGTGTTTTTTTTTTTTTTTAAACTATATTTACAGTACAGGAGTCCTAGGATAATTTTTGGGTTTAGGGATAGAAGTAATAGGGGTAAGATGTATAATGATATGAGTGTATTTTCTTGTGTGAAAGAAGGTGAAATGTTTTTGATGCGGTGGGTGTATTTTCCTCATTGTGTTGTAATTAGCATGCAAAGGGAGTATAGGGCAGTGGTTAATATATTTAATCTTATTAAAATAATTGTAATATTGGATCATGAAAAGGTTGATATTACTACAAACAGCTCTCCAATCAGGTTGATTGTTGGGGGTAGAGCTAGGTTAGTTAGGCTTGCTAAGAGTCACCAGGTGGCCATTAGTGGGAGAAACGTTTGTAGGCCTCGGGCTAGAATTATTACTTGGCTATGAATTCGTTCATAGTTGGAGTTTGCCAGGCAGAAGAGTATGGAGGATGTAAGGCCATGGGAAATTATTAAGGCAGTGGCTCCTATGTAGCTTCAAGGTGTTTGAATAAGAATAGCTACAATAACAAGTGCCATGTGGCTAACAGAGGAGTATGTGATGAGTGACTTTAGATCCATTTGGCGAAGGCAAATTGAGCTAGTCATGATTATGCCTCACAGGGATAATATAATACATGGATATGCTATAAAGTCAGTTACTGGATTTAGGAGTAATGTGATTTGTAGTATGCCGTATCCTCCTAGTTTTAGTAGAATTTCTGCAAGGACTATGGAGCCTGCAATGGGGGCTTCTACATGGGCTTTAAGTAGTCAAAGGTGGAGGCCATATAATGGTATTTTTACTATAAAAGCTATTATACATGCTAGTCATATGAAGACATTTCATCAGGAGTTAGGCATTGGTTGTACTCAGTATTAAAGCATTAGGAAGTTTAGAGATCCTACTGTGTTTTGGATATAAACTAATGTGACTAGTAGGGGTAAGGAGCCTGCTAGTGTATAGAACAGGAAGTAGAAGCTGGGGTTTAGGCGTTCTGTTTGGTTTCCTCAAAGGGTAATAATAATGAGTGTTGGGACTAGTGTTGCTTCAAAAAGGGTGTAAAAGAAGATTAGTTCTATAGCAGTGAAGTTTATGATTAAGAATAGTTGTAATAAGATTAATATAGTAATAAATAGGTTTTTTTTCTGGTTAGGTTTTCTTTTGATAGGTGGTGTTGGCTAGCTATTAACATCAAGAGAAGAAGTCATATAGTTAGAATTAATAGTGGCGTGGATAAGGAGTCAGAAAAGAAGACTAATGAGAAGTTAAGGCTATTGTCACTAAACTGGTTTATGAGAAGTAGACTTGTGAGGCTGGTTAGCAGGCTACATATTGTAGAGTTAATCCAGATTATGTTATTTTTTGATAATAAGGTTAGGGGCATACATATTACTGTGGGAATAATATATTTTAGCATTGGAGTAGGTTAAGATTTTGTACATAATCAGTACCATATGTGTTTGATACCATTGCTAGGCATAGAAGAGATGATACTAGGTGGGATTGATATATTAACAATCCTGCAAGAGATACTGTGAATGCTATTATAATATTTATTTATACTAGAGACATTTGGTAATTATGAATTTAATCATAATCTAATGAGTCAAAATCATTGATTTTGTTTTAAACTAAATACCATATTTGGTTCATTCTAGTCCTTTTTGGGTTCATTGCAGGCTAGGCTTACAGCCAGTAGGAGAATTAGGAAAAGGGCTATGGCAAGCATTGTGTTTAGGTTGGTTGGTTGTGAAGCGCATGGCAGTGGTAGAAGGAGTGCAATTTCTAGGTCAAATAGAAGAAATGTAATGGCTACTACGAAAAATTTTATGGAGAAAGGAAGGCGGGCTGATCCTATGGGATCAAATCCACATTCATATGGGCTTGTTTTTTCTGAATATACATTTAGTTTGGGGAGTCAGAATGAAATAATAACAAGTAGTGTGGCTAGTATAAGATTGGTTAGGAGGGCTAATATTAGGTTTATTATTCTTTTTCGGATTAGACCAAAACTAACTGATTGGAAGTCAGTTGTACTAATAGCAAAAGAATATGAGCCTCATCAATAGATAGAAACATAGAGGAAAAGCCATACTATGTCTACAAAGTAGTAGACCTATCAGGCAGCCGCTTCAAAGCCAAACTGGTGGTTAGAGGTAAAATGAAATTTTAGTTGGCAGAAGAAGCAGACAATTAAGAAAGTGGATCCAATAATGACGTGGAGGCCATGGAAGCCTGTGGCTATGAAGAAGGTTGAGCCATAAACTCCGTCTGAGATAGTAAAGGGTGCTTTATAATATTCCGAGGCTTGTAATAAGGTAAAATATACATCTAGTGCGATGGTAACAAAAAGGGTTTGTAACATGTGGTTGTGATTCCCTTCTATAAGGCTGTGGTGGGCTCAGGTAATGGAGACTCCTGAAGCTAATAGGACAGAGGTGTTGAGTAATGGAACTTCTAGGGGATTAAGTGTGTGAATACCTGTTGGGGGTCAGCAGCCGCCTAATTCAGCTGTAGGGGCAAGGCTTGAGTGGTAGAGTGCTCAGAAAAATCCAGTAAAGAACAAGACTTTAGAGATAATAAAAATGATTGTTCCATAGCGAAGGCCTTTTTGGAATGTTGGGATATGATGTCCTTGAAAGGTACTCTCTAGGACCATGTCTTGTCATCATTGGTATATTGTGAGCATATTTGTTGTTAAGCCGAGCATTAGCAAGGTTGTTGAATTGAAGTGGAATCATATGATTAAGCCGGATGTTATTAAGAGGACAGACAAGGCCCCTGTAAGGGATCAGGGGCTTGGGTTTACTATATGATAAGTATGGGTTTGGTGTGTCATTATGTGTTATCATGCAAGTATAGGCTAACTAGGAGGGTAAATACGTAGGCTTGAATTATAGCTACTGCGAATTCAAGAATTGTTAGTAGAACTAGAATAATAAATGTAATAAGAGCTGTTGTAGTGCTAATGTTTATTAGTGCAAGTGTGGCTCCTCCAATTAAGTGAATTAATAAGTATCCTGCAGTAATGTTAGCTGTTAATTGTATGGAAAGGGCTACTGATTGAATGAAGAGACTAATCGTTTTGATGATAACTAGCATTGGGATTAATGGGGTTGGTGTTCCTTGTGCTAAGAAATGGGCAAGTGAAGCTTTTAGTTTTGTTGTGAAAGCCTGTAATTACAGCTCCTGCTCAGAGAGGGATGGCCATGCCTAAATGTATTGGTAGTTGTGTGGTCAGTGTAAATGAATGAGGCAGTAGACCTAGTAGGTTTGTTGACCCAATAAATAGAATTAAGGACATTAGTATTAATGTCCTTGTTTGTCCTTTGGAATTGTGGATACACATCATTTGTTTTGATAGAAGTTGAAGCATTCATTGTTGAAGGGAGATGAGGTGGTTATTTACTAGTCGATTTGATGTTGGGAATAATAGACTAGGAAATAGGACAATAAGAGTGACAAGGGGGAGGCGTAGGATTATAGGGGTAATGAAAGAGGCAAATAAATTTTCATTCATTTTCTTTCTCAAGGGGTGTTTTGTTTTGGTATTTTAGTTGATGTCAATTCTGGGCTATAGTAAAAATTTTGTTTTGAAATTTTTAGTTGAAAGATAATAAAAAGAACTAGGAACATTGATAGAATTATTGTAAGTCATATTGATGTGTCTAGTGGTGGCATATCCACCAAGGAGAGTATCATGCTCTCAATCTCTAACTTACACGGTTAGTGCTGTTATAGCTTCTGGGTGATTTTATAGTATTAATGCAGATCATTTTTCAAAGTATTTTAGTGGGACTAGTTCAAGAACAATGGGCATGAAACTATGTTTGACCCACAGATCTCTGAACATTGACCGTAATATAAGCCTGGTTGGGTTGATATAAGGGTTGTTTGATTTAGAAGACCTGGGATTGCATCTGTTTTTAGTCCTAAGGAAGGCACAGGTCATGAGTGCAATACATCTTCGGAGGAGATTAGTATTCAAATTGTTATTTCTATAGGTAATACAACTCGGTTGTCTACTTCTAGTAGTCATAGTTCCCCTGGTTTTAATTCTGATGTTGGAACTATATAGGAGTTGAAGCTTAAGTCTTCATAGTCTGTATATTCATAACTTCAGTATCATTGATGCCCTATAGTTTTTACTATAAGGGATGGATTATTAATCTCATGTATTATATATAGAATTCGTAAAGATGGAAGGGCAATTAAAGTTAAAATAATGGCTGGTAAAATGGTTCAAACTGTCTCCACTTCTTGTGCGTCTATGGCGCTAGTATGGGTTAGTTTTTGCCGGGAGCCAGCACGAGGAATCCCGCCCATGGCAAAGGTCATGAGGAAGGAAGCCCGACAAAACACAAAGGCTTGATCTGGCTTCAGGGGTTCCCCCTGAGTTTTCCTGAACATCTACCCTCAAAAACCAGAGTTGGCCTGATTTTATTGTACTGTGCTTTTCCACGCTTCTGACACTCTCTGGAAAAAGTTAACTTAGGGCTTCAGTCTTCTGCATTTGAAAGGAGTGTTTCAGCTCGAACCCCACTGATGGCTCTCTAACTTGCCTTACCTGGACTTTTACAACTACGCATGTGATTGTTTACAGCGCCCCCCCCCACCCCCCTCAACTGTGAGATGCACGGGAAGCCTAAAACATAAAGCCTTTCAAAGAGTTAAAAGTTATTAGAGTAGTGTTGGTGTAAGATTTCACTGTTGAGCCAATGCTTGTTGCTAAGTTCCCATATCTCTTATCCACTGTGCATCTGGGAGCACATTTGTTAACATAGTGAGAATGTAAGAAAAAACAAGTGTAGCCTTGAAACTGACCACATCAGACTTTTGAGCTAATTGGTTCTTTCTTTGTTGTAACTTACTGCACCTTTGCTTCAGGAAAATGTAACTTTGTTTGATACTTTCTGAGGCTGACATAGATTAGAAATATAAAGAAAAAACACTTCAAGGGGAAACAAGTTTTCTTGTTGAGCAGCCTTTATCAAAAGAGGGTCTTAAAATGTTTCACAGGCCTCCAAGGTCAGAAGACAATGTATACAACATCGTTTGTGGGAAAGGTATAAAAGTCCTTTTAAAAAATAAAGTTATTGGGGCCTCGCTCACCGAAGCAGCTTGGACTCCCCATGTCTTCTTTATTTTCTGGCTGAATTCCCATCTGGGGCATGGAGGCTCGCCATGTCTACTTACTTGCCCTGGCTTCTAAGATCCATGAGAGAGGGAGCCCAAGGCGGGGCACTCTCTGATATTCAAACAGACGCGGGTGGCCTAAAGTAGATGGTGCAAATCTCTTGTCCTGAGATTTTATTGGCTTTCCCCATAAACCAAGTTATTCAGCCTCTTTTCTCCACTAAATTTTCCTACTACACTATTTCTTCCTAATCTCTCTTTATATTTCTAATTAAATAAATAAGCTTTCCTTGCCTACACTGTTCACCCTTTAAATTTCCCTGTATCTACCGGAACTGGACCCCGGCAAGTTTTGTTGTCAATATTAGTGAAATAATATAAAGTACTAGCAAGCTAATTAAAAAGATGATTATTAGTGTATGGTCATGAAAATGTAACAATTGTTCTGTGATGGGTGATGTTGTGTCTTGAAAGCCTTGTTGTATGAGGTATGCCATATGAGATGTACAGGGCTTGCTTTCACCTATAACTTAACTTTGATAAAGTTATATAATGTTTTACTAACATCTCATTAATTGAGATAGTGGCTATGATGTTGGCTTGAAACCAATAATGGGTTCGATTCCTTCCTTTCTTATTTTAGGTTGACATACGTAGGTTCTTCAAATGTATGATATGGTGGAGGACATCCATTTAATCACTCTAAATTTGTTGTAGTTAGGTCTACAGTTAGGACTTCTCGTTTAGATGCAAATGCTTCTCAGATAATAAAGATTATTAGTATAACTGCTGTTAGGGAGATGAATGAGCCTATGGATTAAATAGTGTTTCATACTGTGTATGCATCTAGGTAATCAGAATATCGTCCTGGTATACCAGATAATCCTAAGAAATGTTGTGGGAAGAAAGCTATATTTACACCTTCAAATATAATTGCAAAGTGGATTTTGGCTCAAGTGGTGTTAAGGGTGTAACCTGAGAATAGTGTAAATCAATGTACAAATCCTCCTATAATAGCGAATGCAGCCCCTATTGATAGTACATAATGGAAATGTGCGACTACATAATATGTATCCTGAAGAACAATATCAAGGGAAGAATTGGCTAAAACAATTCCAGTTATGCCTCCAACTGTAAAAAGGAACATGAAGCCCAAAGCTCATATTACAGTGGGAGATCATTTGATATTACCCCCATGAAGTGTTGCTAATCAACTACAACTTTTACTCCAGTTGGGATAGCAATAATTATGGTAGCTGATGTGAAGTAGGCCCGTGTGTCAACGTCTATTCCAACTGTGAACATGTGGTGAGCTCATACAATAAATCCTAAGAACCCGATTTTTATCATAGCTCAAACTATTTCTATATACCTGAATGGTTCTTTTTTTTCCTGAATAATAAGTCACAATATGATAAATTACTCCAAATCCAGGTAGAATAAGAATGTATACTTTGGGGTGTCCAAAGAATCAGAATAGGTGTTGATATAGGATAGGGTCCCCTCCTCCTGCAGGGTCAAAGAAGGTTGTATTTAGATTTCGGTCTGTTAGTAGTATTGTAATACCAGCCGCTAATACGGGAAGTGAGAGAAGCAGTAATACGGCAGCAATTAGTATGGATCAAACAAATAGGGGGGTTTGATATTGTGATATTGCAGGGGCCTTTATATTAATAATTGTTGTAATAAAATTAATAGCTCCTAAAATTGAGGAAACACCCGCCAGGTGTAAAGAAAAATGGTTAAGTCTACTGAGGCTTCTTCATGGGCCAGATTACCTGCCAAAGTGGGGTACACGGTTCAGCCTGTTCCTGCCCCAGCTTCGACTATAGATGATCCCAGAAGTAGTAGGAAACAGGGAGGGAGGAGTCAGAAGCTTATATTGTTTATTCGGGGGAATGCTATGTCGAGGCCACCAATTATCAGAGGGACTAGTCAGTGCCGAATCCTCTGATTATAATTGGTATCACTATACAGAAAATCATTACGAATGCATGTGTGGTTGCAAATACCTTGTAGATTTGGTTGTCTCCGAGTAGGGTTGTGGCTTGACCCAGTTCAACGGGAATTAGCAGGCTTAGGGCTGTTCCTACTATGCCGGCTACCAAATAGTAAGTATAAGGTACCAATATCTTTATGATTGGTTGAAAATAATCAGCGGTTAATGAACATAGGTATGCCGGCACCAAATAGTAAGTATAAGGTACCAATATCTTTATGATTGGTTGAAAATAATCAGCGGTTAATGAACATAGGTAGAATGGCTGAGTAAAGCATTAGACTGTAAATCTAAAGACAGAGGTTTAATTCCTCTTTTTACCTGTGGTGAATTTACATGTTGAATTGCAAATTCAGAGAAGCAGCTTCAATTCCTCCGGGGCTTCTCCCACTTTTTTTTTTTTTTTCTTTTTTTCTCATGGCAGGAGAAGTAGATTGAAGCCAGTTGATTAGGGTATTTAGCTGTTAACTAAAATTTCATGGGGATGGAGCCCACCAGTCTAGTGAGGATTTAGCTTAATTAAAGTGGTTGATTTGCATTCAATTGATGTAAGATCTGATCTTACAATCCTTATCAGGAATTAAGTAAATTATACTTGCTTAGGGCTTTGAAGGCTCTTGGTCTATTTAACCTAAATTCCTATTCTAGTACTGATAGAATTGGTGTGAGTGGTAGTAGTATGGTGGATAATACAACTATTGTTGGTAGGAGGGTTATTTGTTTTGTAGTAGAGAATTGTCATTTTATTTTTATGTTGTTTGTGGAGGGAAATATTGTTAATGCCGTGGAGTATGTGAGTCGTATATAAAAATATAGATTTAGTAGTGCTGTAATTGCTATAAGGGTGGGTAGGATCATATTGTTATTTTTTGTTATTTCTTGAATGATTATTCCCTTTGGTATAAATCCTGATAGTGGGGGGAGTCCTCCTATTGATGAGGGTGATGAGAACTAGGACTGTCATAACAGGTGCTTTATTTCATGTGTGTGACAGTGATAGGGTAGTAGTGGTTGAGTTGGCTATAAACAGTATAAATATAGTAGAGGTTATAATAATGTAAATAACTAAATTTAGTATTATTATAGTGGTATTATATAGTAGGACTGCTGTTATCCAGCCTATGTGGGCGATTGATGAGTAGGCTATGATTTCTTGTAGTTGTGTTTTGTTTAGTCCCCCTCAGCCTCCAATTATAGTTTATAAAATCAATAAGGTTAGGATTAGATTTAGGTTGATGGATGGGGAAATCTTGTAGAGTACAGATACAAGGTGCTAGTTTTTGTCATGTAAGCAAGATTAGGCCAGAAAGACAGGGAGATGCCTTGTGTTACTTCTGGGACTCAGAAGTGGAATGGGGCTATTCCTAATTTTATGGTGAGGGCTATTGTTGTAGGTATAGAGGCTGCTGGGTTGAATAATTTTATTACAGTTCATTGACCTGAGAATATTAAGTTAATAATGACAGCTATTATTAGTAATATTGAGGCTGTTGATTAGTTCAGGAAATATTTAGTGGATGCTTCTGTGGCTCGTGGGTTGTATTTTTGTATTATAATAGGAATGATGGCAAGTATATTTATTTCAAATCCGATTCAGATGAGTAGTCAGTGGGAGCTAATTAGAACAATAATGGTTCCTAATATAATAGTTGATAGAATAATAATAAAGATAATTGGGTTTATTAGTATAGGAAGGATATAAACCAACATTTTTGGGGTATGGGTCCGATAGCTTAATTAGCTGACCTTACTATTAGAATTTGGTGTAATTGGGAGCACGAAGAGTTTGGGGTTCTTAGGAGTAGGTTCAATTCCTATAGTTCTAGAAATAAGAGGACTTAAACCTCTATTATTTACTCTATCAAAGTAACTTTTGTCAGACATATTTCTTATGTTTGTGGAGGGATGCGTGATAAGAGAATGTGTGTCACATATCACATGTGTGACATGTGATACATGTCACATGCATAGGGCCAGTGTTAGGGGTAAGAAACATTTTCATAGTAGGTGTATTAGTTGGTCATAATGGAATCGGGGGTAAGATGCTCAGATTCATAGGAAGTGATTGTGAGTAGTAATGATTGATGATAAAGTTGATTGTGTAAAATTCTGGCATGCACGGGTTGTGAAATGTTCCTAGAAATAGAATTTTTGTAAAAATACTTATTATAATGATGTTTGCATATTCTGCTGTGAAAAATAAGATGAATGGCCCTGTTGCATATTCTAAGTTAAAGCCTTTGACTAGTTCTGATTCTCCCTCAGTAAGATCGAATGGCACTCAGTTTGTTTCTGCTAATGTTGAAATAAATCATATTATTGCTAGAGGTCATGCTGGGAAAATCAGTCATACTTGTTCTTGTGTAATAATGTGGAGAGGGTGAAGTATCCGCTTATTAGGAGTACTGATAGTAAAATAATTGCTAGTGTTACTTCATATGAGATTGTGCTACTGCTTGTAGGACTCCGATTAGAGAGGATTGAGTACCCAGCTAGACCTGATATGGCTAATATAAATAGGACTCCCAAGTTTATGTTAATGAGGGGGTAGGGTAAATAGGTAGGGGAATTCACATGGTTAAGGCTAGGCTTAGGGCTAGAATAGGTGCTAGAATAAACATTGAGACTGAGGATGTGGCAGGTCGTAATGGTTCTTTCATGAAAAGTTTGATTGCATCAGCAATGGGTTGGAGTAGGCTGTACGGGCCTACAATATTTGGGCCTTTCTGGAATTGTATGTCGCCTAGGACTTTTCATTCTATTAGTGTGAGAAACACCATGGCTAGAAGAATGGGGATAATTAGCATTAGAATATTAATTATAAACATTTTGTTAAGGAGAGGATTTGAATCTCTGAATATAAAGGTTTAAGTTTTACCCAATTACCAGGCTCTGCCACTTTAACTAAGCCCTTTTCTAGGGCAGGATTTATTTATGAGATTAATTAAGATAAGATCATTAATTGATTTAAGGCACTTTTTGAAATTGGCCTTATTTCTCTTGCCCTTTCGTACTGGGAGAAATACGTAGTAGATAGAAACCGACCTGGATCGCTCTGGTCTGAACTCAGATCATGTAGGACTTTAATCGTTGAACAAATGAACCTTTGATAGCGGTTGCACCATCGGGGTGTCCTAATCCAACATCGAGGTTATAAACCCTATTGTTTATATGGACTCTCGAATAGAATTGCGCTGTTATCCCTAGGGTAACTTGTTCTGTTGATCAAATTTTTGGGTCAAAAAGCTATAGTGTGATTTGACTTGTGGGTCTAGTCTTTAAAATCGCTCAGAGGATTTTTTGTTCTCAGAGGTCACCCCAACCAAAACTGCTAGTCCATAAAGAGTGTTGTTGTCCCATAATGGTTGAGTTTGTTTTCTTTGGGCTAGTTAGTTAAAGCTCCATAGTGTCTTCTCGTCTTATTAGTCTATTCCCGCCTCCTCACGGGAAGATCAATTTCACTGATTGGAAGTAAGTAAAACCCTCGTGTGGCCATTCATACAAGTCTTTATTTAGAGAACAAATGATTATGCTACCTTTTTATGGTCAGGATACTGTGGCCATTTAACGGTTGCCACTGGGCAGGCAGTGCCTCCAATACTAGGGATGCTGGAGGTGATGTTTTTGATAAACAGGCGGGGTTTGTGTTTGCCGAGTTCCTTTTACTTCTTTTAATTTTTCCTAAGGTGCATTCCTGTGTTGGATTAACAGTGTAATTAATAAATTATTTATCATTGGGTTATTTTTATTTACTGTTAATAGGATATTTTCAGATACTGACTCAAACTTATGCAGGGAGAAAATGTTTCTTGTTACTCATATTAACATTATCACTTCTATTTTATAATAGATTAGTCCAGTATTAGGGCTAGGAGTTAGTTGTTTGTTATTGGGATTAGTATTATTTTTATTGTTGAGCTTTAAAACTGTCTAAATTGATGGCTGCTATTAGGCCTCTTATGGTATTGTTGGATCTTACTCTCTAGTCAAGGTTGTACCCATTTCTAAAAGGCTGTACCTTTTAGACTAATTTTTAAAGATACAGTGAGATTTATTTGGATTTTTGGTATCTTTAAAGCTGAACTGAAATTCATTTTCTGGACAACCAGCTATCACCAGGCTCCTTAGGCGTGTCACCTCTACTTACAAATCTTCTTACTATTTTGCCACATAGATGAGTTGGTTCTTAATAAACTGTTCATAGGTAGCTCGTCTGGTTTCAGGTTGCTTAGCTGAAACTAATTTTGTTAAGTTTTTTGCTAGTTAATTCATTATGCAAAGTTACAAAGGGTAATCTTTGCTTTTTTGTACTTTAATTTTTTTCTTTCATCGTTCCCTTGCAGTACTTTCTCTATAGCGCCGTATTTAGAATTTCTATCTCCTATACTTTAAATTGGAGGGTGAATGTTTTGTTTTATCTTATTTTGGTTATTTAGTTAGAAATGAAGTTTTGGACTAGGTTTAGTTCAAGATATTCATAGTGTGTGAAATCTTTTAGGTGTAAAGTAGGTGCTTTGCTTAAGCTATATCTTGATTTGTCCAAGCACACTTTCCAGTATGCTTGCCTTGTTATGACTTGTCTCCTCTCATATGGTTGGTGCGTGTAAATAGACTTGAGTGTATCGTATTTATCTGAGGAATGTGACGGGCAGTTTGTGTGTGTTTCATGGCCTAATTCAACTAAGCACTCTATTTTTGTTTACTACTAAATCCTCCTTTGGTCATTAGTTTCATAATAACTTTCGTATTGGGTTTTCTTAAGATAGAAAATGTAGCCCATTTCTTCCCACTCATAGGTTACACCTTGACCTAACATTTTTATTTATTATGATTATGCTTACTTTTGTTCCTTTTTAAGGTTTGCTGAAGATGGCAGTATATAGACTGTATTAGCAAGGATTGGTGAGGTTTATCACAGTTTATCGATTATAGAACAGGCTCGTCTAGAAGGGTATAAAGCACCACCAAGTCCTTTGAGTTTTAAGCTATTGCCAGTAGTAATCTGGTGAATAATTTTGTTTCTGTAATTATATGTGTTTAGGGCTGAGCATAGTGGGGTATCTAATCCCAGTTTGGGTCTTATCTATTAGTGTATCAGCTATTGTAGAGTTATTTTGTCATTTATTTTTTATTATAATTATGGCTTTTTGCCACTTAATTAGAATTTAACTCTATTTGGTGTAGTGCTTTAACATGTTTTACGCCGTATTCCTGTTAGCTTGGGTTAATTGTATGGCTGCAGTGGCTGACACGAGATTTATCAACCCTAGTCAATAAAACTTAGTCAAACTTTCGTTTATGGCTTAATTTTTGTCACTGCTGTCTCCCATGGGGGTGTGGTTAAGCAAGGTGTTGTGAGCTGCAGATGTGTGCTTGATACCAGCTCCTCTTAGTCTTGCTGACCCAGAGGACATTCTCACCAGAGTGTGGATGCTTGCATGTGTAAGTTTATTACAAGTTAACAGGAAGGCTGGGACCAAACCTGTATGTTTATGGAATTAATACACTCGTCTAGGCATTTTCAGTGCCTTGCTTTAATTTTAAGCTACATTAACTATGTGTCGTGAGGGAAACCCAGGCACTTATATACTTACTTCGATTGGAGTGCCAATTTGAACATTGAAAATGTGATGTTTAAATGAGCAACTAGGGAGGAACATGTTAAAAATGGTGGTAGATATTTAAGGTGGGGAAAAACTGGGGTGGGGGGATGAGTGATGTATAATATAATGTTTATATCCTGCGACCATTGACTATGATGCTCGTGCCTACCATTATGGTGATGCTCAAGATGCAGTTAAGGCCAGCTACAATACATGCTCTGGGTCAGGGCCTCAGATGGCCATAGCTGAGTCTAAGCATCCCCCAAAATTAAAAAATACCAAATGTATGACAGCATAGTTATGTGTGAGCATGGGCTGATTAATCATTAGTTCATCAAGATGTCTTATTTAAGAGGAAAGAGTGCTCAATTTCAATTTTAGGTGAGATGGCTCTGAAGAAAGAACTAGATTTCTGATAAAGTTCATTAAATAGCGATCCCCATAGCTGATGGGCCTGGAGCGAGAAGAGGGATCCCTGCCAAGCAGGCAGCATGGTGATCAAGCTCGTGATCTAGTGGGTGGGATATTCATGTAGTCAAGAATGGATGTGACTTAAATGTGCTATGTACAACCAATAATTACATGTACTACATACTGTTAATAGGTATTATGTACTTGCTTATATGCATGAGGTATATAGTGTAATGTACTGTATACATATTATGTCTATATTACATTAAATTATGTACTTGCCTATACGCATGGGGCATATAATATAATGTACTATATACATGCTATGTTTTTGTTACATTAATATCATGTACATATCCTGCTTGAAGTACTATTCTATGTAATATGCACATGAAAACAAAGCATGTACTATCTGGTGATAGCGGCCATGGTGTGCAAGGTTGTGGAGTGCGGTTTGTGTTAGATTGTTAAAAGTTTTGATAAATTTAATACTAATGAGGCTCTTAATGTTTGTGGGGTTATATGAATAGTGTTTCAGGGAATAGTTTAAATAGAACTTCAGCTTTGGGTGTTAATAGTGGGGCTATAGCTTCTTCCTTGAGTCTTAGGGAGGTTAGTTGTTCTCCCTCTCTGGTTTACAAGACCAGTATATTTAATGTACTACAAAGACTTGTCTTCATTTTAAGAGATTATTTTCAATTGTGCTAGCTATTGGTATTAGTACTAGGATGAGGAGAAAATATATAATAGATGCTAATTGTCCGATAATGATATATGGGTGTTCAACTGGCTGCCTTCCAATTCATGTGAGCGTCAGCAGGTCCGCTACTAAAATTCAGAATAGGCAGTGACTAATTAGTCAGAATATTATGCTTCGTTGTTTAGATGCATGGAGTAGGGGTATAAGGATTAGAATTAGGATTGAGAGAACTAGGGCTAAGACCTAGTTCTTGTTCTCTTCCTGATGAATTTTGTGTGTGTTTTAGAGGCAGTTTTAAATATTGTTGCCTTTTATTTTTAGAATGCTGATTTCAGTTTGGCAGCTTAGGCACATCTCAAGCATTAAATAACATGATGTGCATCATGATCTAAGCTGGAACATGTATTCTAGCCACTGTACTATTTATTTGCATGTATTAGACAAAGAACCTAAAATCAAATTATCTATATATGATGGAAAGATGCAATGAACATGACTGTCCTATGTAACCACAGATTGTATTTCAAAATTGGCCTCATAATAATTTTTCCTAGTCAATAGTTGGTGGTATCATGACTGTGTTCCTTAAAATGAGTAGTAGAATTTTTTTTTCCCCTAAGTGAACCATTTGGTGGCATTAGCAAGCACTATATATGCTACTTTTATGTAAAATCAGGTACATTTTCCCCTCTTTTCTATCTGCCTATTAAATGTGAAAGCACGTTCCTTTAGCAGTTTGCTCTTAAAATTGTGTTTTGACTTTTGCTCTCTGTTGACCCACTTTTGATCTCAGGGTTTCCTATATTTATCACAACTTGTTTCAAAGGGGTTCTAATCATAGACCTTGAACATAAGTTCATAATGATAGGAATATTATCAGTAACTATTTTGTTAAAGGCTGATTGAAAAAAATGACATAGTTTTACTTGAAAGTTTAAAAAAAAATTGTCAACAATAACAATGCAGCTGCAATATTTATAATATAATTAAAGATAAAGTTAAATATAGTACTATGTTCAAAGAAAACTTTAATAAAATATAGAATATCATGTCAATATAATGGAATTGTATATATGGACCTTTCCAAATTGTTTCTTTTATAAGATTTCTCAAAAAAATTAAAGGTCTCATAGACGTGATTTTCTTTCAGCTCTCTTAAATTTTTCCCCAAGTTATATGAATGCAAATCTAATCTTGGTATTAATTGACTATTTTTTAAGTGATTATTATTTATATTTATCTGTGATTGCAGTTTCCATTCTGTGTGCCCTCTGATGGATGTGAATGAAAGGCTTGTGCATGCTTCCTGATGGGAGGGACTGGCTGTGGGGAAAATGTTGGCAAGGCCAGAATCAGTAAATCTTTAATCAAATGTTCTGCTGGTGGGTGAGGTAGTATTCGCTCTCTGCTCCAGCGTTTGGCCTGAGGCCACACTATGGTAGGGATAATGGCGACCTCCTCCATTATGCCAACATGCTAAGTCTCCCAGAATGCTGTCAGTGCCTCTGACCACATGACAGGCCACCGTAAACCCACACCTCTGCTGCAGACTCCCAAATACACACAGCATGTCTGGCTCAGTCTAGTGTGAGGTCACTGGTCCTTTCTCCTGGATCCTGATGTGCACAAGGTTTTGTTTGTACCCTCCAAGACTCTATATTTCCCCAGTCCTGTGAAAGTTTTATTAAAAAAAAAAAAATCAGTCAGATTCTCTAGGGATTCTCATTCCCTTTGTTGGATCCCCAAGTGGGCAAGTCTGTCATGGGACCTAGAACTTTCATAGCAGTGCAAGAACGTCTTTGGTATAATCATTCTCCAGTTTGTGGATTGCCTACAAGCAAGTCTATAGTGGGGCTGATAGTGACTTCCTCCAAGATGACTTATGCCACATGCCTTACCTCCCAGGACTGCTCCTGGCAAAGACCCTGTCACTGAGGCAGATGGCTGCTGATCCATGCATCCTCAGGAAACCCTCAACTACACACAGGCAGGTGTGGCTCAGTCTCTTTTTGAGGCCACTGCTCCTTTCCCTGGATCTTGATGTGCCGGGGTCCAGCCCCGGTGGATCCAGGGAATTCGAAGGGTGGACTGCGTTGGCGTGGAAAGACTTGTTTATTGATTGATATAAGATTAGATTAAGAAACTATAGCGTAGTAGGAAGATTAAGTGGAGGAAGAGGGCTGAATAGCTTGGTTTACGCGGAAGACCAATAAAATTCCAGACAAGGAATTTGCACCATCTATGTTGGGCCACGGGCGCCCGCTTGAATATCTAAGGGTGCCTCGCCTTAAGCTCCCTTTCGTGCTGGTCTTAACAGCCAGGGCAAGTAAGTAGACCTGGCGAGCCTCCGCACCCCAGGTGGAGATTCAGCCTGAAATTAAAATAAAGAGCAGAGAGAGGGAAAGGGAGAGAAGAAGAGAGAGAGAGAAAGACACAGGGGGAGCCAGATTCCCAAGAAACCAGGCCAAGAGACTAGTTCGAGAAACTGGTCCGAGAAACTGGTCCTATCCTTTATTGTTCAGAAGGCCTTTTATACTTTTGATAAAACATGGAGATCAATGGGTAACACAAAATTATGTAGCGTTCTCAGCCCAGACTCTTTCTGTATATCATTTTGTATACAAAAGGTCTCAGGTGATTTACATTATCTTCTGGCCAAGAGGCTTGTTAACACTTTTTGGCTCTCTTCCTTAATGAATGTTAATTTTGTTTCCCCTGAAGTGTTTTTCTTTAATCTGCATCTCCTTAAAGCACTAAAGTTACATCTCTATAGAACAAAGGTGCAGTGGGTTATAACAAAGAAGGTGCTTAACTCAAAGATCTAATGTTGCTAATACCAGGTCCACTACTTGTTTTTCTATATGCCAACTATATCTAAAAATAAAGGGTATGAAAATTTGGCAGCAAGTATTGGCTCAACAAATGAAACTTTTAATCAGTCCTATTCTAATGATTTTGACTCCTCGGAAGCCCCTACATTCCTAGGATGTTCTAAGCTTCCTGTGCCTCCTGCGGTCAGGAGGCCTCAAACAATCACATGCGCAGCTATTCGAGTCCTGCAGGCAGGCTAGAAAGCCATCAGGGGGTTTTTTGGATTGAAACACTCTTTCAAATACAGAAGACTAAAGCCCTGAATTGACTTTTTCCAGAAAATGTCAGAAGAGTGGAAAAGCAGAGCACAAAAACCGGCAGATTTTTGTTGGGGTACATGCTTAGGAATTTCCAGAGGGGCCCCTGAAGTCTGAGCACGCCTTGCGTATGTCAGCTTCCTTCCTCATGACCTTGTCACGGGCGGGATTCCTCACACTGGCCCCCAGCATTGATGCACATAAGGTTTTGTTTGTGTCCTCCAAACTAACCAAAATGATCACATAGATCACACTTTCATGTAACTTAATGTAACTATTAGCCATGCCATGTAAGGCCACCCAAGAGAGATGGGTCAACATGGAGAATTAAGCATGGTCCACCAGAGAAGGGAATGGCAAACCACTACATCATTCTTGCCTTGAGAACCCCACGAACAGTATGAAAACACAAAATGATATGATGCTAAAAATTAAATCCTCAGGCTGATAGGTGTTCAATATTCTACTGCTGAAGAGTGAATAAATAGCTCCAAAAGGAATGAAAAGAGGGGACCAAAGCTGAAATGATGTCCAGTTATAAATGTGTCTGTGGTGAAAGTTAAGTCCAATGATTTGAAGAAAAATATAGTGTAGAAATGTAGAATGTTAGGTTCATGAATAGAGGTATATTCAGTTCAGTACAGTTCAGTTCAGTCACTCAGTCGTGTCCGACTCTGTAAGACCCCATGAATTGCAGCACACCAGGCCTCCCTGTCCATCGCCAACTCCCAGAGTTAACTCAAACTCATGTCCATCGAGTTGGTGATGCCATCCAACCATCTCATCCTATGCCATCCCCTTCTTCTCCTGCCCTCAATCCCTCCCAGCGTCAGGGTCTTTTCCAATGAGTCAACTTCGCATGAGGTGGCCAAAGTATTGGAGTTTCAGCTTCAACATCAGTCCTTCCAATGAACACCCAGGACTGATCTCCTTTAGAATGGACTGGTTGGATCTCTTGCCGTCCAAGGGACTCTCAAGAGTCTTCTCCAACACCACAGTTCAAATGCATCAATTCTTTGGTTCTCAGCTTTCTTCACAGTCCAACTCTCACATCCATACATGACCACTGGAAAACCATAGCCATGACTAGACGGACCTTGTTGGCAAAGTAATATCTCTGCTTTTGAATATGTTATCTAGGTTGGTCATAACTATCCTTCCAAGGAGTAAGCGTCTTTTAATTTCATGGCTGCAATCACCATCTGCAGTGATTTTGGAACCCCAAAACATAAAGTCTGGCACTGTTTCTACTGTTTCCTCATCTATTTCCCATGAAGTGCTGGGACCAGATGGCATGATCTTCGTTTTCTGAATGTTGAGCTTTAAGCCAACTTTTTCGCTCTTCTCTTTCACTTTCATCAAGAGGCTTTTAGTTCCTCTTCACGTTCTGCCATAAGGGTGGTGTCATTGCATATCTGAGGTTATTGATATTTCTCCTGGCTGATATTTCATCTTGATTCCAGCTTGTGCTTCTTCCAGCCCAGCGTTTCTCATGATGTACTCTGCATAGAAGTTACATAAGCAGAGTGACAATATATAGCCTTTACATACTCCTTTTCCTATTTGGAACCAGTCTGTTGTTCCATGTTCAGTTCTAACTGTTGCTTCCTGACCTGCATATAGGTTTCTCAAGAGGCAGGTCAGATGGTCTGGTATTCCCATCTCTTTCAGAATTTTCCACAGTTTATTGTGATCCACACAGTCAAAAGCTTTGAGATAGTCAATAAAGCAGAAATAGATGTGTTGTTTTTTTTTAACTCTTTTGCTTTTTCAATGATACAGCATATGTTGTAAATTTGATCTCTGCTTCCTTTGCCTTTCCTAAAGTCAACTTGAACATCTGAAGTTCATGTTTCATATATTGCTGAAGCCTGGCTTGGAGAATTTTGAGCATTACTTTACTAGCGTGTGAGATGAGTGCAACTGTGTGGTAGTTTGAGCAATCTTTGGCATTGCCCTTCTTTGAGATTGAAATGAAAACTGACCTCTTCCAGTCCTGTGGTCACTGCTGAGTTTTCCAAATTTACTGACATATTTGAAGTGAAGTTGCTCAGTCGTGTCCAACTCTTTGCGACCCCATGGACTGTAGCCCACCAGGCTCCTCAATCCATGGAATTTTCCAGGCAAGATTACTGGAGTGAGTTGCCATTTCTTTCTCCAGCAGATATTCCCAACCCAGGGATCGAACCCAGCTCTCCCGCACGACAGGCAGACACTTTACCGTCTGAGCCATCATGTATATTTAGTGCAGTACTTTCACAGCATCTTTTCCATTTAGCCAACCTCACTTCATATATAGTGCATTACATTCTTCTGGGTACTATAGAGAATATAAACAAATTATGAACCTGTTCTTAAAATATGCATAATCTTCTGAGCGAGGAAAAAATTAGCTGAATGAATTAGAGAAATGTTAAATGTAATAAAATCAAGAAACAGCATCCATTAACTATAGATTAAAATGACCAACAAAGAATCAAGTCCATGTCATTGTTGGATGGTAATTTTCTAAGGATTTCTGAAAGTTGTTGTTCAGTCACCCAGTCTTGTCTGACTCTTCATGATCCCATGGACTGCAACATGCCAGACCTCCCAGTCCCTTACCATCTCCCAGAGTTTGCCTAAGTTCATGTCCACTGCATAGGTAGAACCTCAGCTTCAGCTTCAGCTTCAGCAGTAGTTCTTCCAATGAGTATTTGGGATTGGTTTCCTTTAGGATTAACTGGTTCAATCTCCTTTTGTCATATTTTTTCCAGCCAAGAAGAAATTGTCTTCTAATTTCATGGCTCCAGTCACCATCTGCAGTGATTTTGGAGCCCAAGAAAAGGAAATCAATCACTGCTTCCACATTTTCCCCTTCTATTTACCATACTTCAAATATGCAGATGACACCACCCTTATGGTAGAAAGTGAAGAACTAAAGGGCCTCTTGATGAAAATGAAAGAGGAGAGTGAAAAAGTTGGCTTAAAACTCAAAATTCAGAAAACTATGATCATGCCATCCAGTCCCATCACTTCATGGCAAATAGATGGGGAAACAATGGAAACAGAGAGATATTTTATTTTCTTGGGCTCCAAAATCATGGCAGTTAGTGACTGCAGCTATGAAATTGAAAGACACTTGCTCCTTGGAAAAAAAGGTATGACCAACCTAGGCAAAATATTAAAAAGCAGAGATATTACTTTGCCAACAAGGTCCATCTAGTCATAGCTCTCACGAATATGAAAAGTGGACAATAAAGAAAGCTGAGAGCTGAAGAATTGATGCTTTTGAGCTGTGGTGTTGGAGAAGACTCTTGAGAGTCCCTCGGACTGCAAGGAGATACAACAAGTCCAACCTAAAGGAAATCAGTCCTGTATATTCATTGGAAGAACTGATGCTCAAGCTGAAACTCCAATACTTTGGCCACCTAATGCAAAGAGCTGACTCTTTGACAAAGACCCTGATGCTGCGAAAGACTGAAGATAGGAGGAGAAGGGGATGCCAGAGATGTGTGGATGGTATCACCGACTTGATGGACATGAATTTGAGTAATTCAGGGAGTTGGTGGTGGACTGGGAAGCCTGTTGTGCTGTAGCCCATGGGGTCACAAAGAGTCGGACAGGACTGAGCAACTAAATTGAACTGACTAATGGGGACGGATGCCATGTTTTTTGTTTGTTTGTTTGTTTGTTTGTTTAATAGATTGAAGGAGGTTTTTTCACTCTCCTCCTTCACTCTCATCAATAGGTTCTTTAGTTTCTCTTTGTTTTCTGCCTTTAGATTGGTATCATCTGCGTATATAAGATTGTTGAAGTTTCTCCCTATTATCTTGATTCCAGCTTGTAATTCATCCAGACCAGCACTTCTCATGAAGTTCTTTGCATATAGCTTAAATAAATAGAGTGACAATAAACAGCCTTGACATACTCCTTTCCCAACCCTGAACTATTCAGTTGTTCCATACAGGGTTCTAACTGTTGCTTCCTGAGCCAGTTAGTTGTTCCATGCAGGTTTTTCAGGAGATAGGTAGGATTGTCTGGTATTCCCATCTCTTTAAGAGTTTTCCACAGTTTATTATGATCCACAGAGTCAAAGGCTTTAGTGTAGTCAATGAGACATAGGTAGACGTTTTCTTGAATTCCATTGCTTTCTCTATGACACAGAAAATGTTGGCAATTTGATCTCTGGTTCCTTTGCTTTTTCTAAACCCAGCTTGTACATCTGGAAGTTCTCAGTTCATGTAATTCTGAAGTCTAACATGCAGGATTTGGAGCATAACCTTACTAGCCTGGGAGATGAGTGCAATTTTCCATTCTTACTGTATTCAGAATTATAAAGATAAGAGAGTCTGTCTGAGTCCATGGTTTTTCACAAGTTTTAAGTCACATCCTGCATAAGATCAATCTTATATTTTTAAGTATTCACTTATACGAATAGAACACACATTAGGAAATGTTAAATTATATATGCATACTACAATATAAGAAACCTAGAGTTCCAACTTAGATTTGTGATTGTTTCAACAGGTAAGATTATTCAGTAGGAAATTTTACTAATCCAGTTTAAATAGTAATCTTCTAAAACTATTTCCTGTAAGTGGAAAAAATAGGAAAATATGAGTAGCAATATTGATAATAGAAATGATATTCTTTATTTATTTATTTATTTTGAATTTTCCTTCTTTTTTTTTTAGGGTTGCCAATCATTTTATTTTTATTTTATTTTATTTTTTTACTTTACAATATTGTATTGATTTTGCCACACATCAACATGAATCCACCATGGGTGTACACGTGTTCCCAATCCTGAATCCTCCTCCCACCTCCCCCACCACATCATCCCTCTGGATCATCCCAGTGCACCAGCCCCAAACATCCTGCACCCTGCATTGAACCTAGACTGGTGATTCGTTTCTTATATGATATTATGCATGTTTCAATGCCATTCTCCCAAAATATCCCACCCTCCCCCTCTCCCACAGAGTCCAAAAGACTGTTCTATACATCTGTGTCTGTTTTGCTCTCTCGCATACAGGGTTATCATTACCATCTTTCTAAATTCCATATACATGTGTCAGTATATTGTATTGGTGTTTTTCTTTCTGGCTTACTTCACTCTGTATAATAGGCTCCAGTTTCATCCACCTCATTAGAACTGATTCAAATGTATTCTTTTTAATGGCTGAGTAACACTCCATTGTGCATATGTACCACAGCTTTCTTATCCATTCATCTGCTGATGGACATCTAGGTTGCTTCCATGTCCTGGCTATTATAAACAGTGCTGTGATGAACATTGGGATACACGTGTCTCTTTCAATTCTGGTTTCCTCAGTGTGTATGCCCAGCAGTGGGATTGCTGGGTCATAAGGACAAGATATTCAAGATATCTTGAATAAGGACAAGATATTGTCATAATAGACAAGATATTCTTTAAAACAAACCTATAAAGAAAAACAAAGAAGGGCAGTATATAATGATAAAGGGATAAGTATAAGATGAAGATACTATACTCATTGATATATATGCATCCAATACAAGAGCACCTTAAATGCATAAAAATTAAATATGCTAACAGACATAAAAGGAGAAATTGATAAGAATACAATAGTGCTAACAGACCTTAACACTTCACTGACATCAATGGACAGATCTTACAGAAAAAAAAAATCAAGAAGGCAAGAGATCCTAAATGACACAACAAAACAGTTGAACTTAATTGATATCTATATGGCACTACATTCCAAAAAAGAAAAAAAAAAATCAAGAACCCATAGTACATTTTGTAGGATAGAACCCATATGATAACACGAAACAAACCTCAACAAATTTAAAAGAATAGAAATTATTTTAGCAATGTTTATGGCAGCAAAGCTATGCAACTAGAAATCAACTGCAGAAAGGAAATTAAGAAAACTATGACTGCATGGAAACAAGCAAAACAAAAGTGTCACTAAAACTCAATGCGTCAACAAGAAAATCAAAGAGGAAAGCACATCAATTCCTCAAGACAAATGACAATTGAAAGTACAATCATACAAAAAAATTATGGGGTGCAGCATAGTCAATTATAAGAAGGAAGTTCTTGAAGATGCAGGCCTTCCTTAAATAAAAAAAAAAACTCTCAAATAAAGAACCTAAATCACCACCTAAACGAAACAGAAAAAGAAGAACAAACAAAATTTTAAGTCTGTAGAAGGAAGAAAACAATAAAGACCACAGAGAAAATAAATACAATAGAAGTCAAAGGGGAAAAGAGAAAAGATCAATAAAATAAAAAGTTCATTTTTTAATGGATAAGCAAAATTGCAAAATCTCTAGCCAATTTCACCAGGAAGAGAGAAGACCCATATTTAAAACAAAACAAAACAAAAAACATAAGAAATGAGAGAGGAGAAATAATAACTATTAAAAACAAAAAGAAAAAGAAAACAAAAATACTATGTGTATCCCTTTCACTTCCTACCCCTTCCCAGTGTTCTAGGTGTTGCAGAACCCCAGGCTGAGTTTCCTGGGTCATACAGCAAATTCCCATTGGTTATCTATTTCACATATATATGTCCATGAGAAGTTCAAGAGGGAGGAGACCTATGTATACATATTCATGTTGATGTATGGCAGAAACGAATGAATATTGTAAAGCAACTATCATTCAATTACAAATAAATAAATTAGAAAAGAGAAAATACTATGAAGAATTATATGCCAACAAATTAAACAACCTATAAGTTAAACTAAAAAAAAAATTAAAAAAATAAAAAAATGTAAAAAAAAAAAAGAAAAGGACTAATTTCTAGAAACATACAGACTGCAAAAACTGAGACAAGAAACAGATAATTTGAACAGACTGATCGTAGAAGCCAAATAGACTCTCCTTAAATATATATATATATATATCAAATAAAAGTTGAGGACCAGATGGCTTCACTGCGGAATGCTACCAAACATATAAGAAGTTATACCTACACTTTTTAAACTATTCCAAAAACTTGAAGAGGAGGAAATACTCCAAGAGTCTATGAAGTCCTTACCTTGATACCAAAATCCAGACAAAGACACTACAAAAAAGAAAATTATAGACCAATATATTTGATGAATATAGTTTCAAAAATCCTAAAAAAAAAAATTAGCAAGCCAAATCCAACAACACATAAAATAATCATACACCAGGATCAAATTGGGTTCATTCCAGGGTGGCAAGGATATTTCAATACATGCAAATCAATCAATATGATATATCACATCAACATGAAAAAAGACAAAAACCACAGGAACATCTTAACAGGTGAAAAAAAAATTGATGTCAAGCATTTGATCTAATTCAACATTCATTCAATATAAATATTCTCACCAAAGTGAATATAGATGAAACATATTTAATATAGTTAAAGCTATTTATGACAAATTCAGAGTCAACATAATACTCAGTGGTAGAAGCTGAAAGTCTTCCTTCTAAGTTATGGAACAAGACAAGGATTCCCACTCTAATCACTTTTATTCAATATAGTATTGGAACTTATAGCTAAAGCAATGACCAAGACAAAGAAGTAAAAGTTATCCAAATTGGAAAGGAAGAGGTAAAATTGTCATATGCAGATTACATGATTCTCTATGTAGAAAACCTTAAAGACTCCATAAAAAACTTATCATAACTGATGAATAAATTCAACTAGGTAGCAGGATATGATTAATATGCAAAAGCATGCATTTCTTTATATTAACATGAAATATTATAAAGGGAAAGTGAAAAAAATATTTAAAATTGTATTAAAAATACCTAGTATTAACCTAATCAAGGAGGTGAAATACTTCACAATGAGAGCTACAAAACATTTATAAAGAAATCTGAAGATAATTCAAAATCATTAAAAGATAGCCTAGGCTAATGATTTATAAGAATTAATATTGTTAAAATATCCATAAAATCACAAACCATCTAAAGATTTAATGTCATCCCTATCACATTACCCATGATGTGTTTATGAGAACCAACATGAGACTCAGAGTTCCCAAAGCAATCCTAAGGAAAAATACCAAGTTCAGTTCAGTTCAGTTGCTCAGTTTTGTCCTATTCTTTGCGACCCCATGGACTGCAGCACGCCAGGACCCTCTGTCCATCACCAACTCCTGGAGTCCTCCCAAACCCATGTCCATTGAGTCAGTGATGCCATCCAACCATCTCATCCTATGCCGTCCCCTTCTCCTCCTGCCCTCAATCTTTCCCAGCATCAGGGTCTTTTCAAATGAGTCATCTCTTCTCATCAATGACCAAAGTATTTGAGTTTCAGCTTCAACATCAGTCCTTCCTATGAATATTCAGGACTGATCTCCTTTAGAATGGACTGGTTGGATCTCCTTGCAGTCCAGGGGAATCTCAAGAATCTTCTCCAACACCACAGTTCAAAAGCATCAATTCTTCGGCACTCAGCTTTCTTCACAGTCCAACTCTCACATCCATACATGACCACTGGAAAAACCATAGCCTTGACTAGACGGACCTTTGTTGGCAAAGTAATGTTTCTGTTTTTGAATATGCTATCTAGGATGGTCATAACTTTCCTTCCAAGGAGTGAGCATCTTTTGATTTCATGGCTGCAATCACCATCTGCAGCAATTTTGGAGTCCAAAAATATAAAGTCTGACCCTGTTTCCACTGTTTCCCCATCTATTTGCCATGAAGTGATGGGACTGGATGCCATGATCTTCGTTTTCTGAATGTTGAACTTTAAGCCAACTTTTTCACTCTCCTCTTTCACTTTCATCAAGAGGCTTTTAGTTCCTCTTCACTTTCTGCCATAAGGGTGGTGTCATCTGCATATCTAAGATTATTGATATTTCTTCTGGCAATCTTGATTCCAGCTTGTGTTTCTTCCAGTCCAGCGTTTCTCATGATGTACTCTGCATGTAAGTCAAATAAGCAAAGTCACTGTACAGCCTTGATGTACTCCTTTTCCTATTTGGAACCAGTTTGTTGTTCCATGTCCAAAGTTGAAGGCATAACCTTCCCAAAGATCAGGCAATGCTACTGTATTCAAAGTAACATAGTTTTGGTACAAAAACAGAGGCCAGAATAAACTTACACACCTATAATTAATTAATCTTTGACAAAGGAGCAGGAATATACAATGAAGAAAAGACTCTTCAGAAAAGTCTCCTCAGCAAGTTGTATTGGGAAAGCTGAACAGCCTCGTGTAAGTCAACGAAATTAGAATGCTCCAAATACACACCATATACAAAAATAATCTCAAAATGGTTTATATACCTAAACATAAGAAATGAACCATAAAAGTCCCAGAAAAGAGCATATCCAAAATGTTCTCTGACAGATTATATCAACCTTTCTTAGATCACTCTCCCAAGGGAAATAATATATGTAAAAGCAAAATTAAACAAATTGGACCTAATTAAGCTTAAGAGTTTTTGCACAGCAAAGGAAACCATAAAAAAGAAAACATACAAATGGAAGAAATTATTTGCAAATGATGTGTCTGATAAGAGATTAATTTCCAAAATCTAAAAACGGTTCATACAACTCAATATCAAAAAGTAAAGAACCTAATCAAATATGGAGAGAAGATCTAAATAAACATTTCTCCAAAGAAGACATATATGTAGTAAACAGGTATATGAAACAATGCTCAACATCACCAGTTATTAGAGAAATGGAAATCAAAACTATGATGAGGTGCCACTTCACACCACCAAAATGACCATCATCAAAAATTCTACAGATAGTAAATTCTGGAAAGGATGTGTAGAAAAAGGAACTCTCCTACACTCTTGGTTAGAATGTAAATTGATGCAATCACTATGGAGAACAGTATGAAGTTTTCTTTAAAAACGAAAAGTACTGTGGTCTTCCCTGGTAGCTCAGCTGGTAAAGAATCCACCTATAATGCAGGAGACTACAGTTTGATTCCTTTGTCAGGAAGATCGCCTGGATAAGGGTTAGGCTACCCACTCCACTATTCTTGGGCTTCCTTGGTTTGCTCAGATGGCAAAGAATCTACCTGCACTGCAGGAGACCTGGCTTCGATTTCTGGGTTGGGAAAATCCCCTGGAGGAGGGCATGGCAACCCATTCCAGAATTCATGCCTGGAGAATCCCCATGGGCAGAGAAGCTTGCTGGGCTGCAATCTATGGAGTCACAGAATTGGACACGACTGAATGACTAAGTACACACACAGAAGTACTCTATGACCCAGCAATCCCACTTCTACATATATATCTGGAAAAGATGAAAACTCTAATTAGAAATGATACAGGAACCTCAATGTAATCATTGTAATAGCACTAAGTTCAAGAACCAAGACATGCAAGTAAACTTAATGTTCACCAACAGTTGAATGTATAAAGAAGAAAAATGGAATATTAATGATCCATAAAGAAGATATATAGCACTCTTTTAAAATATTAATAGACCCTAGATATTGTCACACTGAGTGAAATAAGTCAAATGGAGAAAAGCAAATATTATATCACTTATATGTGGAATCTAAAAAATTATATTAATAAAATATTTATAAAACAGAGCCAAACACATAGAAAACAACCTCTTGGTTACCAACAAATGGAAAGGAGAGTGGATAAATTAGGAGTATGGGATTAACAGATATACACCATTGTTATAATAGATAAGCAATAATGATATCCTCCATTGCACAGGGAACTGTATTCAATATCTTATAGTTATCTAATATGGAAAAAATCTGAAAAAATATATGTAGGAATCATGTTGTTGTACACCTGAGGCTAAAAGAATATCTTAAGTCAACTATATTTCAGCTTAAAAATTTTTTTTCTGAAAATTGGAACAAAAATCTTGAAATCCAGAAGAACACTAGGGAGATACCTGCAAGAATAATTTATATCTTTCGTTGTTTTGTTTTTTTTCTTGGTAAAAATTGGATTAGGATGGTAGCTTTGACAATAGTAAAGAAGAAGCACTAGAGATGTGTGCAAGATAAATAGCATCAAAACAGTGAAGAAGTAGTGAAGACAAGATAACTGAAAAGGAAGGAAACTGTAAAACAAAAACAAAAATTATACATTTAAGCTAATTCACTGAATGTTCTGTCTCGGCACATATAATGGAAATCAGGTTGGCATAAACATGGCTAGACATAGATGGGAAACTCTTGCAGGCATAAGAATCTGGTGACTCCAAAAGATGAGCAAGGCTCGCTGGTGTGTGTGTGTGTGTGTTTTTGTTTTTTTTTTTTTTTTCTCTTACATGAATCACAACAATGTTATTATTTTACAGGTATAAAAAATGTCATTCCCAAGGAGGTAAGGTAATTAAAATAAGCTTATAGTTTTAAGGAGTAAATCTTCTAAAAATGTGGTTTTATACTATTCCATAATATGAGAATTACCTGAGGTGCACAATAAAGATTTAAATTCATGGTCACGGATCCGTGAATCTGTCATTTGATTACTATTTTTGTTGATTTTTAACCCACACTGAAGTTAAGAACAGCTGCAGGAGCTTCAAAGCTAGCACATGTGAAACTCTTTAATTAACTTTATTCGGCATCTGTGAGAATATGCTTGGTGGACCTCCCGAGGCAGAGGGCATGGGTGAGCAATGGTCTCAGAGCAGCTGAGGTCAAAAAATCCTTCCTGCATTTTGAGGCCACTCTCTCCTCCCTTTGATTTCTCCTGACCAGTGGCCACCAACAGCAGAGATACCAAGAAAGACCCTATCTTGGGAGAAACAGGGCTCCTGTGGGGCCCATCTTTGTCTCAGGGAGCCCAAACCTTCCTTAGAAGACCTGGCAGTCTGGTATGCTTCCATCCACCCTTTTGTCTCTCCTTCACTCAGGTCCCATCTGTTTTCCCCATGTAAATCTTTTCCCCAGTAGAGTCCTTACATATTTGATTCTTTCTTGGTTTCTACTTTTTGAAAAATCTAAACTATTTTTTTTCACTTTGTATAAACTATAATGAATATAGTTTCACTCTTTACTAATGACACCTGGTTTATATTTTTATAATGCATATAGCTGTATTGCTTTAGAATCCTTGATGTAGCATGTATAATATAATTCCCTAGTAATAACCATGACACTTACTGAATACTTCTGAAGGACCAGGCTGAATTCTAAGTACTCTATATTCATTATTATGATTAGTGTTGTGCTGGTAAAGAACCTTTAAAAGGGATCTTTTAAAATAACATTTACCAACTATTGTGGTGAAAAAAACTTCGACCACGGCCAATTTCAATTTATTAACAGGGTTACCAACTAATTGGCTTAGTTCTTTAATATTTAACACTTGGTTCTTGAATGTTGGTACAAGCCTGTCTGAATACATGAGATTAATTAACAATCTGTATAATTTTTCATGTAACATTTTAATTCCAACTCTATTGTTGAAGATGAAATTAGAAAATTTCTCTCAGAATACTAAAATTAAGTTTATGAGCCTTGACAAAATCAAAGTTACCATGATTTGTTTTTTCTTAGTTAAGTCCAGTTTTGAGGGTGGATGGGGTGCAGGCTTAGATTTTTGAGTCAGCTACGTATACTTCAGGTCACCTAATACATGCACATATATTGCACATGTATTTAGTTACAAGGCCTCCATTTGTACTGACCTTCATTCTCATTGTATTAATAGAAATCAGCTACTCACAACTTATACAAATGGTAATTGTTGTCCTTATTAATGCTCAGGTGTGGGAAGGGTAGGATGATGGTTGACCACAAAACAGGAAACTGGTCACTTGAAGCTGAACTACTTAATAGGGCTTTTTCATGTCCTCCATATACTTAGTCTCCTTAAACAGCCCACATATAAATGTAAAAGTCTATCTAAAATGGACTGTCTTTTCCATAGAGGAAAGGGGGTTTAATGAATATATAAATAGAGAATAATAAAAGGTTGATGATATAATGTGATTTCTGCATAAGAGTGATACATATTAACAGAAACCTAAGCTGGGGAGCCTCTTAAGTTTTAATGCATTGAATATCAGCATTTAATGAGATCTGTCAGGATTTTTAAGAACCAGAGAAAATTGGCTACAGAGTTCAAATGCAAAAAGCAATTTTGTATTCTTTCTTTCCTAAGAATATTTCTGGCTAAGGATAAGGTTCTAGCTCTACCACATTGTAGATAAGTAGTTAAAGTGTTAGTTGTTCAGTTATATCCAACTCTTTGTGAGCCCATGGACTATAGCCCACCAGGCTCCTCTGTCCATGAAATTCTCCAAACAAGAATATTGGAGTTGGTGGCCATTCCCTTCTCCAGGGGATCTTCCCAACCCAGAAACTGGACCCAGGTCTCTCACATTTTGAGAAGATTCTTTACCTTCTGAGCCACCAGGGCAGCCTGTAATGCTACAATAATGAAAGCAGCATGCTAGGCGTTAAGATTAGAACTAGGACAAAACTGGCAGTTTAGAAAAAGATCCAGAGTTATGTATAGATTGGGCATATGATAAAACAGGCACTTAAAATCTGTGGGAAAAAAAAGATTATTTAATAAATCACTTTGTGACAACCATTTCAGAGGAAAAATAATGCTGAATTCCTACTTCTAAGATCAAAATAAACTCCAGATGAAAAAAAAAGTTAAGAGAAAGAAAATGAGGCCAAAGAAGTTCAACATAAAAATAAGAACAGTTTACATTAAAAAAATAATTTTAGAAGTTACTATATATATATATATTTTTAATAACAGAAAACAAACTCCATAAGATGTAAAGTTTAGAAACGTGTCTTCTTTAAAAAATATTTTTAAACAAATGCCTATTGACAAGAAATCAATAATAACATAAAGATAGGATTTTGAGATTATTTCATTTGATTCCTAATTTGAATGACAAATACTTCACATTGTGATGCTGTGTTAAGTCCATCCCTCTGGCCACATAAGTGAACACACTAGGTTCTCTTTCTCCTGAGTTGCACGGTGGATGCACATTTGATACTACTCCCTCTGTTTGGGGAAGGGCCTGATCAAGGGGAGAGATCAGAGGAATGAACTTGGAGTTTATCACCTGGAATCGGGGTAGCATTACAATTACATGGGGTGAGCCCTGGGGGCTCAGTGGTAAAGAATCTGCTTGCCAATGTAGGAGATGCAGGTTCAATCCCTGGGTTGGGAAGATCCCTTGAAGAAGGAAATGACAAGCCACACCAGTATTCTTGCCTGGAGAATCATGGGGACTGAGGAACCAGGCCAACTATAGCCCATGGGGTTGCAAAGAGACAACCATTACTGAAGCGACTGAGCACACAGGCATGCACCATTGTCTGGATTTGAAGGGTTTCCTTAGTCCTTTGTTTTCAGGGCTGTGTCTTTTCAGTGATCTTATTGTTGTTATAAACTTGATGTTTCTTATACATTTATTTTCTATAACTCTCAGCCCTCTCTGCAACCTTCAAACATACCTTAATTTGTTAGCTTATTCTTTTCGTCTCAATATCTTAGCAACTATTAGAAGCAAGATGATCAAGAAGAAGATAGAATTCTAAAACAAAATTATACTTTATAATTCTCATATCCGATTAGCCACCTTTGTACCTGGAGTAGAAATTATAAAAATCTGTTGTGAGTAGGCCAGTAGGATAAGGGATCCAGAGAGGAAGTTGATGATTTATTGCCAAATTATCATATAAAAGGCATATTTATTATTAATAGCTTTAAAGCAAAAGCAATAAATTACACACAAAAAAAAAATAGTAGTGTAAAGTATTAACATCTGTAAAAAGGTGCTTGGTGAGACCTCAGAGGGTAACAGGCAGGAAGGCCAGAGGTCCCCAAGCAGAAAGAGGCAATAAACTACAAATGGCAGATTTCTTTTTGCTTTTTGTTTTCTTGTCTATTGATGAAACCAGTTCTGCCTAAAAGAACATTTTTTTTTTTTTTTCTCTTCTCAAATCTTGGTCTGATAATGGCTCAACAAACAAGTATTCCTGTCAATTGTTTTATGGCTGGGGGATGACACACCTCATGCCATCCTACCTCAAAAATGCATATTGTGGGAGACGGACCTGGTGAAACTCCCTCAGCCTTGAGATGTTTCTTTTATCTGATTAATAGCTTTCTAACAGACATAAAGCACCTTGCTAAAAACTAGCAAGGGGGCACTCTTTCTGACTCTTCTTTACTTCTATGTCAGAAGCTTTCCCTATCTCTGTTATACTTTAATAAAACTTTGCTACACAAAGAGCTCCAAGTAGTCAAGCCTTACCTCTGACCCTTTATCGAAATCCTCTCTTCTGGAGGTCACGAATCCCAGCTCACAGCAGCAACCTTTCAGACCTAATACATATAAATATATATTTCTATTTATTTATCCATCTGGATCACTATGGTTTTTCACTTTACTTCTTAGAGGACAACTTTAGTTAGCTAAGAACAATAGCACTTTTAAATTGACAATTAAAGTCTCAGTATATGACGCTTCTTTGTAATTTGTCTAAACATGCACTAATATCTTTTCTCTTGGCATCATTAGTTTAATTAAAATTAGTTTGAGTTATAATCCTTAAAGTTGAATAATCATTAACTTGTTATGGCCATTGACTAATTTCTAAAGAGATGATTTCCCATTTTAATATGCACAATTATGCAGACCACTGAATATTATTTCTGCATCTCAGAAATTCAAGTTTGCTGATCTGATTCAATAAAAGATTTAAAGCACTACAGTAGTGCATTCAGTGAAGCTCTTCCCATGTCCCTCATTTATTCACATGTCGTTAACCATCCACTTCTTTTCTCAGCCTTCATGAACCAGCTTGAGATTTTCTCTAGCTTGTTTATTTTTTATGTATTTTAAAAACAGAAATGATGTAAGGAGTTCCATGACAATGTGGCCACATTTCTTATGTTTTCTCCCAAAGGAATTGTTGGAGATGTTTCTTAGCTTGGTTATCATAAATTTTTTTGACATCTGACATTGAAGTTTAATTCTACATAGCTTGGAGGAATCTAAGCAAAATGGTAAGAATATGAGGTAAATTTTAGGGCAATTTCTGTCTTTCTTTTTTCACCTGCTCGGTCTTTTCCTGAAAATGTGAATATATATTCCATTTTCAGGAAATGAAAGTGGAATACATATAATATTTCATATTCCCTCTTTCTTCACAACCTGATCCTGTGGATAATGAATCAATATTTCTTAATCAGCATTGATTACATAAATTGTGGGCTCAGTGCAAATTGAAACTGCAAGGCCTCCTGTTCAAAAAGCAGGAAAGAACAGTGGAGCTTTAAGGCTTTAAAATATAAAACTTTTTCTTTCCTTCTGCAGTCTCTATCTTGATTTGAAATGGTGATTTTTATATTTAATGTTGTAAGTAAAGGAACATGTTCATTATTTTATTGAATTTTATTGTTAATTTTTATTGTTTAATGACAATTTAGAATTCAACTATGCCAATTGTAAAATACCCTTTTTGAAAGTATTTAACAACTATGTGGGTATATTAAAATTGCACAGTCTGTATTCATTAGCTTGTTCATGGATATTTATTTACTCTAAAGAACAATGAATACTCTGCCCACAAATATCTCATCTGTATTTTCGTCCAGTTTTATTGAGAGATAATTTATATAACACTACTTTGTAAGTTTAGAAAATACAGTATAATGTGTTGACTTGCACATACTGTGAAATGATTACCACAGTAAATTTAGTTAACATCCATCATCTCATATAGATACAAAGAAAGAAAAAATGCTTTTTCATTTTGATAGCAATTTTTAGAATTTACTCTTTGTAGTTCTCAAATATACCATACAACACTGTTAACTGTAGTTATACATTAAGGTCACATTCCCAGTACTTTTTTACGTGGTAACCACAAATCTTATTTCTTTTTCTATGAGTTTGGTTGTTTTGGTTGGGGTCCTTTTTTTTTTTTAAGATCCTATCTATACATGAGATGATACAGTCTTTGTCTTTCTCTGTTTGACATTTCATTCAGCGTAATGTACTCAAGTCCCATCCATGTTGCCACAAATGGCAAGATTTTCCTCTTTTTTAAATCGTTAAATAACATTCCATATTTTGTATATTTGGCTTCTCTGGTGGCTCAGATGGTAAAGAAAGAATCTTCCAGCAATACAGGAGGCTCAGATTCAATCCATGGGTCAGGAAAATCCCCTAGAGAAGGGAATGGGCATGTACTCCAGTATTCTTGTCTGGAGAATTCCATGAACAGAGGAGATTTTACGTATCACATCTTCTTTACCCAGTCATCTGTGGAAGAAGATTTAGATTGCTCTCACATCTTGGCTATAAGGAATATGCTGCAGTGAACATGAGGGTGCAGATATTTCTTCAACAGGATTTCATTTCCTTTGGATAAATATTCAGACGTAGATTTGCTAAATCACATGATAACTCTATTTTTAATTTTGTGAGGACCTTCAAACTATTTTCCATAGTGGCTGTACCAATTCACATTCTCAACGGGGTGAAAGGATTCACTTGTCCTTTTGATAATAGCCATTGTAATGGATGTGAAGTAATATCTTGCTGTGGTTTGAATTGTATGTCCCTAATGACTCGATGGACGTGAGTCTGAGTGAACTCTGGGAGTTGGTGATGGACAGGGAGGGCTGGCATGTTGCGATTCATGGGGTCGCAAAGAGTGAGACACGACTGAGTGACTGAACTGAACTGAACTGAATGACTAATGATATTGAGAAACTTTTCAAGTACCTATTGGTATTGTTTCTGTATCTTCTGTGAAAAATATTTAGTTGAGTCTTTTACCCATTGTTCAATTGCATTATTTGGGATTTTTTGCTAGTATGTGCATGCTAAGTCTTTTCAGCCCTGCCTGGATCTTTGAGACCCTATAGACTGTGGTCTGCCAGGCTTCTCTGTCCATGGGATTCTGTAGGCAAGAATACTGGAGTGGGTTGCCATGCCCTGCTCCAGCGGATCTTCTTGACCCAGGGACTGAACCCATGTCTCCTATGCTGCCTGCATTGACAGGCAGGTTCTTTACCAGTAGTGCCATCTGGGAAGCCCCAGTAAGTTATGTGTTATTTATATATTATGAGTTCTTTATATATTTTGGATAATAACCTTTTATTTTATATATGCTTTTCAAATATTTTTCCCTTTCTGTATTTTTTTTCATTGATCATTTCTTTTGCTCTGCCTCATCAGTTTTTATTTCACCTCTATTCTACCAACACTACCTTCAACTTACTGATGAATAAGGAGAAAAATAAAGGAAAAGAAACCTTGGTTTGCCCTATCTTTGTCTTTCCTTCATTATTTTCTTTTTCAGCATAAATGATTAGTTAATATAAGGAAAAATGATTAATAAATGATATGATACAGTACCTTAGTCATTCAAAATATGGCATTGCCTTCTTTCCAAGTTTGAAGCAAGTCATTGTTTCAAAAAACATATTTGTCTTGAGGGCTGTCAGTGTTTCTACTTAATCATAGATATAACATCCCAAGTTTGTGCTCCCTTTGAGTCTCCTTGAATTCCACGAATTGTGGATCTATAGAAATTCTGTCTTCATGGGACATCTCCAAGTGTTACATGAAAACAAGATGGCAAGGAACAATGAAAACATATTGTATGTATCTCCTCTGCTTAAATATGTACTTCATTTATGTATCAGACTTCATCTACAAAATACAATTCAAAAGATAAAATTGTTGCGAGACAGCAAGAGCAGAGATATTAAACCACATGTGGAGTCCTTCTGAATAAATGGTCCTATGTAACTGCAAGCTTCCCTGGCAGCTCAAAGGTTAAAGAATCTGCCTGCAACGCAGGAGACCTGGATTTGATCCCAGGGTTGGGAAGATCCCCTGGAGAAGGAAACGGCAACCCACTCCAGTATTCTTGCCTGGAGAATCCCATGGATGGAGGAGCCTGGTGGGCTACAGTCCACAGGGTCGCAGAGTCACACACGACTGAGCGACTTCACTTTCACTTTCATGTAACTGAACAGGTTATCTACCCATGAAGCCAGAACCTGTCTCTTATTCATTCTTCATGACTTAGTTCAAAAGTTTAAACATCATGGATCCCAATGATTGCTGTTTCCTTTATTTCCATATTAACATATGCAGATAAATATTACTATAAGTTCATGCAGCAATTTATAGCTAGTATTTTACTTATTTGGTGCTTCATCCTAGTATTAGATTGTTAGCTGCTTCACCTTTGTATCCTCAGTTCAGTTCAGTTCAGTCACTCAGTCATGTCTGACTCTTTGCGACCCCATGAATTGCAGCACGCCAGGCTTCCTTGTCCATCACCAACTCCCGGAGTTCACTTAAACTCAAGTCCATTAAGTCGGTGATGCCATCCAGCCATCTCATTCTCTGTCGTCCCCTTCTCCTCCTGCCTCCAATCACTCCTAGAAGCAGAGTCTTTTCCAAAGAGTCAACTATTCGCATGAGGTGGCCAAAGTACTGGAGTTTCAGCTTTAGCGTCATTCTTTCCAAAGAATACCCAGGGCTGATCTCCTTTATAATGGACTGGTTGGATCTCCTTGCAGTCCAAGGGACTCTCAAGAGTCTTCTCCAACACCACAGTTCAAAAGCATTAATTCTTCGGCACTCAGATTTCTTCACAGTCCAACTCACATCCATACATGACCAATGGAAAACCATAGCCTTGATTAGATGGACATTTGTTGACAAACTAATGTCTCTGCTTTTTAATATGCTATCTAGGTTGGTCATAACTTTCCTTCCAAGAAGTAAGCGTCTTTTAATTTCATGGCTGCAATCACCATCTACAGTGATTTTGAATCCTAGTGTTGGCTTAATAGAAATTATTTAACACATTGTAGTTGCTTAAGAATATTGAATTAATGGATTATAATAAGAATGAATTAATGAAATTTTAAAGTACATAAATTATGATCTTATTTATAGTATATGATTTATACTTTAAAATAAGGATTTTATTTTAAAGTGACTAAGTGATATCAAGGTGGAATCAAATGTATTTATGTACTATGAAGTGTTTTCAATGTGCTAAAAATATTGTATGGAAGTGGTGTATTGTACCTATAAGGAACAATAAGAACTATCATTTACTTGAAAGAACTATCATTTACTTGAAATCTATAGAAAGTGAGTTGTCAGAAGTCACACAGATACTAAAGGAAAACGTTTAGATTGAACTGATTCCAAGCCTAATACGCATTTCACAAACTCCAGTGGTTTTCTGATACCTCATTATTAGCTAAGTACATATTTTAGAAAAAAAAATTATGCTCTGCTGTTTTCATTTTTTTATTCTTTTTTTTTAAATAGAGGTGTGAATTTCTTCTTTAAAAAAGAAAAAAAAAATATCTATTTTAATCAGAGGATAATTACATTACAATATTGTGATGGCTTTTGCTGTACAGCAACATGAATCAATAGTTATACATGTGGCCCCCCCATCCCTAACACCCCTCCCATTCCCTCTTGCAAAACTCACTATTTAGTCTTGACCCATTTGGACAAAGGCATTCCTGGAGTTGCCCTGACTCATCTTGGAATGTCTTCTCCTCTTCTTTTCACTAAATATTATTCTTTCTTTGTAGTTCAGGTCAAGTCCTTCTCTCCATAACGCTTTTTATAAAGATTATCCCTTTTTTCTCTCTGACTCAGGTAGTATTAATAGTTTACTTTGAAATCTAGCAGACATATGCCCTTGATTAATTTATTAATTTATATAAACATTTTGAGTACCTATTAAGTGTCCAATACTATTATTTGTGCTTGGAGGATATTAGCTAATAGATGAGGTTAAAAAAAAACCCTCAAATTTTATGGAGCTTATTATGAACATTTATTTTTATGTATTTTTCTTTGCTCTCTAGTTTCTTTGTGTGGTATTTGACACAGGAGTTTTATTTGTTTACATTTAAAGTTCTCACAAAAAAAGTGAAAGTGCTACATTATAATATGTATAATGTTTTGAATTTTAATATAGTATTAATAATTTAGTAAATATATAGTTAAGTAACTGGACTTTTGATAACAAAACACTACCCAGGTATTAATGGAGAAGTTTAATTTTAAATATTGCATGCATCCACACAATGATTAGTAAATGTTTTTATAGTCAAAATTTGATACTTTAGCATATGCTATGGGCATTCGATGTTTTAATTCTTTCAGTAGTCCAATTAAATGAATATAATTACCATTTATAAATTAGGCCTTGGAGGCTAATCAAGTTTTCTGAAGCTATACGGTTTTTAAATGCCAGGACTTGGATTAAAACTCAGATATTTCTAAACCAGAAGGTATTCTGTTTACCAAAATACCATAAATACTACACAACTAGGAACTGATAAACTGAACTAGGATGGGAGCTTAAGCCAGTTATGTGCATCTCAGACATTTACCCAGATAGCTGGGTAGTATGAAATTTCATTTTAATAGGTAACTTCATGGCAGATACAACAGCTTTAATGCCCCTCACTCTTTACATGAATATAAAATTAACTAGAGAGAGAAATACACATATGCATATAAGAATAAAAGCATTTAATGAAAAGAGTCTTCTTATAACCTATTCTGTGTCTATTGAAAATGTAGTTAACAGCATAAAGCTCAAGGTTCCAGGCTTCACAAATGTGGCATAAATGAAGTGATCTGTTACTGAAAGACTGTAGTATTCAAAAATTATTACAGTGATCTATGCCTATGCATTGTCACTTTCCTGATGTTTCTGCACTTTGGAAATTTGAAAGGTTAGAGTCTTTAGCTGGAATGAAACTTGACACGTGTAGAGAGAGACGCAGTGTGACATGCTGAAAAAGAATAATGTAAGCTTGGAGTCAGTTAGATACCTAAGTTCAAATCTAATGAAAGCAATTTTTAGCTGTGAGATTTGACTGTATGATTCTAAAATTCATCATACTGGTTAATACAATGGAAATAATTGAGATCTTAATAAGATTAAAAATAATTTGTGGGAGGTCCTTGGCATGTAATAGATATTCAACAAAGAGCAGCCACGATTATACATCCTAACTCAATCATTCTTGTCTGGAAATCCACCCACTTTCATTACTAGGGAACTTGTTTTCATTTCTCATAGCCCAGTAATACTATCCATTCCCCTTTTAATGTCAGCCCTAGGCATTCAGAAAGAATTAAAGGTTCAGCCTTTGCCTGCTAATATCACTTTTCATCTGCTTGGTAATAGCACTGTCACTCATGCATACTTACCTTCCCCATTATGATGATCACAAGACTCTGGAAGGCAAAAACTGTCTGATTCATATTTTTTATCACTAGATGTTTGGAGTTCCTACTCTGTCAATAAATATCATGTGCTATATGCTGATGCCACATTTTGACACTGATGTTATGTCTAAAATCAAACACTAGCTTAAATCATGGAAGAACCTGGTAACTTTGGATTATCTGATACAAATGGTTTCTCTGAATACATACCTCAGTTTTAAGTGGAATAACAATAGATGACTTTAATGAAGTTTTGAAGCTTTAGGAAGCCATAGGATGATATAGATAGATGGGATTTTAAGATCACCTGGCTGGTCCTTTGAAAATGGCAGAGTATAAAGGCATGTGCTCATCTCCTCCTGTGAGAGCACCAAAATCACAGCTAGCTGTTGAACAACCGTCGACAACAGGATGCTGGAACCTACCAAACAAAAAGATACCCCAAGTCCAAAGACAAAGAAGCAGCCACAGTGAAATGGTAGGAGGGGCACAATCATGATAAAATCAAGTCCCATACCTGCCGGGTGGGTGATACACAAACCAGAGAACAATAATGCCAAGGAAGTTCTCCCATTGCTTGTGAAGGTTCAGAACCCCACATCAGGCTTCCCAGTCTAGGAACCCAAGAAAGGAGCTGGGAATTCCCAGAGACACTGATCTTGAAGCCCAGTGGGATTTGATTACAAGACTTCCACAGGTCTGTGGGAAACAGAGATTCCAGGCTTGGAGAACCTGCACACAAACAAAACCTTTTGTGCACCAAGACTCAGAGGAAAGGAGCAAGGAAGCAGTAACCCCGTAGGAAACTGAACCAAAACCACCTCCTAGTGTTGGAGGATCTACTGTGGAGGCATGAGTCAGCAGGGGCTCACCACAGCAACAGGGGTCCTAACAGCAGCTGCCTGGGAGGGTCCCCTTTGGCATAAATATACTTGGAGGTCACCATCCCAGATGAAGAGACAAGAAAAAAAAAAAAAAACAGAAAAACAGCTAAATGAAGTGGAGACAGGTAACCTTTCAGGAAAAGAATTCAGAATAATGATAGTGAATATGACTCAAGATCTCAGAAAAAGAATGGAGGCAAAGATTGAGAAGACACAAGAAATATTTACCAAAGATCTACAAGAACTAAAGAACAAGCAAACAAAGATGAATAATACACTCGAGGGAATCCATAGCAGAATAATTGAGGCAGAAGCATGGATAAATGACGTGGAGTACAGATGGTGGAAATCAGTGTCACAGAACAGAATATACAGAAAAGAATGAAAAGAAATTAAGGCAGTCCAGGAGACCTCTGGGTCAACATTAAATGCACCAACTTTCACATTATAGGGGTCCCAAAAGGAGAAGAAATAAAGGATCTATGAAATATTTGAAGATATAATAGCTGAAAATTTCCCTAACATGGGGACAGAAATAATTAACCAAGTCAGGAAGCATGGAGAGTCTGAGGCAGGATAAACCCAAAGAGGAACACATCGAGACACATAGTAATCAAGCTGAGAAAAATTAAAAACGGAGATCAAATATTAAAAGCAACAAGGGAAACACAACAAACAACATATGGGAACTCCCATCAGGCTATCAGCTGATCTCTAAACAGAAACACTGCAAGCCAGAAAGGAATGGCATGATATATTAAAGTGATGAAAAAGAAGAACCTACAACCAAGAATACTCTACCCAGCAAGACTCTCCCTCAGATTTGATGGAGAAATCAAAAGCCACACAAGCAAAAGTTAAGATAATTTGGCACCACCAAAACAGCTTGACAACAAATGCTAAAGGAAGTTCTCTAGGCAGAAAATGAGAGAATGAAAAGCCCTACCTACATAAAATAAAACCAAAATAATTAAGAAAATGGTAGTAGGATCATGTATATCAATAAGTACCTTAAATGTAACTGGATTAAATGCACCATCCAAAAGACATAGACTGGTTGAGTAAATGTAAACATGTGCACGTATGCACTTCTACTTACCACATTGCTCTTCTTGACCCCCTAAATTGTAAGTAGTTATTTTATATTGCTAGGTTAATCATGTTCTCATTATAACTTGTAACTGTAATTATCTTTTATTTTTGGTTTGGTTATTGGTTGTGAAAGCAGATAAACATCTTTTACTATTGTGACTATGTAACTATTACTCACTCAAGTACTATTGTGTTATGATTGATCAACAGAAAAATTTTAGAATTCTATCTCACCAAAACTGCGACTTAGTAGAAAAACCTATACTTAGTTTTAAAACTCCAGATGCATACCAGAATAATCTTGGAACTTTTTAAAAATACAAATGCCCTGGTATTGCTTTTTTTCTTACCGCCAGAGATCCAGACTTGTTTCCAATAAATGGCCATGTTAAGCAAACTGCTGGACTATATGATGATATTTTACTTTTATCTAGTTTCATATTTTCTATTTCATATTCAGTGCTTCCACTTCATTTAGTTTATGTTTTCCAATTTCTCCATCTCTGTTTATTTATTTCTTATTTTGCTGTTGTTGTTCTTTCTCATGTCTTTATCAAGCATAGTAGAATACTTTTTATGTGTATACATATATATATAATTCATATAATATATATGTACTTTAGACAACTTATGAATTTTTTTGCATAAGTAAAAAGCTTATTAAAAAGCAAAGACATAACTTTGCCAAAAAAGGTTCAGCTAGTCAAAGCTATGGTTTCTCCAGTAGTCATGTATGGATGTGAGAGTGGGACTGTAAAGAAAGCTGAATGCAGAAGAATCGATGCTTTTGAACTATGGTGTTGGAGAAGAATCTTGAGAGTCCCTTGTACTGCAAGGAGATCAACCAGTCCATCCTAAAGGAGATCAGTCCTGGGTGTTCATTGGAAGGACTGATGTTGAAGCTGAAACTCCAATACTTTGGCCACCTGATGTGATGAACTGACTCATTTGAAAAGACCCTGATCCTGAGAAAGATTGAAGTCTCGAGGAGAAAGGGATGACAGAAGGTGAGATGGTTGGATGGCATCACAGACTCAATGGACATGAGCTTGAGTAAACTCCAGGAGTTGGCGATTGACAGGGTGGCCTGGCATGCTGCAGTCCATGGGGTCACAACCAGCTGGACATGACTCAGCAACTGAACTGAACTGACAAGCTCATGACATTTTGATCCACTGGTTTGACTTAGTATGAATAAAATGCTAAATTTCTAATTTAAAAAATATACATGCAACAAGAAACAAAGTTTTTCCACATAGCACAGGGAACTACAGTCAATATCTGGTAATAACCTATAATGGAAAAGATTTTCAAAAGGAGCATATGTGTATAAGTATAACTGAATCACACACACAAAAAAAATAATTCTACTTTTTGAAATTTAGTAATGTTTATATTTTTGCTAGTTTTTCTAAATGTCCTGTGGACATCTAATAACAATGTATGAGATTAAAAATTTAAGTATATGTTTGTATGCTATGATTAATATAAATTAAATATGAGTCTATTATATTTAATTATTAATGACATCATTCAAAATGCTCCTATTCTTATTTTTCAGCACTCGATAAACTATTTACAGAGAAATGTTAATGTGTCTCACTATTAACAAATTTTTTTTTCTTTTTCTTTTATTCTGACTTCTGCTTTATGTATCTTTGTTTCTTTGCTGTTAAGGTGTCAATGGCTTATGATGTCCATCTTCTTTGTGAATTGTACCTTTATCAGGTACAATTATAAAATTATTATTATAAAAATATTCATCTGTTTCATTTAAAATAAATAACTTAAAAATAATAAAGTAAACAAAAAATAATCTGGACAAATATTGTCAATTTATAATGAGAAAACTGTGCAATAACTGAAATGTTTAATAACTTAGACACTTAATAACTTACCTAAGTGCAAATAGTATTAGAAATAATTTAAGATCCAACTTCCACTGAGTACCATCACTGAGGCAATTCTTTTATGATCATTATGCACTTTGTTACTATATATATATTTTTTTCAGTAAAGTTAGTGCTTACTATTCATAACATTTAATGGATTTTTATAATGACCCTCAGAAGTAGAATAAAATTTGGGTTCAAAGTATAGATAAAGAAAGAAATGCTGAGAGAGGCTGAATCTTCTCCATTACAATCTATAGGTTTTGACAAATACATAATGGCATGAATCCTTTACTGAAGTAGCATACGGAATAGTTTCATTTCTCTAAACTTCCTCTGTGTTAGCCAATCATCCTTCCCTCCTTCCCAAGCTCTGCTGCTGCTGCTGCTGCTGCTGCTGCTGGTAAATCGCTTCAGTCGTGTCCAGCTCTGTGTGACACCATAGACGGCAGCCCACCAGGCTCCCCCATCCCTGGGATTCTCCAGGCAAGAATACTGGAGTGGGTTGCCATTTCCTTCTCCAATGCATGAACGTGAAAAGTGAAAATGAAGTCGCTCAGTCGTGTCCAACTCTTAGCGACCCCATAGACTGCAGCCTACCAGGCTCCTCCGTTGATGGGACTTTCCCAACCTCTAGCAACTACTAATCATTTTACTGTCTCTATAGGTTTGCCTTTTACAGAATCTCTTATGGTTGGAATAGTACAACATGTAGCCTTTCCAGAATAGTATCTTTCACTTATTAATATTCATTTAAGTTTACTTGATGTTTTTATAGCTTGAGAGCTCAATTATTTTTAGTGCTGAATAATATTCCACTGTCTGAATGTACCTCAGTTTATTTATTCATCATGTGAAAGATATATTGGTGTCTTCCAAAATTTGGCAATTATTACTGAAACTACTATAAATATCCATGTACAGGTTTTTGTGTGGATGTAATTTTCTATTTTGGGGGGTAAATTCCAAGGAGTTTGTTTATTTTTGTAAGAGATTACAAAGTAGCTGCAACATTTTGCGTCCCCATGGCAATTAACGCGAGTTCTTGCTCCACATCCTCAACAGCCGGTGCCATTCAAACAGATGTTAGAGTGGTTTGTCATGTTTTAATTTGCAATTTTCTAGAGACATATAATGTTAAATATCTTTTCATGTGCATATTTTCTATTTTTATATATCCTTTGATGAGCTATCTATTTAGGTTTTTGGCCTATTCTTGAGCTGTTTATTTTCTTAAAGTTGGTGACAGTTCTTTCTATATTTTAAATAACAATACTTTATCAGATGTATCATTTCCAAATATTTTCTTAGTCAATGACACTGTCTGTCACCAAACAGAAGTTTTTAATTTAAATGAAATTCACCTTATTATTTGCTTTCTCATGTATCATGTGCCACTGTTATACCTAAAAGACTTTTGCATACTCAAATACCTCTAAGATTTTTCATATGTTAACTTCTAAGAGTTTGATAGTTTCACATTTGATATTCAGGTCTTCTGATCAATTTTAAGTTAATTTATGTGAAGATATGTGTCTAGGCTCACTTTTTTGCATATGCATATTCAGTTATTCCAGTCAGCATCATTTGTTTAAAAAACTGTCTTTGTTCCATTGTAATATCTTTGCTTCTTTGTCAGAGATGAGTTGACCATGTTTCAGTTCAATTCAGTTCAGTCACTCAGTCATGTCTGACTCTTTGTGACCCCGTGGACTGCAGCACGCCAGACCTCCCTGTCCATCAGCAATGCCAGAAGTCCACCCCAACTCATGTCCATTGTGTCAGTGATGCCATCCAACCATCTTATCCTCTGTCATCCCCTTCTCCTCCTGCCCTCAATCTTTCCCAGCATTGGGTCTTTTCAAATGAGTCAGCTTCAGGTGGCCAAAGTATTGGAGTTTCAGCTTTAACATCAGGCTCCCAATGAACACCCATGTTTAGAGGGTCTATTTCTTGTCATTCTATTCTGTTCTATTTTGGGCCAGTATCAACTATCTTGAATTGTTTTTGTTGTTCAGTTGCTAAGTCCTATCTGACTCTGCTACTCCATGGACTGCAGCACACCATGCTTTCCTGTCACTCACCATCTCCTGAAGTTTCCCCAAATTCATGTCCATTGAATTGGTGATGCCATCCAACTACCTCATCCTCTGTCTCCCTCCTCTCCTTCTGCCTTAAACATTTCCAAAGATCAGGGCCTTTCCTTGATGAGTCAGCTCTTCACATCAGGTGGCCAAAGTATTGGAACTTCAGCTTCAGCATCAGCCCTTCCAATGGGTATTCAGGATTGACTTCCTTTCGGATTGACTGGTTTGATCTTCTTGCAGTCCAAGGGACTCTCAAGAATCTTCTCCAGCACCACAACTTGAAAGCATCAGCTCTTCAGTGTTCAGCCTTCTTTATGGCCCAACTCTCACATCCATACGTGACTCCTGGAAAGACCATTCCTTCGATTATATTGACTTTTGTTGTCAAAGTGATGTTTTTGCTTTTCAACACACTGTCTGGTTTTATCATAGCTTTTCTTCTAAGAGGCAATCATATTCTACTTTGATTATTACAGTCACCATCCACAGTGATTTTAGAGCCCAAGAAGAGGACTGTCACTGCTTCCACCTTTCCCCCTTCTATTTGTCCTGAAGTTATGAGACCAAATGCCATGATCTTAGTTAGTTAGTTAGTTAGTTAAAGTATTTAGTTTTTGGCTGGCCTTTTCACTCTCTCCTTTCACTCAAATAAAGAGGTTCTTTAGTTCCTCTTCACTTTCTTCCATTACAGTAGTATCATCTGCATTCTGATATTATTGATATTTCTCGTATCTGTTTTAGAATTTCATATTTTGTTATGATATACTGTAGTTTTATAGTAGCACAAGTAGTGCTAGTTCTCCAATTTGTTCTTCTACTTCAATATTGTGTTGGTAATTCTGAATCTTTTGCCTTTCTGTATAATCTTTAGATAAGTTTGTTGATATCCACAAAATAACTTACTTGAATTTTGATGGGGATGTCATCGAAGTCCCATGTCAAGTGGGAGTAATAAGGTAAAAATAAATTTCTGTAAGAACAACTATCATTTGAGTTTTTGGAAGTAAGCCATGGAGTAAATTTCTTTAAAAAGGAATATGTTGACATAAGATTCAAGAGGGTGGCTTAGAAAGATCCTGAACTTACCTCCTCCCACAGACACAACAACTCTATTACTACATATGGATTAATTCTCCTGAAATTGATCTGAAATCTGGATAAGCAGTGTCTTCACAACAAAACAAAAAAGGACAGTATCTTGGTGGTTAGAAGAGCAGAGAGATGGGCTTACCAAAGGAAAATCAACACTCTGTCCATGGTAACCCTCATATAGGAAGGATTACAAAGGTACAGTTATTTCCCCTGGGGAGCAGATGAGTTAACCTCCAAATCAGATACCCCACATCTTGGATCCTGCACCAGAAAGATGGCCCCCTCATAAACACATGTCTTTGAAACCCAATAAGAAATATATTCAGAAAAACTATAGAGTTTCAAGGCTTCCCTCATAGCTCAGTTGGTAAATAATTTACCTGCAATGCAGGAGACCCTGGTTTGATTCTTGTGTCAGGAAGATCTGCTGGAGAAGGGAAAGGATGCCCACTCCAATATTCTTGGGTTTCCTTGTGGCTAAGTTGGTAAAGAACCCGTCTGCAATGCACGAGACCTGGGTTTGATCCCTGGGTTGGTTGACTTCCCCTGGAGAAGCAAAAGGCTATCCACTCCAGTATTCTGGCCTGAAGAATTACATGGACTGTATAGTCCATAGGGTCACAAAGAGTCAGAAATGACTGAGTGACTTTCACTTTCATAGAGTTTCAGGAAACAAATCCTCCACTTTTAATAGAACCGTGTGCAGACTCGGTTAACCCATAAAACAACATCAAAACACCAAGTTTAAAAGCACAGGGACAACAAACGAATGAGGACCCACTTACTAATCTTGAAGCATGTGCTGGAGAGGCAGGGACAAGTAGGGAAACACCCTGGAACAGAGACACTCCCTGTCAAGAATAATTTTTTCAAACAAAAGACATCAGGAAATTGCATAATGATAAACAAATCAATTCAATAAGAAGATATGACTTTCACAAATGCACTCAATGTAGGAGCACCAAAGTGTATAAAGAAAAATTTAATGGACTTAAAAGGAGAAATTTAAAACAACACAATGATAGTAGGAAACTTTAAAACCTCATTTTCATCAATGCTAGATCATTCCTACAGTAATTTAATAAGAAATGCCATTTCAGATTAGATATTTAGAGTTAATTGTCATTTATAGAATATCCCATCTGAAGGCATCAGAATACACATTTATCTTTCAAGGGCTCATGGATCATTATCCAAGAAACATTACGTGTTAGTCACAAAACAACTCTCAGTAAAATAAAGGAGACTGAAATAACAGCAAGCATCTTTACCAATCACAGTGGCAAGAAACTAGAAATCAATCACAAGAAAAAACAATAAAAAATATGCTACCAAACAAGTAATGTGTCATCGGAAAAGAGGAGAAATGAAAAGCATGTAGAAGGGAACAAAAACAAATACAACATACTAAAATCTATGAGATGCAGCAAAGTTGATTCTGAGAGGGAAGATTATGGCACGACAGGTTAACCTCAAAAAAATAAGAAAATGTCCCCAAAATAATATAACTTTACACATAAAAGAGCTATAAAAAAGTACATAGTGAAAATTTAATAGGAAGAAGGAAATAATAAAAACCAAAGCATAAATAAATAAACCGGAGGCCAGAGAAGTAATGAAAAATATCAATAAAATTAAGAGCTTGTCTTTCAAAATATAAAATTAACAAAACTTTAGTTAGACTACGCACAACAAAAACGAGGATTTAAATAAATAGAATCAGACAAGAAAGGGAAGAAATTACAATACAACACAGCAATAAAAAGACCATCACACACTAGTAAAGTAATTCTCAAAATTCTCCAAGCCAGGCTTCAGCAATACGTGAACCATGAACTTCCTGATGATCAAGTTGGTTTTAGAAAAGGCAGAGGAACCAGAGATTAAATTGCCAACATCTGCTGGATCATGGAAAAAGCAAGACAGTTCCAGAAAAAACATCTATTTCTCCTTTATTGACTATGCCAAAGCCTTTAACTGTGTGGATCACAATAAACTGTGGAAAATGCTGAAAGAGATGGGAATATCAGACCACCTGACATGCCTCTTGAGAAATCTGTATGCAGGTCAGGAAGCAACAGTTAGAACTGGACATGGAACAACAGACTAGTTCCAAATAGGGAAAAGAGTATGTCAAGGCTGTATATTGTCATCCTGCTTATTTACCTTCTATGTAGAGTACATAATGAGAAACTCTGGGCTAGAAGAAGCACAAGCTGGAATCAAGATTGCCAGGAGAAATATCAATAACCTCAGATATGCAGATGACACAACCCTTATGGCAGAAAGTAAAGAGAAACTAAAAAGCCTCTTGATGAAAGTGAAAGAGGAGAGTGAAAAAGTTGGCTTAAAGCTCAACATTCAGAAGATGAAGATGATGGCATCTGGTCCCATCACTTCATGGCAAACAGATGGGGAAACAGAAGAAACAGTGTCAGAATTTATTTTTGGGGGGTCCAAAATCACTGCAGATGGTGATTACAGCCATGAAATTAAAAGATGCTTACTCCTTGGAAGGAAAGTTATGACCAACCTAGATAGCATATTCAAAAGCAGAGACATTACTCTGCCAACAAAGAGTTGGACTGTGAAGAAAGCTGAGTGCTGATGAACTGATGCTTTTGAGCTGTAGTGTTGGAGAAGACTCTTGAGAGTCCCTTGAACTGCAAGGAGATGCAACCAGTCCATTCTAAAGGAGATCACTCCTGGATGTTCTTTGGAAGGAATGATGCTAAAGCTGAAACTCCAATACTTTGGCCACCTCGTGCGAATAGTTGACTCTTTGGAAAAGACTCTGATGCTTGGAGGGATTTGGGGCAGGAGGAGAAGGGGGTGACAGAGGCATCACCAACTCAATGGACGTGAGTTTGAGTGAACTCCGTGAGTTGGTGATGGACAGGGAGGCCTGGCGTGCTGCAATTCATGCTGCAAAGATTCAGACATGACTGAGCAATTGAACTGAAACTGAACTGATGAGATAACTATGAACAATTAAATACCAACAAATTGGACAACAAAATTGGTACAGAGAGACTATATTACAACATAATAAAGATTTTACATGATAAACCAGTGGATATCATCATACTCAATGGTGGAAAGCTGGAAGATTTTCCTTTAAGATCAAGAACAGTGGAAGAATATCCACTCTCACCTCTTTTATTTGACATAAAAATAAAAGTCCTGACTACTGCTGCCATCCATGATGCTTGAAGGGGCCACTGCACCATTACACCTCTATATTAAGAAGATAACATAGGGTGAGGAAAGAGACAGACAATATCCAAACTAAAAACAGCCTCTTAGTTTCATACAAGATGTAGAAGGAACTGGAACTCATCTATTGTATTGAAAACATCAAAATGAAAACGAAATGCTGAACAGTAATCAACAAATGAGACTGTAACCAAACAAAAAAATATATTTTACACTTAAAGAAGCCACAGAAAATGGTGGGAGAGTAATTTGGCTATAAAATCAAATCCCATACCTGTCAATGGGCAACCCCCAAACTGGAAAATAATTATATCACAGAAGTTATCCAACATGAGTAATAGCTCTAAGTCCCACACCAGGCTACCTAGAGTGGAGGTCTAGCAATTGGAAGGGGAGTTCTGAGACCATTTGATTTTGAAGCTCAGGAAGGCTTGAGTACAGGAACTTCTTAGGATTGAAACAAATACTCCACTCTTGGAAAGCACACACACAGTTTCATATGCACTGGAAACAAGCACTAAACAGTGACTCTGTAGAAGTCAGGGCCAAAACTACCAGTGAGCCTTGGAGTACCTTTGGACAGATGGGAGTTGTGTCTGGGGCAAGGACCCTGGTGACAAAGATCCTAGGATTTAGGGATTGGCATGAGCTCTCCCAGATGTAAACATTTTGGCTCCAAGACTTTGTCCCATCCAACAGACTTCAGATTCTAGTTCTGGGACACTTCAAGCCCAACAACCAATAGGATGGGAACACAGGCACAATCATGAACAAACAGGTTGTCTAAAGTTATATTGAGCTTATAGATATTTCTAAACATACTACTTGTCACAGCCTTCCCACTGGAGGGCAAAAAATCCAATTCCACCCAAAAGTTGTCAAGCACTAGTCCTTCCAACCAAGAAGCATGTATAACTCCTTGGATCAGTCTCACCCACAAAAGGGAAGTGACAAGAAACAAGAGGAACTACAATCTTGAAGCTTGTGGAAAGGATACCATAAATACAGAAAGTTAGACAAATGAGAGAACACAAAAATATGGTTCAAAAAAAGAAACAAGATAAAAACCCAGAAGAAAAACTAAAACAAAGATGTCTACTCTCACTACTTTTATTTAACGTAATTTTGGAAGTCCTAGACATGGCAAACAGAGAAAAAAAGAAATAAAACAATGCCAAATTGGAAAATAAGAAATAAAGTTGTCACTCTTTGCAAATGGCATGATGCTACCTACAGAAAATTCTAAAGATGCTACCAGAAAACTAGAGCTCATCAATAAATTCAGTGAAGTTTCAGGATGCAAAATTAATACACAGAAATATGGTGCATTTTTATATACTAACAACAAAAGATCAGAAAGAAAAATTAAAGAAACAATCAAATTTACTATCTGTAATAAAAATAATAAAATACCTAGTTATACATTTACCTAAGGAGGCAAAAGACCTATACTCTGAAAACTATGACACTGATGAAAGACCATGGAGATGACGCAAACAGATGGAAAGATATACTATGCTCTTGGAATAGAAGAATCAATAGTGTCAACATGATTATACTACCCAAGGAGATACATAGATTTAATGCAATTCCTATTAAACTACCACTGACATTTTCATAGAATTAGAGCAAGAAATTTAAAATTAGCATGGAATCACAAAAGACCCAAAATATCCAAAGCAATCATGTCAAGGGAGGAGAATGGAGCTAAAGGAATCAGGGTCCCTGACTTCAGACTACACTATAAATCCATAGTCATCAAAAAAATATGGTTCTGGCAGAAAACAAAAACAAAAACAAAACAGAAATGTAGCTGAACAGAACAGGATAGAGAGCCCAGAATAAAACCCGCATATCTATGGTCAGCGGATTTATGGCAAAAAAGGAAAGAATATACAATGAAGGAAAGTCAACCTCTTCAATAACTGGTGCTTGGAAACTTAGACAGCTATATGTAACATTATGAAATTAGAACATTCTATAACATCATACATAAAAAAAATAAACTCAAAATATATTAAAGAGCTAAATATAATGCCAGATATTACAAAACTCTTAGAGGAAAGCATGCAGAACACACTTTCACATAATTTGTAGCAATATATTTATGGATACACCTTCTAGAGTAATGATGATAAAAATCAAAATAACCAAATGGGACATAATTAAATTTAAAAGTTTATCACAGCAAAATAAACCATAAAAAATAAGAAAAACAGCCCACAGAATGAGAGAAAATGAATCAGTCAACAGAGGATTAATCTCCAAAATATGTAAACAGCTCATGTAGTTCTGTATTTAAAAAGACAATTAAATAGTTCAAAAAAAAAAGACAGACGATCTAGATAGACATTTCTCCAAAGAAAACATACAGATGGGCAAGGGGCACGTGTACAGAGGCTAAACATTAAAAATTAGAGAAATGCAAATCGAAGGTACTATTAGATATAATCTCACAGCAGTACAAACGATATCATAAAAAAGTCTACAAACAAAAAACGCTGGAGAGTGTGTGGAGAAAAGGTAACCCTACTACGTTATTGGTGGAAATGTAAACCAAAACTTCCAGATGTTAAAGCTGGGATTAGAAAAAGCAGAGGAACCAGAGATCAAATTGCCAACATCTGATGGATCATAGAAAAAGCAATAGAATTCCAGAAAAACCTTTACTTGTGCTTCATTGACTACACTAAAGTCTTTGTATGGATCACAACAAACTGGAAAGTTCTTAAAGATATGGGCATACCAGACCACTTTACCTGACTCCTGTGAAACCTCTATGGAGGTCAAGAAGCAACAGTTACAACCAGACATGGAAAAACGGACTGGTTCAAAATTGGGAAAGGAGTACACCAAAGCTATACTTATATAAAGCCACCCTGCTTATTTAAATTATGTGCAGAGTGTATCATGTAAAATTCTGGGCTGGATGAAGCTCAAGCTGGAATAAAGATTGCTGAGTTAAATATGAATAACCTCAGATATGCAGATGAAACCACCCTTATGGCAGAAAAAGAAGAGGAACTAAAGAACCTTTTGATGAAAGTGAAAGAGGAGCATGAAAAAGCTGGCTTAAAACTCAACATTCAAAAAACTAAGATTATGGCATCCCATCCCACCTCTTCATGACAAATAGATGGGGAAACAATGAGGACAGTGAGAGACTTTATTCTTGTGCTCCAAAATCACAGCAGATAGTGACTACAGTCATGAGATTAAAGGATGCTTGCTCCTTGGAAAAAAAGCTATGACAAACTTAGACAGCATATTAGAAAAAGCAGAGACATTACTTTGCTGACAAAGGTCCACATAGTAAAAACTATGATTCTTCCAGTCTTCATGTATGGGTGTGAGAGTTGGACCATAAAGAAGGCTGGCCATTAAAGAATTGATGCTTTTGAACTGTGGTATTGGAGAAGACTCTTGAGAGTCCCTTGGACTGCAAGGAGATCAAACCAGTCAATTCTAAAGGAAATCAACCTTGAATATACATTGGAAAGATTAATGCTGAAGCTGAAGGTGTCCATTAGTTTGGCCACCTAATGCAAAGAGCCGACTCATTAGAAAATATCCTGATGCTGGGAATGATTGAAGTCAGGAGAAGAAGGGGAACAGAGAATGAGATGGTTGGATGGCTTCACTTACTCACTGGACATGAGTTTGAGCAAGCTCTGGGAGATGATGAAGGACAGGGAAGTATGGTGTGCTACAGTCCATGAGGTCACAAAGAGTCGGACATGACTGAGCAAATGAACAACAACCACTATGGAGAACAGTATGGAGGCTTCTTAAAAGCTAAAACTAAAAACACCATACTATCTAGACATTCCATGCATGGGAATATCTCCAGAGAAAATCATTATTTAAAAAGATGCATGCACCCCAATGATCACAGCATCTGTATTTGCAATAGCCAAGAATATTATGCCAACTTAAGTATATGTTGACAGAAATAGGGAAGAAGATGTGATCCCCCTGTACAATAGAATATTGCTCAGCCATTAAAAAGAATGAAATAATGCCATTTGCAGCAACATGAATAGACCTGGAGTCTATCATACTGAGCGAAGACAAATATCATATTATAGTATTTGTATGTGGTATCTTAAAAATGATAGAAATGAACTTATTTACAAAACAGAAACAGACTTTGAAAAAAAAAATTTTTGTTTTTCAAAAGGTAGTGTGGTGGTGGTGGGGAACAAATTAGGAGTCTGGTATTAACATATATACAGTACTATATATAAAATAGGTAATCAACAAAGAACTACTGTATAGCACAAGTAACTCCATAATAACATATACGGGGGAAAAATCTGTAAAAGATCCTTAAAAAAATAAAAGTACTAACAACCATAATCAGAATATAAAAAAGAAATAAAAAGCATCAAATTCAGAAAGAAAGAAGTAAAACCATCACTATTTACAGATGTCATATGAAACTTAAAAAAAGGGGGGCTCCATAAAATGTTAGCATTGATGAGTTATTTAGCAAAGTCACAGAATACAAAATTAATATACATAAATCAAATAATATACATAATAATATATATAAATATGCATAATAATATGCATAAATACAAAAAACAATACATTAAGTGTCTCTATGCACTAAAATTGATTATCAAAAAATAAGTAAGCCCAATTTCAATTGTATCAAAAAAATTACAGCATATAGGAATTAGTTTAACTATGGACCTGAAAGATATGTACATTGAAATGTATGAGATATTGATGAAATATTTTGAATTATACACAATAATAGAAAGATATTTTGTGCTCATGCTTTGAAGGACTTGTATTGTTAAAATGTTCATAATACCCAAATCATTTTATAGAATCAATACAACCCTTATTAAACTTCCAATGGCCTGATTCACAGAACAAGAACAAATAATTATAAATATGTATGAAACTACAGAAGATCCTGAATAGTCAAACTACTACAAAATTACATGATAATAGCGCAAAAATAGAAACACATATCCACAGGACAGAGTGGAAAGCCCAGAAATATACTCACATATATATGAATATCTAATCTATGACAAAGAAGCAAAGAACATACAATGGAGAAAGAGAGGTCTTTTTGTTTTGTTTTGTTGTTTGATAAAGTGTACTAAAAAACTGGACTGCCACATGCAATAGAAGGAAACTACTATCTCATGTCACCTGCATACATCAACTCAAAACTTAATGTAAGACCTGAAACTATAAAATCCTAGAATAAAACAGATCTCATTGACATTGGTTTAGCAATATTTTTGTGTATCTGTCTTCTGAGTTAGGAAAAACAAAGATAAAAATAAACAAGTGAGACTACATTTAACCAAAACCTTTTGCACAGTAAAAGAACTCATAATCAAAGTGAAAAGGTAATCTACTACATGGAAGAAAATGTTTGTAAACCATAAACCTGAAAAGAAGTTAATATCCAAAATATATGAAGAACTCATATAACCCAACTGCAATAAAATAGTCAGTCTTATTAAAAATATACTGATGATCTGAATAGACATTTTACAAAGAAGACATACAGATGGCCTACATGAACATAGAAAGATGTCCAACATTACTTATTCTAAGGAAAATGCAAATCAAAACCACATTTACATGTCACCTCACATCTCTTAGAATGCCTATTATCAAAAGGACAATAAATGACAAATGTTACCGAGGATATGGAGAAAAAGAGAAACTTGTACAGTGTTGGTGGGAGTGTAATTGAGACATCTACTATGAAAAAGAATTTGGAAAATCCTCAAAAATTAAAAAAGAAATGGAATTACCACCTCTGGCTATTTATCTGAAGAATCTGAAAACACTAATTTAAAAAGATATATGCACATCCATGTCTATTGTAACATTATTTACAATGGAAAAGACATGGAGACTACCTAAGTGTCCATATATGGATGAATAGATGAAGACAATCTTATGTATATTTTAATCGAAATACCCCTTAGACGAAAAAACGAATAAAATCCTGCCATTTAAGACAACATGGATATGCCTTGAAAGCATTATGGTAAGTGAAATATGTCAGACAGTGAAAGGCAATTAGTACTTTATATATATATATATATATATATATATATATATATATATATATATATATAGTGTGTGTGAGATTTTATAAAATTGCTCATATATATATGTTACTGTATATATAGATACATGTGTATATATATAATATATATATTATACATATACATGTACATTATATTATCACCAAGGGACCTATCCAAGAAGATAAAACAATTATAAATATGTACATAGCTAAAATAAGAGAATTAAATACACAATGCAAATATTAGCAGATATAATGGGAGATATTTACAACAACATATTAGTATTAGGAGGCTTTAATACCTGACTTGGAGAATTTTGAGCATTACTTTACTAGTGTGTGAGATGAGTGCAATTGTGCAAAAAGGAGTACATCAAGGCTGTATACTGTTACCCTGCCTAATTAACTTATATGCAGAGTACATCATGAGAAATGCTGAGCTGGAAGAAACACAAGCTGGAATCAAGATTGCCAGGAGAAATATCAATAACCTCAGATATGCACATGACACCACCCTTATGGCAGAAAGTAAAGAGAAACTAAAAAACTTCTTAATGAAAGTAAAAGAGGAGAGTGAAAAAGTTGGCTTTCTGCTGCTGCTGCTGCTGCTGCTGCTGCTGCTGCTGCTGCTAAGTCGCTTCAGTCTAAAGCTCAGCATTCAGAAAACGAAGATCATGGCATCTGGTCCCATCAATTCATGGGAAATAGATGGGGAAACAGTGGAAACAGTGCCAGACTTTATGTTTTTGGACTCCAAAATCACTGCCAATGGTGATTGCAGCCATGAAATTAAAAGACACTTACTCCTTGGAAGGAAAATTATGACCAACCTAGATAACATATTCAAAAGCAGAGACATTACTTTGCCAACAAAAGTCCACCAACAAAGGTCCATCTAGTCAAGGCTATGGTTTTTCCAGTGGTCATGTATGGATGTGAGAGTTGGTCTGTGAAGAAAGGTGAGTGCCAAAGAACTGATGCTTTTGAATTGTCGTATTGGAGAATACTCTTGAGAGTTCCTTGTACTGCAAGGAGATCCAACCAGTCCATTCTAAAGACCAGTCCTGGATTGCCGGGGTCCAGCCCCGGTGGATCCAGGGAATTCGAAGGGTGGACGGCGTCGGCGTGGAAAGACTTGTTTACTTATTAATGATAGATTAGATTAAGAAACTATAGTGTAGTAAGAAGATTAAGTGGAGGAAGAGGGCTGAATAGCTTGGTTTACGCGGAAGGCCAATAAAATTCCAGACAAGGAATTTGCACCATCTACGTTGGGCCAACGGCGCCCGCTTGAATATCTAAGGGTGCCTCGCCTTAAGCTCCCTTTCTCGCGGGTCTTAACAGCCGGGGCAAGCAAGTAGACCTGGTGAGCCTCCGCGCTCCAGGTGGAAATTCAACCTGAAATTAAAGTAAAGAGCAGAGAGAGGGAAAGAGAGAGGAGAAGAAAGAGAGAGAGAGAGACACGGGGGGAGCCAGAGTGCCAAGAAACCAGGCCGGGAGACTAGTTAGAGAAGCTGGTCCAAGAAGCTGGCCCCCGGCCCCAGAAGCTGGCCCCAGAAGCTGGCCCCATCCTTTATTGTTCAGAAGGCCTTTTATACTTTTGATAAAACACAGAGATCAATGGGTAACACAAGATTATGTAGCGTTCGCAGCTCAAGCTCTTTCTATACATCATTTGGTATACAAAAGGTCTCAGGTGATTTACATTATCTTCTGGCCAAGAGGCTTGTTAACACTTTTGGCTCTCTTCCTTAATGAATGTTAATCTTGTTTCCCCTGAAGTGTTTTTCTTTAATCTACATCTCCTTAAAGCATTAAAGTTACATCTCTATAGAACAAAGGTGCAGTGGGACACAACAAAGAGGGTACTTAACTCAAAGATCTAATGTTGCTAACACAAGGTCTACTACTTGTTTTTCTAACTATATCTACAACTAAAGGATGTGAAAATTTGGCAGAAAATATTGACTCAACAAATGAAACCTTTAATCAGTCCTAAAAAGATTTTGACTCCTCGGAAGCCCCTACATTCCTAGGATGTTTTAAGCTTCCTGTGCCTCCTGCGGTCAGGAGGCCTCAAACAATCACACAGCGCAGCTGTAGGAGTCCTGCAGGCAGGCTAGAAAGCCATCAGAGGGTTTTTTGGATTGAAACACTCTTTTAAATGCAGAAGACTAAAGCCCTGAATTGACTTTTTCCAAAAAATGTCAGAAGAGTGGAAAAGCAGAGCACAAAAGCCGGCAGATTTTTGTTGGGGTACATGCTTAGGAATTTCCAGAGGGGTCCCTGAAGTCTGAGCACGCCTTGCGTATGTCAGCTTCCTTCCTCATGACCTTGTCACGGGCGGGATCCCTCACACTGGCTCCCAGCACTGGATGTTCATTGGAAGGACTAATGCTGAAGCTAAAACTCCAATACTTTGGCCACCTCATATGAAGAGTTGACTCACTTGAAAAGACCTTGATGATGGGAGGGATTTGGGGCAAGAGGAGAAGGGGATGACAGAGGAGGGGATGGCTGGATGGCATCACTGACTCGATGGACATGACTTTAGGTGAACTCCAGGTGTTGTTGATGGACAGGGAGGCCTCGCTTGCTGCAATTCATGGGGGTACAGAAAGTCAGACACGACTGAGTGACTGAACTGAACTGAACTGAATACCTGACTTATGTCAACGGATAGATCATCTAGACAGAAAATCAATTAAAAAATTCATCTTTAAGAACACATTAGATTTTATGGATTTAATATATATACGTAGAACATTCCATCCAAAAGCAACAGAATGCATATTCTTATGAAGTACAAATGGACATTCTCCATGATAGATCACATGATAGGTTACAATACAATTTTCAGTTAATTGAAGAAAATTGCATGTGAAGCATCTTTTCCGACTTCAGTGCTCTGAGACTTAAAATCAACTACAAGAAAAAAAAACTGCAGAAAGCACAAACACATCTAGGTTAAACAAAAAAACAACTAAACAACCAATGGACCACTGAGGAAGAGAAAAATAAAATAAAAAATACTAGGAGACAGGTGCAAATGCATCCATAATGATTCACAACATAGAGAACACTGAAAAAGCCTTTCTAAGAGAAATCTTAGCCTTACAATCTTAGCTCAGAAAACAAGAGAGTTCTCAAGTAAGCAACTGAACCTCAAACCCAAAGAAACTAGCAAAAAGAAACAGACCTAAAGAGACTAGTAAAAAGAAAAAAAGAAAAAAACAACAACAAAACCCAAAGATAGTAGGACAAACATCATATAGATTAGAGTAGAAATAAATAAGAGACTAAGACACTATAGAAAAGATCAATGAAACTAAGACTTAGTTCTTTGACATGACACCATAACACTCCTAGAAGAGATCATAGCCAAAACAATCTCTGACATAATGTTAAAAATGTTTGTTGTTTTTTTTTCAGATCAACTTCCCAATATAATAGAAATAAAAACAAAAATAAATAAGTGGAACTGAATTAAAATTACAAACATTTGCCTAGCAGAGAAAACCTTCAACTGAACAAAAAGACATGGATGAGAGAAATATTTGGTAATGAAGTAGCTGACAAGGGCTTAATTTCTCAAATATAAAAACAGTTCATACAAAACAACAACAACAACAAACCCAAAGAATCTAATGGAAATGGGCAAAATACCTAAATAGACTTTTCTTTAAGAAGACTTACAGTGGCCAACAGACACATGAAAAGATGTTCAGCATTGCCAATTATTAGAGAAATACAGATTCAATCTACAATAAGGTAGCACTTCACACTGAGCAGAATGGTTATCATTAAAATCTTCACAAAGAACAAATGCTGGAGATGGTGTGGAGAAAGGGGAACTCTACTATACTGTTGGTGGGAATGTAATTTTGTACAACCACTGTGGAGAACAGTATGGACATTCCTTTAAAACCTTAAAATAGAACTGCACATGAACCAACAATCCAACTACTGGTCATATATCTGGAGGAAACCATAATTTAAAAAATACATGCACCCCGAAGTTCAACAGCAGCACTATTTATAGGAGCCAAGATATTGAATCAACTCAAATATCAATTGACAGAGGAAAGGAAGAAGATGTGGTACATATATACAATGGAATATTACTCAGCCATAAAATAATGCAGCACTTATTAGTATAAAGTAATAATGAATATTCAGTTCAGTTTAGTCACTCAGTCGTGTCTGACTCTTTGCCACCCCATGAGTTGCAGCACGCCAGGTCTCCATGTTCATCACCAACTGCCAGAGTTCACTCAGACTCACCTCCATCGAGTCAGTGATGCCATCCAGCCATCTCATCCTCTGTCATCCCTTCTTCTCCTGCCCCCAATCCCTCCCAGCATCAAAGTATTTTCAAATGAGTCAACTGTTCGCATGAGGTGGCCAAAGTACTGGAGTTTCAGCTTTAGCATCATTCCCTCCAAAGAAATCCCAGAGCTGATCTTCTTCAAAATGGACTGGTTGGATCTCCTTGCAGTCCAAGGGACTCTCAAGATTTTCTCCAACACCACAGTTCAAATGCATCAATTCTTCAGCACTCAGCCTTCATCACAGTCCAACTCTCACATCCATATATGACCACTGGAAAAACCATAGCCTTGACTAGATGGACCTTAGTCGGCAGAGTAATATCTCTGCTTTTGAATATGCAGTCTAGGTTGGTCATAACTTTTCTTCCAAAGAGTAAGCATCTTTTAATTTCAAGGCTGCAATCACCATCTGCAGTGATTTGAGAGCCCCCAAAATAAAGTCTGACACTGTTTCGACTGTTTCCCCATCTATTTCCCATGAAGTGATGGGATCAGATGCCATGATCTTCGTTTTCTGAATGTTGAGCTTTAAGCCAACTTATTCACTCTCCTCTTTCACTTTCATTAAGAGGCTTTTTAGTTCCTCTTCACTTTCTGCCATAAGAGTATTGTCATCTGCATATCTGAGATTATTGATACTTCTCCAGGCAATCTTGATTCCAGCTTGTGTTTCTTCCAATCCAGCGTTTCTCATGATGTACTCTGCATATAAGTTAAATAAGCAGGGTGACGATATACAGCTTTGACGTCCTCCTTTTCCTATTTGGAACCAGTCTGTTGTTCCATGTCCAGTTCTACCTGTTGCTTTGTGACCTGCATACAGATTTCTCAAGAGGCAGGTCAGGTGGTCTGGTATTCCCATCTCTTTCAGAATTTTCTACAGTTTATTGTGATCCACAAAGTCAAAGGCTTTGGCATCCAGAAATAGATGTTTTTTTTTTTTTTTTTCTGGAACTCTCTTGCTATTTCCATGATCCAGCGGATGTTGGCAATTTGATCTCTGGTTCCTCTGCCTTTTCTAAAACCAGCTTGAACATCAGGAAGTTCACGGTTCATGTATTGCTGAAGCCTGGAGAATTTTGAGCATTACTTTACTAACATGTGAGATGAGTGCAATTGTGTGGTAGTTTGAGCAGTCTTTGGCATTGCCTTTCTTTGGGATTGGAATGAAAATTGACCTTTTCCAGTCCTGTTGCCACTACTGAGTTTTCCAAATTTGCTGGCATATGGAGTCCAGCACTTTCACAGCATCATCTTTCAGGATTTGAAACAGCTCACCTGGAATTCCATCACCTCCACTAGCTTTGTTCATAGTGATGCTTTCTAGGGCCCACTTGACTTCATATTCCAGGATGTCTGGCTCTAGATGAGTGATCACAGCATCGTGATTATGTGGGTCGTGAAGATCTTTTTTGTACAGTTCTTCCGTGTATTCTTGCCACCTCTTCTTAATATCTTCTACTTCTGTTAGGTCCACACAATTTCTGCCCTTTACCGAGTCCACCTTTGCATGAAATGTTCCCTTGGTATCTCTAATTTTCTTGAAGAAATCTCTAGTCTTTCCCATTCTGGTTTTTTTTTTTTTTTTTTCTATTTCTTTGCATTGATTGCTAAAGAAGGTTTTCTTATCTCTTCTTGCTATTCTTTGGAACTCTGCATTCAAATGCTTACATCTTTCCTTTTCTCCTTTGCTTTTCACTTCTCTTCTTTTCTGAACTATTTGTAAGGCCTCCCCAGACAACCATTTTGCTTTTTTGCATTTCTTTTCCATGGGGATGGTCTTGATCCCTGTCTCCTGTACAATGTAATGAACCTCCGTCCATAGTTCAGCAGGCACTCTATCTATCAGATCTAGGCCCTTAAATCTATTTCTCACTTCCACTTTATAATCATAAGGGATTTTATTTAGGTCATACAGAAATGGTTTAGCAGTTTTCCCTGCTGTCTTCAATTTGAGTCTGAATTTGATAATAAGGAGATCATGGTCTGAGCCACAGTCTGCTCCCGGTCTTGTTTTTGTTGACTGTATAGAGCTTCTCCATGTTTGGCTGCAAATGATATAATCAATCTGATTTTGGTGTTGACCTTCTGGTTATGTCCATGTGTAGAGTTTTCTCTTGTGTTATTCTAAGAGGGTGTTTGCTATGACCAGTGCATTTTCTTGGCAAAACTCTATTAGTCTTTGCCCTGCTTCATTCTGTATTCCAAGACCAAATTTGCCTATTACTCCAGGTGTTTCTTGACTTCCTACTTTTGCATTCCAGTTCCCTATAATGAAAAGGATATTTTGGGGGGGTGTTAGTTCTGAATAGTCTTGTAGGTCTTCATAGAACTGTTCAACTTCAGCTTCTTCAGCTTTAATGGTTGGGGCATAGACTTGGATTACCATGATATTGAATGGTTTGCCTTGGAAACAAACAGAGATCATTCTGTCATTTTTGAGATTGCATCCAAGTATTGCATTTCAGACTCTTTTGTTGACCATGATGACTACTCCATTTCTTCTGAGGGATTCCTGCCCGCAGTAGTAGATATAATGGTCATCTGAGTTAAATTCACCCATTCCAGTCAATTTTAGTTTGCTGATTTCTAGACTGTCAACGTTCACTCTTGCCATCTCTTATTTTACCACTTCCAATTTTCCTTGATTTGTGAAATCTGACATTCCAGGTTCCTATGCAATATTGCTCTTATAGCATCAGACCTTGCTTCTATAATCAGTCACATCCACAGTTGGGTATTGTTTTTGGTTTGGCTCTATCCCTTCATTCTTTCTGGAGTAATTTATCCACTGATCTCCAGTCGCATATTGGACACCTACTGACCTGGAGAATTACTCTTTCAGTATCCTATCATTTTCCCTTTTCATTCTGTTCATGGGGTTCTCAAGGCAAGAATACTGAAGTGGTTTGCCATTCCCTTCTCCAGTGGACCACATTCTGTCAGACCTCTCCACCCTGACCCGCCCGTCTTGGGTTGCCCCATGTGCATGACTTCATTTCATTGAGTTAGATGAGGCTGTGGTCCTAGTGTGATTAGATTGTCTAGTTTTCTGTGAGTATGGTTTCAGTGTGTCTGCCCTCTGATGCCCTCTTGCAACACCATCTTACTTGGGTTTCTCTTGCCTTGGGTGTGGGGTAGGTATCTCTTCACGGCTGCTCCAGCAAAGCACAGCCACTGCTCCTTACCTTGGATGAGGGGTATCTCCTCATTGCCACCCTTCCTGACCTTTAATGTGGGATAGCTCCATGGAAACACACCTCAACATAATAAAGACCATATATGAGAAGCCACAACTAACATCATACTCAAAGACAAAAACTGAAAACATTTCATCTAAGTTGAGGAAAAAGATTAGGATGATATGATACTAAATATGGAAAATTGTGAAGAAACCTACAGAAAACTACTAGTTTATCAATGAATCTGGCAAAGTTGCAGGATACAAAGTTAATATATAAAGAATTGAAGAAACAATCTCATTTGCCACTGCATCAAAAAGAATAAAATACTTATGGATATACATATCTAAGGAGGTAAAAACCTATACTCAGAAAACTATAAGGCACTGATGAAAGAAATCAAAGATGACACAAACAGTGGAGAGATATACCATGTTCATGGACTGAAGAATTAATATAATTAAAGCAGTCATATTATCCAAGGTAGTCTACAGATTCAATTCAATCCCTACAAAAATACCAAGAACATCTTTTCACAGAACTAAAATAAATAATTTTAAAAATTGTATGGAAGCATAAAAGAAACAAACAGTCAAAACGATCTTGAGAATGAAGTACAGAGCTAGAGATATCACACTTCTTGACTTCCAACTATATTACAAAGCTTCAGTAATCAAAATAGTATGGTTCTGGCCCATCAGACACATCAATCAACAGAACAGAATAGAGAACAAAGAGCTATGGTCAGTTAATCTACTGCACAGGCAGTAAGAATATACAATGGAGAAAATAGTGTCTTCAAAAGATGGTGCTGGAAAAGTCAGACAGTAACAAGTAAAAGAATTAAATTAGACCATTTTTCACACTGCATGCAAAAATAAACTCAAAATGGGTAAAAAACTAAATGTAAGACTAAGAATCAAAATTTTTCTAGAAGAAAACATAGTTAGAAATAATTTGCAGTGGCAATTTTTGGATTAAAGCAAAGGAAATAAATACAAAAATAAATAAATGGGACTTAATAAAAAGCCTTTGCACAGCAGCAGCAAAGATATACATTTAAAGACAACCTATTGAATAGGAGAAAAATATTTGCAATTGCTATGACTGATAAAGGATTAATAGTCAAAAATGCATAAACAGATCAGAAACAATATCAAAGCAAACAAACAACATAAGTAAAAAACAAAATATAGGCAGAAGGTCAGAACGGACATGTTTCAAAAGTAATAGTGATCTCCAGCAGGCACAAGAAAAGATGTTCAATATTATTAATTATCAGAGATATGCAAATCAAACCACATGTTATCACCTCATACATGTTAGAATGGATATCATCTAAAGGGACACAAATATCAAATGTTGGTGAGTTTTTAGTGAAAAGAGAAACCATATATATATATATATATATACACTTCCCATACTCTTTTCCAAAATGGCCACAAGATGTGGGTATGGGAAGAGTATGGGAAGCTCTCCAAAATCTAAAAATAGAACTGCCATGCATGTGTATATGCTAAGAGATCAGATGGTAAAAACTGTCATATAACCCAGGAATCCTACTCTTGGACATACATCTTAAAAAATGAAAACACCTAATTCAAAAAGATATAGGCAAACCAATATTTATAGCAGAATTATTTGTAGTTGCCAATATATGAATTAACAGATAGGTGGATAAAGAAAATGTGATAAGTATATATATTCAATGTGATATATATATGTGTGTGTGTGTGTTTGTGTGTGTGTGTGTATGTATATGTATATATATATATTCAGTCACAAAAAGAGAATGAAATTTTATCATTTGCAGTAGCATGGATGAACTGGGAGGGGCATTGACTGGGATGGACTGCTATGGTTTTTTAGTTACATGCTTGCTTAGGGATTGGTTTCCACAGAAGATAATCAAATTATTCTATACACTGTACATCTGAAGGAAATACCTCTGACACATCGAAAGGAAGTTGGTGTGGGTTTGGTGTAAGACTGCTGAATATAAGAGGAATAGGCAATTAAAAACATAAGGTCTAATTTCCAAATATTCTTTGAAAAAATGATTTGCGCCTATGTAAATTAAGTGTATTATTAGTACTGAATTTGGGGGTCATGAAAGTAGCAATTAATAATAACTTCGAAATAGAACTGGGCTTGATCCTATCCTCTAGTCTGAATTATTGTTGTTGTTGTTGGGTCAGTAAACATTCTGTATCATTGTTTCTCCAGTTGCAAAACCAATCAATAGTACTTGAAACCTTCCAATAACTTTAATATTTCTTACATCAAATTTTATTGAACAGTGATAATATTGTAATTAGCCTCCAATTAAAATAAATAAAATTAAATTTTAAAAACTTGCAAATAATATTTGGATTTGGTTTTTATGGTATGGTTTTTACTTATATGGTTTTATAAGTATCTAAAAGAGAATCAAAATCTAAGAAGCTTAGAAAAATATAAGTCATTATTATTAATACAAATCTATTCAACATATAATTTCACTTTTTCTGAACTTAATATTTTCATTGTTACTTAGACTGAAAAGATGGGATTATTCAATTCAACATAATTCAACAAATATTTACTTAATGAGTATGCTTTGTATGGAGTACTCTTTTAGACCTGTGAGATGCAGAGATTGTGTTCAAAAAGCTTACAGTTTTTTTTACAATAAATGAATGAATATGATAATTATTATGATATAGTTGAAAAATATCACCCAGATCTCCTCCATTGCAAGTGGACTCTTTACCATCTGAGCCACCAGGAAAGCCCTTTATAACCATATTTAGTATATTAAAAGACATTAAGAGAAAGAAAATCAAACTGACTTTAGGGACATTTCTGTCAGTCCAGTAGTTAAGAATCTGCCTGACAATGCAGAGGACACAGATTCATTCCCTGGTCTGGGAAGATTCCACATGCTGCAGGGCAACAAAGCCCATTTGTTGTAACTACTGAGTCTGTGTGTCCTAGAGCACATACTCTGCAGCAAGAGAAGCCACCAAATGAGAAGCCCACACACTACAACTAGAGAATAGCTCTTCCTTGCTGCATGTAGAAAAAGCCTTTATGCAATAATGAAGACACAGTGTAGCCAATAAACAAATAAATATACACTGCATTTAAAGAAAGGTAATTAAATCTAGTGAGGAAATAGTTTGAAAATATTATGAAGACAGAAATTAAGAGTAGATGAGATAGTGATATTTTACTTTAATTTTACAGCTTACCAGTGAATAGGATCATTTAGGAGATAAAGACAGGCAGGATAAAGATTCTGAATACTAAAACAGAGGATTTTGGTACCTTGGCAATACCCCCCTGGCAATTACCTCCATACTGGGTACTCTGCCATCTCCTGGAGCTTGGTCAAACTCATTCCTATTGAGTCAGTGATGCCATTCAACCATTTCATCCTCTGCCATCCCCTTCTCCTTGGGCCTTCAATCTTTGTGAGCATTAGAGTCTTTTCCAGTGACTCAGCTCTGCTCTTCACATCAGGTGACCAAGTATTGGAGTCCCTCCAAATGAATATTCAGGATTCATTTCTTTTAGGATTAACTGGTTTGATCTCCTTTCAGTCCAAAGGAATCTCAAGAATCTTCTCCAACAACACAGTTCGAAAGAATCAATTCCTCAGCATCCAATCTTCTTTAAGGAGCAACTCTCACATCCATACATGACTACTGGAAAAACTGTATCTTTGACTAGATGGACATTTGTTGGCAAAGAAATGTCTCTGCTTTTTAATGGCTGTCTAGGTTTGCCTAGGCTTTTTTTCCAAGGAGCAAGTGTCATTTAATTTCGTGGCTACAGTCACCATCTGCATAAATAAATAAATATACACTGCATTTAAAGAAAGGTAATTAAATCTAGTGAAGAAATAATTAGTTTGAAGATATTATGAAGACAGAAATTAGGAGTAGATGAGATAGTGATATTTTACTTTAATTTTACAGCTTACCAGTGAATAGGGTCATTTAGGAGGTAAAGACAGGCAGGGATAAAGATTTTGAATGCTTAAACAGGGGCTTTTGGTACCTTGGCAATACCCCCTGGCAATTACCTCTATACAGGGTACTTTTTATTTTGGAGCCCCCTCAAAGGAAAAGTCTCTCACTGTTTCCATTGTTTTCCCATTTATTGGCCATGAAGTGATGGGACCAGACACCATGATCTTTGTTTTTTGAATGTTGAACTTTAAACCATTACATTTGCTCTCCTCTTTCACCTTCATCAAGAGGTTTTTTTAGTTCCTCTTCACTTTCTGCCATAAGGGTGTTGTCCTCTCCATATCTGAGGTTATTGATATTTCCCCCAGCAATCTTGATTCCAGCTTGTGCCTCATTCAGCCCAACATCTTGCTTGATGTACTCTGAATAGAAGTTAAATAAGTGGGGTAAATCAGCATAGAAGTTAAATATGCAGTACTAGTGGGTCTTTAAAGGAGATATTTGTGGCAACTGCTATTCATACCCTGCCCACACCGCTTCCGCATTTAAACTCTATATGCCTAATTTGCTTATCACAGCCCTTTATGAGATATTTATCTTTTGACCAAGAAAACATTTCTTCTCAACCTCTCTACTTTTGGTAAAACAGTCTGCCTGGTAACCCTCAATGCACTTCCCAAGCACAAGGTTGAAATCATTATACAAGGTCATGCTTTATTACTCCAACAAACAGACTGATATAGGGACAGAGCTGACATACAAGTCAGATTCTTCCCAGATGTGTGATACATAAGTCTTAGAAGGATGAGATAGAGAGGTGAGAGAAGAAAAGAGAGGGAAACTTAGCTTGATAGCATACTTTGATCACTTGACATTAGTTTTATGTCTAAATTAATAACATGTGTACCCTATATGCTACGTGTTATAATTTTGCTGGAATGAGAAAGGATGAAATACAAACAGGCTTAAAAATGAAAAATAATGTACCACCGTACTAGAAAAAAAAAAATGACATATCTATTTTTAGTGTTGTTTAGTGGCTAAGTCATGCCAGACTCTTTTGTGACCCCATGGACTGTAACCCATCAGGCTTCTCTGCCTGTGGGATTTCCCACACAAGAATACTGGAGAGGCTTCACATTTCTTTCTCCAGAGGATATTCCTAATCCAGGGATCTAACCCACCTTTCCTGCTTTGTCAGGCATATTTTTTACCACTGAGCCACCAGGGAAGCCCCTCTCCACAGCAGTCTCTCTGTGTGGCACTTGAGAATGCCATGGTCCCTCCAAGATATGGATAATGTTGATTTTTCAGGGACTTGGTGGTTATGGTTGAGATTTGTCTTACAATTGTAATAAGAAACACAAGGGCTAGTCCAGCCACAACATTGGCTTCAAGGAGAGAGAATACCTGTAGAGCTTTGCCACAAGTATCAATAATATGGGTCCAAGCAAATTCCACAGGCATTTTTGGCCAATAGCATTGCTATCAATATGGTGAGACCAACAATACCTAGATGAATATTACTTCTGAAGACAATATAATAAAGTAAAAAGTAGCTTATGTACAAAGAAACATAACTGCATATTATTAAAACAAGTCAGCATAAAGTACATATATATATTTGTTTTTGTTGTTCAGTTGCTAAGTCATGTCTGATTTTTTGCCATCCCATGGACTGCAGCACACCAGGTTTCCCTATCCTTCACTATCTCATGGAGTTTGCTCAGGTTCATGTCCATTGAGTTGGTGATGCTATCTAATCATTTCATCCTCTGCCACGCTCTTCTTCTTTTGTCTTCAATCTTTCCCAGCATCAGGATCTTTTCCAAGGAGTCAGATCTTAGCACAGGTGGTAAGTGTTGGAGCTTCAGCTTCAGCATCAGTCCTTCCAATGAATATTCAGGGTTATATTACTTTAAGGATTAACTGATTTGATCCTCTTAAAGTTCAATGGACTTTCAAGAGTCTTCTCTAGCATCACAATTCAAAGTCATCAATACCTTGGCATTCAGCTTTCTTTATGGTCCAATTCTCAAATACATCATGACTACTGGAAAAACCATAGCTTTGACTAGACAGAGATATCTATATCTATCTATCTATTTATCTATTTATTTTAAAACTATAATTTAAATAAAATCATGATTTTAAAATATATATTTCTTTCTCACTGTTGAACTTGGGCTGTAAATGTGTCACATTTTAGCAGTGGTCAGGACATGCACATACCATGTGTATAAGTAGAAAGTATCATGGGGATGTTAGAGAAAATGATCATGATTTAATCATATAGATTTTAATATTACAGTAAAATTGAAAACAGAAATAGACAAAAAGCAAAATTCACCTTCATTATTATTGCAATACAAGCTTGTGTTCTTTATAGAGAAAATTTTCTCACATAAGTAACTTATCAAAAAATACTATAAATAGTTTAGGAAATAAAATTATTTAAAATATATATTTTAATAATAATTTTTTAAAAAGGTGTGTAGTAGATATACCCTACATTTTTATTGCAAAAGTATTCTAGTCAACTAAACTAAATCCTGAGTAATATTTTTACAGTTGCTAAACAATAAACCCCAATAAAATGACATTAAACCCTAACAAGAAGATTTTAGATTTTTTTAACCATTTAATTATTTTTATTTTATTAAAAGCACCATTTGTACTGGTTTATGCTATTAATTTCATACTGTTCATGGGGTTCTCAAGGCAAGAATACTCAATTGGTTTTCCATTTCCTTCTTCAGTGGACCACATTCTGTTAGACCTCTCCAACATGAACCACCCATCTTTGGTGGCCCCACATGGCATGGCTTAGTTTCATTGAATTAGACAAGGCTGTGGTCCGTGTGATTAGATTGACTAGATTTCTATGATTATGGTTTGTGTATCTGCCCTCTTATGACTCTCGAACACCTACCGTCTTACTTGGGTTTCTTTTACCTTGGACATGGGGTATTCTTCAGGGCTGCTCCAGAAAGCACAGCCACTGCTCCTTACCTTGGAGGAGGGGTATCTCTTCATAGCAGCCCCTCCTGACCTTGAAGGTGGAGTTGCTCCTCTCGGCTCCACCCAGACCTCGGGCGTGGGGTAGTTCCTCGCACACACCACCACTAGACCATTCAGGTATGATCTAAATCAAATTCCTTATGAATATACACTGGAAGTGAGAAATAGACTTAAGGGACTAGATCTGATAGATAGAGTGCCTGATGAACTATGGACAGAGGTTCGGGACATTGTACAGGAGACAGGGATCAAGGCCATCCCCATAGAAAAGAAATGCAAGAAAGCAAAATGGTTGTCTGGGGAGGCCTTACAAATAACTGCAAAAAGAAGAGAAGCCAAAAGAAAAAGAGAAAAGGAAAGATATGAGCAGCTGAATGAAGAGTTCCAAAGAATAGCAAGGAGAGAAAAGAAAGCCTTCCTAAGCTATCAATGCAAAGAATTAGAGGAAAACAACAGAACAGGAAAGGCTAGAGATCTCTTCAAGAAAATTAGAGAGCCAAGGGAACATTTCATGCAAAGTTGGGCTTGATAAAGGACACAAATGGTATGGACCTAACAGAAGCAGAAGATGTAGAGGAGGCAAGAATACACAGAAGAACTGTACAAAAAAGATCTTCACAACTAAGATAATGATGATGCTGTGATCACTCACCTAGAGCCAGATTTAGATCATACCTGAATGGTCTAGTGGTTTTCCCTACTTTTTTCAATTTAAGTCTGAATTTGGCAAAAAGGAGTTCATGATCTGAGCCACAGTCAGCTCCTGGCCTTGTTTTTGTTGACTGTATAGAGTTTCTCCATCTATGGCTGCAAAGAATATAATCAATCTGATTTTGGTGTTGACCATCTGGTTATGTCCATGTGTAGTGTCTTCTCTTGTGTTGTTGGAAGAGGGTGTTTGCTATGATCAGTGCATTTTCTTGGCAAAACTCTATTAGTCTTTGCCCTGCTTCATTCCGTACTCCAAGGCCAAATTTACCTGTTACTCCAGGTGTTTCCTGACTTCCTACTTTTGCATTCCAGTCCCCTATAATGAAAAGGACATCTTTTTTGGGTGTTAGTTCTAAAAAGTCTTCTGGTCTTCATAAAACCGTTCAACTTCAGCTTATTCAGCATTCCCGATTGGGGCATAGACTTGGATTACTGTGATATTGAATGGTTTGCCCTGAAAACAAACAGAGATCATTCTGTCATTTTGGAGATTGCATCCAGGTAATGCATTTCAGACTATTTTGTTGACCATGATGGCTACTCCATTTCTTCTAAGGGATTCCTGCCTGCAGTAGTAGATATAATGGTCATCGGAGTTAAATTCACCCATTCCAGTCCATTTTAGTTTGCTGATTCCTAGAATGTCGAAGCTCACTCTTGCCATTAAAAAAAAAAAAAAAAAAAAGCTATTTTAAAAAGTTTTAAAAATAACCAACCCTGTGATTGGCACAGGCCTACAACTTTTTTTTTTCTTTAAATTTTTTTAAATTAATTAATTAGTTTTGTCCCTTTTCACACACTAGTAAATTAATCCTCAAAATTCTCCTAGCCAGGCTTCAGCAATAGGTGAACCATGAACTTCCAGGTGTTCAAGCTGGTTTTAGAAAAAGCAGAGTAACCAGAGATCAAATTGCCAACATCTGCTGGATCATGGAAAAAGCAAGAGAGTTCCAAAAGAAACATCTATTTCTGCTTTATTGACTATGCCAAATTCTTTAAATGTGTGGATCACAATAAACTGTGGAAAATTCTGAAAGAGATAGAAATACCAGAACACCTGACCAGTCTCTTGAGAAACCTATATGCAGGTCAGGAAGCAACAGTTAAAACTGGACGTGGAACAACAGACTGGTTCCAAATTGGAAAAGGAGTACGTCAAGGCTGTATATTGTCACCCTGCTTATTTAATTTCTATGCAGTGTACATCATGTGAAACTGGATGTACTGGGCTGGGCTGGAAGAAGCACAAAATGGAGTCCAGATTGCCGGGAGAAATATCAATAACCTCAGATATGCAGATGACACCATTCTTATGGCAGAAAGTGAAGAGGAACTAAAAAGCCTCTTGATGAAAGTGAAAGAGGAGAGTGAATAAGTTGGCTTAAAGCTCAAATTTCAGAAAATGAAGATCATGGCATCGGTCCCATCACTTCATGGGAAATAGATGGGGAAACAGTGGAAACAGGGTCAGACTTTATTTTTGGGGGGCTTCAAAATCACTTCAAATGGTGATTGCAGCCATGAAATTAAAAGACTCTTACTCCTTGGGAGAAAGGCTATGACCAACCTAGACAGCATATTCAAAAGCAGAGACATTTCTTTCCCAACAAAAGTCTGTCTAGTCAAGACTATGCTTTTTCTAATGTTCATGTATGGATGTGAGAGATAGACTGTGAAGAAAGCTGAGTGCTGAAGAATTGATGCTTTTGAACTGTGGTGTTGGAGAAGACTCTTGATAGTCCCTTGGATTTCAAGGAGATCCAACCAGACCATCCTAAAGGAGACCAGTTCTGATTGTTCATTGAAAGGACTGATGCTGAGGCTGAAACTCCAATACTTTGGCCACCTCATGCAAAGAGTTGACTCATTGGAAAAGACCTTGATGCTAGGAGGGGTTGGGGGCAGGAGGAGAAGTGAATGACAGAGGATGAGATGGCTGGATGACATCACTGACTCAAAGGATATGAGTTTGGGTGAACTCTGAGCGTGGGTGATAGGCAGGGAGGCCTGGCTTGCTGCAATTCATGGGGTCGCAGAGAGTCAGACATGACTAAGCGACTGACCTGGACTGAACTGAATTTATTTTAATTGGAGGCTAATTACTTTACAATATTCTGGCGGGTTTTGCCATATATTAACCTCATTCAGCCATGGATGTACATGTGTCCCACATCCTGAAACCCACTCCCACCTCTCTTCCCATCCCATCCCTCAGTGTTGTCCCAGTGCACCAACTTTGAGTGCAATGTTTCATGCATTGAACATGGACTGGTGAACTTTTTCACATATGGTAATATATATGTTTCAATGTCATTCTCTCAAATCATCCCACCCTCTCCTCCTCCAATAGAGTCCAAAAGTCTGTTCTTTATATATGTGTCTCTTTTGCTGTCTCTCATGTATGGTCATCGTTACCATCTTTATAAATTACACATATGTTTGTTAATATACTGTATTGGTGTTTTTCTTTCTAACTTTCTTCACTCTGTATAATAGGCTCCAGTTTCATCCACCTCTTTAGAACTGATTCAAATGCATTCTTTTTAATAGCTGAGTAATATTATATTGTGTATATGTACCACAACTTGCTCATCCATTTGTCTGCCGATGAACATCTAGGTTGTTTCCATCTCCTAGCTATTGTAAACAGTGCTGTGATGAACGCTGGTGTGCACGTGTCTCTTTCAGTTCTGGTTTCCTCAGTGTATTTGCCCTGCAGTGGTATTACTGGGTCATATGGCAGTTCTATTTCTAGTTTTTTAAGGAATCTCCACACTGTTCTCCATCGTGGCTATATTAGTTTTTATTCCCACCAACAGTGTAAGAGGGTTCCCTTTTTGCCACACTCTCTCCAACATTTATTGTTTGTAGACTTTGATAGCAACTATTCTGACTGGCATGAGATTGATACCTCATTGTGGTTTTGATTTGCATTTCTTTGATAATAAGTGATGTTGAGCATCTTTTCATGTGTTTGTTAGCCATCTGTATGTCTTCTTTGGAGAAATGTCTGTGTAGTTCTTTGGCCCAATTTTTTGATTGGGTCATTTTTTTTTTTCTGGTATTGAGCTGTATGAGCTGCTTTTGTATTTCTGATGTTAAGTCTTTGTCAGTTGGTTCATTTGCTATTATTTTCTCCCAATCTGAAGGCTGTCTTTTCATCTTGCTTATAGTTTCCTTTGTTATGCAAAAGCTTTTAAGTTTAATTAGGTCCCATTTGTTTATTTTTGTTTTTATTTCCATTACTCTGGGAGATGGGTCATACAGGATCTGGCTGTGATTTATGTCAGAGAGTATTTTGCCTATGTTTTCCACTAATTTTAGCCATTATCCACAATAGTCAAAAAATGAGAGCTTATCCCCTAAGTCAGCAACAAGACAAGGGTGCCCACTCTCACCACTACTATTCAACATAGTTTTGGAAGTTTTAGATGCAACAATCAGAGAATAAAAATAAATGAAAGGAATCCAGATTGGAAAAGAAGTAAATCTCACTGTTTGCAGATGACATGATCCTCTACATAGAAAACCATAAAAACACTCCCAGAAAATTACTAGAGCTAATTAGTGAATATAGTAAAGTTTCAGGATATAAAATTAATAAACATAAATCCAATTTATTCCTGTACACTAACAATGAGAAAACAGAAAGAGAAATTAAGGAAGCAATCCCATTCAAATAAAATACTTAGGAATAAATCTACCTAAAGAAACAAAAGACCTTTATATGGAAAACTACAAAACACTGATTAAAAAAAATCAAAGATGACACAAATAGATAAAGAAATATACCATGTTCATGGATTGGAAGAAATGATACAGTGAAAATGTATATACTACCCAAAGCAATCTATAGATTTAATGCAATCACTATCAAGCTACTGGTATTTTTCACAGACTGGAACAAATAATTTCACAGTTTGTATACAAATACAAAAAACGTCAAATAGCCAAACAGTCCTGAGAAAGAAGAATGGAACTGGAGAGCTCAACCTGCCTGACTTCAGACTATACTACAAAGCAACAGTCATCAAGACACTATGGCACAGGCACAAAGACAGAAGAATAGATCAATGGAACAAAATAGAAAGCCCAGAGATAAATCCACACACCTATGGACACCTTAACTTAGACAAAGGAGGCAATAATATACAATGGAGAAGAGACAATCTCTTTAAGAAGTGGTGCTGGGAAAACTGGTTAACCATCTGTATAAGAGTGAAGCTACAATGCTTTCTAACACCGTATACAAAAATAAACTCAAAATAGATTAAGACCAGGACAAGAAATCTTAACTGGAAGAACTTTAGAAGCAGAACCCGTCAAGATGGCCTAACTAGTCTAACTGTGCTAAAGTTAGTGGACCATCTGCTGGATAATTTTCAGTTCAGTCACTCAGTCGTGTCCGACTCTTTGCGACCCCATGAATCGCAGCACGCCAGGCCTTCCTGTCCATCACCAAATCTCAGAGTTCACTCAGACTCACGTCCATTGAGACAGTGATGCCACCTAGCCATCTCATCCTCTGTCGTCCCCTTCTCCTCCTGCCCCCAATCCCTCCCAGCATCAAAGTCTTTTCCAATGAGTCAACTCTTCGCATGAGGTGGCCAAAGTACTGAAGTTTCAGCTTCAACATCAGTCCTTCCAATGAACACCCAGGACTGATCTCCTTTAGGATGGACTGGTTGGATCTTTTTTCAGTCCAAGAGACTCTCAAAAATCTTCTCCAACACCACAGTTCAAAAGTATCAATTTTTCTGCACTCAGCTTTCTTCACAGTCCAACTCTCATATCCATACATGACCACTGGAAAAAACCATAGCCTTGACTAGATGGACCTTTGTTGGCAAAGTAATATCTCTGCTTTTGAATATGCTATCTAGGCTGGTCATAACTTTTCTTCCTAGGAGTAAGTGTCTTTTAATTTCATGGCTGAAGTCACCATCTGCAGAGATTTTGGTGTTTCCCCATCTATTTCCCATGGAGTGATGGGACTGGATGCCATGATCTTCGTTTTCTGAATGTTGAGCTTTAAGCCAACTATTTCACTCTCCTCTTTCACTTTCATCAAGAGGCGTTTTAGTTCCTCTTCACTTTCTTCCATAAGGGTGATGTCATCTGCATATCTGGATAGTTTTAGCTTCCTGTAAATGCAACCACTGTTTCAATTACTTCCCACTTGTGCTGCTGCTACTATCTGCCCTTATTTGTGGATTTATCTATCTTGTGTCAGTGGCTGGCACTTTCCAGTGTACTTTGATATTTTGTAAACAAGAGTTCCTTTCAGAAGCAGAAAAGGATAAAAACAATATTAAGAAATGTACCACTGGGGGGGAAAAAATGAAGATGAAGAAGACTTTACTGTTTTACTGAAGAAAAAAAAAAAGGAAGCCTTAGTTTTTCAAATTTGTTCTATATTTACAAATTCAGCATTCTGGGATCATTTCTAAAGGGCATAATTAGAGATTCTTATTAAAAGTGGTTGATAACTAAGAACAGAAGGAATTTCTGAAAAGTAAAGTGTGATAGCTCTGCTGAGAATTGTTGTTCATGTTAAGTCATTTCAGTTGTGTCTGATTCTTTGAAATCTCATGGAATGTAGTCCATCAGGTTCCTCTGCCCATGGGATTCTCCATGCAAGAATACTGGAGTGGGTTGTCATGCCCTCCTCCAGGGGATTTTCCTGACCAAGGATCAAACACACGTCTCTTACATCTTCTGCATTGTCAGACAAGTTCTTTACCTCTGACACCACCTGGGAAGCTGATCTTCAAGTATGAGATTTCCCGTTTATAAAACACTGAAATAGTCTCAGAATGTGTGTACACATGGAGAAAAGATATTTGTTTACTACAGAGCATGTGCTAGAAGGGTTCCTTTTATCAGTTTGGACTTCCATTGTGTTGATTTCACTTGGAATGAAATAGGTTGGATGGTTTGGCAAAGTTGTGAAAGAAATGAAGTGAAATAAATACAGTTTCTCTTTGTGTGTACTTCAGGCAAGTCAACTGGGGCAGATGAAAGAACTATTTTAATGATTAACTGCAGCTAATGTTCAAATAAAACCACAGCAGCAGTCAAAACACCTAAAAATGTTGCAGTCAATAGTGAACCATATGCCTTTCTGGGAAAATGTAAAGGTAGAGCATGAGTTTAAGAGAAAGAAACTATCCAGTAGAAGATATCAGCAAATAGTGACTCTAAAGGAGACCAAAGCAAAGTCAATATTTAAGCAAATGATTTGGTCACACAAGTGACAGTAGTACTTCTTTCCAAGTCATAGTTCTGCTGTAATCTTGGACTGAATCATGATTTGGAGGAGAATTAGGTATCCCTTAGCTATAGATTTAATAACTTACCTGCAAGATTTCTTCCATAGAAAATATTCTACTATAGTGTATAAATGTAGCAGTCCTTAAAGCCAACTTCATCTATGGATTCTGGTGGCTCAGCAGTAAAGAATCCACCTGCCAATGCAGAAGATGCAGGTTAGATCCCTGAATCAGGAAGATACCCTGCAGAAGGAAATGGCAACCCACTCTAGTATTCTTGCCTGGGAAATCTGAAAGATAGAAGGGCCTCATGGGCTACAAGATCATGGAGTTGCAAGCTATCAGATGGGTATAGGTTTCCTTTGCCTTTCACCTCTCTTCTCAGGTATTTGTAAGACCTCCTCAGACAACTATTTTGCATTTTTACATTTCTTTTTCTTGAGGATGGTTTTGATCACCACTTCCTGTACAGTGTTATGAATTTCCATCCATAGTTCTTCCACCACTCTATCTGTCACATCAAATCCCTTGAATCTATTTGTCACTTCCACTGTATAATCACAAAGGATTTGATGTAGGTCATACTTGAATGGACTAGTGGTTTCCCCTACTTTCTTCAATTTGAGTCTGATTTTTGCAATGAGTTCATGGTCTGAGCAATAGTCAGCTCCTAGTCTTGTTTTTGCTGACTGTATAGAGCGTCTCCATCTTTGGCTGCAAAGAATATAATCAATCTGACTTCGGTGTTGACCATCTGGTGATGTCCATGTGTAGAGTCTTCTCTTGTGTTGTGGAAAAATATGTTTGCTATGACCAGTGCGTTCTCTTGGAAAAAGTTTGTCAACCTTCACCCTGCTTTATTTGTACTCCAAAGCCAAACTTGGCTGTTAGTCTAGGAATCTCTTGACTTCTTACTTGGCATTCCAATCTCCTGTGATGAAAAGGACATCTTTTCTTTTTTCTTTTTTTTTTTTTTTGGTGTTAGGTCTAGGTCTAATAGTTCTTCATGGAATCATTCATAGGGAGAGGAGAAGTGTAATACACTATTTGGAGGCAGGTGTCTTTATTCCAAACTCTAGTTAACAATGGTAATTCAATTTAGTAACTGACCATTTGACCTTGTGTGACTCAAGTTCTCAGAAACTCAGGTCTCTCATCAAGTATAAAACTAGGTGGTGTAATCACTGAACAAGATAATACAATTTTACTAATTTAAAGATTTCATGGTTTCTATAAGAGCTTTATATACTAAACTGGAAACTGTATGACAGCTTATTACAGTTGAGAAAATAAGAAAATAATTTTTCATTTTTAACAGATTGCCTACATGACTGTTTCAAATAAAACATTTAATAACATCAAATGTAAAATAGTGATAATATTCAAGTTTTTCTTAAGTGTGTAGAGCAAAGGGAGTATGAGAGGGTCATATACTTATATGAACATAAATGTATAATGATATAAAATTGTATTTAATATCAGTAATGATGAGATATAGGTTTTCATTGATATCAAATTTACCTTTTTTGTTCCCTTCTAGCTGATCTGTATTTAGAGCTGCAAATGTTCCAGGAGAATCACAGCAAATTATTTTATACCTAAAGCATTTTAATGAGTAATAAGTTGAATAGAAGAAAATATTTTCTTCTTCAGAGTCCAGAATTTCTAAATATAACTAATTTCTCAAAACTAATTTTTCCCCTTTTGTGAAGGAGGAGCAAATAAAATGTAATGCAAATCTATCCAGTTATGTACATTAAAAAAGGCCTTATCTAATTGGTGAATACCTTCACTTTCTGGCTCACTTATTTGTTGCACATGATGTATGAGCATCACATACAGCAAAAAAGCACACGCACAAACACAAAGTGCATCATGAAAAATATTGAAGAAGAAATATTGCCATTTCTTCTTCAGGGATATTTTTGACCCAAGAATCAAATCCCCATCTCCTAATTGGCAAGTGGGTTGACAGGCTGATTTTTTATCACTGAGCCACCAGGGAACCCTGATATATATATACTGTTAGCCTTGCCCTGCTTTATTTTGTATTCCAAGGTCAAACTTGCCTGTTACTCTAGGTATCTCTTGACTTCCTACTTTTGCATTCCAGTTCCCTAAGATGAAAAGGACATCTTTTTTTAGTGCTGTTTCTAGAAGGTCTTGTAGGTCTTCATAGAACAATTCAACTTCAGCTTCTTTGGCTTTAGTGATTTGGGCATAGACTTGGATGACTGTGATATTGAATGGTTTGCCTCAGAAACAAACAGTGATCATTCTATCATTTCGAGATTGCATCCAAGTACTGCATTTCAGACTTTTTTATCGACTATCAGGCATACTCCATTTCTTCTAAGGAAGTCTTTCCCGTAGGAATAGATATTAGTGGTTTTCTGAATTAAATTTGCCCATCCCATTCTATTTTATTTCTTTAGTTCACTGATTCCTGAAATGTTGATGTACATTCTCATCATCTCCTCTTTGACCATTTTCAGTTAAAAATTACTTTGCTGACAAAGGTCCACATGGTCGAACCTGTGGTTTTTCTAGTAGCATGGATGGATGTAAGAGTTGGACCATAAGAAAAGCTGAGTGCTGAAGGATTGATGGATTTGAACTGTCGTGTTGGAGAAGATTCTTGAGAGTCAGTTGCACTACAAGGAGATAAAACCAGTCAATCCTAAAGGAAATCAGTCCTGAATACTCATTGGAAGGACTGATGCTGAAACTGAAGTCCCAATACTTTGACCACCTGTTGTGAAGAACTGACTCCGTAGAAAATACCCTAATTCTAGGAAAGACTGAAGGCAGGAGAAGGGGACAACAGAGCATGAGATGGTTGGATGACATCACCAACTTGATGAACATGATGAGTCTGAGTAAGTTACCGGAGTTGGTGATGGACAGGGAAGCCTGGCATGCTGCAGTCTATGGGGTTGCAAAGAGTCTGACAAAACTGAACAATTGAACTGAACTGAAATTAACTGAATTCACCTTGATTCATAGACATAACATGCCAAGTTCTTATGTAATATTGTTTTTTATAGCATCAGACTTTACTTTCACCACTAGAAACATCCACAACTGGGCTTTGTTTTTGCTTTGACTCAGCCTCTTCATTTCTTCTGGAGCTATTTCTCAGCTCTGCTCCAGTAGAATACTGGGTACCTACTGACCTCAGGAGTTCATCTTTCAGGGTAATATGTTTTTGCTTTTCATGCTGTTCATGGGGTATTCAAGGCAATAATACTGAAGTAATTTGACATTCCCTTCTCCAGTGGACTATGTTTACTCAAAACTCTACACCTTAACCCATATATATAGATATGTGTGTGTCCTATTGATTGTTTTTCTCTAGATTACTGTGACTAATAACAGGCATTACAGAGATATAGAGATAAGCCTTCAAAAAGAAAGGGCATTGTCATCTCTATGCTCCATAGTACAACAGATAGAGTGCAAGCAGCCAAATGCCAAGACATGTTAGAAGAAATTTGGTACATAATACCATTGAGTGGCACATCAGCTGTATTACTTACCACTGGACTTACTTTCTGTGAGAGAAAAATAATATTCTATCTTTTAAAGACAGTGTTATTTTTTACCATTGATAAAAATTATTTTTTACATTAAAAAATTATTCAGCAATCTCCTAAATTGTCTTCATAGTGTATATTTGCCATTAGATGGAGTAAATTTAGTTAAATTATCTTAATCATAAAAATAGGGATATAACATCAAAATGCTTAGGGATATTCTTATCTATAGTTCTGGGAGCACTTCTCACTGGAAATGTGGAAAATAAACTTATAAATTACTTTTCTTGGGGGAAAAACCCTCATTCTAACTGATATTTATCCAAATAATATAATTAATTTAGAATTTTTAATACTTAGTTCAATTGTAATAAAATGCTGTAAGGATATACCTTCCTTAATATGTTCTCCTGGAGGCAGGGTCATTTTTCCATATGAAAGAAAGTTTTAACAAGGCTGTATCATTCACTGAGAATATGGACTGTTCCTTTTGGTCAATGAGCTATATTTTATAATTAAAAACAGTAAGTTAGCATAAATATGAGTAAATGTAAACATAAATCAATGATGATTGAAAATTTATTTTTTTCCTCTGGAACACCGTATTCTCCATGTGTTTGTATGTGTGTGTATATGTATGTATATATATACATATATGTATACACACACACATGTATATATAAGATGTCCTAATCACAACATGAAATGAAGAGAAAAAGTAAAACACACGTATATACAATCATTTATCTTTATTTTTTTAATGTCATCAACATTATACATGGGTTTATAACCTTAATAATTGAACTAGGTTCCCAGCTGTGTAAATTACATAACAAAACTCACCATGCAAAAGAGTTCATAATGGTGACTCAGTTCAGTTCATTTCATTTCAGTTGATCAGTCATGTCTGGCTCTTTGTGACCTCATGGACTGCAGCACTTCAGACTTCCCTATCTATCACCATCTCCCAGAGCTTGCTCAAATTTACGTCCATCCAGTTGGCTATGACATCCAACCATCTCATCCTCTGTCATCCCGTTTTCCTCCTGCCTTCAATCTTTTCCAGTGTCAGGGTCATTTATAAGGAGTCAGTTCAGTGCATCAAGTGGCCAAAGTATTTGAGGTTCATCTTCATCATCAGTGCTTCCAATGAATATTCAGCACTGATTTCCTTTAAAATTGACTGGTTTGATCTCCTTGCCATCCAAGGGACTCTCAAGAGTCTTCTTGGACACCACAGTTCAAAAGAATCAATTCTTTGGCACTCAGCTTTCTTTATGGTCCAAGTCTTACATCTATACATGACTACAAAAACAAAAACAAAAACAAAAACATAGCTTTGACTAGACAGACTTTGTTGGTAAAGTAATGTCTCTGTTTTTTAATATGCTGTCTAGGTTTGTCATAACTTTTCTTCCAAGGAGAAAGTGTCTTTTAACTTCATTGCTGCAGTCACCATCTGCAGTGATTTTGGAGACCCCCAAAAATAAAGTATCTCATTGTTTCCCCTTGCCATGAAGTGATGGGACTGGATGCCATGATCTTAGTTTTTTAAATGTTGAGTTTTAAGCCAGCTTTTTCTCTGTCCTCTTTCACCTTCATCAAGAGGCTCTTTAGTTCTTCTTCACTTTCTGCCATGAGGGTGGTGTCATTTGCATATCTGAGGTGATTTATATTTCTTCCAGCAGACTTGATTCCAGCTTGTGCTTTATCCAGACTGGTGTTTTGCATGATGTACTCTGCATAGAAGTTAAGTAAACAGGGTGACATTATACAGCCTTGTGGAACTTCTTTCCCTATTTGGAACAAATCCATTGTCCATGTTTGGTTCTAACTGTTTGCTTCTTGACCTGAATACAGACTTCTCAGGAACTAGATAAGGGGTTTTAGTTTTCCCATTTCTTTAAGAATTTTTCACAGTTTGTTGTGATTCACACAGCCAAAGGCTTTAGTGTAATCAATAAAGCAGAAGTAGATGTTTTCCTGGAACTCTTTTGCTTTTTCTATGATCCAATGGATGTTGGCAATTTTATCTCTCTGGTTCCTCTGCCTTTTCTAAATTCAACTTTGACTAGACCAAATAAAAGGGGCCCCATATTATGGTGATTTAGAGGGTGGAACCTTTGGTCAAGCAGTCTGGATTCAGATTTCAGAAAAATCAATAAACTCTGAGATATTGCAGTTTAACCTTCTCTAAGCCTAGTTTCAAATGTGCAAAGTGAGGGTAAGGATGATAACTACCAACTTTGTTGTCCTGACTACAACAGATGAGTCATGGAAATAGGTTAGCACAATTCTTGGAATACAATGAGCAGCTAATTATTATCATTAATATTAGTAACAGTATATGAGAGAGACATAAATGTAGACACTTAGTACTCTGTACCAGAAAGATTGATCTAATATTTTTTGGGTGTATGTAGCTAAAGACCATGAACTTTAAAATCTAACTTGTTCAGCCTTACAAAACCAGGTCTATGTGATATATTCCTACAAATTCTATCATCCTCCCAAAGATTAATTGTAAGAAGAAAAAGTCACTTAGAGACCAATAGATATAGGCAGAGGAGGGGAAATAAAAATGTAATTTCAAAGAATATATTTTGGAAGTAGATGATTTTTCTGTCAAAGATGTTGCTGGGGAGAATGAGGCAATGAGAATCACCCAGAAGAAGAGGTCAATAGAGGTTTCTGAAACAGGTCCAAGAGCTCAGTTTAAATCAATCTATTCAGTAAATACAGTATAGGTAGTGCCCCTATAGCATTGCCAACTGCAAGATGTAAATGAAGTTTGGGAAAAACTCACATAGCAGTGGTGTGGAATGGTAAGTACAAGGCACCTTTCAACTGTTTATGAACAGGAAATGCAGCCTCCAAATATGATCCACTGCTTTGGATAGACTCCCAAGTGTTGAAAACGTTCCATTCATCTTTCTTCTGCTTTGTAAATTTAAGCACGTCATCTCTTATCATTAAAAATGCAAGAAAATCCATTAGAGGAATATATTAAAATTAACCAAAGATTAGTTTTAATATTAGAATTACAGAGTGACCCTTATGAAGTTCTTAATTATTTTCCTTACTGTGCATATTAGCAATGTCTTTTATCTACATTTGCATTTACATATGCTTACAACACATGTGTAACCATTTGTGTTGTCTGCATTTGTAAACAATTACTTCATGACAGACTTCCTAAATAATTGAACAGTCTCATTCCAGAGTGTGCAAACCAATCTATTCATACCCTCTTCACCTAGCACCGAGATATACATGAGAAAGAAAAATAGAACAATTCATTTCTGTCATAAACTGATATTTGTCTGGGCATTTTGTCATATTTTTATTCAATCTTCTGTCCCTGTATTCGGGTCTGATTTTCTGTTTCTGTCATTCAATGATGTTGATTTTTTTGGTAACTTGCATATGTTTCATTGTTTTAAAAAATGAACAGGTTCTCTCTAGGAAAGGACTATAACAAGCAAAAATATAAATAGTTTTAGTTCTAACAAAAACTGGAGACCAAGAATGCTGATCACTCTTTGATTACAAAGGCTTCGAGATAAAAATAACCTCTAATATTTTCTTTTGATACAACCATAGATGTAATCTCTGATTATTTATTCAATAAATATTTACTAAGAATTCAATAAGTTACTAGTTCTTAGGGACTCGGCATTGATCAAAATGCTACACAATTTATACTAGGATTGAAAGGTTGTTGTTGAATCACCACACCGGAATTCTTGGCCCCTGGAGGAGAAGAATTCAATCCAGGGCCAGAGATGAGGCTTGATCACTCAGAGCTTTTGTGTAATAAAGTTTTATTAAAGTATAAAGGTGATAGAGAAAGCTTCTGACATAGGAATCAGAAGGGGGCAGAAAGAGTGCCCCCCTGCTAGTCAGCTGGATGTTATATAGTCACTAGCAGTCTGTTAATGAAAGAAAGGAATGTCTTAAAACTCAGAATGGCACCAGGCCCCTCACCCATAAGATGCATTTTGGGATAATCTTGGCACCAAATGGTTCATCCTGGGCCATAAAATGATTACCTTGAATCTTGAAGAAGGGGAGATCACCACACAAATAGTTTCATTTACATAGATTAGGGGAACAATATCTGAGTATAACATACTGGTTTGTCAACTAGGTTCTGAGCCAAGAGGCAGAACCATCTTGAAGACAGTTTGGGGTAAATGCATAGTATACTAGCATAGCTTAAGATAAACATTTCCATAAGGAAAAGGCATTGGTTATCCCTAGGTTTGAGAATAGTTAATTTCAGGTGAAACTAGGTGTCATTATGGCAACACCGTATTTTAAGAGAAATCTCCTTTTAAATCTGTATAAAGAAGGAAAAAATATCCTGTTTGTTTCCTCTTGCCGCTTAAGAGAGATAAAAATGTTTGATGCTTGCAGGCTATTTCCTCCATTTGGAGACCCCTGGCCTTCCTGCCTGTTACACTCTCAGCGTCTAGGGGTTCCCAATTAATAGTATATTCAACAGAATATTGCTGTTATCCACTAAATGACAAAGTACAGTTTTAGGATTCAAAGATAATTAAGGTCACGCCTGTGTTCACGGAGATAATAGTACTAGCAGACATTTAAAATTATACCCAGTGACTGCTATATTATATACAAAGTGACTGAAAACACATGGGAGAAGGGTTTAACCCACATAGGTCAAAGTCCAAGGTCAAAGTCATTTTCTTGGAAGAGGCAATGACTAGAATTTCTGAATAAAAGTAAAAGAATTGATGAGTAGAAATAGTACATGTGAAGGCTAGAGCTGAGGTTGAGTATGGCTCTTTGTATTACAAGTCCCTCAGCATTGCTGCTACTAATCCATAAGGATGAAGGTGATCCTGGAGAGGAGATATGGGGGCAAAAGAGGGTGAGTTGACTTTTTCTCAAGTGTCTCCACCTGGGTGGAGAAGCTGAGAACCTACTTTGAATAGCATAACTAAGGATAGCTCAACTTAACAAAGATACCCGTCTCTCACCTCAATTAATCACACTCACACCAATTAATGTGGTGCTACATAAATACTGCACTAATTAACCAGTTTATAATAGAAAGTATAGAAGCAACAGTTTGAACTGGATGTAGAGCAGACTGGTTCCATGTCAGGAAAGGAGTACATCAAGGCTGTATATTGTTATCCTGCTTATTTAATTTATACGCAGAGTTTATCATGAGAAATGCTGGGCTGGATGAAGCACAAGCTGGAATCAAGATTGCTGGGAGAAATATTAATAACCTCTGATGTGCAGATGACACCACCCTTATGGCAGAAAGTGAAGAGGAACTAAAAAGCCTCTTGATGAAAGTGAAAAAGAAGAGTAAAAAAGTTGATTTGCGGATATTGAAGAATCTTTGCATCCCTGGGATAAAGCCCACTTGGTCATGGTGTATGATCTCTTTAATGTGTTGTTGGATTCTGATTGCTAGAATTTTGTTGAGGATTTTTGCATCTATGTTCATCAGAGATATTGGCCTGTAGTTTTCTTTTTTTGTGACATCTTTGTCAGGTTTTGGTATTAGGGTGATGGTGGCCTCATAGAATGAGTTTGGAAGTTTACCTTCCTCTGCAATTTTCTGGAAGAGTTTGAGTAGGATAGGTGTTAGCTCTTCTCGAAATTTTTGGTAGAATTCAGCTGTGAAGCCATCTGGACCTGGGCTTTTGTTTGCTGGAAGATTTCTGATTACAGTTTCAATTTCCGTGCTTGTGATGGGTCTGTTAAGATTTTCGATTTCTTCCTGGTTCAGTTTTGGAAAATTGTACTTTTCTAAGAATTTGTCCATTTCTTCCACGTTGTCCATTTTATTGGCATACAACTGCTGATAGTAGTCTCTTATGATCCTTTGTATTTCTGTGTTGTCTGTTGTGATCTCTCCATTTTCATTTCTAATTTTATTGATTTGATTTTTCTCTCTTTGCTTCTTGATGAGTCTGGCTAATGGTTTGTCAATTTTATTTATCCTTTCAAAGAACCAGCTTTTGGCTTTGTTGATTTTTGCTATGGTCTCTTTTGTTTCTTTTGCATTTATTTCTGCCCTAATTTTTAAGATTTCTTTCCTTCTACTCACTCTGGGGTTCTCCAACTCTTCCTTTTCTAGTTGCTTTAGTTGTAGAGTTAGGTTATTTATTTGACTTTTTTCTTGTTTCTTGAGGTATGCCTGTATTGCTATGAACTTTCCTCTTAGCACTGCTTTTATAGTGTCCCACAGGTTTTGGGTTGTTGTGTTTTCATTTTCATTAGTTTCTATGCATATTTTGATTTCTTTTTTGATTTCTTCTGTGATTTGTTGGTTATTCAGAAGTGTGTTGTTCAACCTCCATATGTTGGAATTTTTAATAGTTTTTCTCCTGTAATTGAGATCTAATCTTAATGCATTATGATCAGAAAAGATGCTTGGAATGATTTCGATTTTTTTGCATTTATCAAGGCTACATTTATGGCCCAGGATGTGATCTATCTGGAAATACAAAAAACCTCGAATAGCCAAAGCAATCTTGAGAAAGAAGAATGGAACTGGAGGAATCAACTTGCCTGACTTCAGGCTCTACTACAAAGCCACAGTCATCAAGACAGTATGGTACTGGCACAAAGACAGACATATAGATCAATGGAACAAAATAGAAAGCCCAGAGATAAATCCACACACATATGGACACCTTATCTTTGACAAAGGAGGCAAGAATATACAATGGAGTAAAGACAATCTCTTTAACAAGTGGTGCTGGGAAAACTGGTCAACCACTTGTAAAAGAATGAAACTAGATCACTTTCTAACACCGCACACAAAAATAAACTCAAAATGGATTAAAGATCTAAATGTAAGATCAGAAACTATAAAACTCCTAGGGGAGAACATAGGCAAAACACTCTCAGACATAAATCACAGCAGGATCCTCTATGATCCACCTCCCAGAATTCTGGAAATAAAAGCAAAAATAAACAAATGGGATCTAATTAAAATTAAAAGCTTCTGCACAACAAAGGAAAATATAAGCAAGGTGAAAAGACAGCCTTCTGAATGGGAGAAAATAATAGCAAATGAAGCAACTGACAAGCAACTAATCTCAAAAATATACAAGCAACTTCTGCAGCTCAACTCCAGAAAAATAAACGACCCAATCAAAAAATGGGCCAAAGAACTAAATCGACATTTCTCCAAAGAAGACATACGGATGGCTAACAAACACATGAAAAGATGCTCAACATCACTCCTTATTAGAGAAATGCAAATCAAAACCACAATGAGGTACCACTTCACACCAGTCAGAATGGCTGCGATCCAAAAATCTGCAAGCAATAAATGCTGGAGAGGGTGTGGAGAAAAGGGAACCCTCCTACACTGTTGGTGGGATTGCAAACTAGTACAGCCACTATGGAAAACAGTGTGGAGATTCCTTAAAAAATTACAAATAGAACTACCTTATGACCCAGCAATCCCACTTCTGGGCATACACACCGAGGAAACCAGAATTGAAAGAGACACATGTACCCCAATGTTCATCGCAGCACTGTTTATAATAGCCAGGACATGGAAACAACCTAGATGTCCATCAGCAGATGAATGGATAAGAAAGCTGTGGTACATATACACAATGGAGTATTACTCAGCCGTTAAAAAGAATTCATTTGAATCAGTTCTGATGAGATGGATGAAACTGGAGCCGATTATACAGAGTGAAGTAAGCCAGAAAGAAAAACACCAATACAGTATACTAACACATATATATGGAATTTAGGAAGATGGCAATGACGACCCTGTATGCAAGACAGGGAAAGAGACACAGATGGGTATAACGGACTTTTGGACTCAGAGGGAGAGGGAGAGGGTGGGATGATTTGGGAGAATGACATTCTAACATGTATATTATCATGTGAATTGAATCGCCAGTCTATGTCTGACGCAGGATGCAGCATGCTTGGGGCTGGTGCATGGGGATGACCCAGAAAGATGTTATGGGGAGGGAGGTGGGAGGGGGGTTCATGTTTGGGAATGCATGTAAGAATTAAAGATTTTAAAATTTAAAAAATAAAAAACTAAAAAAAAAAAAAGAAAAAAAAGTTGGCTTAAAGTTCAACATTCAGAAAACTAAGATCATGGCATCCGGTCCCATCACTTCATGGCAAGAAGGTGGGGAAACAATGGAAATAGTGAGAGATTTTATTTCTGGGGGCTCCAAAATCACTGCAGATGGTGACTGCAGCCATGAAATTAAAAGACGCTTACTCTTTGGAAGAAAAGTTATGGCCAACCTAGACAGCATATTTAAAAGCAGGGACATTACTGTGTCAACAAAGGTCCATCTAGCCAAAGCTTTTTTTTTTTTTTTTTTCCAGTGGTCATGTATGGATGTGAGAGTTGGACTATAAAGAAAGCTGAACACCAAAGAATTGATGCTTTTAACTGTGGTGTTGGAGAAGATTCTTGAGAGTCCCCTGGAGATCCAACCAGTCCATCCTAAAGGAAATCAGTCCTTAATATTCATTGGAAGGACTGATGTTGAAGGTGAAACTCCAAAATTTTGGCTACCTGATGCAATGAACTGACTCTTTGGAAAAGACCCTGATGCTGGGAATGATTGAAGGTGGAGGAAAGAGATGAAGGAGGATGAGATGGTTGGATGGCATCACCAACTCAATGGACATTAGTTTGAGTAAGCTCCAGGAGTTGGTAATATTGGACAGGGAAGCCTGGCATGCTTCAGTCTATGGGGTCACAAAATGTTGCACAGGAGTGAGCGATTGAACTGAACTGAACTGAACTGAACTGAATAGAAAGTAACTTTCATGCAGGCCTGCATACTTATATATGAAAGCATGAACATCATAATCTTACCTTATAGGTAGAACTATAAAGGCAGTCAAATCAACTCGAGAAGCATGTTCAGGGAGTTAAGAGATTTTTAATTTATTTAATTGATACTGGAAGAATCTGGATACTGTGACTTGATTCATTGCTTTCACAGTCAGATTATCTTACCAACAGAAAAAATAATTATATTTCATATACTAATGCCCTTTTTCCCCTGCAAAGGTGTTCCAATGGCTTCAGTAACCCTGTCTACCTTCCATTTTTGAGTGCCAGTCATTACATTATTTGCACACTATTTCCCCCCATAAAATAATATAGGAAATATAAGACTAGGCTGATAGCTGATCTGTTTTCAAAACCTGTGTAACATCTAATGTTTCAATGGTCAACCAATATTCCTTCTCATTGGCATAGTTGTTATTTAGATAAGCAGAACAGCCAGTGGAATTTGACTTAAATATAAGATCTGGTTCTGTCACTTACTAACTGCATGGCCTAGTAAAAGGTACTTTAGTTCTATGAACCCCAAATTTCTTCTAGGAAAATAGAGGGAGAGGAATATATATATATATTTATTTGAAAAATATTGTATATCATATAAATATGAATATAAAATATATTATATAACATATTATATATATAACATATTATATAACATATTATAAATGTATTAATATTAACTATATTAATAGATTATATATAATTACATATATTATATATAATATATAACTTATAAATAATTCTAAATATATAATTCTAAATATAGCACTAAATTATATGTAAATATTATATAATTATATATAATTATATAAAACATCAATATATTATATATTTTAAGATATAATATTATTATATTATTATATAATCTATATATAGCATAATATAATATTTATGATATATATTATACTATATTAATATTATATATCATATATTTATATTTACATACATTAATATAATATATGATTATATAAATATATAAAATATTATTATATTAAATGAATAATTATATAGAATATACATTGTATATATTTCTATAGTATATTTATATTTTGTATATAGTATATAATAAAATTTACTATATTATATATAATATATTATACATATAAAATATAAATATAGTATATGATATTGCTATATTATAATAAATTTAATATTATATATTATGTATAAATAATATATGCATTATATATATTATTTTATTATATAATATAAAATATATAATTATGATAAATTATCATATAATTATTATAATATATGTGTTGTATATGTAAATATAATTATAATACAATATAAAATTATATTTATATTATATATATTATATGTATGCATAACATATATATACCATTATATTTTTCCAGTGGTCATGTATCGATGTCAGAGTTGGACTGTGAAGAAAACAGCACTGAAGAATTGATGCTTTTGAACTGTGATATTGGAGAAGATTCTTGAGAGTCCCTTGGACTGCAAGGAGATCCAACCAACCATTCTAAAGGAAATAAATCCTGGGTGTTCATTGGGAGGACTGATGCTAAAGCTGAAATGCCAATATTTTGGCCACTTCATGTGAAGAGTTGACTTATTGGAAAAGACCCTGATGCTGGGAGGGATTGGGGGCAGGAGAAGAAGGGGACGACAGAGGATGAGATGGCTGGATGGCATCACCGACTCGATGGACATGAGTTTGCATGAACTCCGGGAGTTGGTGATGGACAGGGAGGCCTGGCATGCTGGGATTCATGGGGTCACAAAGAGTTGGACACGCCTGAGTGACTGAACTGAACTGAACTGAATGTTATAATATTATTAATATTATAGTTTGGTATAAGATTATAATTATAATATAATTAATATTAACATATAGTTATACAATGTATTATTTATATATTAATTATATATTAAATAAATATAAATAATATACTATATATATAGTAGTGATCTTCCCTGTAACTCAGATGGTAAAGAATCTGCCTGCAATGCAGGAGACCTGGGTTCAATCTCTTGGTCAGTAAGATCCTCTGGAGAAGGAACTGGCAATCCACTCCAGTACTCTTGCCTGGAGAATCCCACAGATACAAGAGCCTGACAGGCTACAGTTTGTGGGGTTGCAAAGAGTTGAACACGACTAAACGAGTAACCCACATATATATACTACATAATATACAATTATATAGTGTATATAACATATATTATATTAATATATTATGTTAATATAATGATAAATATATGTAAATATAAAATAATATATAAAAATATATACACACTCACACACACATTCATGCTGTGTGTTGTGTTTAGTATATGTTAGAGTACAATTTTCAATAAAATGCATTTATATTATTGCAATAACAAAATCAACAACAAATAGTTCATTTCCAGTTCTTGAATCCATTCTGCCTTTTACAATTTATTTTGCATGTATCTAATTTGATACAATAAGTCCTGCTTTCTCAGTTTATCTTTCAAAGGAAAAGTCATCTCCTCCGTTCTAAGTCTGAAAGTCTCATTAAAAACAATTGACAATATACTGACAATAATTATTGGAATAACATCTATAATATATAATACATTTACCTGTTGAGAATGGCTAGAGGGGTGACAATTTTCTCCCCAAGGAAAAGGCAAGTTGTATCTCCTACTGACTCTTGCTAGAGTGAGAATAAATAAGACATAATTTTCCTAGTACATTTTTAAAGGGTCTTAAATTTCTACATAAATATGTTTAAGTAATTGTCATAGTCACTAACACCAAAATGATTTTGAAAACTTACAAAATCAGGCCAATTATTCTTCCCAGAAAATCGTCCATATTTTCAGGTGTATGCATGCATGCGGAATCACTTCAGTCGTGTCTGATGCTGTGCGACCCTATGGCCAATAGCCCACCAGGCTCTTCTGACAATGGGATTCTCCAGACAAGAATAATGGAGTAGCTTGCCATTTCTTCTCCAGGGGATCTTCCCAGTCCAGGGATCAAATCTGCATCTCTTACATCTCCAGCCTTGGCATGCGGGACTTTTACCACTAGAGCCACCTGGGAAGCCATTTGCAGATGACTCCCATTATAATCATAAGTGTAGTAGTGGGATGGAGAAATTCTCAGTAATGGAGTTCAGTTTAGCAAACAAAAGAACAAGAGACAATCTGGAAGCTAGTCATGGTACTATGAGTTTGTGCAAGCCAGTTCTTCCCTGTTATATAATCAGATGCTTGTCAGTTAGTATCAGATCTTTTTTAGAGCAACAGAAAGCAGAGAATCTCACCAAGCTTAAATATGAAGTATTTTATGACATCTCTAGATGAATCAAGTATTTTATTTGAATGAAAGTAACTTTCATTCTCAAGTTTATTACTGAAGCACCAAATTTATGGCAGTTATGTTTGGGTGATAAACTGGGCAGAAAAGATTATTTGCATGTATACTATACTACATGGTTTGAGATATATGTGTGTGTCTGCATGCATGCCAAGTTGCTTTAGTCATGTCCGATTCTTTGTGACCCTATGGACTGTAGCCAATCAGGCTCCTCTGTCCATAGGATTCTCCAGGCAACAATACTGGAGTGTGTTGCCATGCCCTCCTCCAAGGGATCTTTCTGACCCAAGGCTCGAACCTGTGTCTCCTGCAGCTCCTGCCTTGCAGGTGGATTTTTTACCACTGAGACCCTGAGGATGCCCCATATATATGTATATTTAAAAATATGTTCATACTATATTTTGATATTATATGTTGACAACTATGCCAATTACCATATTTACCCACTTTTTAGCTATATGAAAATGAGCCCAGATATTTTGGAATGAATTCCTAAGAAATAACATTAAATTGTTTGCGGACTATAAGTGAGCATTGTGCCTGAAGAACTATGGACAGAGGTATGTAACATTTTACAAAAGGTGGTGACCTTTTCAAAGAAACAGAAATGCAAGAAGGTAAAGTGGTGATCTGAGGAGGCCTTACAAATAGCTAAGAAAGGAAGAGAAGAACATGTACACCCATGGCTAATTCATGTCAACATATGGCAAAAACCACCACAATACTGTAAAGTAATTAGCCTCCAATTAAAATAAATTAATTAATTTTAAAAAAGAAGAGAAGCAAAAGGCAAAGGAGAAAGGGAAATATATGCCCAACTGAATATTGAGTTCCAGAGAATAGCAAGGAGAGATAAGAAAGTCTTCTTATGTGATCAATGCAAATAAATAGAGGGAAACAATAGGATGGGAAAGACTAGAGATCTCTTTAAGATGACTGGAGATACTAAGGGATTATTTCATGCAAGGACAGGCACAATAAAGGAAAGAAATTGTAAAGATCTAAAAGACACATAAGAGATTAAGAAGATGTAGTGATGATATACAGAAGAACTTTATTAAAAAAAAAAAAAAAAAGTCTTAACGACCCAGACAATCACAAGGGTGCAGTCACTCACCTTCAGCCAGACATCCTGGAGTGTGAAGTCAAATAGGCCTTAGGAAGTATTACTGTAAACAAAGATAGTGGATGTGATGGAATACCAGCTGAGCTATTTCAAACCCTAAGAGATGATGCTGTTAAAGTGCTGCACTCAATGTATCAGGAAATTTGGAAAACTCAGTAGTGGCTACAGGCCTGGAAAATGTCAGTTTTTATTCCAATCTCAAAGAAAGGCAATGCCAAAGAATGTTCAAAGTACTGTTCAGTTGCACTCATTTCACATGCTAGCAAGGTAATGCTCAAAATCCTTCAAGCTAGGCTTCAGCAGTACATGAACTGAGAACTTCCAGATGTACCATGTGGATTTAGAAAAGACATGGGAACTGAAGATCAAATCACCAACATCTGTTGGATCATAGAGTAAGCAAGGGAATTCCAGGGAAACATCTACTTCTGCATCTTTGACTGTGCCAAAGTCTTTGATTGTAAGGATCACAACAAACTATGGAAAATTCTAAAAGAGATGGAAAAAACAGACCATCTTACTTTTTTCTTGAGAAACCTGTATGCAGGTCAAGAAGCAACAGTTAGAACCAGATGTGGAACAATGGACTGGTTCAAAACTGAGAAGGGAGTACATCAGTGTTATTGTATATTGTTACTCTGCTTATTTAACTTATAAAGTACACCATGGAAAATGCATGTTCATTTATTTGTTGTTCTTGATGCAATATTTATATGGCATTATGTTCATTCATTTGTTGTACATAATGCATGAACCGAGGTGCCTAATGGGTTAGAGTCCATGAAGTCACAGAGTCAGATACAACTTAGCAACTAAACAACTGTATATACATACATACATACATACATAAATATATACATACATACATATATATAAATATATATACACACACACACACACACACACACATATATATATATATATATATATATATATATATATATATAGACAGAGAGAGAGAGAGAGGAGAGAGAGAGCTTTATTATCATATTTGTCATATGTGTGCATGCTATTAGGGAGGCTGAAAAGTCTCAAGATCTGTGGTGTGAAAGTCTAAGACCAGAAGAACTGATGATGTAAGTTTGAGTTTGAGTACAAAGGCAGGAGAAGACTAGTGAAGACCAAAGTCCCACCTGGAAGACCATCAGGCAGAGAGAGAGAAAGAGAGAGAGAATTCTTTCTTGATTAGTCTTTTATTGGATTCAGGCCTTCAGCATATTAAATGAGGTTCATCTATGTTGGTAAGAACAGTCTGCTTACATAGTTTACCAACTCAAATGCTAATATCATCCAAAAACATCCTCACAGACACATCAGAATAATGTTTAATCAGTAACTGAGGAACTTGGTGGGCCAAATTGACACATAAAGTCAATCATCACACGGTCCTTCTGTTTATTGTCTACTGGCCAGAACTTAGTGATAAAGAAAGATTTGTAAATTTGATCTTTAGCATGGAAAATTACATATCTAGACAAAAATCAGAGATATATGGTTGCAGACAAATTAGAAAACAGATAATGGGGCATATTTAGTAGGCTCTACTTCAAAAGAGTCCTAACACTAAAGGGTATAAAAGAGAGAGAGAAAAAAAAAAGGTTCTTAGATTAAATGAAACGAATTTAGTTCTCTGAACTATGGATAGTAATGTTATAGTAGACAGGTAACTAGGTATGAGCAGAGAAATTGAGACAAGATCTCGTGCCAGGAAATCACATGTCTTGTAAACAGTAGGGGTCCATAAGCAAACAAAGGAAAGCAGGAAACTTCAGATTGATTTAAGGCCACACATTTTGGATGATAAAGTTTCAAGTAGTAGACAAAGAAAAGTGGGAATCGCCTGAGTCCAAATTAACCTTCTGCTCATAGGCTAATAAGGCTAATGATAAGATTCTGTTTACAGATAAAAAGTGCTCATCTTGCATCCACACAATGACACTACTGATCTAAGCTAAATGGGGACAAAATTCAGGAAAATGAAGCTGGGATGAAAAATCAGGAAAGTTAGCCCCCAAACTCCTCTCTCTCCAGTGAATGTTCTGCCCCTTTATTTATATGCCACCATAACCAGCTTACCAAAGAGGCCTGGGGCAGCAGCTCTTCACCTGTCTGCCTGTTCTCCTGAGTGTTCCTTGCTTAAATAAACTTTCACTTTACTTTCTTAACCTCTCTGCTTTGTCTCTGATCTCTTTAATGGTGAAGAAAAAGAAAACCTCCAATTCACCAACAGTAATGTTATGCAAAATTTTAAATATCCATTGTTGTTCAGTTGCTAAATCCTGTCTGATTCTTAGCAATCCCATAGACTGTAGCATTCCAGGCTTCGCTGTCCTTTACTATCTCCTGGAGTTTGCTCTAACTCATGTCCATTGAGTCACTGATGCTATCTAACAATCTCATTCTCTGTCACCCTCTTCTCTTCCTGCCCTCAATCTTTCCCAGCATCAGGGTTTTTTCCAGTGATTAAGCCCTTCATATAAGGTGGCCAAAGTATTGGAGACTCAGCTTCATCATCAGTCCTTCCAGTGAATATTCTGGGTTGACTTCCTTTAGGATTGATTGGTTTGATCTCCTTGCTATCCAAGGGACTATCAAGAGTCTTCTCCAACACCACAGTTTGAAAGCATTGATTCTTCTGCACTCAGTCTTCTTTATGGTCCAATGCTCACATACATAAATAACTACTGGAAAAATCATAGCCTTGACAATATGGGCCTTTATTGGCAAAGTGATGTCTCTGCTTTTTAATATACAACCTGTGTTTGTCATTGTTTTCCTTCCAAGGAGCAAGCGTCTCTTAATTTCATAGCTGCATTAACCATCAGCAGTGATTTTGGAGACCATGAAAATAAATTCTGTCACTGTTCCACTATTTTTCCTTCTATTTACCATGAAGGGATGGGACTGAATGCCATGATCTTAGTATTATGAATGTTGAATTTTATGCCAGGGTTTTCACTCTCCTCTTTCACCCTCATCAAGAAGCTCTTTAGATCCTCTTCACTTTCTGCCATTAGAGTGATATTATCTGCATATCTAAGGTTGTTGATATTTCTCCCAGTTATCTTGATCCTGCTTGTGATTCATCCAGTTCACCATTTCTCATGATGCAATTTGCATATATGTTAAATAAGCAGAGTGACAATCTTACAGCCTTTAGGTAATCCTTTCCCTATTTTGAACTAGCCCACTGTTCCATGTCCCATTGTAACTATTGTTCTTGTCTTGCATACAGGTTTCTCAGGAGACAGGTAAGGTTGTCTGGTATTCTAATTTATTTAAGAATTTCCCACAGTTTGTTATGATCTAAAAAATCAAAGTCAAAATAATCATTCTTTTCAACATTGGTTGATATTCTGATATGCTGGGGTCCAGCCCCGATGGATCCAGGGAATTCGAAGCGGGGACGGTGTTGGCGTGAGAAAAACTTATTTATTAATATAAGATTAGATTAGGAAGAAATAGTGTAGTAGGAAAATTAAGTGGAAAGAAGAGGCTGATTAACTTGGGTTACTTGGAAAACCAATAAAGTTCCAGACAAGGAGCTTGCACCGTCTACGTTAGGCCACCGGCGCCCGTTTGAATATCGGAGAGTGCCCCGCCTTGGGCTCTCTCTCTTATGGATCTTAGAAGCCGGGACAAGTAAGTAGAGACACTGAGCCTCCACGTTCCAAGGGATCAGCCTGAAAAGGAGAGGGAGGGAGCAAGACAAAGAATTGACACGGGGGAGGCCAGGCTTGTGCAAAAACCCCCTCCAACTTTATTATTTAAAAGGTGTTTATATACCCTAAATTTTACATAATGGAAGATACAGAGTCAAGCAGGGGCAGCAGTCCTGACCCTTTCTGTATATCTTTTTTGTATACAAAAGGTCTCAGATGATTTACATTATCTTCTGGCCAGGAGGCTTGCTAACACTTTTTTGGCTCTCTTTCTTAATGAATGTTAATCTCATTTCCCCTGAAGTGTTTTTATTTAATCTGCATCTCCTTAAAGCACTAAAGTTACATCTCTATAGAACAAAGGTGCAGTGGGTTATAACAAAGAAGGTACTTAACTCAAAGATCTAATGTTGCTAATACCAGGTCCACTACTTGTTTTTCTATATACCAACTATATCTAAAAATAAAGGGTATGAAAATTTGGCAGCAAGTATTGGCTCAACAAATGAAACTTTTAATCAGTCCTATTCTAATGATTTTGACTCCTCAGAAGCCCCTATATTCCTAGGATGTTTTAAGCTTCCTGTGCCTCCTGCGGTCAGGAGGCCTCAAACAATCACATGTGCAGCTATTCGAGTCCTGCAGGCAGGCTAGAAAGCCATCAGAAGGGTTTTTGGATTGAAACACTCTTTCAAATGCAGACTACAGCCCTGAATTGACTTTTTCCAGAGAATGTCAGAAGAGTGGAAAAGCAGGCAGATTCTTATTTTTTGGGGGTGGATGCTCAGGAAATTCCAGGGGGAAAACCTGGGGTCTGATTAGCCTTGCCATCAGAGCTCTGCCGCATGACCTTGTCATGGGTGGAATTCCTTACGCTGGCTCCCAGCAGTAGTACAGTCAATGTTTAGTCATTCTGAACTAAATTTTTGAAAATTTCTACTATTTTTTATACTGTTCCCAGTGAATTTAAGATTCTTTCTTCATGATGAAAGAATCAGGAGATGAAGTAGAGAAGTGAAAAAAGTAAAGTGGAGTTTATTGAAGAAAAGATATGTTCTCAGAGGAAGGCTGGACAGACAGGTGAGGAGTTGTTGCCCCTGGTTCCTTTTGTTACCAAGTCCAAGCTCATTCTGCTTGCCACATGACAGGCCAATTATTCAATAGGTGAGGTATTGAGGTAAGGGATACGATTTTATTCAGAAAGCCCCAAAACCAAGAAGATGGCAGGCTACTATATCAAAATAATCATCTTAATGGGGTCTGGATGCCAGGTTGTTTTGTAGAGCATAGAGGAGGAAACAGTGAGGAATTAATGTAAAAAAGCCATAATTCTTGCAAATACCTCCTGGAATGCCCTGCCTAAACATGTTAATTGCTTCTTTCCTGCAGCCATCCATACGTGGACAGGGTCCTGAACAAAGGTACTTTGGTTTAACATTCAGGCAGAGAAGAGTTCTCTAAGGCAGGTCATTATGTAAGTTTATAACAACAACATTAATGAAAAGTAAAGTTTAAAATCAAAGAGACAGAACCAACATGGAGTTAAAATTACTATCTTCCCTGTCAGATGGTAAAGAATTTGCCTACAATGTGGGAGACCTGGGTTGGGAAGATCCTCTGGAGAAGGGAAAGGCAACACACCCCTTTCTTTGCCTGAAGATCCATGCACAGAGGATCCTGGTGACTACAGTCCATGGGTTTGCAAAGAATTGGACATGACTGAGAGACTAATGCTTTGTAACAATTCAGCAAGCCAGTTATAAGGGGCATACAAGTGAGGGGGCAGAATATTCACTGAAGTGAGAGGGGTTTGGAAGTCATGGTCCCCGATTTTCTTCCCAGCTCCATTTTTCTGAGGGGAAGATGGATTTTTGTCTTTGTTTAACTTAGATCAGAAGTGTAATGGCATGGATGCATGATGAATACATTTTGTCTGTAAGGTTAATCTTATTACAATGAGAGCAAAATGACCAAAATGTTACATTTGGAAGCAGAAAATTCTCACCTTTCCCACCTTTTTTTGTCGGCTACATGAACTCTTGTCACCTAAAATGTGTGGTCTCCAGTTAGTCTAAAGTTTCCTGCTTTCCTTTGTCTGCCTATAAACACTTACTGTTTACAAGATTTCCCGCCACCTGGTCCCTGCCCCCATTTCTCTGTTCATACCTAACTACCTGCTTGCTGTAACAGTGCTATTATTTGTAAGATATATTACATATGTCTTACTATTTTTAAAATGATAATGAAATGCTTAATTTTATATATGTTTATATATGTATGATATATTTTATATATTCATTATAATACATGGCAATGTCTTATATAGATACATTATAAGGTGTTTTATATATAATGTGTACTATAATGTGTATACAGTCCACCAGGCTCCTCTGCTTATGGAATTTTCCAGGCAAGAATAGTGGAATGAGGTACCATTTCCTACTCCAGGGGATCTCCTCAATCCAGGGATTGAATCCACTTCTCTTGCATCTTCTGCATTGACAGATTCTTTACCATTAGTGGCACCTGGGCAGTCCATAATATGTATTACAATGTATTATCATGTGTATATAATATATACGTGTAATATATATATGCAAAATAAGCACACTTTCAAGACATTTAGAAGAGAAAAAGCTCACAGATATAATGACATTAATAACTAACCAATTAAAAACCTGCAAGAAGATGAATACTGTTCTTTTAACACTCATCTAAATGTGCTCCTGACCTACCTTGTGTGCCCATTTTCAGCTAAGTAGGTTATTTTGGGCAGACAGTTAGCATATGACAAATGTGTACTATGAGCAATTTACTATTTGTGGAACTAACTGAAGAAACATAAAGGACTTCATTAAAAAAAAATAAAAAAGCCAGGCTTCCCTGTCTTTCTCTATTTCTTGGAGTTTTCTCAAACTCATGTTCACTGAATCAGTGATGCCATCCAACCATCGTATCCTCTGTCTCTCCCTTTATCTCTGTCCTCAGTCTTTTCCAGCATCAGGGTTTTTTCCAATGAGCTGGCTCTTTACATCAGGTGGCCAAAATATTGGGGCTTCAGCATCAGTTCTTCTCTGAATAGTGGTAAATGGATAAATATAAATATTTTGAAAATGTTTAAAATTTAAAATAAGCTAAAATATTGCATAAAATTCTACTTCCATATGGCCCATTGAAATTTCAATACTATCCATTGTCTGCTAGAGAATGTACTTTAGTTCTGTGTAAGTTTCAAAGCTATTTCTGGATCTAAGCTATAAGGCACAGGCTGAATCATTCGCAGTCCTTGAGACTTGGGTTGGGTCAAGGGCAAGGTATTCAGAGGAATTTCCAAGGATCTTATTTTAGTTCTACCTTTGTAAAAGATAAAAAATCATCTTAATAAAATATCTCAAGTAATAGGTAATATGTTAACTTTTACATCAATAACTCACTTGAAGGAAAATACAAATGCAAACAACCTTTGTGAGTACTTAAAATTAGTACTCTGGAATTAGTCCTGAGTTTAAACTCTAGTTTTGCTAATTGTTAATTTTGTGAATTGAATACATTTTTGCTCACAGCTTAATTTTTTTATCTCTAATATTAAGGTATGGAAGCTCAAAATACAGGATTCTTTTGACAGTTAAGGTAATACCAATAAACCCTTAAATACTATGCTTTACACTGTATACATATAAGTATAATTACTATTAATATACAGTCATATAAAAATAATATTTTGTTAAGACTTCACTTTAGTCCTTAATATAGTGGCAACCAAAAATAATAGTTGAATAAGTGAAGAAACGAACATACCATTGTTAGAAGAGGATGAGCGTAGAACCTCTATTTGGTTAGAAGGATCCTCTCAGGAACTAAAATAAAAAATTCTTAATTAAAAAAATGGGCTCAGTTATCATATTTTATTTTAACATATTTTATTTGACTTTTAAAGCAAGCACAATTTCAAAACATTTAGAAGAGAGAAAAGCTCACAGATATGATGACATCAATAACTAACTGATTAAAAGCCTGTAAGAAGATGAATACTGTTCTGTTAACATTCATCTAAATGTGCTCCTGACCTACCTTGTGTGCCCACTTTCATCTAAGTAGGTTATTCTGGGCAGACAGTTAGTATATGACAAATATGTACTATGAGCAATGTACTATTTGTGGAACTAACTGAACAAAGATGAAGGACTTTATAAAAAAAAAAAAGTAATCAGATGCTTCTGGGGTGTTTCAGGGGCCTAAACTTGAAATATTAATTAACACTTTAAAGAGCTACATTTTATTTTTAAATAAGCACAGAGGAAATACATCTCTGGTACTATATAAAGTCTTTTTCAACAACACATAATTTCATTTTGTTCATGTATTTGTGCTTTTCACACTTTATGAAATTTCCCAGTGAATGTATTATCATTAATCTTAATAGGTTCCTTGCACATGCTCTATTCTAGAGGTGCATAGGGAAGTTCCAAAGAATAAAAGCAAAGCATGTGGTCCACAGGCCTAAAGCTATGTGAATGACAATAACCAGAGTTTAAATGTTTAGCATTTATAAAACTGACCAGGGAATTCATTACCGAAATCATCAGAATAAATCTGGAAGTCACAAAAAATCCTGAAAAGGTGTCATTTTCCGGCCTTTAAAAATGCTATGTCATTCAGTGTGCCATATGATATTTTGTTATCACTTTCTTAGAGTTCAATTGGCTTAATCTGAGCAGAAAGATCCTGAGATGCATGCAGATTCAGAACAGGGTTGAAATGATGGAACTGTGTCTGAGGCAAAATTTTAAAATTTGCGCTTCTAAACTAACACAAAGGCTTCCTTGGTGGCTTAGTGGTTGAGAATCTGCCTGCCAATGTGGAAGTCATGGGTTTGATCTTTGTTTTGGAAAGATCCCCTGGAGAAGGAAATGAAAACCCACTTCAGTATTCTTGTCTGGGAAATTCCAAGGAAAGAGGAGCCTGGCATGCAATAATCCATGCGGTTGCAAAAGAGTCAGACATGACTTAATGCCTTAACAATAACAAAATTATTGTAAACCGACACATCTAAGTAAGTTTTATGGCCAAGACATTAAAAATGTGTTTTAGATAGACAGAAAATATTGCCTAGATATTCAGATTATACCAGAAAATTTTATTTGTACTCAGGTAATTCCCTGAAATAAAATTTATATTCTTCAGATGTGTATGAAAAATATATATACTATATTATATTTTATATATAATATAAAATATATTATATGTTATATTTGTTATAACGTACATGTGAAGAGTTGACTCATTGGAAAAGACTCTGATGCTAGGAGGGATTGGGGAAAGGAGGAGAAGGGGACGACAGAGGATGAGATGGCTGGGTAGCATCACCGACTCAATGGACATGAGTTTGAGTGATCTCTGGGAGTTGGTGATGGACAGGGAAGCCTGGTGTGCTGCAATTCATGGGGTCACAGAGAGTTGGACACGACTGAGCGACTGAACCGAATTGAACTGAACATGTTATATGTTATATATATTTTATAACATATATTATAATGTGTTATATTTATTATGTTTATATTATATTTAATATTTATTGTATAAAGTATATATATTTATCTGTCTTAGACATGTATATTATGTGTGTGTGTATATATATGTGTGTGTGTATATATATATATATATATATATAAAGAGCTAACGTTGAAGGATTAAAAAGCAATGTCACCATGAAAACTTGGCTGCCACCAGTCAATTACCCCTGTGGTAATTTCTGACACCTCCTGCTAAAAATCCCAAAGGTCAGAAGGATCATTCTATATTACTAGTAAGCCAACAGAGGATAATATGGTTGGATGGCATCACCAACTCATTGGACTTGAGTTTGAGAAAACTCAGGAAGTTTGGGATGGGCAGGGAAAGCTGGCATCCTGCAGTCCATTAGGTTGCTAAGAGTTGGACATGACAGAGCAACTGAACTGAACTGAACTGATGTTACTATTAAAAATGCATATGACTTAATGAACTGTCTTAATTCGTCTTAGATGCAAGGATTAAATGAGATAATGAACTGACTTCTTAGGGACTGGTTATTTTTAAGTCAGCCTCATGACTCCACAAATATATTTTGTATTCAAGACACAGCTCAAAAATTGAAATAAGAGAAAGAGTTGTGTATGTGCGTGTGTGCAAAGTCACTTCATGTCAGATTCTGTTCTTTCAATGACTTAACCTTTGTCTTAGCCCTTTCTAAAGCTGTGGATACATACTTTTATGGAAGTGATTCATTTATTGATTTCACTGATAAGGCATTGATATATAAATTCATTAATTTATGTGTGAATTGTATATATAATGTACATAATTTAGTACATGTCTGAAATATATATATATTGCATGTAAGGTCATATATATCTGAAATTTGTAAATATGCATTTATAATGTATGTATATTCAGACGTTTCTGACATAAATATATATTGCATGTAAGGTCATATATATCTGAAATATGTAAATATGCAGCATGTATATTCAGACATGTCTGAAATAAATATATGTATATATAATGTGTAGAATTTCATATATGTCTGAAATATATATATAATGCATACAATTTCATATATATCTGAAATTCTTATATGTGTATATATATATATATATAGTATATGAAATGAAGTGAAGTTGCTCAGTCGTGTCCATCTCTTTGTGACCCCATGGACTGTGGCCTACCAGGCTCCTCTGTTCATGGGATTTTCCAGGCAAGAATACTGGAGTGGGTTGCCATTTCCTTCTCCAGGAGATCTTCCTGATCCAGGGATTGAACCTGGATCTCCCTCATTGTAGGCAGACACGTTGCCATCTGAGCCACCAGGGAAACTTGTCTCTATATTATATATAATTTCACATATATATGAAATATTATATATATAATGTATATAATCCCATACATCTGTGAAATATTATATATATATATATAATTCCACACATGTCTCAAATAGACATACATATATACAATGCATATCATTTGATACATGTCTGAAATATATAATTTTTGCATGTCTGAAATATATATTTATGTAATGTATGTAATTTCAGACATGTCTGAATTAAATATATGCACATATATTGTATATAATTTCATACATATCTGAAATATTATGTGCATATAATGTATATAATTTTTCATGTCTGGTATATAATATGTATTTATATAATGTATATAGTTTAAGACATATCTGAAATAAATATATGCATATAAAATATATATAATTTCAGACATGTATGAAATTATATGTATGTATGTATATATATCATTTACACATAAATTAATAAATTTATTTATTGATGTCATCAGTGAAATCAATAAATGAATAATTCTCATAAAAGTATGTATTTACAGCTTAGAAAGGGCTAAGGCAAAGGTCCAGGTATTGAAAGAAATAGTTGAACATGACTAAAGTGACAACACACACACACACACACAACTCTCTTTTATTTCAATTTTTGAACTGTTTCTTGAATACAAATTATATTCATGGAATCAAAAGACTAATTTAAAAACTACCAATCCCTAAGATGTTCATTCATTATATCATTTAATCCTTGCATCTAAAATAATTATGTCAGTTCATTCAGCCATTATGCATTTTTATTAGTAAAATAGAATGAAGCAAACTTCCTTCTCAGGATCACAGTTAGACCACAGAGTTCTCTTAAAGGCAAAATGGCTTCCATATCTAGACCTCAACACATGAGTTTTTCTTTTACAATCTACATGCATGTGTGCTAAGTTGCTTCAGTCGTGTCTGACTCTTTGTGACCCTATGGACTGTAGTCTGCCAGTCTTCCTCTGTCCACAGGATTCTCCAGGAAAGAATACTGGCCTGGGTTGCCATGCCCTCCTCCAGTAAATCTTCCTGACCTAGGGATTGAAACTGCCTCCCTTACATCTTCTGTATTGGCAGGCGGATTTGCTACCATTAGTGCCACCTGGGAAGCTCATACGATCTTCATGGTGGTTTTCAACTGCTAAATTTCAGTAGTTTAGTCATATAATTAAAATAGCAATTAGTGAGATTTACAGGATTCCTGCAAAAATGGAAGACACCAAGTCTTTAAAAAATACATAGAACTTTCATCTCTGTATAGGTTTCCAGCTTTCAGATTTAGTTTAACAGCTTTTCTGTTTTGCTCTAGTGCTAAATGCAATTCTGAGTCATTTAAAAGAAAATGTAAATGGGCCCCTCTGCAAGGAAAATGTTCCTCAAAAGGGATTATGGGAAATAAAGTCATACATTTGATTTCTCTAAATTATTCTCCAAAAGCTAGTTAATATAAAAGTAAAGATTGGTCCAGATAGCTCTGTTTGGTTGACACGGCAACTCTCCAAATAACTATAACCATGAGCTGATGATTCATTATTATAGCCTGTGGGAGATTTAGTTTTCTTAAAGTAGAATATCATTTAAAAGTATATTAAACCAATTCAATCTTTCAAATTTAGGCCCACTCTAGGTACTTGTAGGAGAAAAGATAAAAGTGTAGTTACCTTTTAATGGAATGTTAGCTTACATAATAAGCCTTTAAAAATAATATATTTTATTTTTTAGAGCAGTATTAGGTTCAAAGCAAAACTGAGTGGAAAGCACAGAGATTTCCTATATACCTCTGGTCCCAAAATGTTCATAACCTCCCACATTATCAACATCCTTCACTAGAGTAGTACTTATTTTACAATTAATGAATGTACACTGAAATACCTTTACCATCCAGAGTCCATAGTTTATATTAAGGTCTACTTTAGGTCGTGTATATTTTATGTGTTTTGACAAATGCATTCATGATTATAGCATCATTCATAGTAGTTTTACTACCCTAAAAACCCTCTGTGCTTCAATAAGTATTAAAGTTTTAATAATTTTTTTCTCTAACTTCAAATTTTCTCAAGTAGTCACAAATTTCTTATTTTTCTGTGATTCTAGTTATGAGTAGGATACTTCTATAGGACTTGTACATGCCAGACTGGGTATCTGAGAAGCTGGTAATCCAGAAACATCAGTATGCAGAGACTAAAAGGAAAAAAAAAAAAAAAGAGAGAGAGAGAAAATTTTATTCTTTCTATACAAAGGACCAAGAAAAGAGGAAGCCAGACAAAAGAGAAAACTTTCAGGCAATGGCAACCCTACTCCAGATCAAAAACTGTAGAAAACATCCCACTCCCTCTAGCAAAGTCAAAGTAGAAATTTACATTTTCTTCCTGGAGGGTTTTACAGGCATCTCCTACCCCCTCATTCCTTCTTGATGGGAAAGAAGGAATGAAAATCCAGGAATTTCCTAACTTCTGAATCTCATTCCAAGGTGGTGTCAGTGTAGACTATGTGGGAAGCCTCGACTTTTAACTTGGCCTTACTCCACCAGTCCACCCCAAAGGAAATCAGTCCAGAATGTTCATTGGAAGGACTGAAACTCCAATACTTTGGCCATCTGATGCAAAGAACTGACTCACTGGAAAAGACCCTGATGCTGGGAAAGATTTAAGGAGGGAGGAGAAGGGGACAGCAGAGGATGAGATGCTTGGATTTCATCACCCACTCAATAGATATGAGTTTGAGTAAACTTCCTGGAGTTAGTGATGGACAAGGAGGCCTGGCATGCTACAGTCCATGGAGTCACAAAGAGTTGGACAAGACTGAGGGACTGAACTGAAGTGAACTGACTCTAACAGTAGGGGACCCCATCACTCCCCACTGGGTAATATCTGAGGAAACCTAGTGAAAAACTGGGCTTTTCACACCCATAAATAGTAATAAGGCCTGTCTGCCATGTCAGTTATCATCATGTAGGTAGGGAGCAGTAGCAAGATGTCCTCCCCATCACATATAGATTAGTATCAGTGTGAGCTAAACTTCTATCCCCACCCAATAGTAGAAGCACCACTCGTTCTCATGGTCAATAGAAATTTATTGAGAAACCTGGACTTTCGCTATCACCAGATAAAAACAGTGGGAGTCTCTAACTGGGAGGTGTCAGAGAAAGACTGTTAAAACACAAGAGTTATATATGATCTGTAGTTTGATAGCATAATACTCCAAATGCCAAATTTCAATCAGAATCACTCGTCATAACATGAAGCAGACATATTTCCACTAGAATGACAGAAGACAGTCAAAAGATACCAATACAGAGACACAGAGATTATATAGATATTAGAAAGATCTGATAAGAATTTTAAAACAGCCACCATAAAAATGCTGTAACAAGCAATTAGAAATATGATGAAAAAAGTGAAAAATAAAAATTAAAGAATGTGTAGAAACAAAAAAAATATAAAATACCATATATAATGACAAAAAAACAATACTTTGTTTAAATCTGTAGAAAGTTGGGAAAGATGACTGTACTAACTTGTAAATTATGAAAAAAATAAAAAGACCTAAATAAATGAAGAGACATAACTTTTCCATGAAAAAGAACATATAAACACTAAGTATGTTAATTCTCCTGAAAATTTATAATTATTTTAAAAGTGTAATATATAAATTCATATACATGAATATGCATATAATATGTTATGTTTATGAAAATTCCAGATAGAATTTTTATAAACATAGCCAAGATTATTCTAAACTTTATTTTAAAAAGTAAAAGCACTAGAATAGCTAAAACAACTTAGAAAAAGAAGAAAGTGAACAGAATAAGAAGCTTTTTAAGATATTATATTACTATAGTAATTAAGTTTGAGAAGTACTGGCAAAGAGATAGATCCATACACAGATAAATGGTCTAGAGGAGTGATTCTAGAAATAGACCACAAACAAGTATAACTGATTTTTCTACACAAATTATTTAATAGAAAGAAAATAACCTTTGAACCAAATGGTGCTGAAATCTTGGATACTCATAAGCATTTTATAAACAGAAATGAAATTAATTAATTAACCTTCATCAAATCTCACAACTCATAAAAGTTTACTCAAAACAAATAGCAAAATTTGGAGAATAGAATTTGATAAAATGTTTATACAACAAGTTAGGGAAAGATCTTTGGGGATGGAGTTTCGTGAGGATTTCTTAGACATAAATCCAAAAACATAATCCATAAGACAAAAAATGATTAACTGAAATTAACAAAAATTAAAACAAAATTTTCATCTACAAAAGATAGTTCAAGAGGAAAGAAACAGGTTATCAGTTCAGTCAGTCAGTTCAGTCTCTCAGTTGAGTCTGACTCTTTGCGACCCCATGGACTGCAACACGCCAGGCCTCCTTGTCCATCACCAACTACCAGAGTTTACTCAAACTCATGTCTATTGATTAGTGATGCCATACAACCATCCCATCCTCTGTCATCCCCTTCTCCCACCTTCAGTCTTCCCTAGCATCAGAGTCTTTCCCATTGAGTCAGTTCTTTGCATCAGGCAGCCAAACTTTTGGAGTTTCAGCTTTAGCATCAGTCTTTCCAAAGAACACCCAGAACTGATATCCTTTAGGATGGATTGGTTGGATCCTCTAGCTGTCCAAAGGATGCTCAAGAGTCTTACCCAGCACCACAGTTCAAAAGAACCAATTTTATGAAGCTCAGCTTTTTTTATAGTTCAATTCTCACAACCATGCATGACTACCAGAAAGACCATAGCTGTGATTAGATGGACCTTTGCTGGCAAAGTAATGACTATACTTTTTCATAGGCTGTCTAGGTTGGTCATAACTTTCCTTCCAAAGAGTAAGTATCTTTTAATTCCTTGGCTGCAGTCACAATCTGCAGTGATTTTGGAGCCCCAAAAAATAGAGTCTCGCATTGTTTCCACTGTTTCCCCATCTATTTACCATGAAGTGATGGGACCAGATGCCATGAACTTAGTTGTGTAAATGTTGAGTTTTAAGCCAAGTTTTTCACTCTCCTCTTTCACTTTCATCAAGAGGCTCTTTAGTTCTTCACTTTCTGCCATAAGGGTGGTGTAATCTACATATCTGAGGTTATTAATATTTCTCCTGGCAATTTTGATTCCAGCTTGTGTTTCATCCAGCCCAGCATTTCTCATGATGTACTCTGCATATAAGTTAAATAAGCAGGGTGACGATATACAGCCTTGACATACTCCTTTCCTGATTTGGAACCAGTCTGTTGTTCCATGTGCAGTTAACTGGATGCTTCCTGCATACAGGTTTCTCAGGAATCAGGTCAGGGGGTCTGATATTCCCATCTCCTTAAGAATTTTTCACAGTTTGTTGTGATCTGCAAAGTCAAAGGCTATGGGATATTCAATAAAGCAGAAGTACATGTTTTTCTGGACCTCTTTTGCTTTCTTGATAATCCAGTGAATGTTGGCAATTTGATCTCTGGTTCCTCTGCCTTTTCTAAATCCAGCTTGAACATCAGGAAGTTCACGATTCATGTATTGCTGAAGCCTGATTGGAGAATTTTGAGCATTACTTTAGTAGCATGTAAGATGAATGCAATTGTGTGGTAGTTTGAGCATTCTTTGGCATTGCCTTTCTTTGGGATTGGAATGAAAACTGACCTTCCCCAGTTCTGTGGCTACTGCTGAGCTTTCCAAATTTGCTGTCATATTGAGTGCAGCACTTTCACAGCATCATTTTTTAGGATGAAATAGTTCAACTTGAATTGCATCACCTTCACTGGCTTTGTTCATAGTGATGCTCCCTAATGCCCACTTGATTTAGCATTCCAGGATGTCTAGCTCTAGGTGAGTGATCACACCATTGTGGTTATCTGGGTCATGAAGATCTCTTTTTATAGTTCTTCTATGTATTCTTTCCACCTCTTCTTAATATCTTCTGGTTTTGTTAAGTCCATACCATTTCTGTCCTTTATTGTGCCCATCTTTGCATGAAATGTTCCATTGGTATCTCTAATTTTCTTGAAGATATCTCGTGTCTTTCCCACCCTATTGTTTTCCTTTATTTCTTTCAAGAGGATAAAAACAGGTTATATTCTTCAAGAAAATATTTGTAAATCATGCATCTCTCAAAGACACATCAAAAATAAAGAATTAAAACTTTCTATTGCAAAATATTCAAAAAATATAAGAAAAAAAGTAGAAAAAAATTAGAAAGGGAGGTTTCCACAAAGAAAATCAGTTCAGTTCAGTCTCTCAGTCAGACTTTGAAACACCATGGACTGCAGCCTGCCAGGCTTCCCTGTCCATCACCAACTCTTAGAGCTTGCTCAAACTCATTCTATCCAGTCAGTGATGGCATTTAATCATCTCAGCCTCTGTTGTCCCCTTCTCTCCCTGCTTTCAATTATTCCCAGCATCAGGGTCTCTTCTATTGAGTCAATTCTTCAAACCAGGTGACCAAATTATTGCAGCCTCAGGTTCAGCACCAGTCCTTCCAATGAATATTCAGGTCTGATTTCCTTTAGGATGGACTGGTTTTCTTTTCTTGCAGAACAAAGGACTCTCAAGAGGCTCCTCCAACACCACAGTTTGAAAGTATCAATTCTTTGGTGCTCAGCCTTCTTTATGGTCTAACTCTTCCCTCCATACATGACTACTGGAAAAACCATAACTTTGACTAGATGAAACTTTGTTGGCAAAATAATATCTCTGCCTTATAATATGCTAAGTTAGTTATAGCTTTTCTTCCAAGGAATGAGCATGTTTTAATTTCATGGCTTCAGTCACCATCTTCACTGATTTTAAAGCCTAAGAAAACAAATTCTGTCACTACTTCCATTTTTTTCCCCCATCTGTTTTCCATGAAGTGATGGGTTGGATACCATAACTTCATTTTTTGAGTGTTCAGTATTACACCAACTTTTGCATTCTCCTCTTTCACTTTCTTCAAGAGGATCTGCCAAGAGCCAGCACAAGGAGTCCCACCCGTGGCAAAGGTCATGAGGTTAAGGGGCCCATCAGACAAAGGCGAGTCAGGCCTTAAGGGAGCCTCGCTGGATCTGCTCATGCATCTGCCCCCAAACCAGAGTCTACCTGCCTTACTGCATTATGCTTTCACCTACTCTTCTGACATTAACTGGGGCTATCCCTGACCACCTTTCTCTGGAAAATTAACTTAGAGCTCCAGATAATAGTCTCCTGCATATAAAAGGAGTGTCTCAGGTCAAACCTCTCTGCTGGCAGACTAGCTTGTGTGACAGGATTATCTACAATCTTGCTACTACATACATGATTGTTTACAACCTCTCAACCATAAAGAGCACAGAGAGTTTGGAGTATTTTGAAAGTCTTAGCATAGGGTTTTTCTAAAGATAAAAATCATGTTGGTGAAGCGTTTCATTGCTGAGTTAATGATTGCCGACAGGCCTCCATATCCTTAGACACCTGGGAGTATGTTAATCAATGTAATTAGAATGTAGAAAAAGAAATACAGTAGTTTTGATGTTAGCAATACTAGACTTTTGAGTTAATGAATTTTCTCTTTGTTATAGATCACTGTACTCCTCTTTCTTTGTTATAAATCATTGTATCCTTGCTATGTAAGAATGTAACTTTGTCAATCTCTTAAGACTTAGTAGATCTTAAGGGGAAACAAGTTTTCTGATCGACTAACCTTTATCAATAGAAAGTAAGGTGGGGCCATATAATGTTGATGGGTCTCAGACCAGAAGATATTGTAAACAAATTTAAGACCCTTGTAAGAACAAAGATATTCTGAGAACACTGTCTTTAGATAAGGGTCGGAACAGCTGACCCTGTGTGACTCTGTTTCTTACATTTACCTCTATGTATAACGAAAAGTATGAAAGTGGACCTGGAAAATAAAGAAACGGACAAGTTCCTGGAAAGATCGATTTCCCCCTTGTGGTCTTTACTCTTTCTCTTCTTTTCTGGCTGAATTCCCATCTGGAGTGTGGGGGCTCACCATGTCTACTTACTTGCCCTGGCTTATAAGACCCACGCAAGAGGTAGCCCAAGGCGGGGCACCACCCACTATTCAAGCAGGTGCTGGAGGCCTACGTAGGTGGTGCAAACTCCTCATCTTAGAGTTTTATTGGTTTTCCGCGTAAACCAACTTATTCAGACTCTTTTCTCCACTAATATTTCCTACTACACTATCATTTTCTAATCTCTCTTTATATGTGTAGTTAAATAAATTATTTCCTAGGATGCCGACTCCATCCCCACTTCGAATTCCCTGGATCCACCAGGGCTGGACCCTGGCAAGGATCTTTAGTTCCTCTGCACTTTCTGCCATGAGGGTACTGTCATCTGCATATCTGAGGTTGTTGATATTTCTCCTGGCAATCTTGATTCCAGCTTTTGCTCCATCCAGCCCAATATTTTGCACGATGTACTCTGTATACAAGTTCAATAAGCAGGGTGACAATGTGTAACCTTGATGTACTCCTTCCCCAATTTGGAACCAGTCCTTTCCTTGTTCCAGGTGCACTTCTTCTAACTGTTGCTTTTTGATCTGCATACAGATTTCTCCATGGACAGGTAAGGTGATCTGTTATTCCAATTTCTCGAAAAATTTTCCACGATTTGTTGTGATCCATGCAGTCAATGACTTTACTGTAGTCATTGAAGCAGAAATAGATACTTTTCTGGAATTCTCTGATTTTTTTCTATGATCCAATAGGCATTGGTTATTTGCTCTATGGTTCCTCTGCCTTTTCTAAATCCAGTTTGAACATCTGGAAGTTCTCAGTTCATGTACTGTTAAACCCTCACTTGGAGAATTCTGAACATTACATTGCTAGTGTGAGATGACTGCAATTGTGCAGTAGTTTGAACATTCTTTGGCATTGACTTTCTTTGGGATTGCAATGAAAACGGACCTTTTCCAGTCCTGTGACCACTGCTGAGTTTTCCAAATTTGCTGGCATATTGAGTGCAGCACTTTCACAGCATCATCTTTTAGGATTTGAAACAGTTCAGCTGGAATTACATCACCTCCACTATATTTGTTCATAGTGATGCTTCCAACAGCCCACTTAACTTCATATTCCTGCATGTCTGGCTCTAGGTGAGTGATTACACCATTGTGATTATCTGGGTCATGAAGATCTTTTTTGTAAAATTCTTCTGGGTATTCTTTCCTCCTGTTCTTAATATATTCTACTTCTGTTAGGTCCATACAATTTCTTTCCTTTTTTGTGTCTGTCTTTGCATGAAATGTTCCCTTGGTACCTGTAATTTTCTTGAAGAGATCTCTAATCTTTCCCATTCTATTGTTTTCCTCCATTTCTTTGCATTGAATACTTAGGAAAGCCTTCTTATATGTCCTTCTTATTCTTTAGAACTCTACATTCAGATGGGTGTATTGTTCCTTTTCTCCTTTGCCTTTCACTTCTTTTCTCAGCTTTCTGTAAGGCCTCCTCAGACAACCATTTGCCGTTTTGCATTTCTTTTTCTTGGGAATGGTTTTGATCACCAGCTTCTGTACAGTGTTATGAACCTCTGTCCGTAGTTCTTCAGGTACTGTGTCTATTAGATCTAATCCCTTGAATCTATTTGTCACTTTCACTGCAAAATCATAAGGGTTTTTTATTTAGGTCATACCTTAATGACTTAGTGGTTTTCCCTACTTTCTTCAATTTAAGTCTGAATTTTGGAATAAGGAGCTAATAGCAAAGAGCATATTCATATGGAAAATAAACACACATGGGAATATATTTTAAAAAATTATGCAAGCTAAAGTTCAGTAGGAGATATTATTATACACCAATCAGAATGGCTAAAGGAAAAACAAAATGAACAGCAGAAATACTGCCAAGAATATAGATAAACTGAACCTGGCATACATGACTGGTGGGAATATAAAATGAAACAGTAAATGTGGCAAGTATTTAACTGTTTCTTTAAGCAATTATACTTATTCTAGAACCTAGCAGTTGCAATCTTGGACATTATTCCAAAGGAAAAAATAAAAAATAAAAGTATACACAAAACCTGCACTTCAATGTTCCTAGAAGCTTTATTTGTAAGAGCCAAAACCTGAAAACAGCTAAAATATTCCTCAAAAGGTAAATTGTTAAACACAGTCATGTATCTGTATCATGAAATACTACTCAGCAATAAAAAATACGTGAACTATAAATACACTCAGTGACTTGACTAGATTTCAAAAGGATTAGGCTGAGTGGAAAAAAAAAACTCAGAAGGTTATATACTGTGGATTTCTGTTTATGTAACAGTCTTGAGAAAATTACAAAAAAATGCTGAATAGGTTAAGATTTGTCAGGTTTAGGGGTAGTGGGAAGGGCTAGGAAAGGTATTATATAAGTTAGAGTGTAATGAGTGAGCTATGATGAAAGACATTCTGTATCTTGATTGATGTGATGTTTATAGGAACCTACACATGTGATTCAGTTCAGTTCAGTCAGTTGCTTCTGACTCTTTGTGACCCCATGGACTGCAGCACGCCGGGCTTCCCTGTCCATCACCAACTCCCGGAGCTTACTCAAACTCATGTCCATCGAGTCCGTGATACCATCCCACCATCTCATCTCACAGATTATTAATTGACATCTATCTGTCTATACATCAATCTATCATTTTTCTGGCTTTGACATTTTGCACTATACTTCTGTAAAAAATAACTATTACGAGAAAGTAGATAAAGAGTAGAGGAAATTTTTTTTTAGTTTATTTTTTTTATTGGTGGCTAATTACTTTACAATATTGTATTGGTTTTGCCATACATCAACATGAATCCACCACGGTGTACATGTGTTCCCAATCCTGAACCCCCTTCCCACCTTCCTCACCATACCATCCCTCTGGGTCATCCCACAGAGGGAAATTTTTGATGCTGTATTTGTAATTTGCTGTACATCTATCAGTGTTAGTCACTCAGTCATGTCTGACTCTTGGTAACCCCAGGGACTGTATTCCACCAGGTTCCTGTCTGTGGAATTTTCCAGGGAAGCATACTGGAGTGGGTTTCCATTTCTTTCTCCAGGGGATCTTCCCAACCCAGGGTTTGAACCCAGGTCTTCTACATTGCAGGCAGATCATTTACTGTCTGAGACACTAGGGAAGTCCCAAATGGTTGGTAGCCTCCAGGTTAAGGTGACCAAAGAAAGTGACCCGTACATGGATCAAATCTGCCACCATGGCATTATATTAGCACCACACTCTAACCAACTGAGCTAACTGGTTCCTAAAGAATGATTGTTTCAAAATGAAGAGTTTTTAAAAGTTTAAAACTTGTTCTAAAAATATTGGTTAGGAAATGTTGCACAGTTCAGTTCCCCTTCAAAAATTACAAAATATATTATTAAAGTACCCATTATGTTTAACAAAGAAAAAAAAATTATATTAACTTCAAATTTCCCAAATTTTTGATCAAAGAACATTTCTTCTATAACAAGAAAGTGTTGACTAGCATATAAATCCAAAGCACAAATGAAACGACACTTGGTTAGACAAAATTTTGTTTGGTTCTGGAAGTATGAAGAAACTGTATAGACGTGAGAAACACTGTTTTCTCTTTATTTGGTTACCAAAAACTGAATGGGGAATGGTGGAAAAGAAACATTTTAATCCATCTTTTACTTAAATTTAGAACAGACACTGGTTAAAAAGGCCCTTAGAAGGATTTTCAAGTCTAGACTGGGGTGGGAGGTGGGGGGAATGGCAGAAGCATGTGTGTTAGCATAGAGTATAGCATTATGCTATTCTGTTTTTAGGGAAGTGACGATTAGCAGCATTTTTGATTATGCATCATACTTCCTGAAAAAATTGGTTTTTCACCTTGCTATTTCTGTGATAAAATTCAATTCTTATATCCTCATTTCTACTTCCTATAAAAAAGCATAGCAGTTTTCCTTCCATGGTTTTCAAAGCCATTTTCCTTATAATGACTTCCTTTTAGACAAAAAGTCTATGTTGCTTGAAATGTCACATCTTCTTACATATAAAAGAGTGTTCCAGCTGCATAACTAGGTATAATTTTACAAAATCCATTAAAAAAATTTGGAGTCAAAATATTCCCAAATCCGGGGACAATTAAATCTTTTTTTTTAAATAGCAATTGCTTGAAATTAACATACCATCATAATTTTATAAATCATAATAAAATATAAAGTGATATATGAAAGAAACCTTTAAAAATCAGTTAATTTAATATGGATCTGCAAGTAAAATAAAAATATACAATCATATTTTTTACATCATTATAAAACATAATCAATAATTTAGATACAGTTTTCAAGACATTAAAAAGTTCGTACAAAGCCAAAATCAACTCATTGCTTTTGAAGAAAATATACAGCCATTAGACATGCTAGCCTAGGAAATATGCATCGTTTTTAGCATTTGCTTGTGTTACACAGGTTATGGATTTTAACAAATGTGTGACACGAAACTACCACAATAGTTTCACTACCCTAAAATACCTATATTCTCTGTGCATACACCTCCCTCATCTCCCTTATTCTTGGAAATCATGAATCATTTTGCTGTCTTCACAGATTTTACTTTTGCAGAAGATCATAGTGTTGAAATTATACTGCACGTAGCCTTTTCAGTTTGGCTTCTTCCACTGATTATGGCTTGATGCCTCATTTCTTTTTAGCACTGAATAATTTATCACTGTTGACATGTGAAGTTGTTTATTTAATCATTCACCTACCAAACAACATCTCTTTTCTGAAAGTTCTGGCAATTATGCAAAAAGCTTCTATGAATGTCTTTGTGCAGGATTTTGTGTGATCATGTTTTCTTTGCTCCTTTTTAGCTTTATTCATGTATGGATAAATAAAATCTGTATCCATTTAAGGTATAGAACTTGATGTATTAGTATTAATATATGTAAACACTGTGAAATGATCATACAACAAGTCCATCACGCACCCTTTTGTGTGTGGAGTGGAGTGAGGTAGTAAAAACACTTAGGATCTAATGTCTCAATAAATATCAATACAGGAAACAATACTGATAATAATCATACGCTTTACACTATCTCTCTGAAACATGATTATCTTACATAGAAAAAACATTTTTTACGTTGTCAACTTGTTTGGATAAATACCAAGAAGTAAGGCTGTTGAAATTTATGGGAAAAAATACAACTAGTTTTGTAAGAACCTAGTAATCTATTTTCCAAGTGGTTTTCCTGCATTCCCACCATAAGTGAATGAGAGGTCCTATTGCTCTACTTCTTTGTTAACCTAAAGTGTAATCAGCTCAGTTCCGTCACTCAGTCGTGTCCAATTCTTTGCAAAACCATGGACTGCAGCATGCCAGGTCTCCTTGTCCATCACCAACTCCTGGAGTTTACTCAAACTCATGTCCACTGAGTTGGTGATGCTATCCAACCATCTCATCCTCTGTCATCCCTTCCTCCTCCTACCTTCAATCATTCCAGTCTTTTCCAATGAGTCAGCTCTTTATATCAGGTGGCCAAAGTATTGGAGTTTCAGCTTCAACATCAGTCCTTCCAGTGGATATTCAGGACTGATTTCCTTTAAGATTGACTGGTTGGATATCCTTGCAGTCCAAGGGGCTCTGAAGAGTCTTCTCCAACACCACAGATCAAAAGAATCAATTCTTGGGACTCAGTTTTCTTTAAGGTCCAACTCACATCCATGCATGACTAATGGAAAAACCAAAGCTTTGACTAGACTGGCCTTTGTTGGCAAAGTAATGTCTCTGCATTTTAATACACTGTCTAGGTTGGTCATACCTTTCCTTCCAAAGAGTAAGCATCTTATAATTCCATGGTTGCAGTCACAATCTACAATGATTTTGGAGCCCCAAAATATAAAGTCAGCCACTGTTTCCACTGTTTCCCCATCTATTTCCCATGAAGTGATGGGACTGGATGCCATCATATTCAGTTCAGTTCAGTTCAGTGCAGTCACTCTGTCGTGTCCGACTCTTTGTGACCCCATGAATCGGAGCACGCCAGGTCTCCCTGTCCATCACCAACACCGGGAGTTCACTCAGATTCACGTCCATCAAGTCCGTGATGCCATCCAGCCATCTCATCCTCGGTCGTCCCCTTCTCCTCCTGCCCCAAATCCCTCCCAGCATCAGAGTCTTCTCCAATGAGTCAGCTCTTCACATGAGGTGGCCAAAGTACTGGAGCTTCAGTTTTAGCATCATTTCTTCCAAATAAATCCCAGGGTTGATCTCCTTCAGAATGGACTGGTTGGATCTCCTTGCAGTCCAAGGGACTCTCAAGAGTCTTCTCCAACACCACAGTTCAAATGCATCAATTCTTCAGCGCTCAGCCTTCTTCACAGTCCAACTCTCACATCCATACATGACCACAGGAAAAACCATAGCCTTGACTAGACAGACCTTAGTCGGCAAAGTAATGTCTCTGCTTTTGAATATATTATCTAGGTTGATCATAATTTTTCTTCCAAGGAGTAAGCGTCTTTTAATTTCATGGCTGCAGTCTTAGTTTTCTGAAACTTAATCTTTAACTTTTTCCCTCTTCTCTTTCATGTCTATCAAGAGGCTCTTTAGTTCTTCTTTTCTTTCTGCCCAAAAGGTGATATCATCTGCATATCTGAGGTTATTGATATTTCTCCTGGCAATCTTGATTCCGGCTTGTGCTTCCTCCAGCCCAGGGTTTCTCATGCTGTACTCTGCATATAAGTTAAATAAACAGGGTGGCAATTTACAACCTTGACGTACTCCTTTTCCTATTTGGAATAAAGCTATTGGTCCATGTCCAGTTCTAACTGTTGCTTCCTGACCTGCATACAGATTTCTCAAGGGGCAGGTCAGGTGGTCTATTATTCTCATCACTTTAAGAATTTTCCACTTTATTGTGATCCACACAGTCAAAGGCTTTGGCATAATCAATAAAGTAGAAGTACATGTTTTTCTGGAGTGCTCTTGCTTTGTTGATGATCCAGTGAATGTTGGCAATTTGATCTCTGGTTCCTCTGCCTTTTCTAAAACCAGCTTGAACATCTGGTGATTCATGGTTCAGGTACTGTTGAAGCCTGGCTTGGAGAATTTTGAGCATTACTTTACTAGTGGATGAGATGAGTGCAATTGTGCGGTATTTTGAGCATTCTTTGTCATTGCCTTTCTTTGGGATTGGAATGAAAACTGACCTTTTCCAGTCCTGTGGCACTGCTGAGTTTTCCAAATTTGCTGGCATATTGAGTGCAACACTTTTACAGAATCATCTTTTAAGATTTGAAATAGCTCAACTGGAATTCCACCACTTCTACTAGCTTTGTTTGTACTGATGCTGCCTAAGGCCCACTTGACTTCACATTCCAGGATATCTGGCTCTAGGTGAGTGATCACACTATCATGATTATCTAAGTCATGAAGATCATTTCTGTACAGTTATTCTGTGTATTCTTACCACCTCTTCTTAATATCTTCTGTTTCTGTTAAGTCCATACCATTTCTGTCCTTTATTGAGCCCATCTTTGCATGAAATGTTCCCTTGGTATCTCTAATTTTCTTGAAGAGATCTCTGGTTTTTACCATCTGTTGTTTTCCTCTATTTCTTTGTATTGATCACTGAGAAAGACTTTCTTATCTCTCCTTGCTTTTCTTTGGAACTCTGTATTCAAACAGGGATATATTTCCTTTTCTCCTTTGTTTTTGGCTTCTCTTCTTTTCACAGCTATTTGTAAGGCCTCCTCAGACAGCCATTTTGCCTTTTTGCATTTATTTTTCTTGTGGATGGTCTTGATCCCTGTTTCCTGTACAATGTCATAAACCTCTGCCCATAATTCTTCAGGCACTCTGTCTATCAGATCTTGTCCATTGAATCCATTTCTCACTTCCACTGTATAATCGTAAGGGACTTGATTTAGGTCGTACCTGAATGGTCTACTAGTTTCCCGACACTTTTCAATTTCAGTCTGAATTTGGCAATAAGGAGTTCATGATCTGGGCTGCAGTCAGTTTCTGGTCTTGTTTTTCCTAACCACAATGTGGAGATATAGAGCATCTCCACATTTGGCTGCAAAAAATATAATCAATCTGATTTCAGTGTTGACCATCTGGTGATGTCCATGAGTAGTCTTCTCTTGTGTTGTTGGAAGAGGGTGTTTGCTATGACCAGTGTGTTCTCTTGACAAAACTCCATTAGCCTTTGCCCTGCTTTATTCTGTACTCAGTGTTTTGGATTTTCACCCTCCCAATAGATGTGGAGAGTTAGTTCATTGCTTTAATTTTCAATTCCTTAATGATACATGATGCTGAACATTGTTTTTATATGCAATCTTTCTATTCATATATCTTTTTGGTTAAGTGCCTCTTAAATTATTTTGCCCATTTTAAGAGTTAGAATATTGATTTTCTTACTATTGAGTTTTAAAAGTTTTTTTTTTTTTCTTTTTAACGTTTTGACTATCAGTGCATCAGCAAATATACCATTTGCAGATATTTTCTGAAAGTTTCTGGCTTGTCTTCTCATTCTCTTGACTATTATTGCAATTTTATGAAGATATATCTGTGTATATTTAAGCAATTGGTAGGGAAAAAATCATAGAAAAATAAACCTTGTTTGCAAGATTAAGGTGAATGTTCGTGATTAAAATTATGCACTTTTTTTAAGGAAAGAAATATAAGCAATCTTAACCAATTAAGCTACCAAAGTCTACTTTTGAGACACTGTTATTTTTGTTTTCAAGTAGGAGTACATTTTTGAAATGCATATGGTGCTGCTTACTGAGTCAGGGTCTTGGTCCTGCTTATTATTTTTCATCTAATTTGTTATGATTTTCAAGAAGCTGGAGGTAATACTGATATCTTGATCCTGAAAAGGAGAGAGAAGATATTTGTTCCAAAGCTAATTCCAAAGTCTTTTCTAACACATAATTTCTTACACTTACGAGATTGGCACCCATTATGATTTATAAGACATCTTAGCATGTTCCTTTACTTTCAACACCAAATTTTGACTGCATTTTTTATATTAAAAAAGTATTATATTGCAATGACCTGTTTATAATAATTTTGTTTGGATATATAATAGGAAAAGAATATGGAACTCTAAGTAATTTGTTTTTGTTGTTGTTGTTGTTATTGTTGTTGTTCTATCAGATCCCATCACTTACTTATGTAACAGTAAAAATAAGAAGGCAGAGATAATGTCTTTTAATTTTTTTCCTTCCTATATGTTTTAGAAAATGACTATTTCTAACCCATGTCTTTCCTACTGGTGCTTGCTATTTTTCCCTGTTCTGTCCAGCATTGAATTTCTCATAATAGTTTCCTTCCCCCTCATTAGAATAATTTTACAATATGCATATCAGTTTCTCTGACTAGTGCCATATATTTCAATTATATTACTATTATATTTTCCATTTCTGTAGAGTTAATATTTCCAATTTGATATATAGCATATCATTCATATTTTGGCCAAGGTTACATTATAAATCTAGAAGTCAAAGTGTTAGAATATTATAGTTATATGATGTACACCAGTAAGTTTTTCTTCTGTGACAGTGAGATAGCATTGAAATGGATAAGTGATGGATAGACATCCAAATGGTTCCTGATTATAGAAGTATACAATTTTACCTTTCTTGTTAGTTCTACCAAATATTTATGAAATTTAATGGGTTCCTTGTGCTTATTTCATTTATTGTTTTTCTAGAAAAATTCAAATGCAGTTTCATATTTTCATAAAATAATAAAATATTATGCTCTAAATAGACTAAATGCTACATAAGTGAAAGAAGAAATTCTACATCACTAATTTCAATCCATATAAAATTAACATGGTGTCTAGGCATTATAATATTTTTTGGTACCCTCTGTGTTTAACAACTTAAAAAGCTTTCCAATGTTAGGTTATCCTCACACAAAACTTTTGTGGCAGACAGATGGCTAATTCAAAGTATGAGAAAAACAGGAAAGTTAAAAGTTTAACCGGAAACATTTAAAGAACCACTGGAAAATAATATCAAGTGATCCTATTCCATTTGTATGTTTTCTGTTAAAATATTTTCTTTAAAGTTTTGTTTATAGCACATCTACTCCTTGCTTTCTTTCTGCTCTGTCTCTACTCTTCTTTTGTTTACTCACGCACAGAGGAGGAAACAGTATTATAGAATGATGCCATGAGCATTGTTTTAGTAAGTTTCTAACGTCTTGGTAATGTTTCTAATTTTTTAACTGCTGTTCAAGTGTATTTAACATTAATATATAGGTTGTATAACACCCATTAAATAGCAAAAAAAAAAACAAAAAACCAATACTTTATCATGATGTACTTTTTTTTAGAGAAACTACAGTATGTGCATATACTGGCAATGCAAATGGTATTTCCTTTCTGTGTAATACTTTTCCATAATTTCCAAGTTTTCTACCATAAAACTCTATGGTTTAAGGTAATAAAATCAATTAACCATACTATTTTTCCTTTTTAGAATTGTCACTACAGACAATTTGCTATAGTCACCATAATCAAGAATGAATACACACACATCAGAATGAAAATTTACAGCATTTTATAACTATCTCTAAGTTCTTACTATAAACTTTTTTTGCACTGTTTTATTCTTTCAGTTCAGTTCAGTCACTCAGTCATGTCTGACTCTTTGTGACCCATGGCCTGCAGCACGCCAACATTCCTGTCTATTACGAACTCACGGAACTTTTTCAAACTCATACCCTTCGAGTCAGGGATGCCATCCAACAATCTCATCCTCTGTCATCCCCTTCTCCTCTAGCCTTCAATCTTTCCCAGCATCTGGAACTTTTCTAACAAGACAGTTTTTCCAATCAGGTGGCCAAAGTATTGGAGATTCAGCTTCAGCATCAGTCTTTCTGATGAATATTCAAGACTGAGTTCCTTTAGACTGGACTGGTTGAATCTCTTGCTGTCCAAGGGACTCTCAAGAGTCTTCTCCAACACCACAGTTCAAAAGCATCAATTTTGGGCACTCAGGTTTCTTTAATATCCAACTCACATAAAGGCATGACTAATGGAAAAACCATAGCTTGTGAGAAAACAAAAGTCTCTGTATTTTAATATGTTGCCAGGTTTGTAATAGCTTTCTTTCCAAGGAACAAGCATCTTTTAATTTCATGGCTTTACTCAACATTTGAAATGATTTTGGAGCCCCCCAAAATAGTCTATCACTGTTTCTATTGTTTCCCCATCTATTTGCCATGAAGTTATGGGACTAGATATTATGATCCTTGTTTTTTGAATGTTGAATTTTAAGCCAATTTTTTTTCACTCTCCTCTTTCACTTTCAAGAGGCTCTTGAGTACGTCTTAGCTTTCTGCCCTAAGGGCTGTGTCATCTGAATATATGAGGTTGTTGATATTTATCCTGGCAGTCTTGATTCCAGCTTGTGTTTCATCCAGTCCAGTATTTAGCCTGCTGTACTCTGCATATAAGCTAAAGAAGCAGAGTGACAATATATAGTCTTGGCGTACTCCTTTACCAATTTTTAACCAGTCCATTGTTCCATGTCCAGTTCTAGCTGTCCAGTGCTTCTTGACCTGTATACAGATTTCCCAGGAGGCAGTTAATGTGGTCTGGTATCCCCATCTCTTAATGAATTTTCTACAGTTTGCCGTGATCCACAAAATTAAAGGCTTTAGCATAGTCAGTGAAGTAGAAGTAGATGTTTTTCTGGAATTCTCTTGCTTTCTCCATGATCTAACAAATATTGGCAATTTGATCTCTGGTTCCTCTACCTTTTCCAAATCCAGGCTGAACATCACGAAGTTCTCAGTTAATGTACTTTTGAAGCCTAGCTTGGATAATTTTTAGCATTATTTTGCTAGCATGTGAGATCAGTGCAGTTGTGCAGTAATTTGACCACTCTTTGGCATTGCTTTTCTTTGGGATTTGAATGAAAACTGACCATTTCCAGTCCTTTGGTCACTGCTGAGTTTTCTAAATTTGCTGAAATATTGAGTGCAGCACTTTAGCAGTGGTATCTTTTAGAATATGAAATGGCTCAGCTGGAATTCCATCACCTCCACTCGCTTTGTTTGTAGTGATGCTTCCAAAAGCCCATTTGACTTCACATTCCATGACGTCTGGCTCTAGATGAGTGATCACACCATCATGTTTATCTGTGTCATGAAGATCTTTTTTGAATGGTTCTTCTTTTTTGAATAGAATACACAAGAAGTTCTTCTTTCCACCTCTTCTTATCTTCTAATTCTGTTAAGTCCGTACTATTTCTGTCTTTTATAGTGTCCACCTTTGCATGACATATTCCCTTGGTATCTCTAATTTTCTTGAAGAGATCTCTAGTCTTTCCCATTTGATTGTTTTCCTCTATTTCTTTGCGTTGATCACCAAGGGGGGCTTTCTTATCTCTTCTTGCTATTCTTTGGAACTTTGCATTCAGATGGATGCATCTTTCCTTTTCTCCTTTGCCTTTCACTTCTCTTTTTCTCAGGTTTTTGTAAGCCCTGCTCAGACAATGATTTTGCATATTTTGCATTTATTTCTCTTGGGGATGGTTTTCATCACAGTCTTTTGTACTTTAGGATGTCACTTTTAAAACTGAACAAACCACACAGTACAAAGTTAAAGCACATTAAACCAGGTTATACAAGCAAGGGCAAAAGATTAAGAGTTTGGTCACTATGTCTAAGTAGAGAAAAGAAGACAATCCTTTGGTATTTTTTGTCTAAGTATTTAATTTCCTGACTTCTGAAAATATTGCTGAAAAGCATAGCAGAAAATATTCCATTGCCAGACCTATTCAGTTGCATCCAAATAGGGTTGAAATGTGCAATCTCAATTGCTTTTTAAAGGAACATCCTGTTCAGATAATGGTTATGTACTCCACATTCATCTTCATGCAGGAAGAGGTTTATCATGACTCATTTATTTTCTTGGAGAAACTTGTCAACATCTCTATTTATATTAAGCTGAGATGAATAAAGAATCACATTTGTAATACAAAGGAGTTACAGCAGTTAGCAGTGCAGAGTTTGCAATCAAGCAGGTTAAATAATTTTCCTCTAGAAAGTACTATTAGGCTTTCAGTTCAATCTACTTCCACAGGATGAATCCTTATGTTCTCAATTGGTTGAAAGTGCATTTAGTTGTTTGGAAGACAGTTAGGGCAATGAACATCATGTTGTTGTACAGTCACTCAGTCGTTTCTGGCTCATTGCTACCACATGGACCAGGCTTCCCTGTCTTAATATCAACAAAATGATCTTGATTCATTTACAAGGGATACCATCCAACATTATAGTAATCCAAGTTTAGGTCTCAACCACTAATTCTGAAAAAGATGAGGTTGAATGGTTCCATGAAGACCTATAAGACCTATTAGAACTAACACCAAAAAAGATGTCCTTTTCATCCTAGGGGACTGGAATGCAAAAGTAGGAAAATCATGGGCAACATTCAGATCTCCCTTTTCTCATTAATCTTGAGGTTTAACATATCTCATCCACCAAAACAAAGAAGAAATTGTGAAGTCTAATTTCCTAGACTTCACCTTTTCTATGTTATTCACACAATAACCACAATCGCTTAGAATTGCCACCTAAAGCCTCCCTCTAGTTCTATACTTTTTGAGTTACATTCAGCCATATATTCAGTTTGTTCACAAAGATGCACTGGTCAGTCATATTTATCAAGACCAAACTTTTAGTTTGAGAAAGCAATGGCACCCCACTCCAGTACTCTTGCCTGGAAAACCCCATGGACGGAGGAGCCTGGTAAGCTCCAGTCCATGGAGTTGCTAAGAGTCGGGCACGACTGAGTGACTTCCCTTTCACTTTTCACTTTCATGCATGGGAGAAGAAAATGGCAACCCACTCCAGTATTCTTCCGTGGAGAATCCCAGGGACAGAGGAGCCTAGTGGGCTGTCATCTATGGGGTTGCACAGAGTCGAACACTACTGAAGAGACTTAGCAACAGCAGCAAACTTTTAGTACATAAGCTGCCGCATACTTTTCCCATGTCTGTAATTTCTCAACTCAGTTTTCCCCCATGTGTAAGGTGAATTAATTAGCATACAATGAGAGTCTCTTGTGGTCTATGCACCTCCCCCTCCACACCCCCCAGGCCCTCTCTTCTCTCTCACTGGGAAAAGTCTAAAAGTGGACTTCTACCTTATCAGGGAAAATGAAAGTGAAAGTCTCTCAGTGCGTCGGACTCTTTGCATCCCCATGGACTATATAGTCACTGGAACTCTCCAGGCCAGAATCCTGGAGTGGATAGCCTTTCACTTCGCCAGGGGATCTTCCCAACCCAAGGGTTAAACTCAGGTCTCCAGAACTGCAGGTGGATTCTTACCAGCTGAGACACAAGGAAACCCCTATCAGGGAAAAAGACTGAAAAACTGCACATCCAAGGACATTTCTGATATACAAGTGTGCAGAGGTGTTTTATTCTTTGCCAAGGACAATCTTACACTGCATAAATTTGAACATCAGTAAAGACAAGGAACATGTTGAATGTAATTAGAAAGTTCATATGAATTTGCTTAAATTTCTGTCCCACAAGAAGCCAAAAATGAAATAGTAAGAGAATCTAAATGCCCTGAGATGAAAAATAAAAGGAAAATACACTTTTCCTTAATTTCTCTTTTACTTTTCCAAAATCTTGATTGGAAAACTATGAACAATGAGACTTTACCATCTAAAAAGACTGTTATTTGAGGATATCTTTGAGAAAGATAATATCTATTTTAGAAATAATCATTCTAAAGTTGCTGATAGCTGGAGAGAAGGAATATAATAGAGAGGGACAGAGATATGGAAGAAACTTGCCTCAGCAACTTTGCTTCTTGAGCTGGAGACTGCTTCCTTTGGCTATTGAAGGATAGGATAATGAGCCAAGTATCCTCCTGGGATTCTGAAAGAGGATAGAAAGCCCGGAAGGAGTCTGGTCTTTATTAATGCATGTTGCTTCTTTTGTGATTTTTTTTTTTTCCTTGAATGGATCAAGTTTGACTGAGGTCACCTTATTTGCATGCAGAGAACACCAGGGACTGTTGAACTCATTAGGAAGGCCTTTGGGTATTTTTTCACCTCTTACAGGAGAATAGTAATGGTTGTTATGAGCTGAGGGCTCTCCGAAATGGAAGTTAGTTGCTGCATTAAAAAACAAACAAACAAACAACTAATTAAATGACTCACTGAGGGAGACCAAGAAGAAGAACACATGTGAACAGTTCTGACAGCATTAGAGTACAAATAGGAGTCGTCCAAATAAAAGAGATTAAAAGGGGGAAAGTTCAACTACTAACAGGTCATCTTTGTGAGATTTCTGAACCATGATATGAAGGGACTGGATGACACTTCCCAACATTCTCATAACTTTTGGCAATCTATTGCTTTCAGATAAGGTCCTCTTTATAAAGTCAATAGATAGTGATATAAGCAGTGGCTTATTAGAGGACAGAGTATTAAATCAGGAGGAGTAGACAAAAAGGGAAATAAAAATTATATAGCAATGGACTTCACTTGACCTCTGATTGATGCTATCATTGTGCAGTAGGCCATAGACTCAACAACCTAGAATTATTTCCCAGTAAACTTCAATATATTCTTCTAAAGCTGGGATGAAATAGACACTGTATGATAGAGCCCAATATCTGGTTTTAATATTTTGTTTGTCAACTCACATATCATAAAGTATCTCAATTTAGTCTCATATTCTTTATGCTCAAACCCAAGTTCCTGCATCTAACAATGTTCTGGGGTAAGAAGCCCCATGTGCTTTTTGCTGATGATGTTGTTGTTCAGTCACTAAGTTGTGTCTAATTCTTTGCCACCCAGTGGACTATATCACACCAGGCTTCCTGTCTTTCACTATCTCCCAGAGTTTGCTAAAATTCATGTCCATTGAGTTGGTAATGCTATCTAATCATCTTATCTTCTACAATCCTCCTCTCCTTTTACCTTCAATCTTTCTTAGTTCAAGAACAAGATGGCAGAGTAGAAGAATGTGCATTCATCTCCCCTGTGAGAACACCAAGATTGCAACTAGCTGCTGAACAGCTATCAACAGGAGAATGTTGGACCCCTCCCCCCAAAATTACCCTGCATCCAAGGGCAAAAGTGAAGCCAAAAAAAGAGGATAGGAGGGGCACAGTTGCATTTAAAATCAAATCTCAGACCTACCGTAGATGCTCAGAAGGCACAAACAAAACCTTGTGCCCACCAGGACGCAGGTAAAGAAGCAGTGACCTGCACAAGAGCCTGAGCTGGACCTGCCTATGAGTGACCAAGTGTCCCCTGTGGAGGCAAACGTCAGCAGTGACCTGCTGAGGTGACAGGGGCTCTGGCTGCAGGAGACCTGGGAGGCAGAGCATGTGGCATAAGTTCCTGTGGGAGATGTCATCATTAGCACAACCATAAAGCCACTGAGCAAGCTGAATAATGCTATGAACATCTGCAGTCAAAGATGGAGAAGCTGTATATAGTCGGCAAAAGCAAGAATGGGAGTTGTCTGTGGCTCAAATTCAGAACTAAATGGAAGCAAATAGGGAAAACCACTAGGTCACTCAGTTATGACCTATATCAAATCCCTTCCGATTATCCAGTGGAAATGACAAATAGATTCAGGGGGCTAGATCTGAGAGAATGCGTAAAGAACGGTGAACCAAGGTTCATGAAATTGTATAGGGGGTGGTGATTTAAATCATCCCCCAGAGGAAGAAATGAAAAAGGCAAAATGACTGTCTGAGGAAGCCTTGCAAATAGCTGAAAAAGAAGAGAAGTGAAAGGCAAAGAAGATAAGGAAAGATGTAAACATCTGAATGCAGAGTTCCAAAGAAGAACAAGGAGAAATAAGACAGCTTTTCTGAATGAACAATGCAAAGAAATAGAGGAAAACAACCGATGGGAAAGACTAGGGATCTCATCAAGAAAACTAGAGATGCCAAGGTAACATTTCATGCAAAGATGGGCTCAATGAAAGACAGAAACTGTATATCTAACAAAAGCAAAAGATATTAATAAAAGGTGGGAAAATACCCAGAAGAACTATAGAAAAAGATCATAATGATGCAGATAACCATGATAGTGTGATCACTCACCTAGAGCCAGACATCCTGGAATGTGAAGTTAAGTGGGCCTTAGGAAGCATCACTACGAACAAAACTGGTGGAGGTGACACAATTCCAGCTGAGTTATCTCAAATCCTAAAAAATGCTGCTGCTAAAGTGCTACACTCAATATGCCAGCAAATTTGGAAAACTCAGCAGTGACCAAAAGACTGGAAAAGGTAAATTTTCATTTGAATCTCAAAGAGGGGAAATGCTAAAGATAGTCAAACACCACAGGATTGCACTCATTCCACATGCTAGCAAAGTGTTGCTCAAAATTCTCCAAGCCAGACTTCAACAGTTTATGAACTGAGAACTTCCAGATGTTCAAGCTGGATTTAGAAAAGCCTGAAAAACTAGAGATCAAATTGCCAGCAACTGTTATATCATAGAAAAAGCAAGTCAGTTCAGAAAACATCTACTTCTATTTCATTGACTATATTAAAGCCTTTGTGGGGATCACAACAAACTGTGAACAATTTTTCAAGAGACGGGAATACCAGACCTTACCTGCCTCCTGAGAAACATGTATGCAGGTCAAGAAACAACAGTTAGAACCAGACATGGAGAAACAGACAGATTCCAAATTGGGAATGGAGTACGTCAAGGTTGTACATTGTCACCCTGCTTATTTAACATATATATAAAGTATATCAGTGAAATGCTGGGTTGGAAAAACATAAGTTGGAATCAAGATTGCAGGGTGAAATATCAATAACCTCAGATATGCAGATGATACCCTAATGGCAGAAAGCAAAGCGAGACTAAAGAGCCTCTTAATGAAGGTGAAAGAGGAGAGTGAAAAAGCTGTCTTAAAACTCAGCATTCAATAAACTAAGATCATGGCATCCAATCCCATCATTTCATGACAAATAGATGAGGGAACAATGGAAACTGTGACAGACTTTACTTTCTTGGGCTCCAAAATCACTGCAGATGGTGATTACAGCCACGAAATTAAAAGACACTTGTCTATTGGAAGAAAAGGTATGACAAATTTGACAAAATATTAAAATCAAAGACATTGCTTTGCCAACAAAGTTCTGTCTAGTCAAAGCTAAGGTTTTTAGAGTAGTCATGTATGTATGTTAAAGTTGGACCATAAAGAAGGCTGAGCGTCAAAGGATGATACATTGAAATGTGGTATTGAGAAGGCTCTTGAGAAGGAGACCAAACCAATCAATGCTAAAGGAAATCAATCCTGAATATTCATTAAAAGGACTTATGCTGAAGATGAAGCTCCAATAGTTTGGCCACCTTATACAAACAGCCAACTCATTAGAAAAGACCCTTATTGTGGGAAAGATTGAAGACAGGTGGAGAAGGGGATGACAGAGGATGAGTTGGCAGAATGGCATCACTGACTCAATGGACTTGAGTTTGAATAAGCTCCAGGAGATGGTGAAGGACAGGGAAGCCTGGCATGCTGCAATTCATGGATTCACAGAGTGATGTGACAGGTGACTGAAAAACAATAGAAAGGCTCTTTGAATCAGGCAGCCCAAGTATTGAAGCTTCAGCCTCAGCATCAGTACTTTCAATTAATAATCAGGGTTGATTTCCCCTAGGATTAACTGGTTTGATCTTCTTGTTGTCCAAGTGACTCTCAAGAGTCTTCCTCAAACCTCAAAAGCATCAATATTTTGGTGCTCAACCTGCTTTATGGTCTAACTCTCACATCCATACATGACTACTGGAAAAACCATAACTTTGACAATTAGTACCTTTGTTGGCAAAGTAATATCTCTCCTGTTTAATATGCTGTCTAGGTTTGTAATAGCTTTCCTTTCAATGTCTTTTAATTTCATGGTTGCAGACCATCAGCAGTGATTTGGGAACCTAAGAAAAGAAAATTTGTCACTGCTTCCGGGTTCCGGTTTTCCCCTTCAATTTGCCATGAAGTGATTGGACTGGAGGCCATGATCTTACTTTTTTGAATTTTTATTTTTAAACCAGCTTTTTCATTCTCCTTGCTGGGAGCCAGCAGCATGGGGAATCCAGCCTGTGGCAAAGGTCAGGAGGAAGGGGGCCTGACAAAACACAAAGGCAGGAGCAGGTCTCAGGGGTCCTCCCTGGATTTTCTCAAGCATCTACCCCCAGAATCAGAGTCTGCCTGCTTTACTGTGTTACGCTTTCCACCTACTCTTCTGACATGAAGAGGGGGCTGTCCCCCCACCACATTTTTCTGGCAAAAGTTAATTTAGAACTTTTAGATAATAAGTCTCCTGGGCATAATAAGAGTGTTTCAATCCAAAACCCCTCTGATGGCTTTCTAGCCTGCCTGCTGGACTCTTACAGCTGCACATGTGATTGTTTGTGACCTCCCAACTGCGAGAGGCAAAGGAAGCTTAAAATATCCTAGGAATGTAAGGGCTTCCAAGAAGTCAAAATCATTAGAATAGGACTGATTAAGGGTTTAATTGTTGAGCCAATACTTGCTGCCAAGTTTTCATATCTTTTATTTGTTGATATAGTTGATATGTAGAAAAAACAGGTAGTAGCCCTGGTAGTAGAAACATTACATGTTTGAGTTAAGTACTTTCTTTGTTATAACCCACTGCACCTTTGTTATACAGGAATGTAACTTTATTTAGTACTTTGAGGGTGATGCAGATTAAAGAAAAAACATTTCATAAGAAAATGAGTTTTCTGGTTGATAGATATTCATCGAGGAAAAGAGCCATAAAAATGTTAACAGGCCCCCTGGCCAGAAGATGATGTAAAACTACCTGAAACCTTCTGTATACGGGAAGGAATGATGCTAAAGCTGAAACCTCAGTACTTTGGCCACCTCATGTGAAGAGTTGACTCATTGGAAAAAACTCTGATGCTGGGCGGGATTGGGGGCAGGAGGAGAAGGGGACGACCAAGGATGAGATGGCTGGATGGCATCAGTGACTCAATGGATGTGAGTCTGAGTGAACTCCTCCGGGAGTTAGTGATGGACAGGGAAGCCTGGTGTGCTGCTATTCATGGGGTCACAAAGAGTCTGACACAACTGAGCGATTGAACTGAACTGAACTAAGACTCATGCGAGAGGGCACTGGTGGTCTACATAGACGGTGCAAACCCCTTGTCTCGGAGTTTTATTGGTTCTTCGTGTAAACCAAGTTATTCAGCCTCTTTTCTTCACTAATTTTCCTACTACACTATTATTTCCTAATCCCTCTTTATATCTCTAATAAATAAGTCTCTCCTCGCCGACTTCGTCCCTGCTTCGAATTCCCTGGATCCACCTGGCTGGATGCATAGCATTCCTCTTTCATCTTCACCAAGAGACTCTTGTTCATCTTCACTCTCTGCCATTAGATTGGTGTTATCTGCATATCTGAAGTTGTTGATATTTCTCCTGGCAATCTTGATTCCAGCTTGTGATTCATCCAGCCTGACATTTTGCATGAAGTACTCTGCATAGAAGTTAAATACACATGATGAAAATATACAGCCTTGTCCTCCTCCTTTCCAATTTTGAACCACTCAGCTGTTCCATGTAAGATTTTAACTCTTGTTTCTTGACCCACATGCAAGTTTCTCAGGAGACAGGTAAGGTGGTCTGCTTTTTCTCTCTCTCTAAGAATTTTCACAATTTATTGTGATTCAAACAGTCAATGAAGATAATTAGATGTTTTTCTGAAACCTCTTGCTTTCTTTATGATCCAAATGTTTGCAATCTGATCTCTGGTCTTTATGGCTTTTCCAAATCCACCTTGTACACCTGGAAGTTCTCAGTTCAAATATTGTTGAAGCCTAGTTTAAAGGATTTTGAGCATAGCCTCACTAGCATTTGATACGAATGCAATAATACAGTAGTTTGAATATTCTTGTCATTTACCTTTTTCGGGATTGAAATTAAAACTCATCTTTTCCAGTCCTTTGGCCACTGCTGAGTTTTCTAAATTGGCTCACATGTTGAATGCAGCACTTTAGCAGCATTATCTTTTAGCATTTCTTATAGCTCAGCTGGAATTCCATTATCTCTACTGTCTTCATTTGCAATAATGCTTCCTGAGGCCCACTCGACTTTACTCTCCAGGATGTCTGGATACAAGTGAGTTATCTCAACATCTTGGTTATCTAGGTCATTATCTTTATGGATATTTCTTCTGTGTATTCTTGTTAACTCTTTTTAATCTCTTCTGTTTCTGTTAGACCCTTACTCTTTCTGTGCTTTATCATGCCCATCCTTGCATAAAATATTCCCTTGATCTCTCCAACTTTCTCAGAGATCTTTAGTCTTTACAATCTACTGTTTTCCTCTACTTCTTTATATTGTACATTTAAGAAGACCTTCTTATCTCTCTTTGCTATTCTCTGGAACTCTACTTTCAGTTGTTTGTATTTTTCTCTTTCTCCCTTGCTTTTCACTTCTCTTCTTTCTGCAGCTATTTGTAAAGCCTCATCAGACACCCAGTTTTCCTTCTTGCATTTCTTTTTCTTGGGGATGATTTTGATCACTATTTCCTAAACAGTGTTAGGAACCTCTGTCTACAATTTTTCAGGCAGTGTGTCTACCAAATTTAGTCCCTTGAATTTTTTCATCATCTCCACTGTATAATCATAAGGAATTTGATTTAGACCATACCTACATGGCCAGTGGTTTTCCCTACTTTCTTCTATTTAAGCCTAAATTTTGCAACAAGGAACTGATGATCTGAGCCACAGCCACACAACAACAAAAACCTGTTAACATTTGCCCTGCTTCATTTTGTACTCCAAGGCCAAATTTGTCTCTTATTCTAGGTATATCTTGACATCCTCCCCAATGATGAAAAGGACATCTTTCTCATGTTTGTTACAGGAGATCTTGCAATTCTTCATGGAATTTGTCTATTGTAGCCTCTTTGGCATCAGTGATTTGGGCATGGACTTGGATTATTTTGATAGTGAATGGTTTGCATTGAAAATGAACTGATATCATTCTGTCATTTTAGAGATTACACTTAAGTACTGCATTTTGTACTATGAGGGTTACTCCATTTCTTCTAAGGGATTCTTGCCCAAAGTAGTAGATAGACTGGTCATCTGAATTAAATTTGCCCATTCCCATTCCTGCCCATTTTATTTTACTTATTCCTGTGATGTTGATGTTAACTTTTGCCACCTCTTTGATCACATCCAATTTACCTTGATTCATGGAACTAACGTTCCAGGTTTCTATGCAATATCTTTTTTTTACAACATTGGACTTTACTTTCACCACCAGACAGGCCAACACTGAACATCATTTCTGCCTTGGCTCATCTGCTTCCTTACTGCTGGAGCTATTAATAATTTCCTTCTGCGCCAGTAGCATATAGGACACCTGATCTAGGAAGCTTATCTTCATACTGTTCATGAGATTCTTGGGGCAAGAATACTGAAATGGATAGGCATTCCTTCCTTCAGTGGACCGCATATTGTCATAACTCTCTACTATGACCCATCCATCCTGGGTGGCCCTGCACTGAATGTCTCAAAGCTTCATTAAGGTATGCAAGCCTTTTTGCCCAGACAAGGCAGTGATCTATGCAGGGGTTTTCTCCTGTGACATTCTTCTAAGATTTCTTTCTCTTGCTTTATAGTTCAATATTTATTTTCTGCCCAGAATATCTCCCTTTTCAAAGTCTTGGGGATATCTCAGAGGCTTCTTCTTGGTTGTTTTCAATAACCCTAGCAGAAAAGATAAACATATCAACTTTTACATTGGTCACTTTCCTAAGCTGAGAGCTGCGGTCAGGAAGATGGGTATATCTTTTCCTTCCAATTTTTCTGTTATATGCGTTGGCTTTTATTCTGATATTGATTCCCAACATTTTAGGAGAAAATATTTCAGTGATGATGATGTTAACAGACTACCTTTGGTAGTTCAAAGGCTTCCTGTGGTGGTACAGCAGTAATGGCAAGATTCTAATGAAACAAACTGTCAGTTATAAATGGCATATATAGAATCTTTTGGTCTGGTATTTAAAGAATATTTCATCAAATGGGTGACAGTTCACAGGTTTAACACTGAATGTAGATGTCAGAAAGAAATGTACTACACCAGCTATTTAACTTGAAAGAAGAAATACAATAAAAGTTTCAATGTAATTCTTACCTTCTTAAAACTTGGCAATTTTTATAACTCAAGAAAAAAAGAATTTAATTAAAGATGGGGCCTGTGATGCCTACTAATATGTTCAAGGGCTTCTGTTAATTCCAGAACTACAAAAGGATATTTTTATTGACAAAAAGGTCATGCTTCTCTGGTAGGAGCTGGAGTTTGTGCCTCACTTTTTTTTTTTTTTTCTATAGATGGATAATCTAATTTTCTTTCACAGCTTGGGATCTGGGAAGGGAGGGCAGGAATATAAAGTAAATATATAATTTATATGCCAAACTGAGATACTTTAGATAGTGAAAAATTCATGCTTTTCTAGGAGGACATCAAAATAATGGGTTAACAAGACATGGTTATTAGTTCATACAGGAAATGGGAATGGGACCAGAACTGATATAATGAGAGTACATAGGAAGATTTCTTTGGGTTACAAGGCTGCTTCATAGCTTAATACCCCTTAAAATTGTGAAAGGTAAGTTTTCAGGCACTTTTAGAGGCTGTGAAAGAGACCATTCCAATATCCATGTCTCATTCTTATTCCAATATCCATCTCTCATTCTTTAATAATAATGGAATTTTCAATTAAGCACATGGCAGTCCGACTAAACTTTGCATTTTTTGTTTAATTAGTTTTCTTGTCAGCTCTCTTGCACTTAGCTTTGCCCAGATGATTAGGTTTTATACAAAGGGAAGTTAGTGAAATTTATGTGAGCTAGTTCTGGTTCATATACTTAAAAAGAATGAAATATACTCTCCCTTTTACCTTGTTCTGTTCCTTCAGAATGGAATGAAGGTAAGTTGACATAAGCTGAAGCAATCATTTTCAACCATGACAAGATGGAGCTAGCCTGGATCCCGGACACCCTGATGTATCAGCTTTGGAATACTTAATCTGAAACTGCTTAGCCTCTTAACTGAGACAGAAATAAAACTCTAGTTTGTTCAAGCCACTGATATTTGGACTTTATCCATCCACTCAGTGTGTATTCTGATTGATACAGGGTGCATTTGCTTTAGTCATCTCTCAGAGAGAGGTAGAACTCTGACCTAACTCCTTCCCTTCTGTACTTACTGGACTAAGTGAGAGGTGTCAGCCAATTTCAGCTCATTATCCAACAGAAAGCATACTTCATTAGAAGCTACTGATCATTTTCTGAACTGTACTCTTAAGTTTCTAGAAAAAAAATAGTAATAAAGAACCATTTGTGGCCATCTATAATTCAAATTTAACTACTTTAAGAACTGTTTACTCAATAACTTTCAGGTTTAGTTTATACCTCAGGGCTGAGTTTGATGTGGGAAAACAGCAACACTGTCACATCTTGAATATTGTCACCAAGAACTGAGTACCAACATGTCAAAGGCCAGCTCCTCTAGTATTTCTCTTGCTCTCAGTCCCAAGAAAGGAAGCAATCATGGTCTTAGCTGTGACTTATCCTTGAAAAATAATGGTGGCTCTTACAAGAGAAATCCTTTTAAACCTGAGCATCTTTACTAAACTAACAAATGGGGAGGCTGGGAATGTGAAAGGAAACCTCAGAATTGTAAAAAAGACACTGACCAGGAGTCAGATGACCATTGTTTCTGCTTTCATTTTCACATCTTACTTACTATGTGAACTTGAACATGAGAGGTTACTTCACACAGAGAATGCCTAAAAAGAAACTAGTTATCTGAAATATTTTAAGTACTCCTGAAGATAATACATAACATACACATTATTTGTGAATTAGGTTGTCAACTTGAAAAACATGGAAATTAAGAAGCTAACAGACATGAAATGCAGATTTGTATCTTTGTTACAATTAGATTTTAACAATAGATTATTCTACTTCTGAAGTGTTAAGTTTCCTGGCATAGGATGTTTCCAAAACAGAGGGCTGCATCAGAATCATCCTGGTATTCCTCTCAGAAAATACTTATCTGGAAAGAATATTAATAATAAAAATATTTAACTAGCTTTTTTAAAAAGAGCTTGTTGTTAACACCTATCTTTTAATATGCATTGTAATTCTCTTTGCAAGTTTAAGACAGCAATATGTCAATAGAGAGAAAGCAAGACTCTGAATGAAGTTGAAGATACACACGCACCTTCCCCTGAGATTGTTCAAAGGAGACATACACTCAGAAATCAATGGCAAAGACAAGAAAAGTACTTGATAGTTTGAATCAAACTTGAATCTGGATAAGAAAGCAAAGCCAAGGCCAGGTAGCCCTGAATAAGTGTGCTGCCTTTCGTTTTCCACTAAAGCCTGTCTCCCTACACAGCCTTCTTATTCCCTCAACAAAAGTCTCTAGATTATCAGCTTAAAGTCTTCACACATGGTAATGTAAGTTTGAGAAAAGAGAGGCAGTGGTTTAATAGGAGTTTACCCACTCCAGTAGTCTTGCCTGGAGAATCCCTTGGACAGAGGAGCCTGGTAGGCTGCAGAACATGGGGTTGTGTAGAGTTGGAAACGACTGAACGACTTCACTTTCACTTTTCAGTTCCATGCATTGGAGAAGGAAATGGCAACCCACTCCAGTGTTCTTGCCTGGAGAATCCCAGGGACGGGGCAGCCTGGTGGGCTGCCGTCTATGGGGTTGCACAGAGTCAGACATGACTGAAGTAACTTAGCAGCAGCAGCAGCAGTATCTCTCTGACCTCTTGACAGGATATTTGGAAGAGACCATCATGGGAAAATTCACAGATAAAAGGGAGCAGAATAAGGATTCACATAGATATACTGCATTAGGCCTGCTCTGTGTAGCTCCCTACTTCCAATGAGTTCTGATTCAGTTCATGGGCCTCATATCTAGAGCCCATGTTTTATCTCTCTCCATTCGTCTAGAACAGTTCTCTCAGAACGCAACACTACAGACTGCCCCTAGCAGAGTAATAATAATGAAGCCACTCCATTTAGAATCCTTTTAGTATTCACTTTAAAAGTGCCGTTGAAAGTCTGTGAAAAAGTGAGATGTTCAGAGGGAGACCTGAGAACCTGAAAGTTGTTTCTGAAGGAATGTTATCAGTGGATCAGCAGAATTTGACAACTGCTCACACATACCATTCAGTTGATCTTGGACAAATGAAGATGGCTTAGCCAAGACAAGCAAACCCAAGCATAATGTCATGGCTTCTATTAATAATTTGACTAGCACAATGAGTGGGGAAACTGACAATCTCTAATGAGAGTTGAAGACAGAAAACCCAAATGGCACAACAGATGTTGAGTTACATATATAAATTTATTTATAAAAATCTTAATGTGATAGGAATACTTTTGGCATTGGGAAAATAAGGAGAGTGGGTCTTAGAGTCAAGGTGAAGAAGCCCTTAGGCCAAACTCTGCCCAGACAGTCCATATACAATCAAGCTAAGAGAAAGCATTAAGGAATTGGATAAAGTATCATTTACAACTGTTAGAAATTGTGCTGCTGACTTCCAGAAGGAAAGGGAAACATGAGTCCCAACAGAGATGATACCAGATAAGAAATACCAGATGATAAATACTTCCAAATACTGGATTCTTAGTTGAAAAGGATAATTGATCATTCCCCAAAATAGACTCAGACAGAGAGCAAGGCATACTGGCTTCCTAATCAATATGTTATTTACATGTATAACACTCTCTTTTTTGAACTGGACTTTATGGAATATTCAGATCACAGAAAGTATTTTGTTGAAAAATTTTAGTCAAATTTGAGAAAATTAAGATGGTTTTCCTTCTTGTTATTATTACCATTGGGTATACATTATGTCATTATTAAACAGATTTTAATATATGGGACACATAATAAAATAAAATATAAGTACATTTACCCAGTTGATTTTAGTGGAGTGAAATATTCAGGCAAACCACCTAGAAAGTCAGAGAGTTACACTCATTTAAAAGACTGTTATCTGCAAAATCTCAAAGTCTTGTATTTGATTGTTTCATCTTATCCATTGATTTGGTTTAACTTTTTGGAAGTTGTTGTAACAATTTAGGTGATTTCTGTTTCTAGAATTTTTTTTTTTAAGCTAAGAGGGAAGTTGAGACCTATTTTTATTTTTAAGCATTAGTATTTAAGCAATCATGAGGAAAAAAATAATACCTGGATATGTAAAATTTGTTAACATTTTCTGAGATGGTTAAGCCTGATATAAAATAGTAAATAAGGAAATCAGTGAATAAATAAATCAATACTCCTAAGTTTGGGAGAAGGCACTAGCATAAATATATGCCTTAATATGATATGATATCAGTGTAAATTGATATATCAAAGAAAGCAAAAAAGAGGAAATTACTTCTTACATTAGAACAAAATCAAAAGAAATAGGATTAAATTGGAACATGAATGTGAAATTCTGGCTCTTTTGAAGAAAAAGAAAATTTAATCTCAGAAATGGTTGATATACCACACTTCATTCTACCCTGAATGTCATGTAAAACATTATAACAAATGTCTGAACAGGTATTTGATAATAAATCCACAACTGGAATATTTTTGTCTCTATTACTAGTCTCTACATAAAGAAATCAAAGTTCCTTGCAGGTTGGCTACTTCCATGTTTGAGGTAGGGAAAATAAGTATCATCCAGGAAATCTTTATGTTTAAAAAAGAGTTTCTATCAAAGAGGTTTTAGAGATAGTTAGCGAAACTATTTAAAAGAAAACAAAATATATGTACGTATATTAGGTTGCTAATTGTCAGAATGTGTTATCATTAACACACACACACAAGCACAAATAGTCAAAACAATAACTTCAGTTATTCAAATGTAAACCTTCAAGGTATGTAAATGTCTAAATGTCCATAGAAGTTTTCAAAGAAGGTAGATGTAAAGTTTATATATTTACATAAATGTATAAAGTTAATCATTTCTGCCATTATAGTTCAAAAATATTTATTTAATTCTTTAAGTTATAGTCAGTTCATTATTTATTTTGAAAAATGCATTTTTATAACTGGTTTATGTAAATTAGAATCTAAATCAGGCATACTCTTTGTATCTGGGTATTTTGAAGTTTTTTATAAATTCTTCTTTGATTTAGAACAGCCCCTCTCCTTTTAAAGTACTCCCTTTAGATAGAGTTTTAATATAAATGGATATTGAACTTTGTCTAAAGCTTTTCTCATATTTATTGAATTGATCATATAATGTGTATATTAAATTTACTAATGTGATGTATCACATAAATTCATTTGTAGATATTTCAGAATCCTTCTATTGCTGGGATAAATCTCACTTGATAAAGGTATATGATCCTTTTAATGTATTGTTAGATTTGGTTTGATAATAATTTGTTGAGGATTTTGCATCTATATTCTTCAAATATATTGGCCTGTTATTTTACTTTTTTATGATATCTTGTCTGGTTTTGGTATCAGGGTAATGCTGACATAGTTGAATGAATTTGGAAGTGTTCATTATTTAACAATATTTTGGAATAGCTTGAGAAGAATGATGTTAATTTATCTCCAATTGTTTAATATAATTAAACTGTGAAGCCATCTGGTTCTAGATTTTTGTATTTTGGAAGTTTTTAAATTACTGATTCAATACCATTACTTGTAATTGTGGTTTTTTCATATTTTCTATTTCTCCCTGGTTCACTCTTGGGAAAGTAAACATTTCTAAAAGCATTTATTGTTGGTTGTCATTTTATTGGGAGATAGCTGTTCATAATAGTCTCTTAAATCAACTTCTGGGGTGTTAGATGTAACTTCTTTTGTATTTCTGATTTTATTGCTGTGAGCCCCCTTTCTTTCTTTCTTCATTTTTCAGCTAAATGTTCATCTATTTTATCTTGTCAAATGACAGTTTCATTGACAATTTCTATTGTTTTTAGTTGCCTTTTCATGTATTTCTCCTCTGATTTTTATTTCTTTCTTCTACCAGATTCCCTGGTGACTCAGAAGGTAAAGCATCCATCTGTAATGCAGGAGACCTGGTTCCACTCCATGGGTAGGGAAGATCCCCTGGAGAAGGAAATGACAACCCACTCCAGTACTCTTGCCTGGAAAATCCCATGGACAGAGGAGCCTGGTAGGCTAGGTCCATGGGGTCACAAATAGACTGAGAGATTTCATTTTCACTTTTTCCTTCTAACTTTGGATACTGTTTTTATCTAATTAGTCTAGGTGTAAGGATAGGTCGTTTGTTCAATGTTATCTTGCTTCCTGAGGTGTGCTTATGTCACTATAAAGTTTCCTCTTAGGAGACACACTGTTTTCCTAGGCCAAATAGAACTTGGATTGTTTTCTTTTCATTTTTCTCCAGGTATTATCTCCTCTTTAGTTTTCTTCAGTGATCTATTGATAGTTTAAGTAGCATAATGTTTAGCCTCCACATATTTGTGATTTTTGAATTACTTTTCTTATAATCAACTTATAGTCTTAGACGCTTACACCTTGGAAGAAAAGTTATGACCAACCTAGATAGTATATTCAAAAGCAGAGACACTACTTTGCTGACTAAGGTCCATCTAGTCAAGGCTATGGTTTTTCCTGTGGTCATGTATGGATGTGAGAGTTGGACTGTGAAGAAGGCTGAGCGCCGAAAAATTGATGCTTTTGAACTGTGGTGTTGGAGAAGAGTCTTGAGAGTCCCTTGGACTTCAAGGAGATCCAACCAGTCCTTTCTGAAGGAGATCAACCCTGGGATTTCTTTGGAGGGAATGATGCTAAAGCTGAAACTCCAGTACTTTGACCACCTCATGCGAAGAGTTGACTCATTGGAAAAGACTCTGATGCTGGGAGAAATTGGGGGCAGGAGGAGAAGGGGATGACTGAGAATGAGATGACTGGATGGCATCACGGACTCGGACGTGAGTCTGAGTGAACTCCGGGAGATGGTGATGGACAGGGAGGCCTGGGTGCTGCGATTCATGGGGTCGCAAAGAGTCTGACATGACTGAGTGACTGAACTGAACTGAACTGAGCCTTATAGTTGGCAAAGTACTTGATCTGATTAAATATTAAATTTGTCAAGGTTTGTTTTGCAGCCTAAAGTGATTTATCATGGAGGATGCTCTATGTTCACATTATAAAAATATGTATTCTGGTGCTTTTGCATGGAGTATTCTATATATATCTACTAAATTCATCTGGTTTAATGTAACTTTTGATTTTCTTTTTTTTTTTCTTCTCTTTTTTTAAGTGAATTTCTGTATTGTTGATCTGTCTATTGATAAAAGTAGATTGTTAAATTCCATTAATATTATTGCATTACTGTTAGTTTCTTCCTTTATGTCTATTAATATTTGTTTTATGTATTTTAGTGCTTCTTTGTTTGCTGCATATATATTTATATTAGTTCTATCATCTTCTTGAAGATGTATCTTAATCGTTGTATAATGCCCTTCTTTATCTCTTGTAACAGTTTTTTTTTTTTTTTTAATGTCTATTTTCTTTGGGATAAGTATTGCTACTCCAGCTTTCTCTCAGTTTCAATCTGCATGAAATATCCTTTTTCATTATTTTTCTCTCATTTTGCCTATGTTTGTAGATCTGAAGTGAGTCTCTTGTAGGCAGTGAATATATAGATGTTTTATATCCATTGAGTCACTTTATATTTTTTGAATGGATCATTTGGTCCCTCTACATTTGAGGTAATTATTGATATTTATCCTTTTATTGTTATTTTGACAATTGTTTGGGGGTTGTTTTCTTAGCTATTTTTTGTTCTTTTGTTTTATTATCTTGTGATTTGATGAATCTTTTGGGTTATGTTTAGATTTCTTTTTCATTTTTGTGTGGGTATCTATTTTAGATTATTGGTATATAATACGTACCACATATATAGTTTTTTTTAAGTTGCCTTTCTCTTACTTTATAGCACATTTTAACAGTCCTACATTTGTACTCTCCTCCACTCCTGATTACTGTTTTTGGTAACATATTTTACATTTAATTGTTTTGTGTCTCCCTTAATTTCTTACTCTGGATATCAATGATTTAGCTACTTTTGGCCTAATAGCTTTTTGTGAATGATTTTCTACATTTACTATATGTTTGCCTCTTTCAGTATAGGATAAATGGTCTGGGGTGTTCCAAAACTTCTGTTGTTCTGCTAGTTGTCAGGGCCAGGGCCCAACTCATCCCAAGGCAGGATCTGGCCTGCTAAATATCAGGCTGAGTCAGCAGCCTGCAGGTTTGTGGTTTTCTTGAGTCTGTTGTTTGCCTCTGTTGGGTGAAGCTCATCTGGAAGCTATAGCAGGTTCCCTGGGAAGGGGGGGCAGGACCTATGGCTCATGAGACTCTGAGACTGGTGCCTGCCCAACAGTGCATGGAACTGGGTCTTGAGCCCTCTGGTAAGCAGAGGCAACTGTTGACTCTGGGGTCTTAAGTCATCCTGCTTAATGATGCAGTGGGGCTGTATCCTTGCCCAATTAAATTTTTATGCTGAGACATTCTAGCACTGGCACCTACAGGCTGTTGGGTGGGGCCAGATCTTGCTGTTAATAAGCTAGAGGGAGGATTACACAATGGCACTTGTTAGCTCCAGTGTTCACTTGGTAGAAGGTGCTGTCAGAAATAACACCAACCAACGTCTAATTCTCACAGTGACCAGCAGTCTACTCCTGCTTTTCCAGATGACTCTTGAAGATCAAGAGGTAGGTCTGATATGGATTCCTCTCAGATTACTCTTTCTGCTCTGGTTCCCAAAGCATGTGAGATTTTGTGTGCATCCTTTAAGTGAAATCTCTGTTTCCCTGAGCCCCCTGGGACTCTCAAAAGTAAGCCTGTTTGCCGTCAAAGGCAAACACTCTGGCAGCTCCTCTTCCGAATGCAGGACCCCCAACTGACACCACCCTGGGGCTCAGATTTCTAACAACTTTTGGAGAAACTCTGCAGTGTAGTTTTTCTCCTTCTTGTTGGTCACTTCCCTGGATATATCAGTTCCCTGGTGGCTCAGAGGTTAAAGCGTCCTCCTCCAATGTGGGAGACCTGGGTTCGATCCCTGGGTCAGGGAAGATCCCCTGGAGAAGGAAATGGCAATCCACTCCAGTATTCTTGCCTGGAGAATCCCATGGACGGTGGAGCCTGGTAGGCTACAGTCGACAGGGTCGCAGAGTTGGACACGACTGAGCGACTTCACTTTCATTTAGTCCCTGGATATATAAGACTTTTGCAAGTGTATCCCTCCTACCCAATTTATGGTAGCTTCTTTATATCACAATTTTTAGATATTTTTGGTAGGTTCTGTTTCTTTTCATGAATGATTATTTTGCAGATAATTGTGATTTTGGTGTGCCCATAAGAAAAAGTGATCTCAGGGTCTTACTCCCTGCCATCATATCTTACTTCTACACTTGAATCTCTAGTAAATTTAAAGGTCTTATGGAGAAGAACCAAGGCATGAAAGCTTACTGTCAGCCAGCACCTATAATATTCTATTTGAATTTTTATGCTTTGTTTTAAAGTCTACATTTTCTGATATAAGAATTGCTTTAACTTCCATTTGGATAGAATACTTTTTTTCTATTCCCTCACTAATAATCTTTCTGTTTCTCTTGATCTTAAGCGAGTCTTTTGTAGGCAGAATGTAGAAAATGTTTTTGTTTGCTTTTTGTTTTTTTTTCCTTGTGAATTACCTGTGGTTTTGTTTGGAGCATTTATTCCATTGACATTTAAAACAGGTTGTTGTTGGTTTTTTTTTCACTTTGCCAAGTTTTTATTTTTATTTTTTTATTTTAATTTTACTTTATTTTACTTTACAATACTGTACTACTTGTTTGCTGATTATTTATGTAACTCTTCTCTATATTTTTCTTCTCGTTTTAATCTCTTCCCTTGTGGTTTATTTTCTTTAATATTATTTGTTTATATTACTAGTATGTTATGTTTATATTACTATTATGTTATTACTAAAATATTATGTTTATATTATATCAACTTTGTGTATATATTATAGCCTTTTGATTTGTGGTTACATTTCAGTTCATAAATGTTTATTTGTAACTATACTTGTTTTAAACTAGGAGTCATTTTATTTCATTCTTCAGGTTCAGATAGTTTTCTGCCGTAATTTTATCAAACATATTTTCAATGTTCTTCTTTCTCTCGGGACTCTATAATATGTATTAGCATGCTTGATGTTATCCCAGTGGTTCCATAAACTATTATCTTTTAAAAAAAATTTCTTTTTGTTATTTTTATTAGGTGTTTTCCACTATTTTACCTTCCAGATCTCTTATGAGTACATGTGTATTATTAAGGCTGTTATATTCTTCTGTTTTATTTTTTTGTTTTAATTATTGTGTTATTCAGCTCTGAATGCATTTATTTTTATATTTTTTAATTCTGTCTTTAAACCCTGTGTTTATCTGTCCTTTTCTCTAATTCAGTTAACAGTCTTATTATTATTATTATTAACTCTCCATTAGGCAAATTATCTCTTTTCCCTTAGGGTTTTTTCTTGTTCTTTCTTTTAAAACACGTTTCTCTGTCTTCTCATTTGGTTTAACTTTCTCTGTCTCTATAAAATTAGGTGAATAGCTACTTATGCTTGTCTTGATTGTTTGCCCTGGAGTGTCTCTAGGTGATCTGTGTGTGCCATATGGCTTGATGTGAGAGCTGATTCTAAAGTGAGCATGGCCTGCATCTTTCCGTGTGGTGTGCTTGCAGCTATTGCCTTGGAGGGCATGGTTTGAAGAAACTGTAGAGAGAGCCAGTGCTAGTGAGGGCTTATCCTATGCTCATTGGCTTATTGGGCATAGAGATTGGCCCCAAGGAGCTAGAACAGGATCTCTGAAGAAGTTCAGATTTTTTAGTGTATTATAGCATTGTCACCCTGCTTATTTAACTTATATGCAGAGTACAACATGAGAAACACGGGGCTGCAAAAATCATAAGCTGGAATCAAAATGCAGATGGTGATTGCAGCCATGAAATTAAAAGACCCTTACTCCTTGGAAGGAAAGTTATGACCAACCTAGATAATATATTCAAAAGCAGAGACATTACTTTTCCAACAAAGGTCCATCTAGTTAAGACTATGGTTTTTCCAATAGTCATGTATGGATGTCAGAGTTGGACTGTGAAGAAAGTTGAGTGCCGAAGAATTGATGCTTTCGAACTGTGGTGTTGGAGAAGACTCTTGAGAGTCCCTTGGACTTCAAGGAGATCCAACCAGTCCATTCTAAAGGAGATCAGTCCTGAATGCCCTTTGGAAGCAATGATGCTAATGCTGAAGCTCCAGTACTTTTGGCCACCTCATGTGAAGAGTTGACTCATTGGAAAAGACTCTGATGCTGGGAGGGATTGGGGGCAGGAGGAGAAGGGGACAACAGAGAATGAGATGGCTGGATGGCATCACCGACTCGATGGACATGAGTCTGAGTGCACTCCAGGAGTTGGTGATGGACAGGGAGGCTTGGCGTGCTGTGATTCATGGGGTCACAAAGAGTAGGGCACGACTGAATGACTGAACTGAATTGATGGTAATGTCTGCCTCGATTCAGATCATGGACAGGTCTGTGGTCTTGGGGCTGCATTTCTTAGTTTGTCTCACTGTTTCCCTTGAATACACAGCTTGTGTGTATGTGTGTGTTAGTTACTCAGTTATGTCCAGTTTTTTGCTACCCCATGTACACACCTTGGGTAAAGACTATATTGGGGCCAGAGATTTGGATCCATACAACTGCACTAGTTCTGCCATTTTCCACGTGAGGACATGAACATGTGTGTCTGCAATGGTAAGCTCTTCCCTGCAGCTGCTTCCACTCCCTCCCAAGTTTGTGCATGGACCTGTAAGTCAATAATGGCACCCTTTGCCTGAAGCTAGTTTTGCTTCCTCCAGTGTGTGTGTACTAATGCATGCGCTGGCAATGGCTGCCTCTGCTCTCGTCAGAAACAGGGCTGGGGCAGGAGTTGTCTCTGTTCTCTCCAATTTTTCACACTGTCACTGGCAATGGTAGCCACAGAACTAGCAGGGAGCAGTGCCTGAGCAGGAGAGTCTGGAGCAGAAGCTGTTGCACTCTGGAGGATGTGCTGGGGTGATGTTAAAAAGTTAGGCAGAGCACAGAGTGGTTTTCAGTCTGCTGTTTCTACACTGGGACGAGGAGAAGCAACTCTGTGAATGCACTTTAAGAGCAGCGTCTTGGTTATTTACAACTCCCCAGTAAGCCCCACTGGCCTCCAAATAAGTAAGGGTGTTTGTCTTCCCAGTTTTCAGACTTCAGGACTGAGATGCCTAAGACATGGCTCAAATCCTTCACTCCCCAGAGAAGAACCCCCAAGGCTGTGATACCTCTCTCTTATTCAGGGTTACCTGCATGGACTGAGGTCAACTACAGGACTTTTCCTCCCCTCCTACCAGACTCCATGTGGTTCTGTCTATACAGCCATTGTTGTAGAAGAGCTGTTTTGCTTCAGATCAATTTCAGTGACAGCTGTGTCAACATAATTTAATTAATAATCAAAGAAAGACATGGAAATTTTTATATAAGCCAATATGAGAAATATAATTGGTAAAACAGTCTTTAAGAAAGCTCTGAGCACTGTTCTACCTATTACAGAACAAGGCACAGTTATCTAAGTTTCCAAGACAAAGAGTTATATATCAAAGTAATGTATTGACAGGTTACATAATTCAGCAAGTTAAGTAGTGGGTTGTCATGATTCCTACAAGATTTAGTAAGAAATGTTAACCTTACTGACACCAAGAGGAAATTGCTTCCCCCCCCCCCCGCCCCACCCCCTGGTGGATAGGTGTTCTTGTGTCTTCTAAGGGATTCAATTTATAAATATATATGTATAATGAATATTCACAAGCGCATTAAAGGTGATGGAGTAGTAGTTCAAATGGGCAGAGAGACAATTATTATTATTATTTTTTTTTTGCCATACATCATTGCATGTAGAACTTCCCTCATCAAGGATCTAAATCACTTTGCCCACAGTGGAAACCCGAGTCTTCAATAATTCATATATATCATTCCTAGAACCACCAGGGAAGTGGCTAGAGAGATAATTTTATGTTAAAAAATTTTCTTGTCCTGCTTTAAAGATAATTCTGTTTCATTGGTTGATTGGTATGTAGTTGTTCAGTTCAGTTCAGTGATTCAGTCATGTCTGACTCATTGCAACTCCAAAGACTGCAGCACACCAGGCTTCCCTGTCCATTCACAAACTCCCACAGCTTACTCAAACTCATGTCCATTGAGTCCATGATGCCATCCAACCATCTCATCCTCTGTGTCCCTTTCTCCTGCTTTCAATCTTTCCCAGTACCAGGGTCTTTTCAAATGAGTCAGTTCTTCATATCAGATGGCCAAAGTATTACAGCTTCAGCCTCAGGATCAATCCTTCCAATGAATATTTAGGACTGATTTCCTTTAGGATTGACTGCTTGGATCTCCTTGAAGCCTAAGGGACTCTCAAGAGTCTTCTCCAAAACCACACTTAAAAACCATCAATTCTTCAGTGTTCAGCTTTCTTTATGGTCCAACTATCACATCCATAAACGACTACTGGCAAAAACATAGCTTTGACAAGATGGACTTTTGTTGGCAATGTAATGACTCTTCTTTTTAATACGCTGTCTAGGTTGATCATAGCTTTACATTCAAGGAGAAAGCATACTTTGATTTCACGACTGCAGCTACAATCTAAAGTGATTTTGGAGTCCATGACAATAAATTCTGTCATTGTATCGATTCTTTATCCCTCTATTTGCCATGAGGTGATGGGACAAGATGCCATGATCCTAGTTTTTTGAGTGTTGAGCTTTAAGCCAGCTTTTTCACTCTCCTCTTTCACCTTAATCAAGAGGCACTTTAGATCCTCTTTGTTTTCTGTCATAAGAGTGATGTCATCTGCATATCTGAGGTTGTTGATATTTCTCCCTGCAATCTTGATTCCAGCTTGTGTTTCATCCAACCTGGCATTTTGCATGATGTACTCTGCATTTACATTAGATAAGTAGGGTAACAATATACAGCTTTGACATACTCTTTTCCCAATTAGGAGGCAGTGTATTGTTCTATGCCTGTTTCTAACTGCTGCTTCTTGACCTGCATTCAGATTTCTCAGGAGGCAGGTAAGATGGACTAGTATTCCCACATCTCTAAGAATTTTCCACAATTTGTCTCATTCCGCAAGTCAAAGGATTCTCTTTGTGACCCCATGGACTGTAGCTTACCAGGCTCCTCCCTCCATGGGATTCTCCAGGCAAGAGTACTGGAGTGGGTTGACATTTCCTTCTCCAGGGTATCTTCCTGACCCAGGGATTGAACACAGGTCCCCTGCATTCCAGGCAGACGCTTTAACCTCTGAGCCACCAGGAAAGCCCTAATAACACAGAAGTAGATCTCACTTTTGACTTTCATGCATTGGAGAAGGAAATGGCAACCAACTCCAGTATTCTTGCCTAGAGAATCGCAGGGATGGGGGAGCCTGGTGGGCTGCCGTCTATGGGGTCACACAGAGTCGGACACGACTGAAGCAACTTAGCAGCAGTGGCGGATGTATTTCTTGAATTCTCTTCTTGATTTTTTGATGATCCATTGGATGTTGGCAATTTGATCACTGGATCCTTTGCCTTTTCTAAATCCAGCTTGAACATCCGTCAGTTCTTGGTTCATGTAGCTTGAAGAATTTTGAGCATCGCTTTGCTCTGTGAAATGAGTGAAATTGTGCAATAGTTTGAACATCCTTTGTCATTATCCTCCTTTGGGATTGGAGTGAAAACTGACATTTCTCAGTCCTGTGGCCACTGTTGAGTTTTCCAAATTTGCTGGCATATTGAATGTAGCACTTTAACAACATCATTTTTTAGGATTTGAAATAGGTCAACTGGAATTCCATCACCTCCACTAGCGTTTTCATAGTGATGCTTCTTAAGGCCCACTGATTGCACATTCCTGGATGCCTTACTCTAGGTTAGTGATAAATAACCATTATTGTGGTTATCTGTGTCATTAAGATCTTTTTTGTATAGTTCTTCTGGGTATTCTTGCCACCTCTTCTTAATATCTTCTGCTCCTTTAGGTCCATACTGTTTCTGTCCTTAATTGTGCCTATCTTGGTATGAAATGTTCCCTTGGTATCTCTAATTTTCTTGAAGAGATCTCTGCTGCTGCTGCTGCTGCTGCTAAGTCACTTCAGTCGTGTTCAACTCTGTGCGACCCCATATACAGCAGCCCACTAGGCTCCTCTGTCCTTGGGATTCTCCAGGCAAAAACACTGGAGTGGGTTGCCATTTCCTTCTCCAATGCATAAAAGTGAAAAGTGAAAGTGAAGTCGTTCAGTTGCATCTGACTCTCAGTGACCCCACGGACTGGAGCTTGCCAGGCTCCTCCATCCATGGGATTTTCCAGGCAAGAGTATTGGAGTGGGTTGTCATTGCCTTCTCCAAAGAGATCATTAGTCTTTCCCATTTTATTGTTTTCCTCTATTTCTTTAAAGTAATCACTGAGGAAGGCTTTCTTATCTCTCCTTGCTATTCTTTGGAACTCTGCATTCAAATGGATGTATCTTTCCTTTTCTCCTTTGCCTTTAGCTTCTCTTCTTTTCTCGGCTATTTGTAAGGTCTCCTCAGACATCCATTTTGCTTCTTGCATTTATTTTCTTGGGAAGGGTTTTGATCACTGTCTCCTATACAGTGCCCTGAATCCCCATCCTTAGTTCTTCAGGCACTCTGTCTATCAGATCTAATCCCTTTAATCTATTTCTCACTTCCACTGTATAATCATAAGTGATTTCATTTAGGTCATACCTGAATGATCTAATGGTTTTCCCTACTTTCTTCAATTTAAGTCTGAATTTTGCAATAAAAAGTTCATGATCTGAGCCACAGTCAGCTTTCGGTCTTGTTTTTGCTGACTATATAGAGCTTCTCCATCTTTGGCTGCAAAGAATATAATCAATATGATTTTGATATTGTCCATCTGGTGATGTCCATTTGTAGAGTCAGTCATCTCTTCTGTTGTTCAAAGAGTGTGTTTGCTATGACCAGTCCAATCTCTTGGCAAAACTATGTTAGCCTTTTCCCTGTTTCATTTGATCTCCATCACCAAACTTGCCTGTCACTCCTGGTATTGCTGACTTCCTACTTTGCATTCCAGTCCCTAGTCATTTCGTTCTCCAGGGGATCTATGTGTAGTTGTAATTGTGATGTATTCATGAAGGGAGATGAGCTAACTGCTCTCCTACTACTCCATCTTGATTCCACCTGTCTGTGAATCCTTCCTTGTATGAGTTTCCCCTCATGTGTTAGGCATAATTTGGCTATCTTAAAATATAATTCATATGGGAAAAAGAAGATAAAAGGTTAATTAATTTCTCTTTAATTATCAAATTTTAGAATAATTAACAACTATCCTAGCAATTTTAACTTTCAATGAGAGCTTTGTTTCTAGTACTCCAGGGAGGCTCAAGAGGAGGTAGCATATATATATATGTGTGTGTGTGTGTGTGTGTGTGTGTGTGCGTGTGTGTGTATGTATATAATGTGTGTGTGTGTATATATACATATACATATATATCTCCTTATGACTGATTTGCATTTTTGTATGGCTGAAACCAACACAACATTATAAAGCAACCATCCTCCAATTAAAGCATACTGTTTCTTAAAAGATATTGTATGCTTTTCAATCATTTAAAGACGTCATTTCTGAAACAAAAAATGGTTAGAGGGAGTTGGCTCCCTATGTCTTTAAAATGACTTCATGAGAGATTCCTTGTTTCCTTCTCGACATCTTACCTTCATTTTGTACATTTTCTGCCCATGACCGGGAATCAGCTATTTCTCCAAGTCTTCTTCATCCCTTTTACTAAAAAAAAATATTTAGAAATTATATCTGGACACCAGCAGTTATCATTGATACTAGACTGTCATGTCTTCTAGGCCTTTTGCATAAAGGAAGGAAATTTATATTTTATTAAAACTGAAGATCTCATGTATGTATTAGCTGTCTTCTTCCCTCTAGAATGTAAATTTTATGAAGCCAAGCCTATAATTAATGCTATTGTTAATGAAACAGTGTATAATATTTGGTAGGTAAGGTCACAATACATATTTTTAAGTGAATTAAGATTAACAAAATGTAAAATGCTATTGAGTGGTCCTGCTGCTACTGCTAAGTCGCTTCAGTCGTGTCTGACTCTGTGAGACCCTATAGACGGCAGCCCACCAGGCTCCCCGTCCCTGGGATTCTCCAGGCAAGAACGCTGGAGTGGGTTGTCATTTCCTTCTCCAATGCAGAAAAGTGAAAAGTGAAAGTGAAGTTGTTCAGTCATGTCTGACTCTTCACGACCCCATGGACTGCAGCCAACCAGGCTCCTCCGTCCATGGGATTTTCCAGGCAAGAGTGCTGGAGTGGGGTGTCACTGAGTTGTCCTCGCATCAATTAAAGTTTTTACACAAAAGCTGTTACTAAATTTCTTCATGAAGCAGTGGGGCAATTGATCACGAGTATTATCTGCCCCACCTTGTATGAATTTCAATTTCATAAAAACTATGACTCACTCATATGTTGGTATTCTTCAAGTAATCAGTAAAAAGTGTTTGGCAAGAACAGTATCTTATTTTAAGATCTTAATTTAGCACTTCATATTTATTATGTACTCTATAAATATGTATTTAATGAATAAAAATAAGTAGAAGAATGTATTATGACTAAATTCAATAATTAATATGTATTTTTCCTACAGGTATTTTCATGTTTAATGTTAAATTTTAAATTAATTACCCTATGCTATGAAATATTTTTCTAAGCTATTTTTATTCACAAATCTGTTATGTCTGACATTTATTCTTCCTTTCAGTCTATAACACACTCATATTTTACAATATGTACTGATTGCCCTCTAGAGTAAAACCATTATTTTAGATGATGTGGACATAGAAACAAAGAAGATAGAAAAGGTTACTCTTTCCAAGAGACATTTTTGGATAGAAAGAGGTAATGCATAAATAATACAAAGTATTAGTTACTAATAAATTATTTTTTAAGAGAACAATTTCTAAATAATTTTTTGTGTTGCTGTATAACAAGCATTCTCTGTCAAAATGAAACTGATTTCCCTCCACCAAGTCTGTCTTTTTTTCTGTCTGTCACTCTGATTTCTGTGCTTTCAAATTTTATGCCATTTTGGGTATATAATATTCTTCCCTCTCTTGTGTTTGCACATGAAATAGCTCAGGTTTTAGAACTAGAAGAGTGAATTTAAATTGATTTCTACCAGATATTAACAGTGTGATCTGCAAATGAGAGCTTTAATCCAGCTGTCATAACTAAGATACATCACTAACATTTCTCCACAGAATTGTTAGTTAATAATACCTGACTCTATATAAAACATCCACCACAATGTCTGATACTTAGTAGGTGCCCCTTAAATACAGGACTTAAAAAATAATCTGTACATCCAAAACTCTGCAAATTTTTCAAAAGCCTAGACCACTTTAAATCCATTACTGCACTCCTAGTTTGTTCTACCATTTAGGGATTCGCTGTTCTCTTCTGTTGTCACATAGATTTTTTTTAATTTCTTTGTGTGCTGTTGTGCTCCAGTCTGTCTTAAGCCTTTTGAAAACAGAGTGTCTGTTAATATTACCTTCCTTGCCTTCTTAGGGGACTTGGCACAATGCTCAATAGAGAAGTGACTTTGATATGAGAGAAACCTGACCCAGGGTTGAGAAAACTGGATTCTTATTCAGGCTCATCTCACCTCTCTGGCCAGTATGAAGGCTCACTATTCATCAGATAAAGATGCTGTCACTTGCCCTCTATCTAGTGTACAAAGCAGTTTTAAGGACACTATGTATAAAAATACAAAAGAATCCATATGACACAACACCTGCTTTCACAGTTGTATGAAAGAATAACACAAATCAAACTCTATCAATAGAATGTATTAATCTCTTACTAAAGTTTGTGACATTGTACAGGAGACAGGGATCAAGACCATTCTCGTGGAAAAGAAATGTGAAAAAAGCAAAATGGCTGTCTGGGGAGGCCTTACAAATAGCTGAGAAAAGAAGAGAGGCAAAAAGCAAAGGAGAAAAGAAAGATAAGCATCTGAATGCAGAGTTCCAAAGAATAGCAAAAAGAGATAAGAAAGCCTTCTTCAGCCATCAATGCAGAGAAATAGGGAAAACAACAGATTGGGAAAGACTAGAGATCTCTTCAAGAAAATTAGAGATACCCAAGGGAACATTTCATGCAAAGATGGGCTCAATAAAGGACAGAAATGGTCTGGACCTAACAGAAGCAGAAGATATTAAGAAGAGTTGGCAAGAATACACAGAAGAACTGTACAAAAAAGATTTTCACGACCAAGATAATCATGATGGTGTGATTACTCATCTAGAGCCAGACATCCTGGAATGTAAAGTCAAGTGGGCCTTGGAAAGCATCGCTATGAACAAAGCTAGTGGAGGTGATGGAATTCCAGTTGAGCTGTCTTAAATCCTGAAAGTTGATGCTGTGAAGGTGCTGCACTCAATACGCCAGCAAATTTGGAAAACTCAGCAGTGGCCACAAGACTGGAAAAGGTCAGTTTTCATCCCCATTCCAAATAAAGGCAATGCCAACGAATGCACAAAGTACTGCACAATTGCACTCATTTCACATGTTAGTAAAGTAATGCTCAAAATTCGCTAAGCCAGGCTTCAGCAGTACATGAACTGTGAACTTTCTGCTGTTCAAGCTGGTTTTAGAATAGACAAAGGAACCAGAGATCAAATTGCCAACATCCGCTGGATCATGGAAAAAGCAAAGAAGTTCCAGAAAACATCTATTTCTGCTTTATTGACTATGACAAAGCCTTTGACTATGTGGATCACAATCAACTGTGGAAAATTCTGAAAGAGATGGGAATACCAGACCACCTGACCTGTCTCTTGAGAAATCTGTATACCAGTCAGGAAGCAACAGTTAGAACTGGACATGGGAAAACAGACTAGCTCCAAATAGGAAAAGTAGTACATCAAGGCTGTATATTGTCACCCTGCTTATTTAACTTATATGCAGTGTACATCATGAGAAACGCTGGACTGGAAGAAACACAAGCTGGAATCAAGATTGCCGGGAGAAATATCAATAACCTCAGCCATGCAGATGACCTCCCTTATGGCAGAAAGTGAAGAGGAACTGAAAAGGCTCTTGATGAAAGTGAAAGTGGAGAGTGAAAAAGTTGGCCTAAAGCTCAACATTCAGAAAACGAAGATCATGGCATCTGGTCCCATCACTTCATGGGAAATAGATGGGGAAACAGTGAAAACAGTGTCAGACTTTATTTTTTGAGCTCTAAAATCACTGCAGATGGTGATTGCAGCCATGAAATTGGAAGACGCTTACTCGTTGGAAGAAAAGTTATGACCAACCTAGATAGCATATTGAAAAGCAGAGATATTACTTTGCCGACTAAGGTCCGTCTAGTCAAGGCTATGGTTTTTCCTGTGGTCATGTATGGATGTGAGAGTTGGACTATGAAGAGGGCTGAGCACCGAAGAATTGATGCTTTTGAACAGTGGTGTTGGAGAAGACTCTTGAGAGTCCCTTGGACTGCAAGGAGATCCAACCAGTCCATTCTGAAGGAGATCAGCCCTGGGATTTCTTTGGAAGGAATGATGCTAAAGCTGAAACTCCAGTACTTTGGACACCTCATGTGAGGCATTGACTCATTGGAAAAGACTCTGATGCTGGGAGGGATTGGGGGCAGGAGGAGAAGGGAACGACCAAGGATGAGATGGCTGGATGGCATCACGGACTCGATGGACGTGAGTCTGAGTGAACTCCGGGAGTTGGTAATGGACAGGGAGGCCTGCCGTGCTGCGATTCATGGGGTCGCAAAGTGTTGGACACGACTGAGCGACTGAACTGAACTGACTGAACTGAAGTGCCAGATGTCTGCCATGTTATCAACACAGTTTCTGAGAAGCAATCTCGCATATTGAATAACTAGATTTTAGTACCAAACCAACTGGGTTTGAATTCTGGGTCTGACACTTACTTGTTGTAAGACCTTGAACAAGTTGCTTAATTTCTCTGTTCCTCAGCTTGATTTTGTAATCTTTAAAATGGAGTTAATATTGACCAGCTTCTATGATCACTATGCATATTAAATCAGCACCTAATTGAAATGTAAAAACACATCACTATATCCAAGGTCATTAAATAAACTTTGTCATTTAATCCACATAGCAATCTTTATATTATTGGTGTCCCCAGTGTATAGTAAAGGCAACTAAATCTAAGCCTAGGATGATATAAATTGTAATGAAAGAGCAGAGGCCTTACCCTTAACTCAAAATTTAGTGAGGCTCAACAAGGAGGGAAGGATAGCAGTGTATACTTGGAAATATTTAAGGACACTTCTGTTGTCACAATGAAGGGAGAGATATTGGTACCCAGTGGATAAAGTTAAAAATATTCCTAAACATTGTACAATACACAGGGCAGCCCCCTAACAATGAAGAATTATCTAGCTCAAAATGTTGATTGTTTCCAGATAAAACTGAACAAAAATTAAATGTAAATCTCAGTTAAATAACATATAATTTTTTTTCTGTAAATAAGTTCCAAATATTTAGATAAATATGCCCCATGAAATATTTGGGATGTTATTAACTGTGGTATTTTTATTTGTTAAATGTTGTTAGCTGGAAAGTACCTCAGTGGTTTTCCACAAAAACTCCATGAATTGGTGGTACATAAGATACCCTTATTTGTTATTAGGAAAATGAGACTAAGAAAGGTTAAATTACTTGTTAATAGCCATTTAGTTAGTAGAAAGAATAAATCTGGCATACAGCAATCTTATAATTCATTGAATTCATATAATTCATTCAATGACTTTTTACTGCACTCTTACTGTCCTTAATTTATTAACTCCAAAATTTAGCATTCAGGACATGGGCTATAATTTTTAAAAGTTAGTTATTAATAAAAGGGAAATGTATTGAATTTGGCTTTGTCTAAAAGTGGGAACCTCTGAATCAACTTGCATCTATAGAGGAAAATTATTATTATAACAGCCCTTCCTATTCCTCTGGGTATTGAGTAGCAGGTTTTTATAAAGATTCCATCTTATAAGTTGTTTTCATAGTTGATTTAATATTTCTATGCTAAATAAAGTGAAAAAGTGAAAATGTTAGTCCTTCAGCTGTGTCCAATTCTTTGCAACCCCATGGACTATAATCTACCAGGCTCCTCTGTCCATGGGATTCTCCTGGCTAGAATATTGGATTAGGTAGCCATTTCCTTCTCCAGGGGAGCTTCCCAACCCAGGAATTGAACCCAGGTCTCCTGCACTTCAGACAGATGCTATACCATCTGAGCCACCAGGGAAGCCCCTCTATAATGACTGGGTTAATTTATATTCTCACCAACAGTGCATGAAATTTCCCTTTCTCCACATGCTGGGAAACTCTGGTCATATCTTGTTATATTGATAATAGCCATTACAAGAGAAAAAAAAAAAGCGATACCTCATTGAAGTTTTTATTTTCATTCTCATGACCATTAGTGTTTTAAAGCACCTTTTCATGTACCTGTGGCCATTTGTATGTCTTCTTTGGAAAAATCATTTAGGTCCTTTAGCTATTTTTTAATCATATTATTTGTGTTTTTGCTGTTTAGTTGTATGAGTTCTTCATGTATTTTAGATATTAACCTCTTTGATTCATATGGAACCATAAGAAACTTCAAGTAGCAAAAACAACCTTGAGAAAAACTATGCTATAAGGATTACACTTTCTGATTTCAAACTATATTACAAACTTCTATTAGCCCTAACTCTATGGCACTGGCCATAAAAGCAGACATGCTGCTGCCAAGTTGCTTCAGTTGTGGTGTCTGACTCTGTGGTGTGAGTGCCACCGTGCCACCGTGGTGTGAGTCGATCCTCGGGGTGACAGTCGAGGCAGTGCAGGGAAATCAGGTTCATCTGGAGTGGACTGAGACATTTGGGGGTCTTTTGGAATGGTGGCACGACTCCTGGAGTTCCTCTCAACTTTCCTGTGGAGAGCGCCTCCTTTTGAGATGCTACGGGAATGCCAGGAATCCTTTCCCAATGAAGCAGGGAAAGGAACCCTCATCTCAAGCTGAGGAGGGGGCCCACCAGGCTCCTCCATCTCTGGGATTCTCCAGGCAAGAATACTGGAGTGGGTTGCCATTTATTTCCTTCTCCAATGCATGTATGCATGCTAAGTCACTTCAGTCGTGTCCAACTCTGTGCAACCCTGTGGACAGCAGCCCACTAGGCTGCTCTGTCCACAGGATTCTCTAGGCAAGAATAATGGAGTGGGTTGCCATTTCCTTCTCCAATGTACCTATGCAATACAACCGAGAGTCCAGAAATAAACTCATGTATTTATAGTCAAATAATATTTGACAAGAGTCAGGAATAGTCAATGGGATTAGGATAACATCTTCAATAAAGTGTGGGGAAAATTGAATATTCATGTACAAAATAATTAAATTGTGCTCCTATCTTACACTACTCGCAAAAATTAACTCATAACAGATAGATTTAAATGTAAGATCTAAAATTCCTATCAGAAAACGTAGGAAGAAAATTCCTTGATATGAGTATTTGGAATGATTTTGTGAATATGACACCAAAAGCATAAACAACAAAGGCAAAAATAATTGTGTGGTACAATATCAAACTAAAAAAACACATCTGCATGGGAAGGGAAAGAATTGCAAAAATGGAAAAGCAACCTATGAAATGCTACCTTGTTCTTTCATAAGAAGAAACTCTGAGACATGAGAACAAATTATCGTTTTAAAAACTATATTTGATATGCATACATATGTGTCTATATACATATGTGCATCTCTCTCTCTCTCTCTCTCTCTCTATATATATATATATATATATATATATATATATATATATGTATATATACACACACACACAGTCATCCACATGTGCAAAACAGTAGTTATGCACCATGATGTGAATATGTTCTGCTTTGATAGGAAGACCCTGATTGCTTTAAGGACATTTTCCTGGATTTTTTTTTTTTCCTGGCTTATAAGAAGTGAGCCACATGGGCCTTTCCTAGTAGTCTAATGGTTAACACCCTAAGCTTCCAACACAAGGGATATTGATTCTGATTTTCATGTTCATATACATCAAAGTAATAGTACAGGTAAAGTGCCTTGTGCCCTGCTTGTTCAGTTCACTTCAGTCACTCAGTCGTGTCCGAATCTATGTGACCCCATGAATCGCAGCACGCCAGGCCTCCCTGTCCATCACCAACCCCCCGAGTTCACTCAGACTCACGTCCACAGAGTCTGTGATGCCATCCAGCCATCTCATCCTCTGTCGTCCCCTTCTCCTCCTGACCCCAATCCCTCCCAGCATCAGAGTCTTTTCCAATGAATCAACTCTTCACATGAGGTGGCCAAAGTACTGGAGTTTCAGCTTTGGCATCATTCCCTCCAAAGAAATTCCAAGGCTGATCTCCTTCAGAATGGACTGGTCGGATCTCCTTGCAGTCCAAGGGACTCTCAAGAGTCTTCTCCAACACCACAGTTCAAAAGTATCAATTCTTTGGCGCTCAGCCTTCTTCACAGTCCAACTCTCACATCCATACATGACCACAGGAAAAACCATAGCCTTGACTAGACGGACCTTAGTCAGCAAAGTAATATCTCTGCTTTTGAATATACTATCTAGGTTGGTCATAACTTTTCTTCCAAGGAGTAAGTGTCTTTCAATTTCATGGTTGCAATAACCATCTGCAGTGATTTTGGAGCTCAAAAAATAAAGTCTGACACTGTTTCCACTGTTTCCCCATCTATTTCCCATGAAGTGATGGGACCAGATGCCATGATCTTCGTGTTCTGAATGTTGATCTTTAGGCCAACTTTTTCACTCTCCAATTTCACTTTCATCAAGAGGCTTTTTAGTTCCTCTTCACTTTCTGCCATAAGGGTGGTGTCATTTGCATGGCTGAGGTTATTGATATTTCTCCCAGCAATCTTGATTCCAGCTTGTGTTTCTTCCAGTCCAGCGTTTCTCATGATGTACTCTGCATGTAAGTTAAATAAGCAGGGTGACAATATACAGCCTTGATGTACTACTTTTCCTATTTGGAGCTAGTCTGTTTTCCCATGTCCAGTTCTAACTGTTGCTTCCTGACCGGCATACAGATTTCTCAAGAGGCAAGTCAGGTGGTCTGGTATTTCCATCACTTTCAGAATTTTCCACAGTTGATTGTGATCCACACAGTCAAAGGATTTGGCATAGTCAATAAAGCAGAAATAGATGTTTTTCTGGAACTCTCTTGCTTTTTCCATGATCCAGCGGATGTTGGCAATTTGATGTCTGGTTCCTCTGCCTTTTCTAAAACCAGCTTGATCATCAGGAAGTTCACGGTTCACATATTGCTGAAGCCTGGTTTCGAGAATTTTGAGCATTACATTACTAGCATGTGAGATGAGTGCAATTGGGCGGTAGTTTGAGCAATCTTTGGCATTGCCTTTCTTTGGAATTGGAATGAAAATTGACCTTTTCCAGTCTTGTGGCCACTGCTGAGTTTTCCAAATTTGCTGGCGTATTGAGTGCAGCACTTTCACAGCATCATCTTTTAGGATTTGAAATAGCTCAACTGGAATTCCATCACCTCCACTAGCTTTGTTCATAGTGATGCTTTCCAAGGCCCACTTGACTTCACATTCCAAGATGTCTGGCTCTAGATTAGTGATCACACCATCATGATTATCTGGGTCATGAAGATCTTTTTTGTACAGTTCTTCCGTGTATTCTTGCCACCTTTTCTCAATATCTTCTGGTGGCTCAGAGGTTAAAGCATCTGCCTAGAATGCAGGAGACTTGGGTTCCCAGATGATGCTGCTGGTAAAGAATCTGCCTGCCAATGCAGGAGACACAAGAAATACAGGTTTGATTCCTGGGTCAGAAAGATCCCCTAGAGAAGGAAATGGCAACCCACTCCAGTACTCTTGCCTGGAGAATCCCACGGAGGGAGAAGTCTGGTAGGCTGCAGTCAACGGGGTCACAAACAGTCGGACATGACTGAGCAACTTCACTGTTAGGTCCAGACCATTTCCACTGTTAGGGCCAGACCATTTCTGTCCTTTATTGAGTCCATCTTTGCACGAAATATTCCCTTAATATCTCTAATTTTCTTGAAGAGATCTCTAGTCTTTCCCATTCTGTTCTTTTCCTCTATTTCTTTGCACTGATCACTGAAGAAGGTTTTCTTATCTCTTCTTGCTATTCTCTGGAATTCTGCATTCATATGCTTATATCTTTCCTTTTCTCTTTTGCTTTTTACCTCTCTTCTTTTCACAGTTATTTGTAAGGCCTCCCCAGACAGCCATTTTGCTTTTTTTGCATTTCTTTTCCATGGGATGGTCTTGATCCCTCTCTCCTGTACAATGTCACAAACCTCAGTCCATAGTTCATCAGGCACTCTATCTATCAGATCTAGGCCCTTAAATCTACTTCTCACTTCCACTGTATAATCGTAAGGGATTTGATTTAGGTCATACCTAAATGGTCTAGCGGTTTTCTCTACTGTCTTCAATTTGAGTCTGAATTTGATAATAAGGAGTTCATGATCTGAGCCACAGTCAGCTCCTGGTCTTATTTTTGTTTACTATATAGAGCTTCTCCATCTTAGGCTGCAAATAATATAATCAATCTGATTTCAGTGTTGAGTATCCAGTGATGTCCATGTGTAGAGTCTTCTCTTGTGTTGTTGGAAGAGGGTGTTTGCTATGACCAGTGCATTTTCTTTGTAAAACTCTGTTAGTCTTTGCCCTGCTTCATTCTGTATTCCAAGGCTAAATTTGCCTGTTGCTCCAGGTGTTTCTTGACTTCCTACTTTTGCATTCCAGTCTCCTATAAGGAAAAGGACATTTTTCGAGGGTGTTAGTTCTAAAAGATCTTGTAGTTCTTCATAAAACCATTCAACTTCAACTTCTTCAGCGTTGCTGGTTGGGGCATAGACTTGGATAACTGATATTGAATGATTTGCCTTGGAAACGAAGAGAGATCATTCTGTAGTTTTGAGATTGCATCCAAGTACTGCATTTCAGACTCTTTCGTTGACCATGATGGCTACTCCATTTCTTCTGAGGGATTCCTGCCTGCAGTAGTAGATATAAAGGTCCTCTGAGTTAAATTCACCCATTCCAGTCCATTTTAGTTCGCTGATTCCTAGAATGTCAAAGTTCACTCTTGCCATCTCTTCTTTGACCACTCCAATTTGCCTTGATTAATGGACCTGACATTCCAGGTTCCTATGCAGTATTAGTCTTTATATCATCGGACCTTGCTTCTATCACCAGTCACATCCACAGCTGGGGATTGTTTTTGCTTTGGCTCCATCCCTTCCTTCTTTCTGGAGTAATTTCTCCACTGATCTCCAGTAGCATATTGGCCACCTACTGACCTGGGGAGTTCCTCTTTCAGTATCCTATCATTTTGCTTTTTCATACTGTTCATGGGGTTATCAAGGCAAGAATACTGAAGTGGTTTGCCATTCCCTTCTCCAGTGGACCACATTCTGTCAGACCTCTCCACCATGACCCACCCATCTTGGGTTGTCCTGTGGGCATGGCTTGTTTTCATTGAGTTAGACATGGCTGTGGTCCTAGTGTGATTAGATTGACTAGTTTTCTGTGAGTATGGTTTTAGTGTGTCTGCCCTGTGATGCCCTCTTGCCACACCTACCATCTTACTTGGGTTTCTCTTACCTTGGCCGTGGGGTATCTCTTCATGGCTGCTCCAGCAAAGCACAGCCACTGCTCCCTATCTTGGACAAGGGGTAACTCCTTACCACTGCCCTTCCTGACCTTAAGTGTGGGATAGCTCCTGAAGGCCCTCCTACCCCTCGCAGCCACTGCTCCTCGGGTTGCTCCTCCCTGCCACTGCCCCTGGCCTCGGGTGCCGCCTCTGGCCTCCAGCGTGGGTTGGCTCCTCCCGGTGTCCCTGACCTCGGAAGTGGAGTAGCTCCTCTTGGACGCCGCCCCTGACCTCAGATGCAGGGTGTCTACTCCTGGCTGCCACTGACCTCAGACATGGGGTAGCTCTTCCCAGCCACCACCTCAACCTCGGACTTGGGTAGCTCCTCTCAGCCATTCCTCCACTGTCACAGCCTGGCACTCTCGGCCGTTGTCCCTGACCTCGGACATGGGGTAACTCCTCTCTGCCACGCTTAGTGTACCGGGTCGCAGCCCCCCATGCTTAACTCACCACAGCAGAACAAGGAGAATGAGTTAGATAACTACAGACTTGTTTTGATTTAGCTGGGTTAGAGTTATGGATGTGGCCATCCATGAGCTTAGAAAGAATGAAAGGGATCTCGGATACTGTAGACAAACCATTCCTTGTACTCTAGCCATTAAAGAAGGAATGGAGAAGAAACAATTTCAATTACTGAGGTGATAGAGTGCTATTTCTTAGGATGATTATAAGTCCAAACATTTCTGTGTTTCCAACAGATGAGAGACTACTGGAGAAAATATAAGTATTTGTTGACTCAGTATATGAGAACATAATAACTCATTGGCTGAGAAGTTATGTGTTGCATCAAGAAAAGACAGAAACAGGGAAAATGGGTAATATTATAATGATAGCTGAGACTCATGTCTTAAGTGATTTTGTCTTAATGACTTTGTGATTTCCAGTGTCCTGCATATTAGCCAAATATTTATTGCCAAATCTGCAAGAGTGATTTTACCTTTACTTAAAGTATTTTCTTCAGGTAAGATTTCTGAATTCTCTTTAAGGAATGTCTCAACCTGCCCTTGTATCTTTGTACTCAATATCTGCTTTCTTATTAACTTGCCAGTTAATAAATGACTCATGAGCTCTTAGCCTCTTATCTACTTATCCTCAGGGTCCCTTCATGTGATTTGGCCTGCTCTCATGCTGGCCTACTCTCTCTGTTCTCCTGTTTTGTCACTGAAAAATCTTTGAGGGTCTCTGTTTTACTTTTAGACCATACCTTGCTCTTTCAAAAGGATATTAGAGAATAATAATTTAATCCCTCAGAAATAATGTGGAAGACTATTTTAATCTCCCTAAATAAAAAAAAGGCAAAGACCTTTACTTTGGTCCTTGATGTTCATGGAAGTTCTTGAAATTGGAAGCATTTTTCCCCTCCCCTTCTCTCTCCTTACTTGATTTGGATGTGCTTTTAAGTTACTTATCTAGCTACATGCCCATTCCCACAAAATATACAACTTAAATTTTTCAAAAAATGATAGGACCAACATTCTATCACTTCTGCATAAACAAAGTGTCATACTTCTTATTATTTTTTCTTACAATTAGAATCTTAGAAATGTTTTTCATAGTCTTCACTGTGAGATATCCAAATGCTTTTCTTCATAAAAGATACTAAATATGAATGCTGATAGGGTACTCAATAAAATGTCTTTCCATATCTTAAAACACTTTGCCCTTTCACTTTCCTGAGGCCAAAGCCCACAACTCTTAACCTAACACAGGTTAATTTTTTTTTTCTCAACAAAACTTTGAGTTACTACTGCCAAACAGTATTTTTCATCTTGGGCATATGTAATTTTAAAATAAAACTTATATGTATATTACACAGTAAAGGGAAGGGGATAGAAATTAGACATTTTAAAAAGTATTTTCAGATATTGTTAAATATTATGAAAGAAAAACAAAAGATAAGCAGATATATTAGGATAGAAAATGACTGAAAGGCTATCTGTACTAGCATTCAAAGTTATAAAAATTATATGAGTAATAAAATTAAGCCTTTTATAGATTTTAGGGTAATAAAAACATAAATACAGAGGACAATAAGTACAAAGATCTCAAGGTAACACTATGAAGTGTTTGTGAAACACACAGAAAAATTATACATGTTGCTAAGCAAGTATGAAGTAAACTCAAAGTTTAGGCAGGGATTTTATCATGTAAGTCTTCAAATAGCATGTTAAAGTCAAATGGATATAATTTTAAGTAGGATGAAAAACTATTGGAATGTTTCATTCAGTGCCAATATAATTGCATAGAAGACATATTTAATTGTGAAGACAGAGACATCTCTGACACCCTAGGTTTCTCCTTAAAGAGGGAGATGTAAAACTGTTTGATGGATATCTATGATTGTCATTTAAGTTTTATTCTTGAGGATATTTACACTGATAGTTTTGTAGGATCTTTGTTCTCAAAGACATTGAAACAAGCGCAAAAGTACTATGAATGGCTTCAGAATTAAGGAAAGTGAGTCTTACACATCTTTTTAAAAAGTTTTTTTCTGGGTACCATTGCAGCAGTTGAAAATAGTAGGATAAGAGGTGGTCCTAAGATGGTGGAGGAGTAGGACGGGGAGACCACTTTCTTCCTCATAAATTCATCAAAAGAACATTTCAACACTGAGTAAGTTCCACAAAACAACTTCTAAACGCTGGCAGAGGACATCAGGCACCCAGAAAAGCAGATTGTCTTCAAAAACAGGTAGAAAACAATATAAAAGATGAAAAAAAAAAAAAAGAAGAGACAAAAGAGGTAGGGGGGGAGTTCTGTCCCTGGAAGGGAGTCTTAAAAGAGAGAAGTTTCCAAATAGCAGGAAACACTCTCGCTGTCGAGTCTGTGGTGAGCCTTGGAAGCACAGAGGGCAACATAACAGGGAGGAAAAATAAGTAAATAATTAAAACCAACAGAGTACAAGCCCAAAGGAAACTCCCCAGTGCAGACGCAGTGCAGACACCTGCATCTGCCACTAGCAAGCAGGGGCTGGGCAGGAAGGCATGGGTTGCAGTGCTTTTTAAGAATCAGGCTGGAATGCCCCAAGTGTAACCAGAGTGAGCTAAATTGGGCTAGCAAACCAGACTGGGATAGCAACCACGTGAAAAGCTCTAACATAACACACCACCAGGACCACGCACAGAACAAAGGACGGAACAGAATTAGCCGGCTGCAGACCATCACCCTCCGGTGACAGGCAGCCAGAGCTGGAAGGGCCGGAAGGGGGCAATCGCAGCCCCAGAGAGACATTAACTACCAAACTGCAAGCAAGCTTCTTCACTAAGACTTCTTGGGGTTCTGGATGGTCACCATCAGCCTAAGAAAGGGCGCCAGTTGTACACCCAGAAAACTGAGCAGCAGGGAAAGGAAAGGCGATAAGTTGCAGTGACTGTGCTTGCCAAACACTCGAGCTACTCAGACCTGGGAAGGGCACAAAATGCAGGCCCAACTGAGTCTGCGCCTCTGAGGACTACCTGAGTGCCTGAGCCTGAGTGGCTTAGACCGGGGAGGTGCATGCAGCCCAGGGCCAGCCTCAGACTGTTCCCGGCGGAGCAACATAGAGCCTGAGCAGTGTGCACCTTGAGCAGAGGCAGGCCCAGCGTGGCTGAGACACTGCAAGCACATACCAGTGTTATTTGTTTGCATCATCCCTCATTCCCCCAGCATGACTGACCAAGTGAGCCTAAAAAAGAAAAGTGTCCACCACCACCCCACCCCCCCGCCCCCTTGTGTCAGGGCAGAAAACAGACACTGAAGAGACCAGCAAACAGAAGAATCTAAAACAGAGGGAACTGCGTTGGAAATGACAGATGTAATAGATTAAAACCCCGTCGTTGCTACTGACTACATAGTAAGGGGCCCATAGATCTTGAGAAATATAAGCCAGACCAAGGAACTATCCGAAAATGAACTGACCCTACACTGCTCACAACAACACCAGAAAAAGTCCCAGATATATCTTTACTATTTTTACAATCATTCTTTTTGTTTGTTTTTTCTCCTTTTCTTTTTCTTCTTTTTTTAAAACATTAAAAAAAAAAATTAAGCCCTCTATTTCTCCTTTGCTTTTTATTTTTATAACCTACTATTACTTTTCACAAAAAAGACCCTATTTTTAAAACAAATGCCATATATATATATATATATATATATATATATATATATATATAGAGAGAGAGAGAGAGAGAGAGAGAGAGTGGTTGTTATTGTTTTTTTTTTTAATAATTCTTGTGGCTTTTTTTTTTTCCTTCTTCTTCTTTTCTTTAATATTGTATTTTTGAAGATCCAACCTTTACTCTAGATTTTTAATCTTTGCTTTTTGGTATTTGTTATCAATTTTGTACCTTTAAAAACCCAGTCTTCAGTACCCATTTTTACTTGAGAGTAAGATTACTGGCTTGAACACTCTCTCTTCCTTTGAACTCTCCTTTTTCTCCAGCAGGTTACCTCTGTCTCCTCCCTCCCCCTTCTCTTCTCTACCCAACTCTGTGAATCTCTGTGTGTTCCAGATGGTGGAGACCACTTAGGGAACTGGTTATTGGCTGGATCTGTCTCTCTCCTTTTCACTTCCCTCTTTTATCCACCTGGCCACCTGTCTCCTTCCTCCCTCTCCTCTTCTGCATATAACTCTGTGAACTTCTCTGAGCGATTGAGACCGTGGAGCGCACATAAGGAAGTGATTACTGGCTAGCTTGGTGTCTCCTCTTTTGATTCCACCTCATCTCATTCCAGTCACTTCTAGCTCCCCCCTCCCTCTTCTCTTCTCCATGTAACTCAGTGAACCTCTCTGTGTGTCCCTCACTGTGGAGAAACTTTTTCATCTTTAATCTAGATGTTTTATCATCTGTGCTGTATAGATGGAGAATTCTTGAGGTTACTGTAAAAATAAAACTGAAAACCAGAAGCAAGAGGTTTAAGTCCAAATCCTGAGAACTTCAGAGAACTCTTGACTCCAGGGAACATTAATCGATAGGAGCTCATCAAACGCCTCCATACCTACACTGAAACCAAGCCCCACCCAAGGGCCAACAAGTTCCAGAGCAAGACGTACCATGCAAATTATCCAGCAACACAGGAACACATCCCTGAACTTCAATATACAGGCAGCTCAAAGTTATCCAAAACCATAGACATCTCATAACTCATTGCTGGACACTTCATTGCACTCTAGAGAGAAGAAATCCAGTTCCAGCCACCATAACTCTGGCACAAGCTTCCCTAACCAAGAAACCTTGACAAGCCACTGATACATCCCTACCCACAGTGGGGAAACTCCATAATAAAGAGAACTCCACAAACTGCCAGAATACAGAAAGGCCACCCCAAACGCAGCAATGTCAACAAGATGAAGACACAGAGGAATACCCAGCAGGTAAAGGAACAGGAGAAATGCCCACCAAACCAAACAAAAGAGGAAGAGATAGGGAATCTACCTGATAAAGAATTCTGAATAATGATAGTGAAAATGATCCAAAATCTTGAAATCAAAATGGAATCACAGATAAATAGCCTGGAGACAAGGATTGAGAAGATGCAAGAAAGGTTTAACAAAGACCTAGAAGAAATAAAGAAGAGCCAATAAATAATGAATAATACAATAAATGAGATCAAAAACACTCTGGAGGCAACAAACAGTAGAATAACGGAGGCAGAAGATAGGATTAATGAAATAGAAGATAGAATGGTAGAAATAAATGAATTAGAGAAGAAAAAAAAACTAATTAAAAGAAATGAGGACAATCTCAGAGACCTCCAGGACAATATGAAATGCTTCAACATTCTAATTATAGGAGTCCCAGAAGAAGAAGACAAACAGAAAGGCCATGAGAAAGTACTTGAGGAGATAATAGTTGAAAACTTCCCTAAACTGGGGAAGGAAATGATCACCCAAGTCCAAGAAACCCAGAGAGTCCCAAACAGGATAAACCCAAGGCAAAACACCCCAAGACACATATTAATCAAATTAACAAAGATCAAACACAAAGAACAAATATTAAAAGCAGCAGGGGAAAAACAACAAATAATACACAAGGGGATTCCCATAAGGATAACAGCTGATCTTTCAATAGAAACTCTTCAGGCCAGGAGGGAATGGCAAGACATACTTAAAATGATGAAAGAAAATAACCTACAGCCCAGATTACTGTACCCAGCAAGGATCTCATTCAAATATGAAGGAGAAATCAACAGCTTTACAGACAAGCAAAAGCTGAGAGAATTCAGCACGACCAAGCCAGCTCTCCAACAAATGCTAAAGGATATTCTCTAGACAGGAAACACAAAAAGGGAGCATAAACTCAAACCCAAAACAATAAAGTAAATGGCAACAGGATCATATTTATCAATAATTACCTTAAATGGATTGAATGCCCCAACCAAAAGACAAAGACTGGCTAAATGGACAGAAAAACAAGACCCCTATATATGTTGTCTACAAGAGACCCACCTGAAAACAAGGGACACATATAGACTGAAAGAGAAGGGCTGGAAAAAGATATTCCATGCAAATAGAGACCGAAAGAAAGCAAGAGTAGCAATACTCATATCAGATAAAATAGACTTTAAAACAAAGGCTGTGAAAAGAGACAAAAAAGGCCACTACATAATGATCAAAACATCAATCCAAGACGAAGATATTACAATTATAAATATATATGCACCCAACATAGGAGCACCACAATATGTAAGACAAATGCTAATAAGTATAAAAGGGGAAATTAACAATAACACATTAATAGTGGGAGACTTTAATACCCCACTCACACCTATGGACAGATAAACTAAACAGAAAATTCACAAAGAAACATAAACTTTAAATGATACAATAGACCAGTTAGACCTAACTGATATCTATAGGACATTTCACCCCAAAACAATGAATTTCACCTTTTTCTCAAGTGCTCAAGGAACCTTCTCCAGGATAGATCACATCCTGGGCCATAAATCTAACCTTGATATATTAAAAAAAAAAAAAAATTGAAATCATTCCAAGCATCTTTTCTGACCATAATGCATTAAGATTAGATCTCAATTACAGGAGAAAAACTATTAAAAATTCCAACATATGGAGGCTGAACAACACACTTCTGCATAACCAACAAATCACAGAAGAAATCAAAAAAGAGATCAAAATATGTATAGAAAAGAATGAAAATGAAAACATAACAACCCAAAACCTGTGGGACACTATAAAAGCAGTGCTAAGGGGAAAGTTCATAGCAATACAGGCCTACCTCAAGAAACAAGGAAAAGGTTAATAAATAACTTAACTCTACACCAAAAGCAATTAGAAAAGGATGAAATGGAGAACCCAGGGTTAGTAGAAGGAGAGAAATCTTAAAAAATTAGGGCAGAAATAAATGCAAAAGAAACAAAAGAGACCATAGCAAAAATCAACAAAGCCAAAAGCTGGTTCTTTGAAAGGATAAATAAAATTGACAAACCATTAGCCATACTCATCAAGAAACAAAGGGAAAAAATCAAAATCAATAAAATTAGAAATGAAAATGGAGAGATCACAACAGACAACACAGAAATACAAAGGATCATAAGATCATAAGATTGATAAGATCATATCAGCAATCATATGCCCATAAAATGGACAATTTGTAAGAAATGGACAAATTCTTAGAAAAGCACAACTTTCCAAAACTGAACCAGGAAGAAATAGAAAATCTTAACAGACCCATCACAAGGATGGAAATTGAAACTGTAATCAGAAATCTTCCAGCAAACAAAAGCCCAGGTCCAGACGGCTTCACAACTGAATTCTACCAAAAATTTTAAGAAAAGCTAACACTTATTCTACTCAAATTCTTCCAGAAAATTGCAGAGGAAGGTAAACTTCCAAAGTCATTCTATGAGGCCACCATCACCCTAATACCAAAACCTGACAAAGATGCCACAAAAAAAGAAAACTACAAGCCAATATCACTGATGAACATAGATGCAAAAATCCTTAACAAAATTCTAGTATTCAGAATCCAACAACACCTTAAAGAGATCATACACTATGACCAAGTGGGCTTTATCCCAGGGGTGCAAGGATTCTTCAATATCCACAAATCAATCAATGTAATTCACCATATTAACAAATTGAAAAATGAAAGCCATATGATTATCTTAATAGATGCACAGAAACCCTTTGACAAAATTCAACATCCATTTACGATAAAAACTCTCCAGAAAGCAGGAATAGAAGGAACATACCTCAACATAATAAAAGCTGTCTATGACAAACCCACAGCAAATTTATCCTCAATGGTGAAAAATTGAAAGCATTTCCCTAAAGTCAAGAACAAGACAAGGGTACCCACTTTCACGCTACTATTTAACATACTTCTGGAAGTTTTGGCCACAACAATCAGAGCATAAAAAGAAATAAAAGGAATTCAAATTGGAAAAGAAGAAGTAAAACTCTCACTGTTTGCAGATGATATGATCCTCTAAATAGAAAACCCTAAAGACTCCACCAGAAAATTACTAGAGCTAATCAATGAATATAGTAAAGTTGCAGGATATAAAATCAACACTCAGAAATCCCTTGCATTCCTATACACTAATAATGAGAAAGTAGAAAGAGAAATTAAAGAAACAATTCCATTATCCATTGCAATGAAAAGAATAAAATACTTAGGAATATATCTACTTAAAGAAACTAAAGACCTATATATATAGAAAACTATAAAACACTGATGAAAGAAATCAAAGAGGACACTAATAGATGGAGAAATATACCATGTTCATGGATCAGAAGAATCAATATAGTGAAAATGAGTATACTACCCAACACAATCTACAGATTCAATGCAATCTTATCAAGCTACCAAAGGTATTTTTCACAGAGCTAGAACAAATAATTTCACAATTTGTATGGAAATACAAAAAACCTCGAATAGCCAAAGCAATCTTGAGAAAGAAGAATGGAACTGAAGGAATCAACCTGCCTGACTTCAGGCTCTACTACAAAGCCAGTCATCAAGACAGTATGGTACTGGCACAAAGACAGAAATATAGATTAATGAAACAAAATAGAAAGCCCAGAGATAAATCCACACACCTATGGACACCCTTTCTTCGACAAAGGAGGCAAGAAAATACAGTGGAATAGAGACAATCTCTTTAACAAGTGGTGAAGGAAAACTGATCAACCACTTGTCCAAGAATGAAACTATAACACTTTCCAACACCATACACAAAAATAAACTCAAAATGGATTAGAGATCTAAACATAAGACCAGAAACTATAAAACACCTAGAAGAGAACATAGGCAAAACACTCTCCGACATAAATCACGGCAGGATCCTCTATGATCCACCTCCCAGAATACTGGAAATAAAAGCAAAACTAAACAAATGGGATCTACCTAAAATTAGAAGCTTCTGCACAACAAAGGAAACTATAAGCAAGGTGAAAAGACAGCCTTCTGAATGGGAGAAAATAATAGCAAATGAAGCAACTGACAAACAACTAATCTCAAAAGTATACAAGGAACACCTGCAGCTCAATTCCAGAAAAATAAACGACCCAATCAAATAAAGGGCCATAGAACTAAATAGACATTTCTCCAAAGAAGACATAGAGATGGCTAACAAACAGGAAAAGATGCTCAACATCACTCATTATCAGAGAAATGCAAATCAAGACCACAATGAAGTACCATTTCACACCAGTCAGAATGGCTGTGATCCAAAAGTCTACAAGCAATAAATGCTGGAGAGGATGTGGAGAAAAGGGAACCCTCTTACACTGTTGGTGGGGATGCAAACTAGTACAGCCACTATGGAGAACAGTGTGGAAATTCCTTAAAAACTGGAAATAGAACTGCCTTATGACCCAAAAATCCCACTGCTGGACATACACACCCAGGAAACTAGAATGGAAAGAGACACATGTACCCCAATGTTCATCGCAGCACTGTTTATAATAGCCAGGACATGGAAGCAACCTAGAAGTCCATCAGCAGACAAATGGATAAGAAAGCTGAGGTACATATACACAATGGAGTATTACTCTGCCATTAAAAAGAATACATTTGAATCAGTTCTAATGAGGTGGATGAAACTGGAGCCTATTATACAGAGTGAAGTAAGCCAGGAAGAAAAATACCAGTACAGTATACTAACATATATATATATGAAATTTAGTCAGTTGGTAATGATAACCCTGTATGCAAAACAGCAAAGGAGACACAGATGTATAGAACAGACTTTTGGACTCTGTGGGAGAGGCAGAGGATGTGAATATTTGGGAGAATGGCATTGAAACATGTATACTATCATGTAAGAAACGAATCACCAGTCTAGGTTCGATACAGGATACAGGATGCTTGGGGCTGGTGCACTGGGATGACCCAGAGAGATGATATGGGGAGGGTGGTGGGAGGGGGGCTTCAGGATTGGGAACTCATGTACACCTGTGGTAGATTCATGTCAATATATGGCAAAACCAATACAGTATTGTAAAGTAAAAAATAAAATAAAATAAAATGATAATAATAATAAAGAAAATAGTAGGATAGGAAAAGATATAGGTAAGTTTTCAGGATATTTCAGTGATTAGTATGAGAGACTCTGGGTTATGGGAATGGGAAGGTAGCAGTAGGGAAGGGAGAACTGATAAATAAGATGCATTTTAATGGGAGACTTAATGTAACACGCTGATAAAATGGATGTTGGAGGAGGAGGAAATGAGTAGACAATGAGGGAAATACTGAAATCAAAGAAGAGCTCTAAGTTTTCAATTGGGCAAATGAGTGAAGCTGCTAAGTTGCTTCAGTCATATTCGACTTTGTGTGACCTCATAGATGGCAGCCCACCAGGCTCTACCATCCCTGAGATTCTCAGGGCAAGAACACTGGAGTGGGTTGCCATTTCCTTCTCCAATGCATGAAAGTGAAAAGTGAAAGTGAAGTCGCTCAGTCGTGTCCGATTCTTAGTAACTCCATGGACTGCAGCCTACCAGGCTCCTCCGTCCATGGGATTTTCCAGGCAAGAGTACTGGAGTGGGGTGTCATTGCCTTCTCTGAAATGAGTGAAGAGTAGCATTATTTATTAAGAAGCAGAAACATGAAATAATATTATCTAGTACTGCTAACAATACACAGAAGAACTATACAAACAAGATCTTCATGACCCAGATAACCATATGATGTGATCACTCACCTAGAACCAGACGTCCTGGAATGTGAAGTCAAGTGGGCTTTAGGAAGCATCACTATGAACAAAGCTAGTGGAGGTGATGGAATTCCAGTTCAGCTATTTGAAATCCTAAAAGATGAGGCTTTTTAAAGTGCTACATTCAATATGCCAGCAAATTTGGAAAACTCAGCAGTGGCCACAGGACTGGAAAAGGTTAGCTTTCATTACAATCCAAAAGAAAGGAAATGTCAAAGAATGCTCAAACTACCACACAATTGTACTCTTCTCACATGCTAGCAAAGAAATGCTCAAAATTCTCTAGGCCAGGCTTTAACAGTACTTGAACTGTGAACTTCCAGATATTCAAGCTGGATTTAGAAAAGGCAGAGGAACCAGATGTCAAACTGCCAACAAACATTGGATCATTGAGAAAGCAATAGAGTTCCAGAAAAACATCTGCTTCTGCTTTATTGAATATTCCAAAGCCTTTGACTGTGTGGATCACAAAAAACTATGGAAAATTCTGAAAGAGATGGGACTACCAGACCACCTTACTTACCTCCTGAGAAATCTGAATGAAGGTCAAGAAGCAACAGTTAGAACTGGAAATGGAACAACAGACTGGTTCCAAATTGGGAAAGGAGTGCCTACAAGGTTGTATATTGTCACCCTGCTTATTTAACTTCTATGTATAGTACATAATGCCTAATGCTGGACTGGATGAAGCAGAAACTGGAATCTAGATTGCCAAGAAAAGTATCAATAATCTCAGATATGCAGATGACACCACTCTTATGGCAGAAAGTGAAGAAGAACTAGTCTTTTGATGAAAGTGAAAGAGGAGAGTGAAAAAGTTGGCTTAAAACTCAACATTCAGGCAACTAAGATCATGGTATCCAGTCCCATCACTTCATGGCAAATAGATGGGTTGACAATGGGAACAGTGAGAGACTTTATTTTGGGGAGGGCTCCAAAATCACAGCAGATGGTGACTGCAACCATGGAATTAAAAGACAGCTGCTCCTTGGAAATAAAGCTATGACCAACCTGTGTGTGTTTGTGTATGTGTGTGTGTGTGTGTGTGAAGTCGCTCAGTCATGTTCGACTCTTTGTGACTGTAGCCCGCCAGGCTCCTCCATCCATGGGATTGTCCAGGTGAGAATACTGGAGTGGGTTGCCATTTCCTTCTCCAGGAGATCTTCACAACCCAGGAATTGAACCCGGGTCTCCTGCATTGTAGGCAGACGCTTTAGCGTCTGAGCCACCAGGGAAGCTCATGACCAATCTAGACAGCATATTAAAAAGCAGAGACATTACTTTACCAGAAAAGGTCCATCTAGTCAAAGCTATAGTTTTCCCAGTAGTCATGTATGGACTATAAATAACGCTGAGCACTGAAGAATCGATGCTTTTGAACTGTGGTGTTGGAGAAGACTCTTGTGACTCCCTTGGACTGCAAGGAGATCTATCCAGTCAATTATAAAGGAAGCGAGTCCTAGACAGTCATTGGAAGGACTGATACTGAAGCTGAAACTCCAGTACTTGGCTATCTGGTGCAAAGAACTGATTCATTGGAAAAGACCCTGATGCTGGGAAAAACTGAAGAGAAGAAGGTAACAAGAAAGGTTGACATGATTGGATGGCATCTTTGACTCAATGGACATGAGTTTGAGTAAGCTTTGGGAATTAGTGATGGATGGGGAAGCCTGATGTGCTTCCCCATGGGAAGTCCAAAGAGTCTCAAAGAGTCAGACATGACTGAGTGACTGAACTGAGTATTATTAAAGATATGCATTAAATTTAAGTTGCCTATTACGTACATAAGAGCAGATATTAAAAATGGTTAAACTACATAAAACTGGACATCAAAACAATTGGAGACATATAATTGGGAACTATTATTTTAACATCATAAGAATGGATGAAATCACAATGAAATAAAAAGTCAAAGGGAGACTATGGCGCAAATTGAGGATTGTATCAGTAATCCCAAGAATTAAAGACAGTGCTGAATTCTAGACTAAAATAACTAATTTCAATCTGCAGGAGCAAATTCAAGTCAAGAATATTTGTTCCTTGTGATTTAATATAAACTACACAAAGGTCCATCTAGTCAAGGCTATGGTTTTTCAGTGGTCATGTATGGATGTGAGAGTTGAACTGTGAAGAAAGCTGAGCACCGAAGAATTGATGCTTTTGAACTGTGGTGTCGGAGAAGACTCTTGAGACTCCCTTGGACTGCAAGGAGATCCAACCAGTCCATCCTAAAGGACATCAGTCCTGGGTGATCGTTATAAGGACTGATGCTAAAGCTGAAACTCCAATACTTTGGCCATCTCATGTGAAGAATTGACTCATTGGAAAAGCCCCTGATGCTGGGAGGGACTGGAGGGAGGAGGAGAAGGGGACGACAGAGGATGGGGTGGCTGGATGGCATCACTGACTCGATGAGTATGAGTTTGAGTGAACTCTGGGAGTTGGTGATGGACAGGGAGGCCTGGCGTGCTGAAATTCATGGGGTTGCAAAGAGTCGGTCATGACTGAGTGACTGAACTGAAACGAACTGAACTGAACACATGTGTATATGGGCTTCGAAATGGAAGAGGGGTGAAAAATCTGCCTGACAATGCAGGAGATAATGAGGGTTCGATTCCTGGATCAATAAGATTCCCTAGAGGAGGGCATGCAACCCACTCTGCTATTCTTGCCTGGTGAATCCCATGGACAGAGGAGCCCGGTGGGCTACAGTCCGTAGAGTCTCAAACAGTCAGACACGACTGAAGTGACTTAGCTCTCACATTCATACACATGTGTACATAAGATCTAATTATGATCTCATTGTTTTCTGAGTCCACATATTTGAGTAGCTAAATAATGATAATGCTAATGTTAAAATAAAACAATATATGCAGGCACTGCTCTAAACACTTCTAATGTATTAACTCACTGAATGCTCACAAGAATCAGTGAGGAAGGTGCTATTTTTGTACTCCCATTTCAACTAAGGAAACTGAAGAAAAGAGATGTTAAGTAATTAAGTTGACTTGGCTAATAGATGGTAAATGGAATATTCAAGCCTCCTTCCAATGTTCATCTTTATGACTATAAACCTACAATCCGTCTTAAATAAGCAGAACTATCTATCCAAAGTTGCTTAACGTATAGCATAGATGTCTATCAGAATGCTGTTAATTCTGATTCAGTATCAGGTATGCCATTAATCTTATTATTTTCTTACTCTACTGGAGGGTTGTTGTTGTTGTTGAGTTACTAAGTTGTGTCCGACTCTTTGCCACTTCATGGAGTGTAGCACACCAGGCTTCCATGTCCCTCATATCTCCTGGAGTTTTCTCAAGTTCATGTCCATTGAATCAGTGATGCTATCCAATCATCTCATCCTCTGCCACCCTCTTCTCTTTTGCCTTCACTTTTTCCCAGCATCAAGGTCTCTTCCAATGAGTTGGCTCTTCACATCAGATGGCCAAAATAAAGGAGTTTCAGCTTCAGCATCAATCCTTCCAATGAAATTCAGGGTTGATGTCCTTTAGGATTGACCGGTTTTATCTCCTTGCTCTCCAAGGGACTCTCAAGTGTCTGTTTCAGCATCGCAATTTGAAACCATTGATTTTTTTGGCACTCATCGTTCTTTATAATCCAACTCTCACATCTATACACGACTACAAAAAGACCACAGCTTTGACTACACAGACTTTGGCAGAAAACTTATGCATCTATTTATATGATACTATCCTGGTTTGTCATAGCTTTCCTTCCAGAGGAAGGCACCTTCTAATTTCATAACTGCAAAAAGTTTTGAAGCCCAATAATAGAATATCTGTCACCACTTTCACTTTTTCCCCTTCTATTTGCCATGAAGTGATGGGGCCAGATGCCATGATCTTAGTTTTTTGAATGTTGAGTTTTAAGTCGGCTTTTCTGCTCTCCTCTATCACCTTCATCAAGAGGTTCTTTAGTCCCTCTTTGCTTTCTCCCATTAAAGTGGTGTCATCTGCATATCTGAGGATGTTGATATTTCATCCAGCAATCTTGATTCCAGTCTGTAACTCATCCAGGCTGACATTTCACACAATGTGCTCTGCATATAAGTTGAATAAACTGATTTAAAATATTCAGCCTTGTAGCACTCCTTTCCTAATTTTGAACCAGTCAGTTTTTCCATGTAATATTCAAGCTGTTACTTCTTGGCCCACATAAAGATTTTTCAGAAGGCAGGCAAGATGATCTGGTATTCCCACCTGTTTAAGAATCTTCCACAGTTTCTTGTGATCCACACAGTCAAAGGCTTTTGCTTAGTTAATGAAGCAGAAGTAGATGCGTTTCTGGAATTCTCTTGCTTTCTGTATGTTCAAGGAATGTTTGCAGTTTGATCTCTGGTTCCTGTCTTTCCTAAATCCAGCTTGTACATCTGGAAATATTGCTGAAACCTAGCTTTAAAGATTTTGTGCATAACCTTATTAACATGGGAAATGAGAGAAATCGTCTGATAGTTTGAACATTTTTTAGCACTGCCCTTTATTGGAATTGGGATGAAAACTGCCCTTTTCCAATCCTGTGGCCACTGCTGAGTCTTCTGAATTTGCTGACATGTTGACTGTAGCACTTTAACAGCATCATCTTTTAGGATTTGAAATAGCTCAGCTGAAATTCCATCATCTCCACTAGATTTGTTCATAGTAATGCTTCCTAAGGTCCAATCGGCTTCACACTCCAAATGTCTTTCTCTAGGTGAGTGACCACATAATCATGGTTATCTGTGTCATTAAGACGTTTTTTTAAATATGTGTGCTCAGTCTCTCAGTCATGTCTGACTCTTTGCGACCCCATAAACTATAGCCTGCCAATCTCCTCTATCCATAAAATTTTCCAGGCAAGAGTACTGGAGTGGGTTTCCATTTCCTTCTCCAGGGGATCTTTCTGACCCAGGAATCAAACCTGTATTTCTTGTGTCTCCTGCATTGGCAGGCAGATTCTTTACCAGCAGCATCATCTGGGAAGCTACCTCTTCTTAATTTCTACTGCTTTTTTTAGGTCCTTACTGTTTCTGTCCTTTATCATGTTCATCCTTGCATGAAATGTTCCTTTGATATCTCTAATTTTCTTGAAGAGATAACTAGTCTAATTCATCTTACTGTTTTCCACTATGTCTTTGCATTGTTCATTTAAGAAGGCCTTCTTACTGCTCCTCGCTATTCTCTGGAGCTCTGCATTCAGTTGAGTATATCTTTTCCTTTCTCTCTTGCTTTTCACTTCTCTTCTTCCCTTGGCTGTGAGTAAAGACTCCTCAGACAGCCACATTATCATCTTGCATTTTTTTTTTTAACTTGGAATAGTTTTGGTCACTGTCTCCTGTACAATTTTATGAATCTCTGTCCATGGTTCTTCAGGCAGTCTGTCTATGAGATCTAATCCCTTGAATCTATTCATCACCTCCACTGTATAATCAAAAGGGATTTAAGTCACACCTGAATGGCTTAGTGGTCTTCCCACTTCCTTTAGTTTAAGCCTGAATTTTGCAATAAGGATCTTATGATCTGTGCCACAATCAGCTACAGGTCTTGTTTTTGTTTATTGTATAGTATTTCTCCATCTTCAACTGCAAAGTATGTTACCAATCTGATTTTTATATTGACCATTTGGCAATGTCCATGTATAAAGTTTTCTTTAATGCTGTTAGAAAAAGGTGTTTGCTATGACCAGTGCATTCTCTTGGCAGAATTCTGTTAGCCTTTTCTCTGCTTCATTTTGTACTCCAAGGCCAAACTAACCTATTACTCCAGGTATCTCTTAACTTCATGCTTTTGCATTCTAATCCCCTGTGATTAATAAGACATCTTTTGTTGTTGTTGTTAGTTCTAGGAGGTCTTGTAGGTCTTCATAGAACTAGTCAACTTTAGTTTCTTCAGAATCAGTGGTTGCAGCATAGATTTGGATTACTCTGAGGTAGAAGGGCTTGCCTCGGAAATGAACCAAGGACGTTATGTTGTTTTTGAGAAAGTACTGTATTTCGGTCTCTTTTGTTGATTTTGAGGGCTACTCCATTTCTTTTGTGGGATTATTGCCCACAGTAGTAGACATGATTGACATCAGAATTAAATTTCCCCATTCTCATCCATTTTAGTTTACTGATTTCAAAGATGTAGATGTTTACTTGTCATCTCCGGCTTGACCATGTCCAATTTACCTTAATTCATGTGCATAATATTCCAGGTTCCTATGCAGTGTTATTCTTTACCACATCAGATTTTACACCCACCATCAGACATGTCCACAAATAAGTGATGTTTCTACTTTTGCCCAGACACTTCATTATTTCAGGAGCTATTAGTAATTGCCTTCTGCTTTCCCCACTAGCTAACTGAACACTTTCCAACCTGGGAGGCTCATTTTTTGGTGTCATATCATTTTGCCTTTTATACTTTTCATGGGGTTCTCGTTGCACACACTACATTGAAGTTAAGTAAGATGGTGAAAATATACAGCTTCATCCTACTTCTTACCAATTTTGAACCTGTCAGTTTTCCAAGTAAGGTTCTACCTGTTGCTTCTTTGCCCACATACAAGTTTCCTAGGACACAGGTAAGGTGGTCTGGTTTTTCCATCTCTTTAAGAATTTTACACAGTTGTTGTTGTTGTTTTTGCATCTCACACAGTCAAAGGTTTCAGTGTAGTCAATGAAGCAGAAGTAGATATTTTTTGTAGCATTCCTTTGCTTTCCTTATGATCCAACAAATGTTGCCATTTGATCTCTGGAACCTATTCCTTTTTCAAATCCAGGTGTATAACTGGGAGTTCTTGGTTCACATCTGCTGAAGACTAGCTTGAAGAATTTTGAGCATAACCTTACTAGCATGTTAGATGAGCACGATTATATAGCAGTTTTACCATTCTTTGGCACAGTCCTTCTTTGGGATTGGAATGAAAATTCACTTTTCTAGTCCTGTGTCCACTGTGGGGCATTCCAAATTTGCTTACATATCTAACACAGCACTTTAGCAGCACTTTCTTTTAAGATTTGATATAGCTCAGTTGGAATTCCATTACCTCCACTAGCTTTGTTTGCTTATGTTTGCTTTGTTTGCAATAATGATTCCTAAGGCCCAATTAACTTCACACTCCAGGATGCCTGGCTCTAAGTTAGTGATCATACCATCATGGTTATCTGGGTGATTAAGACCTTTTTTGTACAGTTCTTCTGCGTCTTTTTCTCACCTCTTCTTAATATCTCTGCTTCTGTTAAGTCCATATAATTTATGTCCTTTATTGTGCCCATCAGCATGAAATATTCCCTTGATCTTTCTAATATTCTTGAAAAGATCTTTAGTCATTTCTAGTCTGTCGTCTTTCTCTATATATTTGTATTGTTCATTTAAGAAGGTTTTCTTTCTTTTCAAGGAGTTGCTATACTTTAGAACTCTGGATTCAGTTGGTTGTATCTTTTCCTTTCTTTTTTGCCTTTAACTTCTCTTCTTACTCGGCTATGTGTAAGACCTCCTCAGATAACCACTTTTCTTTCTTGTATTTATTTTTCTTGGGAATCATTTTGGTCACTTCCTCCTCTACAATTTTAGAATCTCTGACCATAGATCTTCAGGCACTCTGTCTACGAAATCTAAACCCTTGAATCTATTCACCACATCTACTATATAATCATAAGAAATTTAATTTTGATAATATATGAATGGCCTAGTGGTTTTCCCTACTTTCTTCAGTTTAAGCCTGAACTTTGCAACAGGAGTTGATTATTTTAGCCACAGTCAGCTCCAGGTCTTGTTTTTGCTGACTATATAGAACTTCTCCATCTTCATCTGCAAAGAACATAATCAATCAATCTGATTTTGGTATTGACCACTTGGTGATGTCCATGTGTAGAGTCGTCTCTTGTGTGGTGAAAAAGGGTGTTTGCTATGACCAGTGTTTTCTGTGGAAGTACTCTATCAGAGTTTGTCCTGCTTCATTGTTTACTCCAAGGCCAAACTTGCCTGTTACTCTCTACATATGTTAACTTCCTACTTTTGCATTCCTTTCACTTATGATGAAAATATCTCTTTTTAGTATTAGTTGAAGAAGATCTTACAGGTTTTCATAAAACCAGTCAACTACAGCTTCTTCAGCATCAGTCTTTGGGACATGGACTTGGGTTATTCTGATGTTAAATGGTTTGCCTTGGTAATGAACTGAGATCATTCTATCATTTTTGAGATTGCAATTAAGTACTGCACTTTGGACTCTTGTGGACTGACTATGAGGGTTTCTCCATTTCTCTAAGAGATTCTTGCCCAACGTAGTAGATAAAATGGTCATCTGAATTAAATTCACTCCTTCCTGTTCATTTTAGTTCACTGATTTCAAAGATGTGGATGTTCACGCTTGCCATCTGTTTGATCATGTCCAATTTATTTTGATTCATGGACCTAACATTCCAGGTTCCTATGCAATATCTTTTTTTTTTCTTTTTTACAATACTGGACTTTATTTTCACCACCAGACATATCTAAAACTGAGCATCATTTCTCCTTTCATTCAGCTGCTTCTTTCTTTCTGTAGCTATTGTTAATTGCTTGTGCTCTTTCTAGTAGAATATTGGACACCTTCAGAACTGGGAGCTCATCTTTTGGTGCCATATTTTTTTGCCTTTGTGTACTGATTCCTTAATAACTCACTTGGTAAAGAATTCCTCCCTGCAATGCAGGATACCCCAGTTTGATTCCTGGGTTAGGAAGATCCCCTGGAGAAGGGACAGGCTACCCATTCCAGTATTCTTGGCTTTCCCTTGTGGCTCAGATGGTAAAGAATCTACCTACAATATGGGAGGCCTGGGTTGGATCACTGGTTTTGGAAAATCCCCTGGAGAAGGGAAAGGCTACCCACTGCAGTATTCTGGCCTGGAGAATTCCATGGACTTTACAGTTCATGGGATTTCAAAGAGTTGGACACAACTGAGTGACTTTCACTTTCACTTTTCACTGTTCATATGGTTCTCATGGCATGAATACTAGAATGAGTTGCCATTCTCACCTCCAGTGGACAAGGTTTTCTCAGAACTCTCCACTATGACCCATCTGTCTTTTGGTGGCCCTGCATGGCATGATTCATAGCTTCATCGAGTTACTCAAGGCCCTTCACCATGACAAGCAGTAAACCATGAAGGGGACTCTAAGTTTATCTAAGTAAAGTCAAAATATGTATTCTGTCCAGTTATTTTCCCTTCTTTGTGGAAACTCATTTGTGGCTTCTGGGTGACATCCATGTCCCCAGAAAGTAAGCTAATGGAGACATGGTTATCAATATTCTCCAGTTTGAGAATATTCTTGTGCTTCCCTGATGATCCCCAGCACACTTGCTATAAGAAATTGACGCTTGTTCTGAGCTCTGGATCTTTGGCAAGGACATTTCTTTTACTCAATCCAGTCAGCAACATCTCAGCAGGCCTCAGGCTGTTCTATTATTTACCTAGTCCTCCTCAGTGTAAGAAAACACTAGTTATATTAACAAAACAAAGAAGGCATTTCCTCCATTGTTCAATGGAGGCAAGAACTCTTTTTTTTTTTTTTTTCTTCTTCTTCTTCTTTTTATACTGGGGAGAAGAGAACAAGGTACCTATATGAAACAAGGTTCACTTACCCTGTTATTATCAGGGACTAGCCAGACAACCATTATGAATCAAAGGCTAGGTTTAAAGGAGTCTCTTAGTGGATTCTAAGAATTGAGGTACATCAATTTATTATTATTATTATTATGTCCATTTCCTTTTATTCTTCCCCAAAGAGTCACATTCATCATGCATTTATGAATCTTAGTTATAGTTCTTATAATCAGATAACTTCCCTGAAAAAGGAGCTTTCTCTTGCTTAATGATTTATCTCATTAACAAAATTTTGGACAAAGTTACAACTCTTAAAAGGTAAGATATCTTCTTGCAAAGTTTTTTTCTTTTTTTCAAGAAAATAAGTACCTTCTCTATGACGATTTCTGGGGCAATATAGGATATTGGAATCAACAAGAAAGCCAGTACACTAGATATCACAACTCTATGTCCTGTCTTACAAAACTTTTGCAGAAATTCTTGCTAGAAAAATAAAGTCAGCCTCCAGAGAGCCCATAGTGAAAGTGAAGTCGCTCAGTCATATTTGACTCTTTGTGACCCATGGACAATATCCTACCAGGCTCCTCTGTCCATGGAATTTTCAAGGCAAGAGTACTGGAGTGGGTTGCCATATCCTTCTCCAGGGGATCTTCCCAATGCAGGGATTGAACCTGGGTCTCCCACATTACAGGCAGATGCTTTACCCTCTGAGCCACCAGGGAAACCACCCCAGAGAGCCCATAGGAAAACTTAAACTTTTGTTCTTACAAAAAATTCTTGGAATCACAGAAAAAAGAGGCGGGAAGGATTAGATGGTCAAGAATGAAATGGAAGGTAAAATTAAGTGGAAGTTTCCCTAGATATGAAATATGAAGAGATTCTGAAAGTTTTAATTTATTTTCTAATGTTGTCTTAAGGCACTATGGGAGTTAAAATATAATTATAGGTAGATGTTTTCATTGTATTGAGTACTTATAATGGAATGATAATGATGTAATATATTATATGTCACTGTTGTTTAGTCACTAAGTCATGCCCAACACTTTTGTGACCCCATGGACTGTAACCTGCCAGAATTCCCTATCCATGGGATTTCCCAAGCAAGAATACTGGAGTGGGTTGCCATTTCTGTCTCTAGGGAATCTTCTTACCTGTGTCTCCTGAATTGGCAGACACATTCTATACCACTGAGCCTCCAGGGAAGCCAAAATGCATTATATATGGTGCATACACACACACACACACACACACACACACACACACACACATACATATATATGTATGTATGTGTGTGTGTGTGTATATATATATATATATATATATATATATATATATAAAATGCCTTATACTGGGCCTGAAAGTTAGTGTAGACTAAAAGAGGTGGGAAATGTCTTCAATATTCAAAAATTTTGAGATGGATATTGAATATTAGATAAAGTTTGACTAAATCAAAGAATGGAGGGAAAGAAGTACATTTTTTAGCAAAATCATTGAATAAAAATCTCATCTGTTCTCATTACCACTCTGGCATTTTGCTCTTTTACTTATACTGTAGGTTAGATTTCTTTTCCCATTGCCACTGTTTCATTTCAGAAACTCCACCTATTCATTAGTAAAGGAGAGTGAAGAAATAGTTCTGGCAAAAACTAGCAGACAAACAAGTAGCTGCTATATCCTTTAGAGTGTAACTCTGATTATGATACGAATATGTAAGAAAAATGCAATGCACATTTATCCAGTAATAGAGGAGGACTAAGAAGAGGTGGCAAGAATACACAGAAGAACTGTACAAGAAAGATCTTCATGACCCAGATAATCATGATGGTGTGATCACTCATTTAGAGCCAGACATCCTGGAATGTGAAGTCAAGTGGGCCTTAGAAAGCATCACTACGAGCAAAGCTAGTGGAGGTGATGGAATTCCAGTTGAACTACTTCAAATACTGAAAGATGATGCTGAATATGCCAGCAAATTTGGAAAACTCAGCAGTTGCCACAGGACTAGAAAAGGTCAGTTTTCATTCCAATCTCAAAGAAAGGCAATGCCAAAGAATGCTCAAACTGCCACACAATTGCACTCATCTCACATATTAGTAAAGTAATGCTCAAAATTCTCCAAGCCAGGCTTCAGCAATACGTGAACTGTGAACTCCCTGATGTTTAAGCTGGTTTTAGAAAAGGCAGAGGAACCAGAGATCAAATTGCCAACATCCGCTGGATCATGGAAAAAGCAAGAGAGTTGCAGAAAAACATCTATTTCTGTTTTATTGACTATGCCAAAGCCTTTGACTGTGAGGATCACAATCAACTGTGGAAAATTCTCAAAGAGATGGGAATACCAGACCACCTGACCTGTCTCTTGAGAAATCTGTATGCAGGTCAGGAAACAACAGTTAGAACAGGACATGGAACAACAGACTGGTTCCAAATAGGAAAAGGAGTACATCAAGGCTATATATTGTCACCCTGCTTATTTAACTTATATGCAGAGTACATCATGAGAAACACTGGACTGGAAGAAACACAAGCTGGAATCAAGATTTTTGGAGAAATATCAATAATCTCAGATATGCAGATGACACCACCCTTATGGCAGAAAGTGCAGAGGAACTAAAAAGCCTCCTGATGAAAGTGAAAGAAGAGAGTGAAAAAGTTGGCTTAATGCTCAACATTCAGAAAACGAAGATCATGGCATCCAGCCCCACCACTTCATGGGAAACAGATGGGGAAACAGTGGAAACAGAGTCAGACTTTATTTTTTGGGGCTCCAAAATCACTTCAGATGGTGATTGCAGCCATGAAATTAAAAGACGCTTACTCCTTGGAAGAAAAGTTATGACCAACCTAGAGAGCATATTGAAAAGCAGAGATATTACTCTGCCGACTAAGGCCTGTCTAGTCAAGGCTATGGTTTTTCCTGTGGTCATGTATGGATGTGAGATTTGGACTGTGAAGAAGGCAGAGTGCAGAAGAATTGATGCTTTTGAACTGTGGTGTTGGAGAAGACTCTTGAGAGTCCCTTGGACTGCAAGGAGATCCACCCAGTCCATTCTGAAGATCAGCCCTTGGATTTCTTTGGAAGGAATGATGCTAAAGCTGAAACTCCAGTACTTTGGCCACCTCATGCAAAGAGTTGACCCATTGGAAAAGACTCTGATGCTGGGAGGGAATGGCGGGCAGGAGGAGAAGGGGACGACAGAAGATGAGATGGCTGGATGGCATCACTGACTCGATGGTCGTGAGTCTGCGTGAACTCCTGGAGTTAGTGATGAACAGGGAGGCTTGGTGTGCTGCGATTCATGGCGTCACAAAGAGTCAGACACGACTGAGTGACTGAATTGAACTGAAGCCCTCATCACCTGTAACACAGTGTTTAACCACCTCTTTCGGTACAATGGGTCCAGTCGCTACATCATTTAGGTGGAAGGGCTACTTGGGGACAAGGGCTACAATGCGCATGTGGAAAAGAATCACATAACAAAGCTAAGAGTCCTTCCCCTATGCAGTGAATATAAACCTGCATGCCCGTATAGCTCTATTGATTAACTAGTTTTATAATTTGAGGTCACTCATTTTCACTTTTCTGAAGCTTGCCTTCTTAAACTTTATAATAAAAATGTTAAATCTATAATAGTCTACACCTCCTTGAGCAATTTATATGCATACGTATACATATGTATATACACATATATAGACACATACGATGGTACACATATATTTGTATAGTTCAGTCACAATATTGTAATTATTATTGCAGTTATTTTATTATCATTAAACCCAAAACTGCTCACTTCATTTAGGAAATATTCACACATACACACCCTTATGTTTTGTTCCAGATTGAGGTGATACAGTTACAGCTGAGGAATGGTTTCATCCAGAAAGCACTATAGTCATAGAGGACAAACCCCCCAAGAGAAATATGATAACAGTGAGGCATGTGGATATGTGGGAGCATAGGTTATTTTCATTTATATCTTCTACTACTCTCCAGTTTCCTTCACTCCCCAGCTGGTGCATCCTGTTCGCCAAACACAATTCAAAGTTTTTGACAACACTATCCAATGGATATGTTTCATAAAGCCATGAAACAGGGAAGGTAAGAGGAGAGAATAGATCCTGGTAAAAATAACCAGCCCAGGTGAGCTGGATTTAGAAAAGGCAGAGGAACCAGAGATAAAATTGCCAACATCTGCTGGATCACAGAAAAAGCAAGGGAATTCCAGAGAAACATCTACTTCTGTTTCATTGATTATGCTAAAGTCTTTGACTGTGTAGATCACAACAAACTCTGGGAAATTCTTAAAGAGATGGGAATACCAGACCACCTTACCCACCTCCTGAGAAATCCGAATGCAGGTCAAGAAGCAACAGTTATGACCAGACATGGAACAATGGACTGGTTCAAAATTGGGAGAGGAGTACGTCAAGGCTGTATATTGTCACACTGCTTTATTAACTTATATGCAAAGTACATCATGCAAAATGCTGGGTTGGATGAATTACAAGCTGGAATCAAAATTGCTGGGAGAAATATCAATAACCTCAGCTATGAAGATAACACCACTGTAATGGCAGAAAGCAAAGAGGAACTAAAGAGCCTCTTGATGAGGGTAAAAGAGGAGAGTGAAAAATCTAGCTTAAAACTCAATATTTAAAAAACGAAGATCATGACATCTGGTCCCATTCAGTTCAGTTCAGTTCAGTCACTCAGCTGTGTCTGACTCTTTGCGACCTCATGAATTGCAGCACGCCAGGCCTACCTGTCCAACACCAACTCCCAGAGTTCACTCAAACTCACATCCATTGAGTCAATGATGCCATCCAGCCATCTCCATCCTCTGTCATCCCCTTCTCCTCCTGCCCCCAAATCCCTCCCAGCATCAGAGTCTTTTCCAATGAGTCAACTATTTGCATGAGGTAGTCAAAGTACTGGAGTTTCAGCTTCAGCATCATTCCTTCCAAAGAATATTACATCAAGACAATTAGATAGAGGTAAAATAGAAACTGTCAGAAAGTTTATTTTCTTGGACTCCAAAATCACTGCAGATGATGACTGCAGCCTTGATAGTGAAAGACACTTCCTCCTTGAAAGAAAAGCTATGACACACCAAGATAACATTATAAAAAGCAGAGACATCACTTTTCTGACAAAGGTCCATAGAGTCAAAAACAACAGTTTTTCCAGAAGTCATGTGCAGATGTGAGAGCTGGACCATAGAAAAGGCATCACCAAATAATTGATCGTTACAAATTGTGGTGCTGAAGAATACTCTTGAAAGTCCCTTGGACAGCAAGGAGATCAAACCAGTCCATCCTAAGGAAATAAGCCCTGGATATTCATTGGAAGGACATATGATGAAGTTCCAATCATTTGGCCACTTGATGTAGAGTCGACTTATCAGAAAAGATCCTGATGCTGGGAAAGATTGAGGGCAGGAGGAGAAGGAGGTAACAGGATGAGATGGTTGGATGGCATCACTAACTCAATGGACATGAGTTTGAGCAAACTAAGAGATAGTAAGGGACAGGGAAGCCTGGCTTGCTCCAGTCCTTGGGGTCACAAAGAGTCAGACATGACTTAGTTACTGAAAAACAAAATATATACATATATATTTTAATTATAATGTAATGTTTTTCAGCCTTAAAATGAAAAGGAATTTGACACATGCTACAACATGGATAAACCTTGAAGACATTATGCTGAGTGAAATAATTCAGTCATAAAACATCCAATACTGTATGATTCCACTTATGTGAGCTAGATAAAGCAATCAAATTTGTATAGACAGAAAGGAGAATTATAGTCAGCAGATGCTGGTGGTAGAAAAGAGAAATAAGTAGCTGTTGTAGAGTAGATAGTTTCAGTTTTATAAGATGAGTTCTGTATGAATGTATGGCTGTGATAATTGCACAGCAGTATGAGTATATATAATTCATGTCACTGAAATGGACAAAAAGACTGATTCAGATGATCAGTTTTATGTTCAGTTCAGTTCAGTCACTCAGTCCTGTCCGACTCTTTGTGATCCCATGAACTACAGTACGACAGGCCTCCCTGTCCATCGCCAACTCCTGAAGTCCACCCAAACCCATGTCCATTGAGGCGGTTATGCCATCCAACCATCTCATCCTCTGTCGTCCCCATCTCCTCCCACCTCAATCTTTTCAGCATCAGGGTCTTTTCCAATGAGTCAGCTCTTCACATAAGGTGGCCAAAGTATTGAAGTTTCAGCTTCAGAATGCTTTGCATATTGTTTTATATATTCCACCCTGTGTTATTTCCAGTTTCACTATCAGTGGGAAATAATTCTATACATTCCTACTACAGACAATTTACCTGTCATTTAAGGATCTCTTCAGAGTAGTGAAATAATAAAGAGGAATATGTAGACATTCCTTAGACAAAAACAAGTTAAAACTTGGGAAACAGAAAACAGACAAGACAAATACTTGAGGGATTACTTAGTGGCTAGCTTTGCTTAAAGTTATTTAATGAATATCATGGAGAGCAGTGGAGAATAGGTCTGATAAGAAACATCAGGAACATAGTTTTGGGCTTTAAAATTCAAAGAGTTTATGCACAGGCTATTAAAAATAAATGAACCTTGTATTCTATTTACATTAAATTTAGGGAGTTAAAATAATTTGGGTATATAATACGAATCCAACTTATAGGATATGTGATTATATGTGTAACTAACCTTAGTTACAGATTTTTGTCTGTAAGGAGAGATAATACTATCAATCTCAATGTAGTAAGAATTACATGAGATGAAACATGTAGAAAGTTAAGCATAGAGCTTTTCACACAGAAAGTGCTCAATTAATATGGTAAGAAAAACAGTAAGGATGATGACGATGATGACAAAGATATTTTCTTACTTTGGACACACCTGGAAGCAGAGTGGGAAAAGGAGATGAACGGTAAAAAAAAAAAAAAAAAAAAAAAAAAAAAATCACCTGAAATTTTTGCATTAGTGAATTAGTTACTATCTTGAACAACTGAATTTCATTCTTCCTGGGTAATCATCTGGGATCCTGTAGTATCTGCCTTCTGAGAAGATGGAAAATTGGAGATATTTATCAACCAACTACTGTCCTCCATATGTTGAAATTTTGAGGGAGCAGGCCTTTATATGCACCCAAATTCTTGCATGTACATACTCACAGCTGAGCAATCCTCAGTCCTTTGGTGAATATCTCCAGACAGCAAAGCAAGAAAAAAAAAAATAAGAAACTGATGCACAGTGGCTTGATGTGGGACACTAGCCACATGCAAGAAACTTTCCATCATAATAGCATTCATGCCAGGTCAGTCGAAGGATTATGGCATGCGACGATAATTATTTCTTCAAACTCATAGTGCAAATTAGTACTGGATATTTTGCTTATGAAATTTATGTAATACTATTTATGTCTTAAATATATTTTTTCTTCTGTGTTAGTCAGTATAATCTCCATGTCTCTCCATACTGCCCTCCTTTACCCTTGAAACAGATGTAGTTTTTCACTCTTGAACTCTTTGCAGAAATATACTGCATTTCTGTTGCTGAATCCTTTATCTTATGACACTTCTCAGTTTCTACTAGCATTATGGTTACTTGTAAAATTATGTTAAGGTAGTAATCACACTACTGGGTGTACACCATTCAACAGGTGATACTCATTTTCAACATTAAATTTAATCTAAAAACTTCTCCAAGGCAGAGTTTACAAGTAGGGGAATTTAGATTTGAGTTGAATAATTATCACACCAATCGCTATATCAATGTGAAGTGTTGATATTATTAAGAATGGCTGAGTCCAAACTCTGGTCGGTCTTTAATCACCGCATTAGAGGCCACAAATGAAACAAGGCCATGGGATTGGCAAGAAGCACACAGTAAAGTAATCAGGTTAGGTGGGAATAGGGAAAATGGGAGAACATATAAATGTAACAGTGTGGATTTTGTTCAAGGTAATTATTGTTATGTGTAAATTCAGGTAAGGGAGGACTATATTCCACAATTTTATTTGAAATCTTTTAAGTTTTCAAATGTTCAAGTCTTTGTAACCCCATGGACTATACAGTCCATGGAATTCTCCAGGCCAGAACACTGGAGTGGGTAGCCTTTCCCTTCTCCAGGGGATCTTCTCAACCCAGGGGTCGAGCCCAGTCTTCCACATTGCAGGCAGATTCTTTATCATCTAAGCCACAAGGGAAGCCCTTTTAAATTTTAACTTCTGATAAATAACCAATGTCAAAAGAAAGTATATCTGTGAAAGTCAGAAAAACTCAAAATCTGTGCTCATGATGGAGTCTGTGAGAGCCACCATTTTTTTGCAAAATGGAATCAACAATGCCCATGTTAATTTCATAGTTGCTCAAAAAAAGTATCATAAACAAGGAGGCTCAAAACTGAGATTTAGTCTCTTACAGTTTTGGATCCTGTCTGAAGCCAAAGCGTCAGACGAGCCATGCTCTCCCTGACAGCTTCTGGGTGTTTCTGACAGTCTTTGGTGTTTCTTGGTTTACAGGTGCGTGATGCTAATCTTTGCTTTCAGTACATTACTACTGCCTCCTCTCTGTGTATCTCTATTTTTACGTGTTCCATCTATCTCTGTTCCTGAGTCCCCTTTCTTTTTAAAAGTCACTAGTTACATTGAATTAAATGCACACCTAAATCCAATATGATTTCATGTTAACTACATACATTGGCAGAAACACTTTTTCAAAATGAGAGCACCCAGTTTCTGTGGGTTAGAACTACAATATATATTTCTTTGATATACCATTCAACCCATAAGCTTAGTTTACAGGGTTGTCATAAGGTCATAAACACTTATTCTTTGAATTTATCCAGTCTGAGGCATGTCACATTTCCTCATCCAGTGGATTCATTTGTCCTTCATTCTGAAAAAAAAAAAAAAAAACATTAAATTAAATTTTTTCTTTCTTCCAAATACTCAATTATGACTTTCTAGGATTTTAATCAGATATATATATACATATATATATATATATATATATATTTGAATTTCTCATTCATACTTACTTCTTATCTCTGAATCTTTATTTAAAATTTTCCAGCTCCTCATATCTTTTTATTGTATTCTAAATAAACTGTGTGTCTCCAAATCATTTATATTCTCATGAATTTTGTATGTCTTCCCTTTAAACTATCTATTATTAATTATAACTGATACATGTCTCATATATATTTCATTTTAATGAAATTGTTCTGATTTATTGTTGTTCAGTCACCAAGTTGTGTCCAACTCTTCATGACCCTGTGGGCTATAACACACCAGGCCTCCCTGTCTCCCACCATCTCCCAGAGTTTGCCCAAGTTCATGTCCATGAACTTTGATGCTTTCAAACTGTGGTGCTGGAGAAGACCCTTGAGAGTCCCTTGGACAGCAAGGAGATCAAACCAGTAAATCTAAATGGAAATCAACCCTGAAGACTCATTGGAATGACTGATGCTGAAGCTGAAGCTCCAATACTTTGGCCACCTGATGCAAACAGCCAACTCATTGGAAAGACCCTCATGCTGGGAACGATTAAAGGCAGAAGGAGAAAAGGGCAACAGAGCATGAGAAGGTTGAATGGCATCACCAGTTGTTCTGATTATTCCTTATTATGAAATAATCACTTTCCCCCCTTTATCGGATTGTCTCATACACTTCCATTCTGTACTTTATATATATATATATATATATATTAGTCCAGCATCTTCATATCCTTACGAACATACATTTGCAGTTTCTTTTATCTGCTAACATAGTCTCACAGTGACTTGCATTGTAGTGAGTTTATAAACTTCACCTGTCAGTATACTTCCTATTTTGAATAGACAATTTGATGGCCAAACATGGAAAAGAATGAATTCCTTCTACTTTTGCTGTCATGTGATAAAATCATTTATAAAGCCTCATACATTCATCTTCAAGGATTTGGCCCCAGGGTGATTCTAGGGTCAACTTTCTCACCTTGTAGAGGTTCTATAAGTCAGTATTTTCATATCCTGTTGAAATAGAAATCTGATACAAGAAGACCACACTCATGTGTGTTGCCAGTCCAGGCAAGCACTTTGGTGTTCCACTCCACTTCACATTTACAGCTTCTTTTCGCAGCCAAACCTAACTCCCAGGTTTTCCCATCCCAACTCATGGCATGAATGCCCTGGCTACTCAAGGCCCAACTTCTGATTCATATGTGAGCAGCAATATCTCAAAAAACAGGTGCCACTAAATTATCAATGCTGTGAAGTGTAGGGGTCTCAGAGAGTTTCTCTTTATTTCTGATACTACATTAGGACATTGAGTAGTGCTATTTAATAGAGGATATATATCAAAATCATCTATGATTATTTTTATATACTCATAACTCTGAGCCTCACTCTTAGAGATTTTGATTCAATAATATGAGGTAAACTTGAATATCAGTATTTTCAAGAATTTTCACTAGTAGAACCAATGTAGGTTAAATACCCATTCCAAATTTATTTCTCCTTAAATATTCAATACAGAATATCTACTTTAGAGGTGTGCTTATGTGACTCTCTTACTCAACACATTACATTGGCTCCCTATTTCCTATCACATGAGTTTAAATTCCCCATGGAGGCTGATTGTTATAAATCATCATATCTAGATTCAGCCTATTTCTCACAACACACTTCCTGCTTATCAAACAAAACAAAACAAAACAAAACACGCTTTGATTCATACAAAATTAAAAAAATCCCTCCTTTCTTGATTTTGGACTTGAAATTTTATTTATTTTAGTCTCCTCATTGGGTTGGGCTTCCCTGGTGGTGCAGATGGTAAAGAATCTGCCTGCAAAGCAGGAGACCCAGGTTTGATCCCTGAGTGAGGAAGATGCCTTGGTGAAGGGAATGGCTATCAGCTTCAGTATTCCTGGAAAATTCCATGGACAGAGGGAACTGGTGCACTACAGTCCATGGGGTTGCAAAATCAGACATGACTGAATGACTAACATTCCACTCCTCATCGGTTTGCCCTGTTCTCACATTTCTACTGTTTATAGTTTTTCCAAAAAATATCATGGACTTCAGAGTTTAAAAATCAAATTAACTTTTTATTCATGGACTCTGCTATTGATGAAGAGATGTAGCTACTCAGAACCTCAGTTTCTGATCTTTGAAATTGGCAATAATTTTTCAGTATTGTTAAGCATTTGAAAGGACCTATCTTGGTATCCAAAACACAGAAATGTCTTAATAAATAATGTATTTATTCTCTCTCCTCCATTACCAATCTGAAAACTCTCTCTCCTGCCAGCCTGTGCACTCTGCCCTGAATGTTCTAGGCCATATTTAATTGACTCTTTTTTGATACAGCCAAGCATTTTAACTTATGCCCTCATTTATTATCACTTATCAGTGGTAATTTAATCTCCCCAAATTATCTTCAGTCCCATAAAAATAAGTTCATAGTCCATATTTCCCAAAGAGTCCAGGTTGGAGCAAAATGCATCACATAGAGGAAATATTGAATGGGAAGGAAAGCTGGCTCCTCGCTCAAGTTCTGCAGTTTATTGTCAAGTCTCTGAATCAACTGTTCACATGATTTTCTTTTTTATAGAATAGAATCAATGCTTATTTAACCTAACTTATACAGTTGCTATGACAGGCTACAAAATAAGGCATGTGAATAATTTAGTGTATTTTGATATTACTTTGCTTTTGATATATAGCTCATGAGTACTGTAGATGGGAGGCATTGTGGTACAGTTTTTACACATACTATGCCATCATACAAAATACTAATAATTATGAACTTCTCCATACATATGAGAAAACAGAAGATAAAAAACATCACATACATATCCAAGATTGACAGCTAATAAATAGAAGTTGATCCCAAGGCTAATGAATCTCAATAAGCTGTGTAGAAGGGAAAGTTTTAGGCAAAGAATAAATAAAATAACATGTTATGTAGATTACTGGTCTAAAATGTATTAGTCACAAGGTCCTAAAAATATAAAGAATAAGAGAAAGATAAACTGAGAGGGAAAATGGATTTCCAAGGGATAAAAATGGCACAACCAGTACACAAGAACAGGGATCTTCTGTCTTCTGTGTAGAAGCTTCTTGTGTTAGCTAGTTTTATTAAAATGATACTCTTGCACAAATATGCTATCACAGGAGAATTTTAAAATCAATATGCTTCCTTTAAAATACTACTTACAACTAGATTGCTATATGAATTTATTTTAAGATGATTTTATATATTTAAAATTCTATGCGTTACTATTATCTAAGTACATATCCTAGTTTCTAAATTGATCACCTTCTATCATTACAACAACTGATTTTAGTTTTTAAAATTCAATTTTTTGTGGTATAATTTATATAAAAAATTATATCTCTTTTAAGGATACAGTGTGATTATTAATGACAAATTTATATTATAGTATATAACACCATCCCAATCACAATGCAAAACATTTCCATCCATTGCCCTATAATGTAGACGTATGCCCTTTGCACTCAATTTCCTTCCACCTCCTGCTCAGGCAATTAGTTATTTGATTTCTATTACAACAAATTAGTTCTCTCTATTCTAGACCTTTATATGATTGAAATCATAGGTGTATACTATATTATATATGGGTTATTTTGGTTATAAAAATTTTCATTCATGGTTCTGCATGTATCAGTAATTTATTATTTTTTTGTTGTTGAGAAATATACCAATATTTGTATAAAATGCAATTTGTTTGCTCAGACATGTTCCTATAATGGGCATTTGAGGTGTTTCCAGTTTTTTGAATCTTCCTTTTTGAGACAACAGTGTATCCAAGTTATGTGAGTCTCTACTTAGCTTTGGGGATCAATCAAATCATCAAATTGATTATGTTTTTAGAGTTCTACATTCTCAAGCATATCTGAGAATATCTATATTCTCAAGCATATCTGTGGCTTGGAGACCACAACAGCATGCTTCAGCTCAGTGATGTGTGTCCCTGGCTGGTGGAGAAACCCTCATGTTGAACACTTAAGAAAGATGTTATGGGGAGGGAGGTGGGAGGGGGGTTCATGTTTGGGAATGCATGTAAGAATTAAAGATTTTAAAATTTAAAAAATAAAAAACTAAAAAAAAAAAAAGAAATAACTAAACAAATAAATTCAAATGTGGACTAGAATAAATGTGCATTCAATTTCTGCTTGTTACTCTACAACACGTCTCCCTGTGTCAAGGAGTGCAAGACTGTGCTGCAATTAGATTGAGTAAGAAAGCAAAGAAGAAAAAATAAAAGTTACAGTGAGGAAAGCCTGGATTAAAATATACATAGTGAATTTTATTATAATAAAATGTATGATACAGTCTAGACTATAGGGAGCAAAACTGGTGCCCATATGTTAAAAAGCAAGTTTGTTTTTAATTGTACAGAGCTTTAAAACAATAGTGATAAAGCTATCAATATTCACTTTAGATATTACATGCAGTTGCACCTACACACACAAACATACTGAACGTTTTGGTAACTCTGGGTCTTTATTAAGATAATAATTCCAAAAGTATTTCATTTAATTTTTAATCTAATTTTATTTTATATTGGAGTATCAGTTCAGTTTAGTTCAGTTGCTCACTCGTGTCCGAATTTTTGTGACCCCATAAATTGCAGCACACCATGCCTCCGTGTCCATCACCAACTCCTGGAGTTCACTCAAACTCATGTTCATCGAGTCAGTGATGTCATCCAGCCATCTCCTTCTGTCATCCCCTTCTTCTCCTGCCCCCAATCCCTCCCTGCATCAGAGTCTATTCCAATGAGTCAACACTTCGCATGAGGTGGCCAAAGTACTGGAGTTTCAGATTTTGCATCAGTCCTTCCAAAGAACATCCAGGACTGATCTCCTTTAGAACGGGCTGGATGGATCTCCTCGCAATCCAAGGGACTCTCAAGAGTCTTCTCCAACACCACAGTTCAAAAGAATCAATTCTTCTGCACTCAGCTTTCTTCACAGTCCAACTCTCACATTCATACATGACCACTGGAAAACGATAGCCTTGACTAAATGGACCTTTGTTGGCAAAGTAATGTCTGCTTTTGAATATGCTATCTAGGTTGGTCATAACTTTCCTTCCAAGGAGCAAGTGTCTTAATTTCATGGCTGCAATCACCATCTGCAGTGATTTTGGAGGCCCCCAAAACAAAGTCTGACACTGTTTCCCCATCTATTTCCCATGAAGTGATGGGACCAGATGCCACGATCTTAGTTTTCTGAATGTTGAGCTTTAAGCCAACTTTATCCAGCCTTCTTTTTTTTTTAGGTTGTTTACATATCTTAGCTATTGTGAATAGCACTGCACTGAACACTGGAGTGCATGTAACTTTTTAAATTATGGTTTTCTCTGGATATATGCCCAGGACTGTGTGCCAAATCATATGGTAGTTCTAGTTTAAGTTTTATAAAGAATCCCCATACTGTTCTCCATAGTGGTTCTACCGATTTATCTTCCCTGAAAGTATTTTCAGTAAGTAAAGTGATAAGCATGAAGGCCTAATATCTATGCATTGTTACTAGCCCTTTTTTCATCAAATATATGTAAAATCAATTGGCCGCATTGAGTTTATTTCTGGGATAATTATTTGTACATGTGTTTACAAAAGCAATGACTTCTTCTGCCTTTCCAGACTCCCCTGTTTTCAGCATTGATGAGTTTTCCAAAATTCAAAACCTACTTCCCTAAGTAATTTATCCTCTTTAGTACTTACTGCATTTAACATTCTGAACATCCTAGTTACCCATGTTGAGTTTCATGTTTGTCTTTTCCTATTCAATGTGAGGACACAGGGGCAAGAGACCATTGTCTGTTTTGTCTCAACTCTGGCAGCTAGAAGAGTTCTGATATGAAGGTCATCCATATATATTTTCTAAATGAATGAATAAGTGAGATGTACAAAAGACAAAATTAAAAGGAAAACTTGCAGATAATTAAGCTTGGCTGTTTTTCTAGTGTGAAATACTTACATTAAAAAGAATAACACCACTTATTGTCTGCTTATCATGTGTCAGGAAATGTCCTATGAAGTTTCCACACTTTAATTCAGTTAATGCTCAAATCCATGTAGGCATTCACTATCAATTAAAGTATTTAACAAATAAAGGAAATAAGGCGTGAAAAAGTTCAATATCTTGGCCAAGAACAGAGAGTTAAAATGCTAAGTCTCAGATTCTGAGTGCAGAGCTTTTGCTTTTATCTCTACAGTGTTCCTCATGACAGAGGCTCTTTAAAAGGAAGAGTGTTACATTTGATTCCAGTGAAAAATATTTCCTTCCTAAAAGCAGAACATGTAGGAAATTCTTTCATTAGAATGTTTAGGAAGCTTCCTTCCTAAAAGCTTCCAGGGACACATAGCTCCCAATCCAGAGCCATGGAGTGTGGGGAATGGGTCATAGTAGTTCAACTTCTGCAAAGACTATATAAGGAATGGGCAAAATTCCCATGTTCAAAACCTAAAGCCCAAGCTGATGGCTTTAGGAGGCGGGATCTTTAGATGCTGAATTGATCATAAGGGCAGAACCTTCATGGAAAGACCAGTGCCCTCATGTCAGAGATCTGAGAGAGACACTTGTCCTTTCTGCCATGTGAGGACATGGTGAGACGTTGGCAGTCTGCAACCCAAATAAGGAACTTCACCGTAATCCAACCATGCTGGCACCCTGATCTTTTACTTCTAGCCTTCGGAAGTGGGAGAAATACGTTTCTCTTGTTTATATGATATCCAGTCTGTGACTTTTTGTTACAGCAGCCTGAATGAATGACGATACCAAAGGATGAGTTAGCTTTGCAGATTACACTTAATTATTCTGTGAGTTTAATTGTATATATACTTCTTCATTATATTCTTATTCTGTAAGCCTCAGTTCCTGCCTGCTGCTGCTAAGTTGCTTCAGTCGTGCCCGACTCTGTGCGACCCCATAGACGGCAGCCCACCAGGCTCCGCCGTCCCTGGGATTCTCCATGCAAGAACACTGGAGTGGGTTGCCATTTCCTTCTCCAATGCATGAAAGTGCAAAGTGAAAGTGAAGTCGCTCAGTAGCGTCCTGCCTACCCTGACCTAATTCAAATTGTGGTGAAGAAAATTTCCCAGGGATACAATCCCTGTTGTGATCTAAGTTGGAGTTATCTGATAATCTCTTTAGAATGAAAATAAATTCATATATGTATATACATGCACCATGGATATTTCACAATATGTACACACCCTGTTGAAAAGGAAGGTGGAACAAGCTTTCAGTTTCATAACACACACCAAGGCTAAGAAGGGGAAGTCATGGCCGGTGAGTTTTTTTTTTGTTTTTTACTGAAAATAGTTTCTTGAAAGAATAATTTTGGAAGGGGCTGGCTTTTACAGAAGCCATAGTTAAGTTCTATGAATGTGCAAAGAGGGATTGTTTGTGCAGAGAGGGATGGGTAGGGGCAAAGAGAAGGAAAGAGGTGTGGAACAGTGAGAGACAGAAAGGAACCAAACTTCACTGGCCGCTCTCTGGCCGTCATTTTGCAATCGTAACTGAATTCTGACAGAGGGTGCAGAATTGGTACAGAATGGATTCCAGCAGCTCTCCCCAGAGGAAATGGAAAATCACTGTTTCATTATTTTATTATGCACATTTGAATCAACACGAAGCATGTTAACTTAGGGTTTTCAGGTACTATCTTGGGGGTAGTAAATCTCAGTCTTTGGGCCAGTCTGTCAGCACATGGATGATACTGAGGGAAGAATGAGGTGTGAGTGTCCTCAGGATTACCACACTGTGTGGGAAGGCACATTTTATTGATTAAATCTGAAAGAGGCTATTCTGAGTTGCCGAAATGAAAGGAAAGTGAGGTTGTTTTTATGACTTCAGGCATTCTTTTGTTTCCAACAGACAAGGTTCTGAAAGAGAAGAGGAAGCTGTTTGTTCATTCAGTGAGCACGGATACAATAAATGGCTTGCTGGATGAGCTATTACAAAAAAGAGTGCTGAACCAGGGAGAGATGGAAAAAATAAGAGATGAAAATATTACAACTATGGATAAAGCCCGAGTTTTGATAGACATTGTTATTTGTAAAGGACCTCGGGCATGCCAAATCTGCATCAGCCATATTTGTGAAGAAGACTCCCACCTGGCAGGAATACTGGGGCTCACTTCAGGTAAGGGTCTGTGACTCAGACTGAAGTTCATGTAAGCCCTGTGTCGTTAGGCATATCTGACTTCTTCATTGGTCATATTAGCTTTCAGACCACTTCTTATCTCTGACTTCAGGTATTTCAGTGATCATATTGCATGCCCCTTGTCTCTTTTCTTCTTTGGTCCTGTTTTTTGGCCTTAGTGTCTCTCTTATGATTAAAGCTTATTTCCTATCCTAAGTATGTTGTAGCTCATTTGTTGAAGTTCATGATAACAATCTTGGAAAGTTTCATACTGTATTCTTCAGTCATCCTTGCAAGGTATTTTATTGATTTATCTAGTAAGTTAGTTATAGTCTAAAGGTCCCTAGAAACCTATGCATTTTCATTTGACAGGTTTAAACTCTGTAACCACATGCTTTGCATAATGTGTCTCCAAAATTTTGCTCTCCAGGAGAAATAAAATATATTTCAGGGAGAATGGAACACTCAGAGAATAAATTAATTGCTTACAGAAAAGTAGATATTTTAAGTGGATTCTTGCTTTCCATTGACCCCTTGCATTTTCTTTCGAGTAGGATTGTGCCTCTACTGTGTACCATTCTGGGAGGCCCATCACTTCTCTTCCTGTCTCCTGAAGACTCAGTCCAGGCTCAGCCATCTGAGCTTCCCCTTCTATGGTTCCCTAGCTTCTCCACACAAAAAAGACTGTAGCTCTGATGGGCTTCTAGTTCCTGGCTTCTTTTGTGCTGCTCCGAGTCCCTGGAGAAGGGAAAATCTACCCACGATATAGTCCATGGTGTTGCAAGGAGTTGGACATGACTGAGCAACTTTCACTTTTGTGGTTCTAAAATCATTCAAGGAAAGTAGTTATTATTTGAAAACAAGACATTATTTGTCCCTCAGGAACTGAGAGGAGTCCTGTGCACCTCTCAGTGACAGCAAATGATTTGTTGTTGTTGTTGTTGAATTTTTTGATAATTTTTTTTAGATTAACTCCCACTTCCAGGAATTAAAGACAATCAATAAAAATAAGGGTTTAGAATATCTATATAATAGTCAAAACTTCTTCTTCCTTATCATATTTCTTTTAACTCACAGTCCTTGAACCCTAGAAGCACTTGTGCAACTCATTATGACAACTCTAATTCCTGGAATCTGTTTCTCCAAATGTTGGATGATACCTGCTCAGTCAAGGTTGTAATGGATTTGCTTCCTCCTCATCTATTTGCCAGTTGCTTCAGGACCCAAGTGTATGATAATTGGATATAATATTTAAATTTGCTCTAAGAGGACATACCTAAAAACATTTCTTGACATATGAAATACTGCAATAACAAGCCTTCATCCAGAAAATGTTCTTGAATTTATCAATGGTTAATTTAGTCCAGCAGTCTAAATGGGAAGGATGGGACAAATTGTAGCCTCTGTCTTGGACTTGAAGCATTGTGGGATGTCCCATGGCTCTGCTCCATTCACAGCAGAAACATTGCACATAATTTGTCTATGGAAATCTTTTCTTTAGTAGGTACTATGACTTGGAGTAGTATTGGTTCATGCTGATACTTAAGTTTCTAGAATGTTTCTCAGGTGGGTTGTGCTACATTGAGATATTTATAAAACCATAAATAAAGTTAATTTCAATTCTTGTGCTTGAAATTGACAATCAGAATGTCTAGCAACCTCAGAGAACATATTAATAAATTTGATTGTGTAAGACAAGTGCACATTACAGGTTGTGGTCAGAGCTCCGGTCATTTGCATAATTGTATAAAACCCTTTGTGGGCTAGAGAGTAGCTTAGTGGTTAAGAGGCCAGTATTGATAGTCAAGACATTTTTGTATTCAAATCCTGGCTCTACCATCTTCTTGTTATATGACTTAGGAAATTCACTTAACACTGATTGGGGATAGGCCTCAATTTCATTCTCATTTTGTTGTGATAAATCTTGGCATGACTAAGTATCCAAACACAGATGCCTTTTAGCATTAGTTTTCTCCAAAGTCCAGGTCAACTCTGAATTAGACAACTTCACTTTGAACACACATTTGTTAGGCAGTACTGATTACCTCAGGAGACACCTTAAGATATATGTGATTCTATAGCTGATGTTGTTTTAATTTTATTTTCATCATAGAAAGTATAATCAAAGAAGTCACTTCCAGACACTTTTGTTCTACCACTACTTGTTAATAAGTCCAGTCATTCATGTGTAGAAGTTTTTGTTTCCCAGTGATGAGTATAGCTCCAGGTGAGTCACATCTTGCATAGGATTTAAACCTGTGGAAGGTATCTTTAGCAATGAGTGTCCAATACACTGGGTTAAGAATCTTTAGAGATTGTAACTATGTTAATGTCCTTTGTCTTTCCTCAGGTTCACAGTCTGAAAATTATCTTAGACAAGAATCCCAAGCAGTGGTCCGTCCTTTTCCAGGTAATGGTATTCTCAAGGCAATAGCATTATTTGAATGCCACCTTCCTTGACATTAACTACAGATTAATGGGATGAATCAGGGTCAGAGGACCATGGGTTTATTTGCAGATTTATTCTATACATTTTTATCTTCTTAATCTATTCTGCTTTAGCAGGAGCTGTTTCTACAGCTTCACTATCATGTTAACAGTTCCGAATCTGTATCTCAAATCCTGAGTAACCACTTGAGTGCCACATTTTGCTATTCAAGCATCCACTGAACACGTGCATTCATCTCCTGCAAACAGTTTCAATCATGTGAACTGAGATAGCTTGCCATGCCTCCCGACCTTGGCTCGCCTCCACTTTCCTCTGTCTTGATTAATGGTACCACTGCTGCTAAGTCACTTCAATCATGTCCGACTCTGTGTGACCCCCATAGACGGCAGCCCACCAGGCTCCCCCATCCCTGGGATTCTCCAGGCAAGAACACTGGAGTGGGTTGCCATTTCCTTCTCCAATGTATGAAAGTGAAAAGTGAAAGTGAAGCCGCTCAGTCGTATCCAACTCTTAGCGACCCCATGGACTGCAGCCTACAGGGCTCCTCCATCAATAGGATTTTCCACTAGCACCCAGTTATTCAAACCAGAAAACTGAAATTATCTTAGACCATTTCTTCTCCCTGACTTCCAACATTTAAGTGGCACCCAAATTTATTTTCCTCTCACAAATTCTGATTGGTTTCTGCATTTTTACTTCTACTATTAGATTTCAGAGCCCCTATTCCAAGAGTGTTCCATAATTCTCCAGTCATAAATTTACTATATTTTTCTTGTAATTTTAAAAATGAATGCATTCTTTTCCCTCATAGCACTTTAAGCTTTATGAGGAAATTGAACATACATGTTTGCTTATGCTGCTGCTGCTAAGTCGCTTCAGTCGTGTCCGACTCTGTCCGACACCATAGACGGCAGCCCACCAGGCTCCCCCGTCCCTGAGATTCTCCAGACAAGAACATTGGAGTGGGTTGCAATTTCCTTCTCCAATGCATGAAAGTGAAAAGTGAAAGGGAAGTCGTTCAGTCGTGCCTGACTCTTCGTGACCCCATGGACTGGAGCCCAGCAGGCTCCTCCGTCCATGCGACTCTCCAGGCAAGAGTACTGGAGTGGGGTGCCACTGCCTTCTCCGATGTTTGCTAATAGATCACCTCTAGTAGAATTTCACCTGTAAACCTGTAATATATATGCAACTAATGTTTGTTAAGACTATTTCACTGAATAATTTGGGCAGAATCACTACTATTTACTATGTCATTAGAAAGTATTTGCATGTGCTAATCGTGCTACAGACCCTGTTTTATGGACTATTTAGAAAGTAATAAGAAAATAAGCAAGATTTTTTCTTTTCTTAAAACTACTTGAATATATGAAGAGTGAGTGGATAGGCATTTAAGAAACTCCACCGTCAAAATAAAGCCAGCCAAAAATTTGGGGATGGAAATGACACTACACATATCTCTGTCAGTTGACATGATATAGAATATTAGAGATAAATATTTATAATAACTAGATATGATAGAAACTTTTGTTCTAATTCAAGGAATTTCTAAAATGGGCATTTTTTCTTCAGATTCAGCTTTCCTTCAGGTGGTAACTGAAATATCTAGGTCTCTTTCATGCTATGGCTCTGATATCTGCAGCATACAATGCCAAAATGATTGTGGTAATAACAATCAAATTAATGGCATTGGAAGGAATATGTAGGATAATTTGTAAGAGATTTTGTTAGGCTTGGCCTGGATGAAAAACACAGTATATCAGCTTTCATCCTATTATCTAGAACTTAGTTGTATGGCCATACCTAATCACTTGGACTTGTTAGCTATATAGATTAGCTGTGTTTTCAGAAAAAAGAATAAATTGTTTTATTGAAGATTTAGCTAGTCTCAGCCACAAAATTTAAACACAAAACTTTTCATTCAACATAGCACTGAAGGTAGCACAAGGAATACCTTGGTCCCAGATGACAAGAACTTCTTGTCATCTGGGACACTCATATAAACAAATGCTATAAGAAAAATTAGCTTTAATATAGTCCAAATATTTATCTATTTTTTCTATTGTTCTTCAGAATCCTTTTTTTAAGAAATGCAATAGTTTTTCCACATGATAATGATTTCCATAGTTTTTTCCCAACTATATCCATTCTAATTACCTCTTACTTTCTCCAGAGTCAACACACTTCATGCTACACTGGTTTACCTAACTGAATATACCACAGTTTCTATAAGTTCTTTGTCAAAATTGAATATAATTTTCTTGTTTGAACAGTTTAGTTTCTAAAATATCCCCCCAACATCAATAAAAATTGATCAATACATTGATTAATAAATTGATCAATCAAAAATTGATCAATAAAAATTGATTTTTATTTAAAAATAAAACTATTTCTATTTTGAATCCAAGATTACATTAATTATTTAGAAAATGTGTAACATTATTGGATGATGTTGAATTTGTGATCAAATAAACTCCTAAGTTTTTTCTCACATAAGCCACTGTGAAAACTCTTCCTCATATATTTGTACAATCAATATTTAGTGCTATGGATTCCTCTAGGTGTACACCTTGATTTATTACTCTATTTTATATTCATTTTGTCCATGTATTCAATATATTCTTTTTCTCCCTATATGCACACAGAGTAAAGAGATCCTAAAAATAGGAGAAAGGCTTTTCCTTCCTACCTTCCTTCCTTCCTTGCAGTCTCTAATGCCTACTCTCTCAACTGTTAAGCAAATAAATAGATACATAAACATGAATTTTCAAATCACTGAAATATATTCGTTAAGGCCAACTTCAATTATGTAAGATTTCAATTATTTGAAATATATTTATAGCTTAATTCTTTTATTTAACATACTGTTTTCTGGGAGTTTTATAATTCATGGCCTTGAAAAACTCCCTTTTGCTTTTTAATTAAAAGCATTTGTAAAATACTAATTCTAAGTGATGAAGGGATATGATGCCTGTATCACACCATGGAAATCTCCGACTTGGAATACATTCCTGTAGCAGAGTTGCTTTCAATGGTGTAAGGAGTAACCCAGGATATCTTCTTAAAGATTAATTCTTTCCTCCATGGCTTCATGCACAGGTGATTCTGGGAGGTTCACCAAATGGGATACTCAGGAATACCATTATTCATAATGTTTCTTGTCTCTTGCAGCTCCTCAGGCAATGCAGGATAACCCAGTTAAGCTTGCATCTTCAGGACCAGGATGGAACCTCAAGCTTTGCCCCCCAGAAACAGCCCAAAGAATATGGAAAGAAAAATCAGGAGAGGTGCTATGCTTAGAACATGAGGATCTTGGTGAAAGACACACTGGAGAAAATTCTAAACTGCAGTGGTTCTTTCTTAGAGCTAATTTCTTTGAGAGGTTCTTGAAAACCATCCTGCTTCTTCCCTTACATAAAGAATTCCTATTTCCCCAGTTTATTTAGAGATTTTCAAGTTTAATCCGATCCCCTGAGAAAATAGTTGTAATAGTAAAATCAAAACAGCTACTTAATATGAGGCCTGGACTGTTCTGAGGATATTGCGTATAATAACACCTTGAACCCTCAAAATAGCCCATTTTAAAGATCATAACACTGAGGCAATAGTTGTGAAACAATGTGTCTTAAGCAGTAAGTCAAGGAATCAGTTTTAAAATTGAGTCATTATAGATCTAATTCTGCTCATTGCCCTCAATCCTACCTCTCAAAAGTAATTAAAATCAAGTGCTTAGCTGCCATCTGGGCATTTGCAAATTTCATTCCACTCCTATGGTAGGACTCATTCTCCCCTCTTTATTTTTACCTATGGTTCAAGAGATTGGGTTTCTGTAGAGAACTAAGGGAAGAGAAGCTGTCTTACATCCTCAAGATGAATATTTAATTAGAGAGAACAACGCTATTTGTTCAACCTGTGCTTTTTACAGATTTACCCAATAATGGAAAGGTCGAACCGCACACGTCTTGCCCTTATTATCTGCAACATAGAGTTTGAAAATCTTCCCAGAAGAGATGGAGCTGATGTTGATACCAGAAATATGAAGGTGCTACTAGAAGGTCTGGGATATAAGGTGGATGTGAAAGAAAATCTCACTGCTTCGGTAAATTTTGTCATAATGTAGAAACAATGGTCTTGGCCTTTACTCCTAAAGAATGTTAGAAAGATTGGTTGTAGCACCAGAAGCTTAATCTCTTGATAGTGTAAAAGCCAAATTTTTTCTTGTAGGGTATTTCATGCTTCTATCCTAGAATCTTTTAGCAAGAGTCTGGTGAAACCTTTACTTGGAAAATGTTCCATTAATTCAATTATATGTCTGTGGCCACAAAAATAAATAAGTGATGTCTCTTACTCTGCACTAGAAATCCCTTAATTACACCCCAAAAGTCTTTTTCCACCTTTCCATGAATTGAAAATTAAATGTTCCTTTTGTATTCCATCGATTTTCATATCATTCAGGAGTGTCTCTTTATTGGATTCCAAGCTGCCACAATAACCAATCACATAGTTTAACAGCAGTGGTATTAATATGTCTCTTCCAGGAAATGATTTTAGAACTGAAAGCATTTGCTGCTCGCTCAGAGCACCGGACCTCTGATAGTACTTTCCTGGTACTCATGTCTCATGGAATTCGGGCTGGCATTTGTGGGAAGAAATACTCTGAAGAAGTCCAAGACATATTAAAAGTTGATGACATCTTTCAAATTTTGAACACCTTGAACTGCCCAGCTTTAGGGAATAAACCCAAGGTGATCATTATCCAGGCCTGCCGTGGTGGTGAGTGCTGATGTCTGTCAGAACACAGGGCCCTGAATTATTGATCTCATTATCTGTGTGTGTCCAATATTTTTCCATTCCTTTGAGTCTACTCTTCAATGTCAAAGAAAAGCTACAATCCTGTTTGGTGAAAGTAGATATTCTTTAACATTACAAAAGCTTCTGTGAATTATATGACTGGTTCGTAGATTTTTGTTCATTTTTCAACTGAAATATCACTTTTAATCTTAAGACTTTGTTGTTGCTAAAATTAATTTGAGGGTTAGGAGAGACAAGAGTTGTTAAGATAGTTTTTGAGATATATATGTGCATCTGTATCTGAATTAAAGTTATTGACAAATTAGTAAATGATTGAACAGATGTTTAGTAGAGAAAGTTTTCTTGGCTATTGGCAGTAACAAGAAACCATATCTTGTCTTTTCAGAGAAGCAAGGGGTGGTATGGGTAAACGATTCAGTAGCAGCTTCTGGAAACTGTCCCTTAGTGGTCCCAGAAGATTTTGACTCTGATGCCATTAAGAAAGCCCACATAGAGAAGGATTTCATTGCTTTCTGCTCTTCGACACCAGGTAATGAGTATCTGTGTAAGACACCTTTGTGAACATTACCAATGCAGAAACTCACACCAATACATTAGGGAATGGATGTCTGTGTTAAAATTTTCATGAGACTTTTGAAGACTAATTCAAGTCTTCCTCTCAGTTACACCTTCAATTCTCCTATCCATGGAGACTAAATAAATATACGTTTATTTTAGGAAACTCCCATGTTGCAAAATGATTTTTGTACTGTGAGGAATAAATAGATATGTCCACATGTTGACATCACTTAACATTTCAATTTGCCTACACATGTATTTATAGAAGAATATTTATAAAAGGGGAGAGGCAGAAAAGCAAACAAAGCATATTGAGTCCCTATTGTAAAGGTATTTTAACCAGAAATGTGGAGTTAATGAAACAAACAAACAAAAAAACTGAATGATTCTAAACTTAGATTTTGGATTATCAGTTCAGTTCAGTTCAGTCACTCAGTCGTGTCCAACTCTTTGTGACCCCATGAATCACAGCACGCCAGGTCTCCCTGTCCATCAGCAACTCCTGGAGTTCACTCAAGCTCACATCCATCGAGTCAGTGATGCCATCCAGCCATCTCATCCTCTGTCATCCCCTTCTCCTCCTGCCCCCAATCCCTCCCAGCATCACTGAGTCATGAGGTGGCCAAAGTATTGGAGTTTCAGCTTTAGCATCAGTCCTTCCAATGAACATCCAAGACTGATTTCCTTTAGAATGGGCTGGTTGGATCTCCTTGCAGTCCAAGGGACTCTCAAGAGTCTTCTCCAACACCACAGTTTAAAAGCATCAATGCTTCAGTGCTCAGCTTTCTTCACAGTCCAACTCTCATATCCATAGATGACTACTGGAAAAACCATAGCCTTGACTGGATGGACCTTAGTTGGCAAAGTAATGTCTCTGCTTTTTAATATGCTATCCAGGTTGGTCATAACTTTCCTTCCAAGGAGTAAGCATCTTTTAATTTCATGGCTGCAATCAGCATCTCCAGTGATTTTGGAGCCTCCTAAAACAAAGTCTGACACTGTTTCCACTGTTTCCCCATCTATCTCCCATGAAGTGATGGGACCAGAAGCCATGATCTTCGTTTTCTGAATGTTGAGCTTTAGGCCAACTTTTTTGCTCTCCCCTTTCACTTTCATCAGGAGGCTTTTTAGTTCCTCTTCACTTTCTGCCATAAGGGTGGTGTCATCTGCATATCTGAGGTTATTGATATTTCTTCCAGCAATCTTGATTCCAGCTTGGGCTTCTTCCAGTCTAGCGTTTCTCATGATGTACCCTGCATAGAAGTTAAATAAGCAGGTTGACAATATACAGCCTTGACATACTCCTTTTCCTATTTGGAACCAGTCTGTTGTTCCATGTCCAGTTCTAACTGTTGCTTCCTGACCTGCATACAGGTGTCTCAAGAGGCAGGTCAGGTGGTCTGGTATTCCCATCTCTTTCAGAATTTTCCACAGTTTATTGTGATCCACACAGTCAAAGGCTTTGGCATAGTCAATAAAGCAGAAATAGATATTATTTCTGAAACTCTCTTCCTTTTTCCATGATCCAGTGGATGTTGACAATTTGATCTCTGGTTCCTCTGCCTTTTCTAAAACCAGCTTGAACATCTGGAAGTTCATGGTTCACATATTGCTGAAGCCTGGCTTTGAGATGTTTTTGGATTATGAGTACTGCCAATAATATTCTGACTCTGTCACTTAGTACTTTGTAAATTAGTTCCAGTTATTTAGCTTATCTGCACTTTCTTTGAATTCCTCACTAATATATGTGAATGCAAATATCATAGTCATAAATCTGAAAACATTGTAGTAATAAATATGGAATGTTAAGTAAGCATGACATAGAGTAAAGCACACTTTAAATTATTGCCATTATTAACGATGTTTTATGTGTAGCTTAAATTAAAGCTTTTACCTTGAGTTACTTTCCATATCCAGATTTAAATAAAAGTCATCCACTATAGTTTGGAATTTCTTGGGCATTAACATTCTCTGATTACTTTCAGCCTAAAGATTTGCTCCTGATCAGAGGGATGGTATGGTGAGGGAGGAGGGAGGGGGGTTCAGGATGGGGAATATGTGTATACCTGTGGTAGATTCATGTTGATGTATGGCAAAACCAATACAGTATTGTAAAGTAATTAACCTCAATTAAAATAAATAAATTTTAAAAAAGAAAATTTAAAAAACAAATAGTTTAACTTACAGATTTTTTTCTTATAATGAGGTACCATCTCTCAGGAGACAGCATGCTTTTGCATTGTGTTGACCATATTTTGATATAGAAATCAATTTTTTTCAAAAATGAGAACAATGACACTAAAGGAAGCCTCCATACATTTACAATTTGAGTGTATTTAACGGACTTTAATACTAGATACAGCTAGTAAAAAAAAAAAAAAAAAAAAGATCCCAGTCTTCCACAGAGATTTACCTCTAGGTGTTATAACCTTTATGGGCCCCCTGGTTTCTTGATATCTATCTTGTTGATTTTTGTCTCGTTTCTTTCGGTTTCCTCATGCTCTTTTCCAGATGATTTGTGGAAACTCCAGTTCAGTTTCCTTGAGTTTCTATGAGTAAATCTAGGTTTATAACCTCTGGTATTATTTCCAATTACATTGTAGTACTCTTATAAATAAAAGTGACCATTCTCTAACTAATTTCACTACGAACTTGAAGAGATATTGGCCTGCAATTCTCTCCCACCTACTTCCTTTCATTGAAACCATCTTCATTAAGACGGCTGTAGTTTTAGATAAGATTTTAATCTATTGCTATTATGCATTTTATTACCATTTCGATTGGCTAAAATGTTTTGATAATTTTCCTATATGTTCCTTTGCATAATTTAAAAGTGGCTTTATAACTTCTAAGACCTACTATTTTGTATAACTATTCTGTTTTTAATATACCTTTTCTATGAGAGTGTTTTGTCTTATGATTTTTCCCACTTAAATCTTTTCTAGGTATGGACTTCTTTTCTGTTGGTATCATTTTCATATTTAATTAGTAATTTATTTGCCTAAATGCTTTGTGACCAATATTATTTGATTTTAATTAAATCACAAGGTAGATAAATTTAAAGAAATTTTATTAATATGAATTCCTTGTATAAACTGGGTACTACATTAATATATTCTTCCAGATCCTTGTAATGCATATTACATCTAATACGCAAATGTATGTTGGGGGCAGAAATTATTACCCTACCTATTACAGTCAAGGCCTGCAATTCAGAGTGTATAATTAACTTAAATCAAGTCTGTCAGTGGCACTCTTGGGATCCACACTCTGGTATTTGTTCCTCAAGGTCCAGTTACTCCCTTCCATCCTATCCTGCCTTTCTCTCCTTCTCTACTATATCTGTGGTTCTTTGAACCTCAAAGATTGTGCTGCATAACATCTGTACCATATACAGAATTCTTCCTATGGCTTTAAAAACTGTCAAGTATCAGTGAAAATATACACAGTGAATGTTGAATGGAGTCACTTAAAGATGGCATACAGTCTGTAAGAAATAGCATAAACTGAACAGTCTGCTTTAGCTGGAACAGAAATCGTAGGACTCCATTTCAGTAGCCAAGTGAGAGAGCTTACACAAAATTTGAAATGTGTTTTCTTCATAGATAATGTTTCCTGGAGACATCCCATATTGGGCTCTCTTTTTATTATTAAACTCATCAAAAATTTTCAAGAATATGCCTGGTCCTGTGACCTGGAGGAAATTTTCCGAAAGGTAGGTGCTAGATACTTCTGAAATGCTACCTCCCTATCTATTCTAACTGGCAACCTCTAAGAAGAAGCTCTGGATATGTTTTCTTGTAAAAATGTCCTTCTTCTCAAGTGAGTTTTGAGGTTTTCTTTGGTGAGTCAGCCAACCTGGAAGCCAGTTTCAAGCTATTGTGATCTAGAAAACAACCCCTAAGAAAAATAATCATTTATTTTAACATCCCTCTTTCCTGAATAGACAAATGAGTGGACTCTAATTTACTTGTGTCCAAAACTATTAGATTCAGTAGATTTTAAAAGCATGGTCAGTCCATCCTTTGACATGCATATTGCTGATTTGTATAGAGGCAAATTTTTTTGTTTTAATCATTTATTTTGCTACTATTTTTCGAACATAAGTGAAAATCCTTCCACTCGGGGCGGGGGTGGTGGTGGTGGGAAATGTATAGAACTTATTTTCCTTTTAGGTTCGATTTTCATTTGAGCTGCCAGATGGTAAGGTACAGATGCCCACCGCTGAAAGAGTGACTTTGACAAGATGTTTCTACCTCTTTCCAGGATATTAAAGTAAGTAAGTTGAAAGGACAGATGTATGTGTGATAGGGGTGGGGCAAAATTGGGGGATGAGTGCTGAACTACCCTCCTAGTGAAGATCTCAAGGTCTAGTATAATAAACAGGGGATAATGGAAGGATAACGAAAGCCTTTCTGCTGGTTAGTACAGGGTACACTGCACTTGCCTCAAGGTTCTGCAGAGGTAGATGGCCATTTTAATTGTTAGTTTATATAGATTGAGATTTGGCCAGAAGATGATGAAAGCTCAGTTTTAGACATTCCTCCCCTTTGCATCAGCAGGGCAATATTGAGACATAACATGGGCTCTTCATTCTTAGGAGTGTGTGTAACCACTTGATGGAGTCATTTTATTATTTGTATTTATTTTGGCAGAATTCTTTTCTAACACTTGTTTTATTTTCTCTTCCTTTTCCATAGGAAGCCAGGAGTTGTGTCATTCTATAACTGTTTTAGAATCCTGTTGGCAGAAAACAGACATTTCTTTAAACATTTCAATAAATTTGAAATAGAAATGAAAGGCCATCAGTTTCCTTTTTACCACTCTGAGAAGATAGGGAGGTGGAATTTGAAGAAAGTAATGGATTTGAAGTCTTCAGATTTCATAAGAATTGAACTTGCTACTCACACCATTCTTTCTAGAAAACATTTGCTAGATTTTCTGCTTTAGGGATACAGATATAAATTACAGTAGGTACCTGACCTCAACAAATTTTGAGCTCAACAGGAGATAAACAGAGATGGTAATGTGATAAGTAACTTATCCAAAATCTCAGAGTTTATCACTGACAAAGTCATGTCTACTGTTTACACAATTCTAGCCCTTCCTTAAAGCATTTCATAACACAAAATAATTGTGTATCTAGGTACCTAGTAGTTTACAGTCTCATTAAGAAGATAAGACAGTCAATAAACATGAAACAAGATAGTGCATGACACCCTATAAATAAATGCTAGGGTGAGATGTATGCAAAAGTATTCCTATGAGTTTGGTGTAAGATTTTCAGTTAGCAAGGTTATACCCAGAAATGACTGGAAAAACTACTCTTTCACTTGCAAATATGAGCCTTTTCTAAACCTAACCCATTAAAAGTGAAGATGAATTTCTGACCATTTGTTGTTTTAGTTGGACTTGTCAAATATATACTTACTGGGACTTTTTTTCTACTTTTTTATTAGTATATATTATATAGTGTATATAATATATACATACATACACACACACATATATATAGAGTATAGTTGACTTACAATGTCCTGTCAGTTTCAGGTGTACAGCAAAATTAATCAGTTATACACATAATATATCTACTCTTTTTAGATTATTTTCCCACATAGGTTATTACAGAATATTGAATAGAGTTCCCTGTGCTATAAAAAGGTTTTTTATTAATTATCTATTTTGTGTATAGTTGTATATATGTTAATCTCAATCTCCTAATTTTCCCTCCCCACTGCCTGCTTTTGGTAACCATAAGTTTAATTTCTGCATCTGTGACTCTGTTTCTGTTTCATAAAAAAAATTTTGTACCACTTTCTTTCAATTTGAAATATAAGTGATATCACATGATATTTGTCTTTCTTATCTGACTTATTTCTGTAGTATGATTTGCAGCAACATGGAAGGACCTAGAACTTCTGAGCTTTTAAAAATCTTCAAAGTTGAGCATGTCACTTTTTTTTTTTTTTCCACTAACTGAATCTATCTCTTTTGTATTATCACAGGATCATTGTACTACATCATGACAGTGCTTCTATGGTCAGTCTTTGTTCAGAATATAACAAAAAGAGGAACTGTTACTTTCAGTAAAAAGTAAATGTTAAGGAAACTAGGCAGTAAAAGAAAAGCATGAAATGAAGGCAAGCATTCAGAACTTATTTCCAATAAATGTTTAAAATGACAGGGAGACAGAGAGATGATATTGCCATTAATAACACAGTTAAAAAGGAAGCAAAAGTTATTCTGATAATCCTTATCCTGAAATGAAATGGGATTTGTTAGTTTTAAGTTCTTTAAACACTGAGATATCTGAGAGAGAAGAACAAAGAAAACAAGGTGTAGGGGGGACTGAGGAAAGGAAAAAAAAAAAAAAAACAAGAGGTACCAACATAGGTCAGAAAATGTATTGTCATTTTGATTTTTTCTTCCAAAGTGAATAAACATTTCTTCCCAAAGGACTGGGAAATTCATTTGCTGACTAAAGGGGATTTCCCGACAGTGAACCCGGAAGTTCTGAACAAGAATTTCTCAATCTGTGGTTAGACGTCCCAGCCCCCGGTACTAAGGAAATGCCCAGTAACTTTCATTTTCGAGATTGTGCTCCTTCAAGGCAGTAGGAAGATACTAAGCCTATTATCTATGGCTGGTGAGTAGGGGTCTTTTTCCTAGCTAGGGGTCAGACACTGGAGTCTTAGAAAACACTTTATTAATTGCTCTGTGACAGACAGAAATATACAAAAGGGAAGTGAGCCTTTTCTGTGAACGTTACATTCTTCCTGTTAGTTCTGTGTAGCTTAAACTGGGAACTCTGCCTCAGAGACTGAAGGAGGGTATGATCTCCAGATAGCCCAGAGCCAGGAAGCAGTTAATTCTATTTTTACAGCTTCTGATAATCAAAATGAGGGGTGGGCAAAGACAAATACAGTACATTTTTATATGTGAGAAAACTGAAAATTCTTTAATACTTTATTATATCTTCTAGGCTTCTTCTTGATTTCATAAAACTCTCTCCATGATCAGATAAGTGATCAGATAAGATTATTTCCCCTTCCCTAAGTGAGTCTTTGAATTCCCACCTTCCCTTGTCATCTTCTATATTGAATTACGATCTTGGTCTTTATTAAGTGACTCCATTTTTTTCCTCATTTCTAGCTCTGGTGCTAACTACTCTAGCACACTATTTCTTGGACTGTTATCACAGTTTTTAACTAGTCTCCTTCTCTCCAGAATTTAATCTTCCAATCCATTTGCATATTGCTTTCAGGTCACATATCTTACACACAGAAGCTGGAGAGCGTAAGAAATGAGGTCTATTTATGCAGCTATTATTTATGTTATTTATGCAGCTAATATACAAGTATTTTAAATCATTTCTTTGCTTCATTTTCTTCATTTGAAAAGGAAGAGGTTCAATTAAATCAATGATTTCTAAACTTTACAATAAATCTAAATAATCTATAGACATTAATACATTTAGATTATTTCCCCCTCCCTAACCTTGAATTACTCAACCATGAATAGGCTGTAATTTATAATCTTTTAACGATCTACAAATGATTCTTATGTATCTGCATTAGGTATGTCTGCAGATTAGCATTGTTAGGAAAGAATAGATCATTATCTTTCAGTTCTTATGCTCTAGATATCTAAACTTAGATTTTCTAACTTGGTTAATTGCAATGATCCTTACTCCCATTAAAACAAACAAACAAAATAAATGTCTGAACTTGTCAGGGAGGTTTTCATACCTTTCAGAATATATTACTATTTATTCACCCTTCCATTAATCTCCCTAAAGCAAGATTTCAGTTTCCTTAAAAAATGTTTATTGCATTCACCCCACTCATACTTTCTTGCTACTGTGTTTCTTTATTTCTTTCATTTTCCCTGTAGTATAATTATTTCCAGGTTTCTGTCGATTTCACATGTTTAATTTAAGCTCCTAAAATGTGAGTATTAACTGTTTTCTAGTATCTTCTTAGTGTCTTCTTCAGGATACTAATACAGCATTTGTCTGGGAAGTAGTATTTTAAATTCACACTCATGGCTGCATCTTTAGCTAGGCAGGATGACTTCACTGGTTATTGAATTGGAATCAGGACATCATTAAATAACAGACATGAGAAACTGAAAAGCAGTCGACAAAAACTAGTAGAGTGATTCAATACGCTAATGAGTTTTGTTGCCATTGTTAACTAGTTAACAACTATAAGGGGAAAAAATGCTTCCTTAGGTTGAAACAAGTTTCTCTGGGAGCATATAGCTCTGACACTCGGTCTAGTTTTAAGCATTAGGGAGAATTTCCAAAAGGAAATGGCATGTCATTTGAGACTTGAAGATAAAAAGAAAGGAATGAGGAATGTTGGGTGTGAGAAACTGTGAATAACTTTCTAGAACCTGAATGAAGAGCAAAGTGTTCAAAATGTAATGAGCAAGGTGGGTACGGTAGCAGAGGATGAGGCTGAACAAGAAGACCTAGATTACAATAAACTGAGACATTTCACGGGAAAGTCAATGGCGACTCATTCCAGTATTCTTGCCTGGAAAAATCCCATGAGTGGAGGAGCCTGATAGGCTACAGTCCATGGGGTCGCTAAGAGTCGGACAGGACTGAGCGACTTCACTTTCACTCTTCACTTTCATGCACTGGAGAAGGACATGGCAACCCACTCCAGTGTTCTTGCCTGGAGAATCCCAGGGACGGAAGAGTCTGGTGGGCTGCCATCTATGGGGTCGCAACAGAGTCAGACACGACTGAAGTGACTTAGCAGTAGCAGCAGCAGAGACATTTCGCAGTGAAATCTATTCAAATGTTCTTTAGAACTGTGACTCTGCTTCATTGTGAAGAACTGATTAGAAAGGTCCAAGAGTAGACTTATCTGATTCTTAGAGTAATTAAAAAAGAAAAGATATTGGTCTGAACTGGAGTACTGAACTATTAGAAAAGGAAAAGCAGTCAGATTCTGCAAATATTTAGTATATAGAATCAATACAGTTTGATGTGAGATAGAAAATAAGATATAGATGGTAGAAGAGGTTCAATATCACCAGTTTTTACTGATTTGGTATAATTGACTCTAAGATATCATTTTCTAGTATGTATAGGGAATGAAGCAGGTGATGAAAAACTAACAGTTCAGCTTTTAAAAGTTGAGTTTAAGAGTTTGTTGTATACAGAGAAAAAATGACTATATGAGCCTTAATATTGAGATCCATCTTTGGGCTGGTCTATAAATTCAGAAATTATTTATTTGAATAATTAATTTATTATTTAAAGCTAATAATTGAAGCCATGAGTACATGTAGATAATAAGTGGATGTAATGCCAAAGTTATAAAAAAAACTTTAATCGTTTACCGTATTTCTCCTAGTACCACTCATTCAGTCATCATTCAACTTTGTTGAGGGCAGAAATAAATTAAAAAGAATCCCAGAATCCCATCAGAGTAAACATCTCATACATTAATTGTATGTTGTTTGTAATTCTTCAAATTCTCTGTTGTGACATGTGTCTGCTGTACTCTAAAACCGATGTTTCTGTGACTTTTTCTGAGAAAGCAGCCTTTTGCGCCCTCACCTGAAGAAATTTGTCCAGTCTTTTCCGAGTACCTGATTACTTTCTGTTCCCTTAAATATCTCTTTACCAAGTTCGATCCTGGATTGGGAAGATCCCCTGGAGAAGGGAAAGGCTACCCAGTCCAGTATTCTGGCCTGGAGAATTCCATGTACTATACGGTCCATGAGGTCGCAAAGAGTCGGACACTGGACAGGACTGAGTGACTTTCACTTTCACTTTCCCAAGTATCATGTAAAGTAGTTTGATGATTTAAGAGTGATAATTCTGGATTCTGAACCTCTGAGTTTGAATCTCCCTCTGCCCTCTTACTAATGTGGCGTACTCTTCACACAATTTTGGTCAAATATTTAACTAACTGCTCTGTGCTTGTTTCTTTTACCATATAATGGAAATTTTAATATATCTATTACATGAAATTTTTATTAACTTTGAGAAGATTCATATGAAGCACTTGAGACCAATGGAACTTAATGAACATCAATTGTACTTACTGAAGCTGCGCTATGCTTATGGCATAAGAACAGAAATGTGATCCAGCATTTCATTTAAATGATCTGTAAAATAGGGAAAGTATTAACTATCTCTTTGGATGATTGTGAGTGTCTATCATATTAATATTTATAAATTACTTAGTATACTTGTAAATAATATTTTATATTGTTTTATACTTATCTTTTAAGAGATGTTAGCTATTATTAAATGAACAGATATTAGGAAACATTTTATTCATGTTTGTTAATTTCCATGTTTCTTTCTCATAAAAGTTGTCCAATATACATTTATTGAAAGACTACTTGAAGCTAACATAAATAATGAGGCTGATGCTTCTGGGCCAAAGTTCTGGTTCAATGTCTTGGTGAATTTTTTTAGACTATGTCATTTTGTGTCAAGGCTATCTTTATTTCTAGATGGACTGTATAACTCTCTTGTAGGTTTAATTAAGGATTGGTGAGATATCCTGTCTTCCCATACACTACATGTTCAAATAATATCTATGGTGTTACAACAAAATTTTTAGTAATTTGACTTCTTTATTTCCCCACAAAAATTCAAATTATCTCAGACAGTAATAAATTAACCTGGTGTCAGGCTGATCTATAATATTGAAAGATCAACCACCAGATTGTTTTCAATTCTGAGTTTTTTTGAGACAAGGTCAAGTTGAAGCTTTGTATTTCTAACAGAAGACAAACACAACAAAAACCCACTTAAGACGTTGGAATCTTTGGGCAAAGAACTCATTTCTGGCCTTTTGGATGACTTTGTGGAAAAAAATGTCCTGAAATTGGAGGAAGAGGAGAAGAAAAAAATTTATGATGCCAAACTTCAAGACAAAGCCCGGGTCTTGATTGATTCTATACGACAGAAAAACCAAGAGGCAGGTCAAGTCTTTGTTCAAACTTTCCTAAACATAGACAAAAATCCCACCAATATAAAAGGTAAGACTGGAATTCTTTACAAGGGATATCTTAATTTTTTTAGAATCTACTTCACTCTAAGGCTGTTCCACTATCTTCTATAGTTCCCTCATCCTTCTATTACTAATGTATAATTTTCATTAAATCTATCATTGCCCTTTTAGAGGCCACTTTGTCACTTGTGGGAGGGCATCCAATTTCCAATTAGCTGAGAAGCCGAGTCTTCTAAACAGAAGGTTGTTCACTGAGATAGCTACAAAGACTTTATAATAAGGAATATCTGAACCTGAACTTAGGTTTCTGTCACATTGGACACTATGTGTCTCCATTCAAGTTTTTTATCCTTCATAAACATCAATATGAGCATCCGTGAAATGGGAACAATTTCACTAACTTTGTCACAGATTTTTGTAAGGCCAGGAACATAATGGCAGGTATGGGCTGACAATTCCTAATATTTTAGCTCCCATCTGGAATTTTCCTCTGAGCTCCAGATATGATTGTTCCATTGACTTCACAAAGCTAAGATATGAAAAATGAAATACTTAATTCTCCCTATCGAATCTGTTCCGCTTCTATCCCCTATCTCATTAAATAAGACTACAATCCACTGAGTTTCTTGATCCAGCTCACTTCTTTTTTTCACCAATGAATAATAGCTCCTAGCAGAGTACCAAGGATATACCATATATATAAAGCATATTATAAGGCATATAATGAAAGTTGGATGCATCCATGTAATAAATAGTAATTATCATAATTATTCTGTAGCTTATAATGTTTATACCCTTAGAAGGCTTATGTATTCCTGTGAGTTTACAAAATATGATTAGGTGAATGCCTATAAAGTGTCCAATATCTTAACCTCTTTCAAAACTTCACTTTAATTAAATTCTAAATATCACTAGAGTCTAAATATCCTCAGGTCCAAGTTCACCAGTGATGGACTCAATTTGGTATAATTTAACCTGAAATTCCAGCCCAGAATACTGGAGCTTATTAATAATAGTAAGCTGTAACAAATGAAATGCCACACTATTGTACAGACCTCACTACAGCAACTAAGTCTTTTTAATAAGCCCTTCCCTGGTGGCTCAGAGGTTAAAGCATTTGCCTGCAATGCAGGAGACCTGGGTTTGATCCCTGGGTCAGGAAGATCTCCTGGAGATGGAAATGGCAACCCACTCCAGTATTCTTGCCTGGAGAATCCCATGGACAGAGGAGCCTGGTGGGCTACAGTCCACGGGGTCACAAAGAGTTGGACACGACTGAGCAACTTAACTTTTCTCTGTGTAGAAGGGACGCTACCACCAGCAAGAAGTACATACTAGTCTAATAGATATCCAAGATGTTATCATTCATATTTAAGTTGGTCCTTGTGCAAGTTTATTACTTTCTCTTAAACTGGGGTGGGATAAAAATGATTTGGATTTAGAAAAAAAATCAGAGAGCAGACTTGTAGTTTCCAAGGGGGAGAGGTGTGGGAGAGGGATTGAGTGGGATTTTGGGGATAGTAGATGCAAACCATTGCATATAGAATGGATAAACAAGGACCGACTGTACAGCACAGGGAACTATACTCAATATCCTATAATAAGCCAGGATGGAAAAGAATAGAAAATATAAGATAAAATAAGACAACACAAAATTAGAGATAATTCAAAAAATAGGAATCAGCGTTGAAGTAATGGGAACTTCAAAATGATTTTAGCAATCCCAGAAATGAGAATGAATCTTAAATTGAAATAACCTCCCAGCAGAATCCGTGGCAGGCAGGAGGCAGGTGCAGATCCTTTCATGAAGTATCCAGTAGTCCCCTGAGTTCTATCTACATGGAACCTCCAGAAGAGTCCTAGGACACCTAGAGTACCCTGGTCTTGGAAGTCAGGAAGCTGGGTAAGTTGGGCAATTAGAATGTGCAATATTAGAATATTAGGCCTTTGGGGCATGGAGGATTCTTAGCATAGTATTGAGGAAATGGGGTGAGAGATAGGAAGAATCCAAGATATTTGTTTTAACAAATAGGTCTATACTTGCCTCCTGCCTGCCAGTGACTCTTCTGATAGGATACGTTATTTCAGTTGAAGATTTGTTCTGGATCCTGCAATTGCTAAAATCATGTTGAAGTTCCCATTACTTCAATTCTGATTTCTATTTGTTGCATTATCTCCTATTTTGTTTTATTTTATCTTATCTTAATCTGCCTGCAGTGCAGGAGACCTGGGCTTGATCCCTGGATCAGGAAAATCCCCTGGAGAAGAGAATGGCTACCTACTCCAATTTTCTTTCCTGGAGAATTCCATGGACAGAAGAGCCTTGTGGGCTACAGTCCATGGGGTAGTAAAGAGTTGGACACAACTGAGCGACTAACACTTTCACTTTCACACAGACTGAGTGAGTGAGTGAAGTCGCTCAGTCGTGTCCGACTCTGCGACCCGTGGACTGTAACCTACAGGCTCCTCCGTCCATGAGATTCTCCAGGCAAGAATGCTGGAGTGGGTTGTCATTTCCTTCTCCAGGGGATCTTGCTGATCCCGGGTCTCCCACCTTGCAGGCAGATGCTTTAACCTCTGAGCCACCAGGGAAGCCCTCACACAGACTATTTACGAATAACTGCTATTTAGTCAGGAAGGTAATTATTCAAATTCTTACCATTCCAAGGGAGGTGGCCTTGTCTTATCTAGTATCATTATCTTTATTTTTGTTTCAGTTTAAGAGACTTCCTGAGCACACCATTAGATAACAGATAAAACCGAGATATTAAAATGTTTTATATAAACTCCTAAGTTTCTTTTCCTTTCTTTCTTTCTTTTTTTTTTTTTTTTGCTATTCTGTCAGGCCCATGGGCACTCCCTTTGGACAGCAGGCTACACTATAGTTATTATGCTGTATTGAAATGATTCATGCTAATTTTACTCTTAGATATAAGAAAGTCTAATTTTCAGTTTTATTTGTAAATGCTGCATCTATATGTCGACATGGCCATTAGGAGATGGCATTTGTTAAATTTTAAGAGTACACCAAGCCTGTAAATTACTTGAAAACAGGAGACTTTCAATGACAAAACATGCGTTCTGACCAGAGACTATCCCAGGACCCCAAATATCTTCACATTGGCAGAATCTTATGAAATATGTAGATATGTTCATATAATCTATGAAAATAAATGTTCAGAGAGTTTGGTACCCTTAAAGACTTACCCTTTGCTGCCTCTCCAGAGCTTAGATTTTTAGCATGCTTTTTAGAAAGACATTTATAAAAATATTATTTAAAAAGTAATGGAAAAAATAAATGAAAATAATCATAAAAGATGATATTGGTTTTCTAATGTAAATTAAATTAATAAGAAAAATTTGATTAGTTCATGTATATGAACATAGAGGTTTATTCCTTTCATAGACAAAAACCTTGTTATATTAGTTCTTGATAAACTTCTCTTTAGGTTTTTGCTTATGAAGACTCTCTTCCTTCCCTCTAAAAGGAAGGGCTTTGGACTTTCCCAGTCTCTTGCACAATCTTAGTCTAATGAGGCCAACTAGTTTCAGAAAATATTACATTTCTCAAAGGATTAAGGCAGAATGAGTCAGAAAAAAATGTTTCCAAGAGGGAGAAGTTATTTCCTCCATATGGGTTGAAAACCCAGTGGTAGTTATTCAGCATTTGGAGGCAGACATTCAGAGTATGTAGAATGTAGAATCTCTGGCAAATCTGTCCTTTTGACACTGGGTATAGTACTATGGTTAATAGACAGCATTTCTCTTTTAAATAGTTGAATTCACAGCTTGATGAGGAAACCTTGAGGCTCACTTTCTCTGGAAAGCTAAAGAATTCATGCTGAGGTTGAAAAGAAATAATACCTGGGTGATACAAGATTCAGGATTCCTTTAAGTATTTGGGGGTATACATGTCTATATTTGTTGTGTAAATTAGGAATGGACTTGAGATATTGGACTTAGTTTTTATGTGCATAAATTGTGTCTAGTAACACCTAAAAATGATAATATTTTTGATATATTATATTAATTTTTAAATTAATTGATACTATTTTTATTTAAAATGGGCATTAGAAAATTTAAAATTGCACATGTGATTCAATTATACTTATAATAGATAATACTGATGAATATTTAGTCAATGTGCTCTTGCTCAGAGACAACAGAAAGTCCACGTAGATAATTAATAACTTAGAATAAAACTATTTGAAAAATAGAATTGTTTTGTTCAGTAAGGAACAAAGTTATTTGATCCCAAATCATCAAGGTTATTTTTTTCACAATATCAGAATATGTTATAGCATTTGTTAGTAGCTCTGCTCTTACTACCAAGTATTTCTCCCTTCTTTCCCAGTGATAATATCTATCTCCTATGACCAAATGTGTTAAAACCTTTTTCCCAGACTGTCCCCTCTCTGTCAGTCTTCTTGGGTGATAACTGGGTCACAGGGACACATATCACCAATTATATCATGTGATGTATCCTGCAGCTCCTGAGGAAACTGTGGCTGGACCAGATGAGTCAGCAGGATCTGCCGCTACCCTCAAGCTTTGCCCTCATGAAGAATTCCTGAAACTGTGTAAAGAAAGGGCTGGAGAGGTGCTGTGTTCTGTACATGAAAGGGAGGAAAAGCAGCAACTTCTTTCACTAATTACATAATTTCTTAAAGTGATAGTTACAGAACAGCAGGGTGGGGACAGTGGTAATCTTGTTTATAAATACTTGGAGCAGGAGGAAATCACATGACCTCACACAAATTCTAGTTCTATTTCCCTATGATAAAATATGTCTGTCATTTTTTCATTTATTTGTTGTCAAATATATTTTGGATTCATTAGAATTTTAGTTGTAGTCATAGAATCAAAATATTTATGAAATAACATGGCTGAGTAATAATTAGTTACATTCTAGTTAAAAAAAACGTTAACATCTGCAAAACATAATGTTAGTGTTAAAAATAGTGTCAAAATAATGTTTCCTAAGGCAAATAAACTTTGGTGTATTTATTTTTAGCTGGAGCCAATGGCACATATCTCCTAGTTTTTACAAAATTTGACTTGAATCTTTGGATGTTAAGAAAGATTTGACTAGGTGTAAAAGAAAGACAAGAAGGAGAGGGTAGGAGTTGTTCTAGTCTCTTCAAGATTCTTGAGTAACCATCACAAATATGTTTGGATCCTGTTCTTGGCTTTTCAAAGACAATTCACTTCCAATTTGTACTTTTTTTCTATTGTCAATTTAACCCATTAGTAAGAGAGAGGAAGGGCAGTATCTTCTGGTACAGGGTAGGAGAGGGGGCAACTATGCAAGCCCTTAGTAGCAACAGTGATTGGTAAATGAAGGTTTAAGAGAGACTTAGGTAAATCAAACTCATTGCATATCAATTTGTTGCAGATATATCCAATAAAAGAAAGAAAGGACCGCACTCGTCTGGCTCTCATCATATGCAATACAGAGTTTGATCATCTGCCTCCCAGGAATGGGGCTGACCTTGACATTCTTGGAATGAAGCAGCTGCTTGAGGGTCTTGGCTACACTGTGGAAGTGGAAGAGAAACTCACAGCCAGAGTGAGGATCCCTCACCCACCCTGACACACACATATTCAACACATATCCTCCTACTAACAAGGGAACTTTATAATTCTAAGCAAATGCTTTAACAATCATGGGTCTCATTTATGTGCATGTGTGTATCTAAATGTGTGAATGTGTGTTGTAAAGTAAATATTAAGATAGGTGAAATCTGTGTCTCTTTAGAGTTTCAAATATCCTTAATTCCATAAAACCTGACAAAAAAACTGATGAGCATGTATGCCCACACAATTCTGAAGTGTGAAGATTGAGATTCAGCCCTAGTATTTCCCAGAAAATTCTGGAGTAAAGAATGCTAGCAGGAGTGAACTGCTATTTACAGCATTCATATAAATGCTGAATCCTGAATCTGGCAGGGGCTATGCTGGCATGGGGGATGGGTCAGTAAATGAGACAGAAGGGTCCCAACTCACACTGATATAGGTTAACTTTCTGGGTGACACTGATATAGATTAACTTTCTGGGTGGCAGGGAATGATCAAGCCTTAAGCAAAACAGAACATTTCAGAGATTTTATATATCTGTATGTCTTTAAGATTGAAAAGAAAGTGAAAAGGAAAAAGGAAACAAAAGAATACATTGGTGAATGGGGAATAATAATGTTTGATTGTTTTACTGATAACATAATAATAAGTAATAATGTTTCAATCATGACCAAGAAAAACATCTTTGAGGAGATAATATGGGATCAGACACATGACTATCAGGGACAAGATAGCTCTAGAAAGATATGAATGAAATATATTCCAAGAAGGCATGACTACAAGCGAAAAGTCTGAACTGAATATGAAACTGTTACATGAAAAGTAGGAAAAGATCGGTGTAACCAGAGGAGGAGGAAGAAAGTCAGAAGGAGAAGTATGCTCATGTCAGAAGTTTTATTTTATTCTAAGTATGATGGGGAGTGTTTTAGAAGGAAAATGGTATGATACATTTATTATTCAAGTTTCTTATTAAGTAATGAGAGAAAGGAAAGGGTTGAAAGGGAAAGCATATAGTGACAATAAACAAATGTAAAATGTATTAAGAGGACAGGTTATATCAGGAGCAAAATTTGAATCCACTGATCCATTATAGAAACAAAAATAAAATTATCATTGAGCATCCACTATATAAAGGCACTGAGACTGGAATGTTACAGACCGACCTTATACTGATCATAATAAATAGGTCAGTTTAATTTTAATGCTTGTCTATTGAAGTAAGACTTTATGGTCTTTTCAGGACATGGAATCAGTGCTGTGGAAATTTGCTGCACGTGAAGAGCACAAATCCTCAGACAGTACATTCTTGGTATTCATGTCTCATGGCATCCTGGATGGGATCTGTGGGACTATGCACAGAGATGAGGAACCAGATGTATTACCTTATGACACCATCTTCCGGACATTCAACAACCGTAATTGCCTCAGTCTAAAGGACAAACCTAAAGTCATCATTGTCCAGGCCTGCAGAGGTGGTGAGTTGTGAGATGAAGAATCCAAAGTTCATGAAGATCATAAAGGTGTTGAACTGCATGTTTCATTTCTAGGGGGAAACAATCTTAAACTAAATTGAATTATTAGGAAATTCCATTTAAGGGGCTGGTCTCATGAGACTTGTTAGATGATAAATTTCTGATAAATTAGCTGATAAATCCAATCTAAAGTAAGTGATGAAGGAGATCACTAGAATCCTCAAAAAAATTAGACATAAATATTCTAACCTTGGAATGAAATCATTTAAATGATTTCTTTGCTTGTAAATGTTTTACAGACATTTTGATGTTCTCTGGCTTGAGAGGAACTTCATTTGAAAGTTGGAGTATTATGTAATAGCAATGTATTTTTCTTTTTTTTCCTCATAGATTATTGAAATGGAAATGAATTGGGAGATGAGAGAACTTGGGATTTCGGGGAAAATTTTTTGTTTTCTTCTTTTTCTTTTTTCTGACTCCCAATTGTCATTTTAACTTTTAGAGCAGTTTTCAAAGATGAAAAATAGAAATAATTTAGCTATAAAATGATAAATATGCTCTGAGATTATGCAGATAAGGCTTTAACTCCTTTGTTATTCTCAGCAAATGTATTCCTCCAATTTTACCCTGTTTTTACTATTAATTGGCACATTGCTCAATGACGTAAGAAAGAGGCAGTGTTGGGTAGAGATGCACTCACATTTGTGTACTTGTGTGTGTACTTTTGTGTATAAAACTAGTTAGAATAAACATTGTAAAATAATGAGGTAATTGCAATAGTCACACTGAGGGAGACACACTGTGTGAAGAAAGTTGATGTCTCTACAGCAAATCGTGGGGAATTGTGGGTCAGTGACTCTCCAGCAGCCTTGGCAGACAGCTTTTCACAGTCACCCGAGAACCTGGAAGAGGATGCTGTTTACAAGACCCACGTGGAGAAGGACTTCATTGCTTTCTGTTCCTCAACTCCACGTATGTGTCTTTCAGTTGCAGACAGGGATTTGTGGGTCTAAGGCTATCTCTGAATGATTCCTAAAAAAAAAAAAAAAAAAAAAAAAAAAAAGATGAGTAGCAATGATTTGATACAAATTTTGAATACTGTCAATATATTTTACTTTTTCTTCACTTTTAAAAATTGATTTTTATGATCTGTTTACTTTATAGCCTAACAGTAACCATTAAACAACCTAATATAAGATAATCCCTTTACTATCACACTGATTACAAACAGAATATTGATTCAGTTTTCTTTTAAATCCATTTAACATTTTGAGTATAGTTTTTTTGGATCTAAGGACTGACTGCCCTTTCTTAAAAATTATCAATTCCAACTCATGTTCTCTATTATTTCTCATCGGGTGTTTTTTAGAGCAGCACCATAAACATGCACTAGCAAGTAGGTACATATCCTTTTAAAAGAAGAAGAAAATGATAAAATGGGGCTTATAACTAGTAAGGGAAGAGCATTTATTTCTTGAACTCTACATAATCATCTTGAGAGGCCTTATATCTGAGCATTTCTAACTTGACAATTTTAATCATTCATCACTTTATGGAGGCATAGTTAACATACAAAAAGCTGTACATGTTTAATGTATATAGTTTAATGAGTTAGGAGATAAGTATATATCACTATCTATACCACTATCTGTCACCACTATCTATACCAAAAGCATATTCCTCCCTTCCAAAAGTTTCATTAGATCTATTTTGTTCACTATATTATGTAAGACATCATGATTTATAATCTGTAAACAACCACCTGTATGAACATGGAAAAATTCTTCCTTCTGAACCTGTATTCCTTCCTCTGTAAAATAGGATAATTACAATCATCTCTTAAGCCTCTTTTCAAAGCCAGGTGGGTAAACATCAGTCACATAGTAGAGAGTCAGTCTCCAAAAGACAAAAGTCTATGAAATGAACTTCAGTTGTGATGATTTGCTTCTTTAGTTGAACTTCTTTTGGAAAATGAGTTAATGGAAGGTTGTAAGTTCTTCCCCTAAATATGTCAAAATAATTCCCAAGATACATTTTTGTTTTAAAAGTAAAAAAAAAAAAGGTAAAAAATAATTATGAACACCACAGCCCAAGGCTTACCACTTCTTATCATCATAGATAATGTGTCCTGGAGAGACATCAAAAAAGGTTCTCTCTTCATTACAAGACTCATCACATGCTTCCAAAAATATGCTTGGTGCTGTCACCTTGAGGAAGTATTTAGGAAGGTAAGTTCATCTTTTCTTTTCTAATCATTTATTTGCTAAGGAAAACTTAAATATTATTTGCTTTCAAGTGACAATAAAAGATTTTTTCAGGCACACAAAAGTAGAGTAGCACTTGGTTTCTGTAATCCAGCTATTTAATATATAATTTACAAAAAGACTACATTAATGCACCACAGAAGAACAAAATGCTACAACATATGAGCTTGTATCTTATGGGCTATAAATTCTTATAATTCAAAGAATGGAAAGTATATTGGATTAATTTTCACTGCTTAATTATATATATATATATATATATATATATATATATATATAGTCGTCTACTTAGTAATGGGTTATATCTTTGTGACACAGGTGTAAGTGAGACACATGTGATATAAGGCTACCTAGAACTTACATTCTTATGAGAGAGATGGGTATTGAAAAATATTCCAACAAACACATTGTGTGATGTAGGTGTGATAGGATCCATGAAGAGAAGGTCCTAGGAAATGTGAACAGCTTGCAAATAATATCAATGACTTAGCGACTGAACAGCAAGGACATTTGAAAAAATTCTTTGAATAGAGTGGCCTAGAAAGGAAGGCTTGATACTCATTCCCCAACTCAGGACATCCCCTATTTCCTCCCTCTTTCCTAATTTATTTTTCTGAATAATTCTTACCACAACCCAAATAATAAACGTTTGTTTGTTTGCTATCTTCATTTACTTACGTGAATGCATGCCCATGAAACCTGGGATTTATTCAATACTCAACATGCTAATAGGTAGGAATTAATAGTCATTGAAGAAATAAATGCATGAATGTGTGAATAAATGTCCCTCCTTTTTCAGTAAGAAAGCTTCTGGTATTATGAACATGGGAAACTGTGGTTATTTTTTAAACTAAAACCACACAGAATAATAATACTCTGCGGGAAAATAAAAGGATATACCTTTCATGAATTGGAGAAAATTGTAGTATAAAGTGAGTCAGAGTCTCAGTGAATAGGAACGTAGGAAGTTAAGTCCTATTGAACTAATAAGATTTAAAAATTACATTTTCAAGGGAATTCCTCAGAAAAGATTAGAAAGAGTGGATCAAAGTAAGTAGTATTTCACTGATAAATCTATGGGGAACAACAACAACAACAACAACAAAAAGGCTCAATGATCAACTTAGTGGTGGGACTGTGAATCTTGCTCATCATTCAGACCTTAAGGACAAAACCCTGCAATATTAAATTGAAGAGTTAGACTTACTGGAGGTAGAAGATAGGGGATCTCTGAAGTTCAATTCTCATGAAAAAATACCAAAGAATAATTAATCATCAAATCTATAGATCAGAAATGGAAAGTAGAGAAAATGAAATTTGAAAATACTTAGTTTAGACATAGGGCTTCCTTGATGGCTCAGAGGGTAAAGAATCTGATTGCAATGTAGGAGATCCAGGTTCCATCCCTGGGTCAGGAAGATCCCTCAGAGAAGGGAATAACACTTCCTGCATTCTCCCTTAGCAAATTCCATGGACAAAAATTTTGTGGGGCCACCAAGAGTCAGACATGACTGAGAGACTGAGGTATGTATTTTGAGATAAAGAGACTATTCTGACATTGGGTGTCATATCTAAGAGGTAAAATAGCAGCAACAAGGAGTTAAAATATCCAAGGGCTTGGTTCCATCAATCCTAGGAGCACCCTTCATTCCAAAAAATTTTTTTGGCTTATTTTTGCAAAATATTTTCTGAGATGCGTAAGAGATATGTATCATCTAGAATCTCTTTTTGCTTTTAGGTACAACAATCATTTGAAAAACCAAATGTTAAAGCCCAGATGCCCACTGTTGAAAGACTCTCTATGACAAGATATTTCTACCTCTTTCCTGGCAACTGAAAATAGTAAGTATCAAGAGATGTTGCTGACAGGAAAAAGAAATAGGAGAGTGATATTAATAGTGAGGACTAAAGACAGCTCATTGCTTTAGTTGTGAATTAGTGAATTGGTGTTCCTTGTTTATGTAATTTGGTAATATGTTGTTATTTGTTTACTCTCTATATATGCATCTGGATCCCCCTCTCAAAGACAACAAAAAGAGTCCGAAATCCAGTATTGGATGCAATCACAAAAATGATAGAAAGATCTCTATATGCTTCCTAGGCAAACAATTCAATATCACAGTAATCCAAGTCTATCCTCCAATCACTAATACCAAAGAAGCTGAAGTTCAAGGGTACTATGATGACCTAAAAGGCCTTCTAGAACTAACACCAGAAAAAGATGTCATTTTCATCATAAGGGACTGTAATGCAAAAGTAGGGAGTCAAGAGATCCTTGGAGTAACAGGAAAATTTCACCTTTTAGCATAAAATGAAGCATGGCAAAGGCTAACAGAGTTTTGCCAAGGGAACACACTGGTCATAGAAAACACCCTCTTCCAGCAACACAAGAGACAACTCTACACATGAACATCATCAGATAGTCAATACCAAAATCAGATTGATTATATTCTTTGCAGCCAAAGATAGAGAAGCTCTATACATCAGCAAAAACAAGACTAGGATTTGACTGTAGCTCAGATCATGAGCCTCTTATTTCAAAATTCAGAGTTAAACTGAAGAAAGTAGAGAAAACCACTATACCATTCAGGTATGACCTAAATATACCATGTTCATGGATTGAAAGAATAAATATGGTGAAAATGAGCATACTACCTGAAGTAATCTACAGATTCAATGCAATCCCTATCAAGCTACCAATGGTATTTTTCACAGAAATAGAACAAATAATGTCACAGTTTGTATGGAAACACCAAGAAACCTCAAGTAGCCAAAGCAATCTTGAGAAAAAAAGAATGGAACTGGAGGAATCAAAGTGCTTGACTTCATACTATACTACAAAGCTACAGGCATCAAGACAGTATGGTACTGGCACAAAGTCAGAAATATAGATCACTAGAACAAAATAGAAATCCCAGAGATTAATCCACCTATCTGTGAACACCTTATCTTTGATAACGGAGGCAAAAATATGCAATTGAGAAAAGACAATCTCTTTAACAAGTGGTTCTGGGAAAACTGACGAACCACATGTAAAAGAATGAAACTAGGACACTTGCTAACACCATACATAAAAATAAAGTCAAAATGGATTAAAGATCTAAATGTAAAACCAGAAACTATAAAACTCTTAGAGGAAAACATAGGCAGAACACTCTCTGACAAAATCACATCAAGATCCTCTATGATTCACCTCCCAGCGTAATGGAGATAAAAATAAAAATAAACAAATGGGACCTAAATAAACTTAAAAGCTTTTGCATAATAAAGGAAGCTATAAGCAAGGTGAAAAGGTAGCCATCAGAGTGGGAGAAAATAATAGCAAATGAAGCAACTAACAAAGAATTAACCCCCAAAATATATAAGCAGCACATGAAGCTCAATACCAAAAAAACAAACGAGCCAATAAAAAAATGGGCCAAAGAACTAAACAGACATTTCTCCAAAGAAGCCATGCAGATGGCTAAAAAGCACATGAAAAAATGATCAACATAACTTATTATCAGAGAAATGCAAATCAAAACCACAATGAAGTATCATCTTGCACCAGTCAGAATGGCCATCATCAAAAGGCTACAATGAATAAACGCTGGAGAGGGTGTGGAGAAAAGGGACCCCTCTTACACTGTTAGTGGGAATGCAAACTAGTACAGCCACTATGGAGAACAGTGTTGAGATTCCTTAAAAAAACTGGAATAGAAGTTCCATATGACTCAGCAATACCACTTTTGGGCTTACGCATCGAGGAAATCATAATTGAAACAGACATGTCCCAATGTTCATTGCAGCACTCTTTACAAAAACTAAGACATGGAAGTAACCTAGATGTCCATTGGCAGACAAATGGATAAGTAAGTTTATATATATATATATATAAAGGACGCATTTGAGTCAGTTCTAATGAGGTGGATGAGGCTGGATCCTATTATACAGAGTGAAGTAAGTCAGAAAGAGAAACACCAATACAGTATGTTAATGCAGATAAATGGAATTTATAAATATGGTAGTGATGACCCTAGAGGCAAGACAGCAAAAGAGACACAGTTGTAAAGAACTGATATTTGGCCTCTGTAGGAGTAGGCAAGGGTGGGACGATATGAGAGAATAGAAGTGAAACATGTACATTACCATAAATAAAAAGGATGACCAGTGTAAGTTCAATACATGAAGCAGAACACTTAAAGCTCAAGCTCTGGGACAACTCAGAGGGGTGGGGTGGGGAGGGAAGTGAGAGGGTGGTTCAAGATCGGGGGACATTTGTACACCTGTGGCTGATTCATCTTAATGTATGGCAAAAACCACCACAATATTGCAAAGTAATTAGCCTCCAATTAAAAAAAATAAATAAAGTTTAAAAAATATTATATTTTATTGTAAACTTGATCTCAATGCTATATAAATATTTACCTACCATCTTCTACTCCTGGTTTCTGACACTCTGGTTACATAAGCCCATGGATACTTTAGCAGAATAACTTTTAGTTTCTAATTAGCCATATGGAACCACATTTGGGGATTGAATTATTTGTTTGACTAGTATTTAATCAAGCACTTACCATGTTCCTAGTTCTATTATAGATGCTTAGAATATACCAGTGAACAAGATAAATGGGATCCTTGCTCTCAGAAAGCTCTTACTCTAGTGAGTGCAGACAGAATCTAAATACACAAGCAAGTAGATATATGTCAGAGAGTAGCATGAGCTAAGGGAAAATAAGTAAATAAAAAAGGCTAAAGAGACACAAAAAGATAGATGTTGTACTGTTATAGATAGATCATTTTGAAAAGTCTGGTTTGAAGTGATGAAATTATTTGAAATCAGAATGAATAGAGTAGGGGGTGAACCTCATGTTTCTATGTGGAAAATGCATCCCAACAGCAGAAACAGGAAGCAAGCTCCTGAGGCAAATGTGTGCTTAAACTGGTTAGATGCTGATAAAAGACAGCTGACTAGAGAACGTGAGTGGGAGAAATGGCAGAGTGAAAATCAGGAAAATGGTATAATCTCACTCAGACTTTACAAAGATCACTCTAATTTCTTATTGGTAAATAGCTACAAAAGTCACCAATAGAAAGTAGAGGAAATGGCAAAAGTATATGGAAGAAAATAAGGAAAAAAAAATCACAGTAAGGATTAAATTGAAGACTTCCAGGGATTACTATATTGATTTTCTCTTCTTTTTCTCTTCTCCAGAAAATCACAGGAAATCCAACCGTTTATCAGCTTCAGGAAGCATTTTTATCAGCACAGCATCCATGTTTAACCTTTTATCTTTCAATTAAAGTGAAAACAAATGAACTGTTCTTTGGGGTCCTCTAAGAAAGAATAGAATTTCAATTAAAATGGTGGATGGATGGAAATAAAGTGGAAGAAGCAAATTGGATTTTCTAGTTTTATTGCATATAATACCTGCACTTTACTGAGTAAAGAGAACTAGTCATGACCTGCCCTCAGCAGCAGGGTTAAAGGGGATGGTGCCCATGTGGAGACAAGGACCACAAACTGGGTCACCTCATCCTTTGATCACTCATCAAACCTTTCAACTAGAATGATTTGGAAGAATTTTTCTAATTTATTATTTGACCAACATCATAGGTCAAGTTCAATTTTTTTTCAGAAAGTTATTATGGTACTTCTGTATATTTCTTCTCATCCATAAATTAATTTGCTTTCTTGTTGATGATTTTTCTTTCCAGATTTCCAAGCTTCAGGAAAATTTTGTTATTTAGGAAACACTTGGTAATTGTATAAAATAAATTGGGCTTTTGATTTAAGATGGTATAACTGGGTGTGCCTATATAGAAAAACAGATATTATTAGATAAAAAACATCTAAGAGTGTGGGAAATGTCAGCAATGGGAAAGAAAATGTTAAAATTTCTGGAAAGTGAATGTCAGTAGAGGAATTTTGGCAACATGGCCATCTGAGCTACAGACTAAGGAGATGTACTATTTTGATTACATACATGCAGAATGCTGAATAGATATATCAGTACATGCTGAACTGCATTATAAATAAAATGATTATCTAGATATCAAATACTATGATGATAAGTAATATTTCTTATAATTTGTCAGAATTATTTGAAAGATTTTTATTATTATAAGGAATATTGCATATTTAAGTCACTACTTTAATCCTCACAACCACCTTAATGAAGTAATAAGTATTAATATTTCCATTTTACAAATAATGAAACAGAAAATAGAGCTTAAGTGATGTGCCTAAAGTGACACGTAAAGTATGTGGCCACACCAGGATTTGAGTGCAATCAGATTTGTTCTGAAATCTGAATTGTTAACCACTGCACCACACTACCTCTCTTAAAAAGGAGAGACTAAGTTGTACAGATTTTCAATTATAAGGGTTTACTGAAATTTAAATTGTAATGGTTAACTAACAGTACAAAGACTTATGATGTATATATTTCTGTAATTCACTTCTCCACATGGAACCAAAGATCCAAAACATACAAAAACGCATCACAATGGTCAAAAAATATACAGAGACAAACTTTCTTCTCTGACTACAGCATGATGACGTTAAAAACCCAATAACATAAGGACTGCAACAAATATCTACATAATTAGAAATAAAAACATGTGCACATAGTATATGCATATATAAACATAAATATACATACAGATATAAAATAAGAAAGGAAAAAGTATGAACTAAGTACTCAAATTGAGAAATTAGAAAAATTCTGTACCATTAAGAAAATAGAAGAGAGTAAATGATAAAGATTAAAAAGAATATATATATATACATATACATATATATATATATATATATATATATAATGAGACAGTAACAGAACACAAAAAAATTTGAGCAGATTCTTAAAAAAAAAAAAAGAAAAAGCTTTTCCTTTAAAATTGAAGTAAAAGTGTTAATCACTCAGTCCTGTTCAACTGTTTGTAACCCCATGGACAGTAGCTTTCCAGTCTCCTCTGTCCATGGAAATTTCCAGGCATGAATATTGGAATGGACTGCCATTTCCTTCTCTAGGGAATCTTCTTGATCCAGGGATTGAACACGTGTCTCCTGCATTGCAGGAAGATTGTTACGGTCTGAGTCACTAAGCATACCTCTTTCTTTAAAAAGGACTCATTAAATAGCAGACATTCACCAGAACTGAGTATGAAAAAATATAATATGCACAAAGACAATATTAGCAGTAAAGAGAGATAATAAATAGAGATAAACATAAACATAGAAAAATCACAAGCAAATATAGTACATAACATTGATGGAATTCTAGAAATAGTAAATTAGCAAATGAGGACATAAAGAAATGAAAAGACAAATGAATCAATAATAAATTCAGTAAATTTTCTTTGCTATATCTACTAAAAAAAAAGATTATAGAGAAGTGTCTTACAAAGCTTTTAAGAATTGATAAGCTGAATTTTATATAAATACTTCCATATAATAAAAAGAGAAATAAACTTCTTAAGTTCTTTTCAGGGCTAGTACAAAACTGACTGGAGAAGAAATGGCAACCACTCCAATATTCTTGCCTGGAGAATCCCATGGACAGAGGAGTCTTGCAGGCTACAGTATATAGGGTCCAAAGAGTCGAACACAACTTATCAACTAAACTAACTAACTAGCAAAACTGATACAAAACCAGAGAAGTACAGAAAAGGTAGAAAAATACAACCTAATTTTTCAGGTGCATTGATGTAAATATTCTAAACAACATGCTAGCAAAGCAATTCCAGCCAAATAGGAAACGTTGCTGATATTTTTTAATGAGCTAGTAACTACTCTGGGGATGAAGTTATAGTTTAATAAAAATATATATGGAAGCATTCATCAAAATAAGAGATTTAAAAATTCTATTCAGTTTTGCACTAGATTTCAAGATAATAAAATGCAAGCTAAAAATATAAACTAAAATGTTTTGAAGCCTGAAACAAAGCCATCACTGTTTCTGAAAATAAGATTTTATTTATTAAAAACTTTTTGATGGAATAATATAAAGTTCTAATTTTCAGGAACTGAGATCAATATACAACATTTAATATTATTCTTGTATTCAAAACACAAACAAGTATTTTAAAACTTAATTTGTTTATTTTAATTGGAGGATAATTACTTTACAATATTGCGATGGTTTTTTCTATATATAAACATGAATCAGCTATAGGTATACATGTGTCCCCCTCATCTTGAACCCCTTTCCCACCGCTCTCCCCTCTCCCACCTCTCTTCCCACCTTTTCCCTTTCAGCTGCACCAGTACACCAGCTTTGGATGCTCTACTTCATGCACCAAATTCACAGTGGTCATCTATTTTACGTATGGTAATGTTTATGTTTCGATACTATTCTCTCAAATTTGGAAAACTCAGCAGTGGCCACAGGACTGGAAAAGGTCAGTTTTCATTCCAATCCCAAAGAAAGGCAATGCAAAGAATGCTCAAACTACCACACAATTGCACTCATCTCACATGCTAGGAAAGTAATGCTCAAAATTCTCCAAGCCAGGCTTCAGCAATATGTGAACCGTGAACTTCCAGATGTTCAAGCTGGTTTTAGAAAAGGCAGAGGAACCAGAGATCAAATTGCAAACATCCGCTGGATCATGGAATAAGCAAATGAGTTCCAGAAAACATCTATTTCTGCTTTATTGATTATGCCAAAGCCTTTGACTATGCAGATCACAATAAACTGGAAAATTCTGAAAGAGATGGGAATAACAGAACACTTGACCTGCCTGTTGAGACACCTGTATGCAGGTGAGGAAGCAACAGTTAGAACTGGACATGGAACAACAGACTGGTTCCAAACAGGAAAAGGAGTACGTCAAGGCTGTTTATTGTCACCCTGCTTATTTAACTTGTATGAAGAGAACATCATGAGAAATGCTGGGCTGGAAGAAGCACAAGCTGGAATCAAGATTGTCTGGAGAAATATCAATAACCTCAGATATGCAGATGACACACCACCCTTATGGCAGAAAGTGAAGAAGAACTAAAGAGCCTCTTGATGAAAGTGAAAGAGGAGATGAAAAAGTGGGCTTAAAGCTCAACAGTTAGAAAACGAAGATCATGGCATCTGGTCCCATCACTTCATGGGAAATAGATGGGGAAACAGTGGAAACAGTGGCTGAGTTTATTTTGGGGGGCTCTAAAATCACTGCAGATGGTGATTGCAGCCATGAAATTAAAAGATGCTGACTCCTTGGCAGGAAAGTTATGGCCAACCTAGACAGCAAATTAAAAAGCAGAGACATTACTTTGCCAACAAAGTTATATCTAGTCAAAGCTTTGATTTTTCCATTAGTCATGTGTGGATGTGAGAGCTGGAGTATAAAGAAAGCTGAGTGCAGAAGAATTGATGCTTTTGAACTATGGTGTTGGAGAAGACTTTTAAGAGTCCCTTGGACTTCAAGGAAATCCTATCAGTCCATCCTAAAGGAGATCAATCTTGGGTGTTCATTGGAAGGACTGATGTTGAAGCTGAAACTCCAATATTTTGGCCACCTCATGTGAAGAGTTTACTCACTGGAAAAGACCTGGTGCTGGGAAAGATTGAGGGCAGGAGGAGAAGGGGACAATAGAGGATGAGATGCTTGGATGTCATCACCAACTCGGTGGACATGGGTTTGGGTAGACTCCAGGAGTTGGTGATGGACAGGGAGGCCTGATGTGCTGTGGTACATGGGGTCGCAAAAGAGTCAGACACGACTGAGCAACTGAACTGAACTGAACTGAACTGAAGGAAGATCAAACACAAAGAACAAATATTAAAGGCAGCAAGGGAAAAGCAACAATTAACCCACAAGGGGATCCCCAAAAATATAACAGCTGATCTTTCAATAGAAACTATTTAAGTTAGAAGGGAAAAGTAGGACATACTTAAAGTGATGAAAGAGAAAACTCTACAACCCAGATTACTGTACCCAGCAAGGATCACATTCAAATATGAAGGAGAAATCGAAAGCTTTACAGACAAGCAAAAGCTGAGAGAATTCAACACCACCAAACCTGCTCTCCAAGAAATGCTAAAGGATCTTCTCTAGACAGGAAACACAGAAAAGGTTTATAAACTAAAACTAAAAAAAAAAAAAAAAAAAAAAAAAATTAAAATAGTAAATTTTATTTAATATTTAGTTAAGATTTTTTGTGAAAAATATGCTCTGTTATAATTAAAAAAAAAAAAAAAAACTTTAAACCCAAACAATAAAATGAATGGCAAGGGGATCATACTTATCAAAAGTTACCTTAAATGTAAATGGGTTGAATGCCTCAACCAAAAGACAAAGACTGGCTGAATGGATACAGAAACAAAATCCCCTATATATGCTGTCTACAAAAGACCCATCTGAAACCTAGGGACACATACAGACTGAAAGTGAAGAGCTGGAAAAAGATATTTTATGCAAATCGAGACCAAATGAAAGCAGAAGTAGCAATGCTCATATCAGTTAACCAGACTTTGAAATAAAGGCCACGGAAAGAGTCAAAGAAGGACACTACACAATGATCAAAGGATCAATCCAAGAAGAAGATATAACAATTATAAATATATATGCATTCAACATAGGTGCACCACAATATGTAAGGCAAATGCTAAGAAATAGGAAAGGGGAAATTAACAGTAACACAATAATAGTGGGAGACTTTAATACCCTATTCACACCTATGGATAGATAAACTAAACAGAAGATTAACAAGGAAACACAAACTTTAAATGATACAATGGACCAGTTAGACTCAAATGATATCTATAGGACATTTCACATTAAAACAACGAATTTCACCTTTTTCTCAAGTGTACATGGAACTTTCTCCAGATAGATCACATCCTGGGCCATAAATCTAACCTTTGCAAATTTAAAAAAAGAAAGAAAGAAAGAAAGAAATCATCTCATGCATCTTTTCTGATCACAGTGCAGTAAGATTAGATGTGAACTACAGGAAAAAAAAAAAAACTATGAAAAATACAAACATCTAGAGTGTAAATAACACACTTCTGAATAACCAACAAGTCACAGAAGAAATCAAAATATTCATAGAAATTAATGAAAATGAAAACACAACAACCCAAAACTATGGGACACTGTAAAAGCAGTGCTAAGGGGAAGGTTCATAGCAATACAAGCCTACCTCAAGAAACAGGAGAGAAATCAAATAAATACCCCTGCTCTATGCCTAAAGCAACTAGGAAAGGAAGAAGTGAAGAATCCCAGAGTTAGTAGAAGGAAAGAAATCTCAGAAATTGGGGCAGAAATAAATGGAAAAGAAACAAAAGAGACCGTAGCAAAAATCAACAAAACTAAAAGCTGGTTCTTCGAGAAGATAAATAAAATAGACAAACCATTAGCCAGACTCAACCTCCCAGAATTCTGGAAATAAAAGCAAAAATAAACAAATGGGATCTAATTAAAATTAAAAGCTTCTGCACAACAAAGAAAAATATAAGCAAGGTGAAAAGACAGCCTTTTGAATGGGAGAAAATAATAGCAAATGAAGCAACTGACAAACAACTAATCTCAAAAATATACAAGCAACTTATGCAGCTCAAATCCAGAAAAATAAACGACCCAATCAAAAAATGGGCCAAAGAACTAAATAGACATTTTTCCAAAGAAGACATACGGATGGGTAACAAACACATGAAAAGATGCTCAACATCACTCATTATGAGAGAAATGCAAATCAATACCACAATGAGGTACCACTTCACACCAGTCAGAATGGCTGCGATCCAAAAATCTGCAAGCAATAAACACCAGAGAGGGTGTGGAGAAAAGGGAACCCTCCTACACTGTTGGTGGGAATGCAAACTAGTACAGCCACTATGGAGAACAGTGTGGAGATTCCTCAAAAAATTGCAAATAGAACTACCTTATGACCCAGCAATCCCACTGCTGGGCATACACACCGAGGAAGCCAGAATTGAAAGAGACACATGTACCCCAATGTTCATCACAGCACTGTTTATAATAGCCAGGACATGGAAGTAACCTAGATGTCCATGAGCAGATGAATGGATAAGAAAGCTGTGGTACATATACACAATGGAGTATTACTCAGCCATTAAAAAAAATTCATTTGAATCAGTTCTGATGAGATGGATGAAACTGGAGCCTATTATACAGAGTGAAGTAAGCCAGAAAGAAAAACACCAATACAGCACACTAACACATATATATGGAATTTAGAAAGATGGCAATGACGACCCTGTATGAAAGACAGGAAAAAAGACACAGATGTGTATAACGGACTTTTGGACTCAGAGGGAGAGGGAGAGGGAGAGGGTGGGATGATTTGGGTGAATGGCATTCTAACATGTATACTATCATGTAAGAATTGAATCGCCAGTCTATGTCTGACGCAGGATACAGCATGCTTGGGGCTGGTGCATGGGGATGATCCAGAGAGATGTTATGGGGAGGGGAGGTGGGAGGGGGGTTCATGTTTGGGAACGCATGTAAGAATTAAAGATTTTAAAATTAAAAAAAAAAAACTAAACTGTTTAAAAAAACAGAAACAAATGGAGAAGAATCAAATCAACAAAATTAGAATTGAAAATGGAGAAATCATGACAGAAAACACAAAAATACAAGGGATCATAAGAGACTACTATCAGCAACTATATGTCAATAAGATGAACAACTTGGAAGAAATGGACAAATTCTTAGAAAAGTATAACTTTACAAAACTGGACGAGGAAGAAATACAAAATCTTAACAGACCCATCACAGGCGCAGAAATCAAAACTGTATTCAGAAATCTTCCAGCACACAAAAGCCCAGGACTGGATGGCTTCACAGATGAATTCTACCAAAAACTTAGAGAAGAGCTGACACCTATCCAACTCAAACTCTTCCAGAAAATTGCAGAGGAAGGTAAACTTCCAAACTCATCCTATGAGGCCATCATCATCCTAATACCAAAACCAAAGATGCCACAAAAAAGAAAACTACAGGCCAATATCACTGATGAACATAGATGCAAAAATCCTCAACAAAATTCTAGCAAACAGAATTCAACAACATATTTAAAAAATCACACATCATGACCAAGTGGGCTTTATCCCAGGGATGCAAGGATTCTTCAATATTCACAAATCAATCAATGTGCTATACCACATTAACAAATTAAAAGATTAAAAAAAAACCCTAAGATTATCTTAATAGTTGTAGAGAAAGCCTTTGACAACATTCAGCATCTATTTATGATAAAAAAAAAACCCTCCAGAAAGCAGGCATAGAAGGAATATACCTCAACATAATAAAAGCTGTATATGACAAACCCACAGCAAACATTATCCTCAATGGTGAACAATTGAAATCATTTCCCTTAAAGTCAGGAACAAGACAATGATGCCCACTCTCACCACTACTATACAACATCATTTTTATTTTGGCCACAGCAAAAAGAGCAGAAAAAGACATAAAAGGAATCCAGATTGGAAAAGAAAAAGTGAAACTCTCTCTGTTTGCAGATGACATGATCCTCTACATAGAAAACCCTAAAGACTCCACTAGAAAGTTACTAAAGCTAATTAATGAATACAGTAAAGTTGTAGGGTATAAAATTAAAACACAAAATTCCCTTGCATTCCTATATACTAACAATGAGAAAACAGAAAGAGATATTAAGGAAACAACTTCATTTACCATTGCAATAAAAGGCTAAAATACTTAGGAATAAATCTACCTTCAGGAATCCCTTAGAAGAAATCTGAAAGGCAGTACTTGGATGCAATCTCTGCTCATTTCCAAGGCAACCCATTCAATATCACAGTATTCCAAGTCTATGACCCAACCATAAACACTGAAGAAGCTGAAGTTGAACAGTTCTATGAAGACCTACAAGACCTTTTAGAACTAACACCCAAAAAAGATGTCCTTTTCATTATAGGGGAATGGAATGCAAAAGTAGGAAGTCAAGAAACACCTGGAGTAACAGGCAAATTTGGCCTTGGAATGCGGAATGAAGCAGGGAAAAGGCTAACAAAGTTTTGCTGAGAGAACGAACTGGTCATAGCAAACACCATCTTCCAACAACACAAGAGAAGACTCTACACGTGGGCATCACCAGTTGGTCAACACAGAAATCAGATTGATTATATTCTTTGCAGCCAAAGATGTAGCAGCTGTATACATTCAGCAAAAAAAAAAAAAAAAAAAAAGACTGGGAGCTGACTGTGGCTCAGATAATGAACTCTTTATTGCCAAATTCAGACTCAAGTTGAAGAAAGTAGAAAAAACCACTAGGCATTCAGGTATGACCTAAATAAACTTCCTTATGATTATACAGTGGAGTGAGAAATAGATTAAAGGGGCTAGATCTGACAGATAGAGTGGCTGAACTATGGACAGAGGTTCGTTACATTGTAGAGGAGACAGGGCTCAAGAGCATCCCCATGGAAAATAAATGCAAAAGAGCAAAATGACTGTCTGGGGAGGCCTTACAAACAGCTGTGAAAACAAGAGAATCTAAGCAAAGGAGAAAATGAAAGAAATAAGCATCTGAATGCAGAGTTCCAAAGAATAGCAAGGAGAGATAAGAAAGTCTTCCTCAGCGATCAGTGCAAAGAAATAGACAAAACAACAGAATGGGAAAGACTAGAGATCTCTTCAAGAAAATTAGAGATACCAAGGGAATATTTCATGCAAAGATGGGCTTGATAAAGGACAGAAATTATATAGACCTAACAGAAGCAGAAGATATTAAGAAGAGGTGGCAAGAATACACAGAAGAACTATACAAAAAAGATCTTCATGATCACAATAATCACAATGGTGTGATCACTCATCTAGAGCCAGACATCCTGGAATGTGAAGTAAAGTGGGCCTTAGAAAGTATCACTACGAACAAAGCTAGTGGAGATGATGGAATTTCAGTTGAGCTATTTCTAATCCTCAAAAATGATGCTGTGAAAGTGTTGCACTCAATATGCCAGAAAATTTGGAAAACTTAGCAGTGGCTACAGGACTGGAAAATTCAGTTTTCATTCCAATCCCAAAGAAAGGCAATGCCAAAGAATGCTCAAACTACCACACAATTGCACTCATCTCACACCCTAGTAAAATAATGCTCAAAATTTTTCAGGCCAGGCTTAAGCAAGATGTGAACAGTGAACTACCAGATGTTCAAGCTGGTTTTAGAAAAGGCAGAGGAACCAGAGATCAAATTGCCAACATCCGCTGGATCATGGAAAAAGAATAAGACTTCCAGAAAAACATCTATTTCTGCTTTCTTGACTATGCCAAACCTTTGACTGTGTGGATCACAATAAACTGTGGAAAATTCTGAAAGAGATGGAATACAAGACCACCTGACTTGCCTCTTGGAAAACCTATATGCAGATCAGGAAGCAACAGTTAGAACTGTGCATGGAACAACAGACTGGTTCCAAATAGGAAAAAGAGTATGTCAAGGCTGTAAATTGTCACCCTGCTTATTTAACTTATATGAAGAGTACATCATGAGAAACTTTGGGCTGGAAGAAGCACAAGCTGGAATCAAGATTGTCAAGAGAAATATCAATAACCTCAGATACGCAGAAGACACCACTCTTATGGCAGGCAGTGAAGAGGAAATAAAAAGCCTCTTGATGAAAGTGAAAGAGGAGAGTGAAAAAGTTGGCTTAAAACTCAACAGTCAGAAAACTAAGATCATGGCATCTGGCCCTATCACTTCATGCGAAATAGATGGGGAAACAGCGGAATCACTGTCAGACTTTATTTTTCTGGGCTCCAAAATCACTGCAGATGGTGACTACAGCCATGAAATTAAAAGATGCTTACTCCTTGGAAGGGAAGTTATGACCAACCTAGATAGCATATTGAAAAGCAGAGACATTACTTTGCCAACAAAGGTTCGTCTAGTCAAGGCTATGGTTTTTCCAGTGGTCATGTATGGATGTGAAAGTTGAACTGTGAAGAAAGCTGAGTGCTGAAAAATTAATGCTTTTGAACTGTGGTGTTAGAGAAGACTCTTGAGAGTCCCTTGGACTGCAGGGAAATCCAACCAGTCCATTCTGAAGGAGATCAACCCTGGGATTTCTTTGGAAGAAATGATGCTAAAGCTGAAACTCCAGTACTTTGGCCACGTCATGTGAAGAGTTGACTAATTGGAAAAGACTCTGATGCCGGAAGGGATTGGGGGCAGGAGGAGAAGGGGATGACAGAGGATGAAATGGCTGAATGCATCACTTACTCAATGGATGTGAGTCTGAGTGAACTCTGGGAGCTGGTGATGGACAGGGAGGCCTGGTGTGTTGCGATTCATGGGGTCGCAAAGAGTCAGACAGGACTGAGCGACTGAACTGAACTGAACTGAACTATCCAAGGTTTTCAAGTAAATCTTGCATTTCCAAAAGGTCAACTTCGTAACCATATTGATTAACATGTGTGCGTACTAAGTCCCTTCAGTCATATCTGACTCTTTGTAACCTTATAAACTGTAGCTTGCCAGTCTCTTCTGTCCATGGGATTCTCCAGTCAAGAATACTGAGGTGGGTTGACATGCCCTCCTCCAGGGGATCTTCCCTACCCAGGAATCAACCTGGAGCTTACTATGTCTGCTCATTGCAGGTGGATTGTTAACCCACTGAGCCACTGGGGAAGCCTCATATCATTTAGAAAGATAAACAAATTATTTGCTGCAGATGAGGATCAGGAGTGCTTGGCCCTCCTTCTCCATCACTGAATATGTCTGCAAAATATTGAGTTAATACATTAATAACAGATATATAACAAAATGAGTTATCTCAGACATCTTAATTTTGCTTCCACAATCCATACAAAGGTGCCTTTGAAATTATACAGTGGGTGACTGATAGCTTGGAAGGGAAAATGTGTCCTATGGGGGAAAAAGACAATACATGAGACTGAAAACATATGCTAGGTCTGAGTATACACTCTAGAAACTGGACTTCGGTTTATTGGTGAACAGGAGTTCAGGATGTGATGGAACAGAGGGGAAATGAAATTTAAGTACCACTTAATTAGATAACATGACTAAGTGGCATCCTATGCCTTTGTTCTGATCTTATGGCATTAGTAACAAGAACTTAAATTGAGTGAGATTTGAGTGGAAAGTCTTTCAAAACATATCGCCTCACTTACCTTTGCTGTCTTCAGTTTATGTAAATGAATATGAGGACCAACTTTTCATTTCCAAGGCTAAGAAGCTTGCTTTTTTTTACGGAGTTAAAAGAGAGAAAAGTAGCTCTTTAAACAGTAACATCCGTTACCATGCAAATCTTTTGCCTGCATGGGCATTTATTCTAGACAAATTCTTACTGCCAGACCACCAAAAGCTTAATATAATAAGAAAATAATTTCATATTTAAATGACTAAAAGAAATTGAGTACTATTCCTTTTACTTGCTGCTTTTTACTGACACCACTGTACATTTCTGTTTTTATTAGTGGTCACACATTGATTTCTTTCTCAGGCCCAAAATAACTAGTCTCATGTAAACAATGGGAAGGAAACTTAATGTTCAGTTAGTACATTAAAGTCATTATTCAGATATATGAGCTCCATTTACAATAGAAGTATCTCCACTAACAAGGAACTTAAAACATTCTAAATCTTTGTTGAAAGTTCTGAGTATGATAAACTGTGAACTTTCCAAGCATTGGTATATATTTTCTGCTGGGAGCCAGCGTGAGGAACTCTGCCCATGGCAAAGGTCATGAGGAAGGAGGCTTCGGCATACGCAAAGGCGGGATCGAGCCTCAGGAAATCCCCTGTTTCTGAGCATCTACCCCCAAACCAGGGTCTGCCTACTTTACTGTTTTATGCTCTCACCTATACCTCTGACTTTACAGGGGGCTGACCCTCATTACCTTTCTAGGAAAAGGAGTTAACTTACAGCTCCGAGTCAATAAAAATTACTGGGCGTGACAATAATGTTTCAACTTATGAACTCCTCTGAAGGTTATCTAGCTTGCCTGTACAGGTTCGTCCAGCCACATGTGATTGTTTAAACGCTCCCAACTGTGAGAGGCATGAGATGTTTTCGACCTACTAAAGGCAGATTCTTTTTGGGAAGTTAGAAATTATTAGTATAGTGGGTTGGTTAGGAATTATATTGGTGAAGGGTTTTTCATTTGTGGTGTCAATAATTGCCACTAAGTCTCCATATTCCCTCTCCTGGGAGTGACAATGGTGTCTCAGGTCAAACCTCTCTGCTGGCAGACTAGTTTGTGTGAAAGGATTATCCATACTCCTGCCACTACACACATGGCTGTTTACTACCTCTCAATGATAAACAACACAGAGAGTTTGGAGTATTTTGAAAATCTTAAATAGAAGAGTAGGAAAAGGCAAAATGATAAGATACCAAAAGAGGAACTCCCCCGGTCATTAGGGGCCCAATATGCTACTGGAGGTCAGTGGAGAAATAACTCCAGAAAGAATGAAGGGATGGAGCCATACCAAAAACAATACCCAGTTGTGGATGTGACTGGTGATAGAAGCAAGATCTGATGCTGTAAAGAGCAATATTGCATAGGAACCTGGAATGTCAGGTCCATGATCAAGGCAAATTGGAAGTGGTCAAACAAGAGATGGCAAGAGTGAACGTTGACATTCTAGGAATCAGCAAACTAAAATGGACTGGAATGGGTGAATTTAACTCAGATGATCATTATATCTACTACTGCAGGCAGGGATCCCTCAGAAGAAATGGAGTAGCCATCATGGTCAACAAAAGAGTCCGAAATGCAGTACTTGGATGCAATCTCAAAAACGACAGAATAATCTCTGTTTGTTGCCAAGGCAAATCATTCAATATCACAGTTATCCAAGTCTATGTCCCAACCAGTAACACTGAAGAAACTGAAGTTGAACAGTTTCATGAAGACCTACAAGATCTTTTAGAACTAACACCCAAAAAAGATGTCCTTTTCATTATAGGGGACTGGAATGCAAAAGTAGAAAGTCAAGAAACACCTGGAGTAACAAGCAAATTTGGCCTTGGAATGCAGAATGAAGCAGGGCAAACACTAATAGAGTTTTGCCAAGAAAATGCACTGGTCATAGCAAACACCCTCTTGCAACAACACAAGAGAAGACTCTACACATGGACATCACCAGATGGTCAACACCGATATCAGATTGATTGTATTCTTTGCAGCCAAAGATGGAGAAGCTCTACACAGTCAACAAAAACAAGACCAGGAGTTGACTGTGGCTCAGATCATGAACTCCTTATTGCCAAATTCAGATTTAAATTAAAGAAAGTAGGGAAAACCGCTGGACCATTTAGGTATGACCTAAATCAAATCCCTTATGTTTATACAGTGGAAGTGAGAAATAGATTTAAGGGCCTAGGTCTGATAGATAGAGGGCCTGATGAACTATGGAATGAGGTTCGTGACATTGTACAGGAGCCAAGGATCAAGAACATAGTCATGGAAAGCAATGCAAAAAAAGCAAAATGGCTGTCTGGGGAGGCCTTACAAATAGCTGTGAAAAGAAGATAGATGAAAAGCAAAGGAGAAAAGGAAAGATATAAGCATCTGAATGCAGAGTTCCAGAGAATAGCAAGAAGAGATAAGAAAGCCTTCTTCAGAGATCAATGCAAAGAAATAGAGGAAAACAACAGAATGGGAAAGACTAGAGAGCTCTTCAAGAAAATTAGAGATACCAAGGGAACATTTCATCCAAAGATGGGCTCGATAAAGGACAGAAATGGTCTGGACCTAACAGAAGCAGAAGATTAAGAAGAGATGGCAAGAATACACAGAAGAACTATACAAAAAAGATCTTCACTACCCAGATAATCATGATGATGTCATCATTAATCTAGAGCCAGACATCTTGGAATGTGAAGTCAACTGGGCCTTAGAAAGCATCACTGTGAACAAAGCTAGTGGAGGTGATGGAATTCCAGTTGAGCTCTTTCAAATCCTGAAAGATGATGCTGTGAAACTGCTACACTCAATATGCCAGCAAATTTGGAAAACTCAGCAGTGGCCACAGGACTGGAAAAGAATAATTTTCATTCCAATTCCGAAGAAAGGCAATGCCAAAGGATGCTCAAACTACCACACAATTGCACTCATCTCACATGCTAGGAAAGTAATGCTTAAAATTCTCCAAGCCAGACTTCAGTAATACGTGAACTGTGAACTTCCTGATATTCAAGCTGGTTTTAGAAAAGGCAGAGGAACCAGAGATCAAATTGCCAACATCCGCTGGATCATGGAAAAAGCAAGAGAGTTCCAGAAAAACATCTATTTCTCCTTTATTGACTATGCCAAAGCCTTTGACTGTGTGGATCACAATAAACTGTGGAAAGTTCTGAAAGAGTTAGGAATACCAGACCGCCTAACCTGCCTTTTGAGAAATCTGTATGCAGGTCAGGAAGTAACAGTTAGAACTGGACATAGAACAACAGACTGGTTCCAAATAGGAAAAGGAGTATGTCAAGGCTGTATATTGTCACCCTGGTCACTTAACTTCTATGCAGAGTACATCATGAGAAACGCTGGACTGGAAGAAACACAAGCTGCAATCAAGTTTGCCGGGAGAAATATCAATAACCTCAGATATGCAGATGACACCACCCTTATGGCAGAAAGTGAAGAGAAGCTGAAAAGCCTCTTGATGAAAGTGAAAGAGGAGAGTGAAAAAGTTGGCTTAAAGCTCAACATTCAGAAAACGAATATCATGACATCCAGTCCCATCACTTCATGGGAAATAGATGGGGAAACAGTGGAAACAGTGTCAGACTTTATTTTTTTGGGCTCCAAAATCACTGCAGATGGTGACTGCCGCCATTAAATTAAGATGCTTACTCCCTGGAAGAAAAGTTATGGCCAACCTATATAGTATATTCAAAAACAGAGACGTTACTTTGCTGACTAAGGTCCGTCTAGTCAAGGCTATGGTTTTTCCTGTGGTCATGTATGGATGTGAGAGTTGGACTGTGAAGAAGGCTGAGCACAGAAGGATTGATGCGTTTGAACTGTGGTATTGGAGAAGACTCTTGAGGGTCCCTTGGACTGCAAGGAGATCCAACCAGTCCATTCTGAAGGAAATCAGCCCTGGGATTTCTTTGGAAGGAGTGATGCTAAAGCTGAAACTCCAGTACTTTGGCCACCTCATGCGAAGAGTTGACACATTGGAAAAGACTGTGATGCTGGGAGGGATTGGGGCAGGAGGAGAAGGGGACGACCCAGGATGAGATGGCTGGATGGCATCACGGACTCGATGGAGGTGAGTCTGAGTGATCTCTGGGAGATGGTGATGGACATGGAGGCTTGGTGTGCTGTGATTCATGGGGTCACAAATAATCGGACAGGACTGAGTGACTGAACTGAACTGAACTGAACTGAATTAACATAGGACTTTCTCATTTTTGAGTCAGTGATTGCCGCCAGGCCTCCATGTCCTTAGGCACCTGAGAATATATTAATGTATTTGAAATATAGAAAAGGAAATATAGTAGTTTTTGATGTTAGCAATACTAGACTTTTTGAATTAATGAATTTTCTCTTTTGTTATAGATTACTGTACTTTGTTATAAATCACTGTGTCCTTGCTATGTAAAAATGTAACTTTATCACTATTTTAAGACTAAATAGATCTTAAGGGGAACATTGGTGCAAGGTTTTCATTTGTTGGGCTGATGTTTGCTGCTAAATCTCCATATTCCCTGCCCTTATAATGAATATGACTAGCATTTAGGAGAAATAAGTAGTAACCTATAAGATTAATCATGTTAACCTTAGGTTAAATAAATTCCTTTTTTAGTTGTAACCCACTGCAACCCTCACCCTATAGGAATGCAACTTTATCTGGTGCCTTCAGAGTGCAGCGCCTGGTTTAAGGAAAAACACCCTTGGAAAAAATAAGTTTTTTGGTTATCAGAAAGAAAGGATCATAAAATGTCAGCAGGCCTCATAGCCAGGAGATGATGTAAAACCCCTAAGACCTTTTTTATACATTTATGTGAAGCACCTGATTTTGATAAAGGTCAGGACTGCTGACCCCTGCATGACTTTAAAATTTCCATTTGTCTCTATGTGTAACTAAAGGTATATAAGCAAACCTTAAAAATAAAGAGATCGGATCAGTTTCTGGAAAGACTGATTCCCCCATGTTGTTTCTTTCTTGCTCACCATTTTTCTGGCTGAATTCCAATCTGGAGCATGGGTGCTCGCCATGTATACTTACTTGCCCCAGCTTTTAAGTTCCATGGGAGAAGGAGCCCAAGGAGGGCCACCTTCCGATATTCAAGTGGTGCCGGTGGCCCAACGTAGATGGTGCAATTTCCCTGTCTTGGAATTTTATTGGTATTCCACATAAATCAAGTTATTCAGCCTCTTTTTCTCCACTAATCTACCTACTACACTATTCCTTTCTAATCTCTCTTTATACTTCTAATTAAGTTATTTCCTAGGACGCCTACTTCATCTCCCCTTCGAATTACCCTGGATCCACCAGGGCTGGACCCCAGCAATTTTTCACATTGGGAACACTGGTCAGTTCAATCACTCAGTCATGTCCGATTCTTTGTGACCTCATGGAATGCAGCACACCAGGCTTCCCTGTCCATTATCAACTCCTGGAGCTTGCTCAAACTCATGTCCATCAAGTCAGTGATGCCATCCAGCTATATCATCCTCTGTCATCCCATTCTCCTCCTGCCTTCAATCTTTCCCAGCATCAGAGTTTTTTCAAATGATTCAGGTCTTCACATCAGATCCAAAGTATTGAAGTTTCAGCTTCAGCATCAGTTCTTAAAATGAATATTCAAGACTGATTTCCTTTAAGAATGACTGGCTTGATCTTCTTGTACTCTAAGGGACTCTCAAGAGTCTTCAACACCACAGTTCGAAAGCATCATCTCTTCGGCTCTCAGATTTCTTTGTAGTCCAACTATTACACCCATACATACCTTCTGGAAAAAACAAAGCTGTGAATAAAAGGCTTTTGTTGGCAAAGTAATGTCTCTGCTTTTTAATATGCTGCCTAGTTTGATCATAGCTTTCCTTCTGAGGAGAAAGAGTCTTTTTTTTTTTTCCTTTTTTTAAAACATAAATCTATTTATTTTAATTGGAAGTTTTGGAGAAAGCATCTTTTAATTTCATGCCTGCAGTCACCATCTGCAGTGATTTTGGAGCACCCCAAAATAAAATCTCTCACTGTTTCCATTGTTTCCCAATCTATTTGCATTGAAGTGATGAAACTAGATGTCATGATCTTAGTTTTATTAATTTGACTTTGAAGCCAACTTTTTCACTCTCCTCTTTCACTGTCATCAAGAAGCTTTTTAGTTCTTCTTCAGTTTCTGTCATAAGGGTGATGTTATCTGCATATCTGAGGTTATTGATATTTCTCCTGGCAATCTTGATTCCAGCTTGTGTTCATTCAACCCAGAACTTCTCATGATATACTCACCATATAAGTTAAATATTCAGGGTGACAATATACACTCTTGAAGAATTCCTTTCCCGATTTTGAACCAGTTTGTTGTTCCATGTCCAGTTCTAACTGTTGCTTCTTGACCTGCATACAGACTTTTCAGGAGGCTGTTCAAGTGGTCTGGTATTCCATTTTTTAAAGAATTTTCCACAGTTTGTTGTGATCCACACAGTCAAAGGATTTGGCATAGTCAATAAAACAGAAGTAAATGTTTTCCTGGAACTCTCTTACTTTATTGATGATCCACTGGACGTTGACAATCTGATCTCTGGTTATTCTGCCTTTTCTAAATCCAGTTTGAACATCTGGAAGTTCAAGGTTCATGTGCTGTTGAAGCCTGGCTTGGAGAATTTTGAGCATTACTTTGCTAGCGTGTGACATGAGTGCAATTGTACGGTAGTTTGAGCATTCTTTGGCATTGCCTTTCTTTTGGATTGGAATGAAAACTGAACTTTTCCAGTACTGTGTCCACCGCTGAGTTTTCCAAGTTAGCTGGCATGTTGAGTGCAGCACATTAACAGCATCATCTTCCAAGATTTGAAATAGCTCAACTGGTATTCCATCACCTCCACTAGCTTTGTTCTTATTGATGCTTCCTAAGGTCCACTTGACTTTCCATTCCAGGATGTTTGTTTCTACGTGATGATCACAACAACGTGGTTATCTGTGTCATGAAGCTCTTTTTTGTATAGTTCTTCCATGTATTGTTGCCACCCCTTCTTAATATCTTCTACTTCTGTTAGGTCCATACCATTTCCGTCCTTTATTGTGCCCATCTTTGCATGAAATATTCTCTTGGTATCTCTAATTTTCTTGAAGAGATCACTAGTCTTTTCCATTTCAACTGTTTTCCTTTATTTCTTTGCACTTATCACTGAGGAAGTCTTTCTTATCTCTCCTTGCTCTTCTTTGGAACTCTGCATTCAAATGGGTATATCTTTTCTTTTCTCCTTTGCCTTTTGCATCTTTTCTTTCCTCAGCTATTTGTAAGGCCTCCTTAGACAATCATTTTGCCTTTTGGCATTTCTTTTCCTTGGAGATGGTCTTCATCCATGCCTTCTGTACAATGTCATGAACCTCTGACTATAGATCTTCAGGCACTCTGCCTATCAGATCTAATCCCTTGAATCTATTTGTCACTTCCACTGTATAATCATAAGGGATTCGATTTAAGCCATACCTAAATGGTTTAGTCATTTTCCCTACTTTCTTCAATTTAAGTATGAATTTGGCAACAAGGAGTTCATGATCTAAGCCACAGTTAGCTCCTGGTCTTTTTGCTGGTTCTATATAGCAACTCCATCTTTGGCTGCAAAGAATAAAATCAATCTGATTTCAGTGTTGACCATCTGGTGATGTCCATGTGTAGAGTCTTCTCTTGTGTGGTTGGAAGAGGGTGTTTGCTATGACCAGTGTGTTCTCCTGGCAAAACTATTAGCCTTTGCCCTGCTTTGTTTAATAATCCAAGGACAAATTTGCCTGTTACTTCAGGTATGTCTTGACCTCCTACTTTTTCATTCCAGTCCCTTGTAAAGAAAACGGAATATTTGGGGGGGTGTTAGTTCTAGAAGGTCGTGTAGGTCTTCATAGAACTATTCAACATCAGCTTCTTCAGCACTACTGGTCAGGGTATATAATTGAATTACTGTGATATTGAATGGTTTGCCCTGGAAACAGAGAGATCATTCGGACTTTTTTGAGATTGCATCCAAATAATGTATTTTGGACTCTTTTTGTTAACTATGATGGCTACTCCATTTCTTCTAATGGGTTCTTGCCCACACTAGTAGATAAAATGTTCACCTGAGTTAAATTCACCCATTATAGTCCATTTTAGTGCACTGATTCCTAAAATGTTGATGTTCACTCTTGTCATCTCCTGTTTAACCTCTTCCAATTTATGTTGATTCATGGAACTAAAATTCCAGGTTCCGATGCAATATTGCTCTTCATAGCATTGAACTTTACTTCCATCACCAGTCACATCCACAACTGGATTTTTTTTTTTTTTTTTGCTTTGGCTCTGTCTCATCACTTTTTCTGGAGCTATTTCTCCACTGATCTCCAGTAGCATATTGGGCCCCACTGACCTGGGGAGTTCATCTTTCAGCGTCCTATCTTTTTGCCTTTTTATACTGTTCACTGCATTCTCAAGGCAAGAATGCTGAAGTGGTTTGCCATTAGCTTCTCCAGTGGACCACATTTTGTCAGAACTATCCACCATGACCTGTCCATCTTGGATGGCCCTATATGGCATGGCTCATAGTTTCATTGAGTTAAACAAGGCTGTGATCTGCATGATCAGATTGGTTAGTTTCCTGTGAGTATGGTTTTCAGTCTGTCTGCCCTCTGATGGAGAAGGATAAGAGTTTTACAGAAGCTTCCTAATGGGAAAGAATAACTGAGGGGGAAATAGTCTTGTTCTGATGTGTGGGGCCATGCTCAGTAAAACTTTAATCTAATTTTTGTAGTTGCTTTGTTTGCAAATATTTTCTCCCATATTGAAAATTATATTTCTGTTTTGTTTATTATTTGCTTTGCTGTGCAAAACTTTTGAATTTAATTAGATCCCATTTGTTTATTTTTGTTCTAATTTTCATTACTCAAGAAGGTGGGTCAAAAAAATTTTTGTGATTTATGTCAGAATGTTCTACCTATGTTTCCCTCCAAGAGTTTTATATTGTCTGGTCTTACATTCAGATTTTTAATCCATTTTGAATCTGTTTCTATATGTTGTGTTAATATAATAATAATTATATTGTTTTTCATGTGGCTGTCCAGTTTTCCCAGCACCACTTGAAGAGACTATCTTTTCTCCATTCCCTGAATCACACTCAACCAAGAAATTTCTCATCTTAGTGACTCCACACACTCACATATAGTTTTCTCTGCTTGAAATAATAATTTTTTATCCCTATCCATGGGAGCTAATTCATATTCCTCCTTCAGCCATCAACTTAAGGCTACTTCTTCTCAGAGGATTTCTTTAACTCGTACTATAAATTAGATGCAGTGCTACTTGGTTGCATAAAATTAACATTCTTTCTTCCTTCAGTGCATTTATCATGATTTGTAATGATATATTTTCCACTGTGTTAGTTGTTTATATATATATTTAGTTTTTATATATTATATTTAGTTGTTTTATGTATATATATAAAATATATATCTAATCTGTCTTCCACTAGTACTGAAAGCCCCGTTAGGATCTGGGCTATGCCTGTTTTATTCCCATATGCGCAGTACCTATCAGAACATAGGAAATAAAATTGTTGCCTAAAGAAATTTGCCTCCAATTAAAATAAATAAATTTAAATTGAAAAATTAAAAGTGTGAAAATACAAAAAAAAATAATAAAGTGGCATACAACTTACAAAAAAAAAAAAAAAAAAGAAAAGAAAAGAAATACTTAGGGTATAGGAAAAATTCCCAACAAGATATATGTTCTCCAAACATATGTCAATTCACCAATGTTATATATACTGAAGGCTAAGTTAGGTAGAAATGAATTAAAATCATTTACAGATAAGAATTTAAATAACCTTTATGACTCAAATTTGAAGTGTTTTGTTTTCATGCCAAACTGCTGGAAGCCCATTATTAGATCCATGTCCTTCATGGTTCTTTTAAGAGTATTAGATCTTGATAATGACTCATAAAATAATAAAATGAGTTATAATTTGAAACATTTATTCCACTTTACTTTAATTCTATTTGAACACAAGAAAATCTTCTTAAAAATTATATTTTCACCTTCCAGAATGGATTTCCAAGAACAAAACTTGAATTTAGGTCATTAGATTAACTTTTAAATCAACTCTTCACTGACAGGGAGAGAGGCTTGGTAACATATAGAAACTTTTTGGACTCAGCATATACAATGATGGAATTTAAACTATGCCTGCCTCTGAAGGTGTTTAAAACTTGTCACTTTGGAGATAGCAGCTGCATTGTTTTATGAAAGAAATTTTGTCAAATTCTAATTTCTTCTTGCTGCTGCTGCTGCTAAGTCGCTTCAGTCGTGTCTGACTCTGTGTGACCCCATCGACGGAAGCCCACCAGGCTCCCCCGTCCCTGGGATTCTCCAGGCAAGAACAATGGAGTGGGTTGTCATTTCCTTCTCCAATGTATGAAAGTGAAAAGTGAAAGGGAAGTCGCTCAGTCGTGTCTTCTTAGGGTTCGGTTATAATAATCTCAGCTTTATTGTAGAGCGTCTGACTTCAGAAACAGAATAACTCCACCTATGACCTGAGATCATGATCTATTGACCTCAAGACACAACAAAGTGTCATGCTTAAACTGGGTGTTGTGCCCTTCAACCATAATTTGTTATTGTTATTGTTAAAGTGAATTCTCTCTGTCTTGTACGACTATTTGACACCCCATGGACTGTAGCCTACCAGGCTCCCCAAGGACTGTAGCCTACCAGGCTCCTCCTTCCGTGGGGTTTTCCAGGCAAGAGGACTGGAGTGGATTGCCATTTCTTTCTCCAGGGGATCTTTGCAACACAGGGATCGAACCCTGGTCTCCCATATTGCAGGCAGATCCTTTAGCTTCTGAGCCACTAGGGAAGCCTTATTATCATGCATATTTAAAACTTTAAGCTTTTATTGGCTAAGAGAGTACACTCTCATTCAGCAGCTTCTTTCCTGAAACTTGCATCGGACCCTGCTGTGGTCAAGTTATTTCATGGAAGAGAGGATAAAGAGTACTTTGTATAGGCATGTCACTCCAAAAAATGAGGCAAGAAGAGTTCAAACTGAGTATGTGCAATATGTCCTTCTAATCTTAAAAATTAGATAAATTAATTTGTTTCTCATTGTAAAAGGTGAATAAAAACAAAAACAGAAGTTTGTTTCCCAGTGTAATTTCCTCCTGGTTAGTGGAACACACATTTGGTAAACCATAGTAGAATTCAGGAAGAAGGAAACCATGTTTCTAGTTAACAACTTTCTTCTCTTTTCCTAGCTATCTCTAACTCTTACTCTTTGACCATTTTAGCACCTCTTTCTGTTCCAAGCTTCCCTGACAATACAGATAAATGTATGTTTTGTCACATCATCTAAATTTTGCATTTAATACTATAGCCACTTAAAAAAGAAAGTAAATGGGGAAAGGTAACATAAAATTTTGTTGTTATTCAGTTGCTGTCATTTCCAACCCTTTGTGACATCATGGACTTCAGCACACTAGGCTTCCCTGTCCTTCACCATCTCCCAGAGTATGCTCAAATTCATGTCCATCGAGTCAGGGATGCCATCCAAGCATCTCATACTCTATTGTCCCCTTCTCCTCCCACCTTCAACCAGCTGATTGTTCTATGTCTGGTCCTACTGTTGCTTCTTGACCAACATAGAAGTTTCACAGAAGGTAGTTAGGTGGTCTGGTATCACATCTCTTTAAGAATTTTCTACAGTTCACTGTGATTCACACATCAGAAGTTTGGATACTCAATGAAGCAGAGATAGATTTTTTTTTTTTTCCTCCTGGGAATATCTTGCTTTTTTATGATCCAACAGATGTTGACAATTTGATCTCTGGTTCATCTGCCTTTTATAAATCCATCTTGTACCTCTGGAAGTTCTCAGTTCATGTACTGTTGAAGCCTAAAATGGAGAATTTTGAGCCTTACTTTGCTAGCATTTTCAGTTCACTTCAGTCACTCAGTCGTGTCCGACTCTTTGTGACCCCATGAATTGAAGCACGCCAGGCCTCCCTGTCCATCACCAACTCCCGGAGTTCACTCAGACTCATGTCCATCGAGTCAGTGATGCCATCCAACCATCTCATCCTTTGTTGTCCCCTCCTCCTCCTGCCCCCAATCCCTCCCAGTATCAAAGTCTTTTGCAGTGAGTCAACTCTTTGTGTGAGGTGTCCAAAGTACTGGAATTTCAGCTTTAGCATCATCCCTTCCAAAGAAATCCCAGGGCTGATCTCCTTCAGAATGGACTGGTCAGATCTCCTTGCAGTCCAAGGGACTCTCAAGAATCTTCTACAACACCACAGTTCAAATCAATTCTTCGGTGCTCAGACTTCTTCACAGTCCAACTCTCACATCCATACATGACTACTGGAAAAACCATAGCCTTGACTAGACAGACCTTAGTCGGCAAAGTAATGTCTCTGCTTTTCAATATGCTATCTAGGTTGCTCATAACCTTTCTTCCAAGGAGTAAGCGTCTTTTAATTTCATGGCTGCAATCACCATCTACAGTGATTTTGGAGTCCCCCAAAATAAAGTCTGACACTGTTTCCACTGTTTCCCCATCTATTTCCCATGGAGTGATGGGACTGGATGCCATGATCTTCATTTTCTGAATGTTGAGCTTTAAGCCAACGTTTCCACTCTCCTCTTTCACTTTCATCAAGAGGCTTTTTAGTTTCTCTTCACTTTCTGCCATAAAGGTGGTGTCATCTGCATATCTGAGGTTATTGATATTTCTCCCAACAATCTAGCATGTTAAATGAGTACAAATGTGCTGTAGTCTGAACATTCTTTGGCATTGCCCTCTTTGGGATTGGAATGAAAACTAACCTTTTCCTGTTCTGTGGCCACTGCTGAGTTTCCAAATTTGCTGGTATACTGAGTACACCATTTTAACAGCATCACCTTTTAGGATTTGAAATAGCTCAGCTGTAATTCTATTACCTCCACTAAGTTTGTTCATAGTGATGCTTCCTGAGGCCTACTTGACTTTGTACTCCAAGATGTCTGACTCTAGGTTAATGAAAAAAAAAAAAAAAGAAGAAGAAGAAGTGTAGCATCTTATACACAGAACTAAGTAAACTTATTGACTAATAAATATCTAAATAAATAATAATAATAAATAAAGCTTTTTTAATGCTTTATATTATTAAATGAAATCATAAAGAACCAAAAATTTCAAACAAGTAGTTTTTGTTACATACAAAATGTTTTTTTTCAAACTACAGAAATAATTCCTATCTATAGCAACTATTCAGAGAAGCAAATCAGTTTATTATCTATTTTTAAATAATACAATCTAAAGTTGCAGTAAATCTTGTTTTTCATCCTAATTAGTGGTTTGAAGGTGACTGTCTCATTAGTTATCTAAATAGATATATTCAGTTCAGTCACTCAGTTGTGTCTGACTCTTTGCAACCCCACAGACTGCAGCATGCCAGGATTCCCTGTCCATCACCAACTCCCAGAGCTTGCTCAAACTCATGTCCATCCAGTTGGTGATGCCATCCAACTATCTCATCCTCTGTCACTCCCTTCTGCTCCCACCTTCAATCTTCCCCAGCATCAGGGTCTTTTCCAATGAGTCAGTTCTTCCCATCAGGTGGCCAAAATATTGGAGCTTCAGCTTCACCATCAGTCTTTCCAATGACTATTCAGGACTGATTTCCTTTAGGAAGGACTGGTTGGATCTGCTTGAAGTCCAAGGGACTCTTAAGGTCTTCAACGCTACAGTTCAAAAGCATCAATTCTTCAGTGTTCAGCTTTCTTTATAGTCCAATTCTCACATCCATATATGACTACTGGAAAAACCATAGCTTTGACCAGATGGACCTTTGTCAGAATAGTAATGCCTCTGCTTTTTAATATGCTGTCTAGGTTTGTCATAGCTTGTGTGTTTTAATTTCATGGCTGCACTCACCATCTGCAGCAATTTTGAAGCTCAAGAAAATAAAGTTTGTCACTGTTTCCAGTTTCCCCAACTATTTTCCATGAAGTGATGGGACCAGATGCCATGATCTCAGTTTTTTGAATGTTGAATTTTAAACCAGCTTTTTTTTACTCTCCTCTTTCACTTTCATCAAGAGGTGTTTCAGTTCCTCTTCACTGTCTGATATAAGTGTGGTGTCATCTTCATTTTTAAGGTTATTGACATTTCTCCCAGCAATCTTAATTCCAGTTTGTGCTTTATCCAGCCTGGCATTTCGTGTGATGTACTCTGCATGTAAGCTAAATAACCAGGGTCATTATATACAGTCTTGACATACTCCTTTCCCAATTTGCATCCAGTCTGTTGTTATATTTAGATAAATAATGAGAAAATAGTGTATAGCACAAGGAACTCTGCTTAACGCAACGTGGAAAACTGAATGGGAAAGAAGTTCAAAAGGAATGGGATTTATGTATTTGCATTGCTGATTCTTTTTGCTCTACAATAGAAACTAAAACAACATTGTAAAACAACCATACTCAAATAAAAATTAAATTTAAAAAGAACACAATTGTCTTTGGGCCTGGACCACTGCCAAACATTTTTCTTTGTACTTGTACCGGCATCTTCATTTTAGGCAGTTAGGTAATTAGTTGAAAGTTCAAGTTGTCATGAAAATCAGAAAAAAGTAATATATTTTTTATTCCATATGCAAGGGATACTATATGGTTCTTGTCTCTCTCTATCTAACTTCACTTGTTATGATAACCTCTGGTCCATCCCTGCTGCTGAAAATGGCATTATTTTATTCTTTGTGATTGCTGAGTCAACTGTATCATTCCCAGGCAAGAACTAGAGTGGGTTGCCATTTCTTTCTTCAATGTATGTACCACGTCTTCTTTATCCATTCATTTGTTCGTAGATATATTCAGGTTGCTTTCGTGCTTTGATTATTATAAACAGTGCTGCAATGAGCATGAACTTATTTACAAACAGAAATAGACTCACGGACTTAGAGAATGAGCTTATGGTTACCAGGGACGAAAGGGTTGGGAGGAGGGGTAGATTGGGAGTTTGGAATTGACAAGTACATACTGCTGTATTTAAAATAGATAATCAATAAGGACCTACCTTATAGAGCATGGGCTTGAATACTAGAGTGGATTGCCATTTCTTCCTCCAAAGGATCTGTCTAACCCAGAGATTGAATTGGAGCCTCCTGTGTGTCCTGCATTGAAGGTGAATTCTTTACTATGTTTGAGCCATTGGAGAAGCCCACTTTGCTGTATGCCTGCAACAAATGAAAGGTTGTTTCTGTGAGTCATGTGTTACTCTGGGATTCATGACCTCCAGAGGAGAAGATTTTCATCCGGGGTCAGACATGAGATTTGACTACTTGGAGCTTTTTGTGTAGCAACGTTTTATTAAAGAATCATAGAGACAGGGAAAGCTTCTGACTGGACACTATAAGGGGACAAAAACAATGCCCCCTTGCTAGTTTTTAGTAAGGCACTTTATGTCTGTAAGAAGCTATTAATCAGATAAGAGACTCACCTCAAGGCTGAGGGAGTTTCACCAGTTCCCTCTCCCACAATATGTATTTGTGAGATAGGATGGCATGAGGTGTGTCATCCCCCAGCCATAAAACAATTGACAGGAATACTGGTTTGTTGAGTCATTATCAGCCCAATGTTTGATAAAAGATTAAAAAAAAAAAAAAAAAGTTAGTCTTAGGTGGAAACATTTTGAAGAAAGGCAAATCCCAAAGCAAACACATAATTTCATTAACATATCTTAAGAAAAACATTTCCATAAGAAAAATGCATTGGTTAGCTCGAGCAGAACCAGGTGTCCTCAGTACAGAATTAAAAGAAACCTCTTTTAATTTTGTGTAGAGAAGGAAAAATAAGTCTACCACTTGCAGTTTATTTCTTCCTGCCACTTGGGGGCCTCTGGCCTTCCTGCGTGTTACCCTCTCACTAACACAATGTTGTTAATCCATTATTCGTTGCTGTTTTCAGTCACTAAGTTGTGTCCGACTCTTTGTGACCCCATAGACTACAGAAAGCCAGAATTCTCAGTTCTTCACTAACGCCTGGAGTTTGCTCAAATTCATGCCCATTGAGTCAGTGGTCAACTATGCTCCAATATAAAATAAAAATTAAAGCGAAGAAAAACCCATTGATTAACAAATTAAAATTAAAACTAACAGATTCAGGTATATAGTTGTGGTAAAAGCTTATATAGCCACATTTTGGGTAAGAAACAGGGTGGAAGTAAGGGAGAGGCCAGAATCTAGAAGGCACATGAACCCAAACTGCTCAGCTTCTGAGGCGCTAATTTTCCATTCCTTTCCCCCCAAAAGTTAATTGATTGTCTTTTATTAGTCAAAACTATTCTAATACAACCAAAGGGGGGGGGGATAATTCTCACTTGTTGATAAAGATATAATATTAAAACTAAGCTGAAGTTTTTATTCTATTTCTTGTCCATTTTGCCATGCTCAGTTTAACATTTACCAGCAGAAACTAGGTGTCAAGAACTGTGCAGCAGTTGGAGATACAAAGAGAGATAAAATTATGGTCCTTGACCTTAAGGCACAGACAGTCTGGTAGAAGAGTCTTCTCACAGGCAGCTCTTTAATATTCATGGTAAACATACGAAACAGACAGCTGCACAGAGAAAACGGAGTAGGAACAACTAAATCAGAGATACACAATAAAGAAAGGGTCTAGGATTTGAATCTTAAACAATGGGTAAAGGATAGATAAGAAAGGGCAGAGAAAATAATTTCAGACAAAAAAAGCTCAACATAAGTATAAGCATAAATGAAAGGTGATAGGTTTCACTAAAGGGATTATATCTCTTTTGAGGAACTGATTCTTAAAATGAAAGCTGTAATAATTTCTGTTTGCCTGGGACTGAGTCAGTAACTTCCCTGGGAAGGAAAGATAGCTTTTGTGGCTAGAGTCCTATGCCATATACAGACTCTTGCTAAGCTTTGCTCTTTGTTTAAAACATATGCTTGGGCCTCTTTCTCTTTGGCTAAAACTCCAATACTTTGGCCACCTGAAGTAAACAGCTGACTCATTTGAAAAGCCCCTGATGCTGGGAAAAGATTGAAGGTGAGAGGATAATGGGACAACAGAGGATGAGATGGTTGGATGGCATCACCGACTCAATGGGCATTAGTTTGAGCAAGCTCCAGGGGTTGGTGATGGACAAGGAGGCCTGGTGTGCTGCAGTCCACGGGGTCACAAAGAGTCGGCACAACTGAGCGACTGAACTGAACTGAACCACCCCCATACCCACTCTCAATCTATTATTTGGTGTTTGTACTGCTAAATTCCTTACTCTGTTGCTCTCTTTTCTGCAGTGTAGTGCCCACTCTCCCCCTATCTTGCTTACCTAGTCTCAGGGTACCCAAGTCCCTTCCTAAGTTGTCATATTATCTCTATCTGACAATTCTACCTTTATTAATCTCCATGAACTTAAACTCCAACAGGTTTGCATGCCAGTTTTCCAGTCCAGACTCTTCCTTCATTCAACATTTAACTGTTCAAATAGTCAATAATCTATGTTACTAAACATGAAAATACTAAGCAACTTTAGGAAACAATAGATTGTAACTTAAATATATCTTATATTCAGAATATTGCTTGAGGAACTGCAAAATACAAATTTCACCAGACCAGTAAAATAGGCAAAAAAATAATTAACTGCAATATGGGAGAAAGATTGAAATCAACTCCATTGATAGAAATTGAGGGCGAATTTTTAAGCACTGGAGTGAACTAGTGGAAAAGTGCTGAGAGATGTTAGTGGAGAGATGGGTGAATGTATTAGGTTATCTGTGTTTGCTGATTGGTGCTCATGAAATTTTGGCTCCCTCCTTCTCCTCAAGACTGACTGATGGAGCACTATCTCTCTTCCTTTTTAAATTAATTTCATTTATTTACTTGTTTTTGGCTGTGCTGATTCTTTTCTACTGCACAGACTTGTCTCTAGTTGTGGAGAAATGTGGGCTACTCTTCACTATAGTAATGGGTTTCTCATTGCAGTAGCTTCTCTTATTGTGGAGCACTGGCTTCAGTAGTTTTGTCATGTGGGCTCAGTAGTTGCAGATCCGAGGCTCTAGATCACAGGCTCAATAGTTGTGACACACAGGCTTAGCTGCTCTGCAGCATGGAGGGTCATCCCAGACCAGGGATAGAACCCATGTCTCCTACATCAGCAGGTGGGTTCTTTACCACTGAGCCACCAGGGAAGCCCACACACTGCCTTTCTCAAAGAAATAACTCCCAGGTCTTTGAGACAGACATTGCTGGTTAGTAAAACTGGTTAGAGACTGGAAAAAAATATTTAAATTTCAAGGAACAGACGAGAATCTACAATTTAAGTTTTCTAAAGTAAATGCTCTAAGGGAGGTCAGGGTGCTATAGTGAGGGAGAAATATGTTTAAAATTTAGTCATGCTAAGGAAAATGTTCAGGTGTCTTGATAAGAAAGTTAAGTTCAGCCCCCAACCCACTATAAGCCTATTTCTATAAGGACATTTTTACATCCAAAAGTTCAAAATTGTAGGATGAGAATCGTATTTACAATTGCCTCCACAGTTTGGAAAATAAGACAAGTTTCTAAAACAGAGCCCCACAATAGGCTAATGAATGACTTGAATCTTAAAGTCTTAGCATGAAATCTGTCTTCAAACAGATTTGCTGATACAATTCCATCTTTTTATATCATGACTACATTTATACAGGAGAGTAAGTAGGCTCTTCTAAAAGTTACCATCTTCCCCAACTTGGTGGTTTGTTTGTTTGTTTGTTTGCTAATATGTTCCTACTTTATGTATATTCTATGTAGATTGGGCTTCCCTGGTGGCTCAGATGATAAAGAATCTGCTTCCAATGAGGGAGTCCCAGGTTTTGTCCCTGGGTCAGGAAGATACCCTGGAGAAGGAAATGGCAATCCAATCTAGGATTCTTGCCTGGAGAATGCTATGGAGAGAGGAGCCTAGCAGGTTACTGTTCATGGAATCTCAAAGAGTCAGAACAACTGAAAAACTAAGATTTTCACTAGGTAGACTTTAGGCTTTGAAGTATGCTGCTGCTGCTGCATCACTTCAGTTGTGTCCGACTCCGTGCAACCCCATAGACGGCAGCCCACCAGGCTCTGCCATCCCTGGGATTCTCCAGGCAAGAACACTGGAGTGGGTTGCTAATGCCTTCTCTGTTTGAAGGATAACTTATCTCAAATAAGAACCTTGGTAATAGCTCCTATTGATGACAGTTTATTGATAATATAGTTTCTGTATCATGAAAGTATTTGAAGTTACAGCATTATCTAACTAAAGAAATATTTAAAGAGTTGCTTCTATCAAAAAATATGTTATATGTCCCAGTAGTTGTTAGCGTCCCCTTAGATTACCCTTTGACTGCTCTATCTAGAATCCTACCCAGTATCTCTCCATTGCATTCCAGATGTTTTCTTTCACAGAATGTAATGTGATCGGCAATTACCTTAAAAAAATATTTATTTGTTTATTTCTTGTCTTCCTCATAAAAATGTTTTTTTTCTAATCCCACTATAATACTTTTCATTTTTTCTTTCAGCTGATTTTTTGTTTTTCCTTCAGTGAAAGTGAAGTCGTTCAGTCATGTCCGACTCTTTGAAATCCCATGGACTGCAGCCTATCAGGCTCCTCTGTCCTTGGGATTTTCTAGGCAAGAGTGCGGGAGTGGATTGTCATTTCCTTCTCCAGGGGATCTTCCCAACCCAGGAATCGAACCCGGGTCTCCCGTATTTCAGGCAGATGTTTTACTGTCTGAGCCACCAGGGAAGCAGTCACTATAATACTTTTCATTTTTTCTTTCAGCTGATTTTTTCCGCTAGTATTCTATTTGTTTTCAAATGCATGGAACAATGTCTATCACAAACTGGACCTTGTTGGACAATTTTTCCAGAGAAATGAAGCTTATGATCTCACAAAAGCCTGTTTGAGTCTTATACCGGCTTATTCATAACAGTAGTAAGTTGGAAATAATGAAAGTATTCTTTGATCTGCAAATGAGTAAATAAACAGAGCACATCTGCACCATGCAGTGATATAAAAGAATGGACCATTAATACAGAAACTTGGGTGGATCACAAGAAACTTATGCTGAATAAAAAAGTCAATCTCAAAGATTATATACTATTTTATTCCATTTTTATAATATCCTTGGAATAAGAACAAAATACAGAGAAGAAGAGCAGACCAGTTTTGTCAAAGAACAGAGATGGGGAAATGGGAGTTGGATGTAGTTTTACAAGAGTACACCGATTCATTAACATAATAGTGATGGTGGTTATTGAAATCACATATATTGAAATTCTATAGAGCCATACACACACAATGACTGCATATAAGATTAGTGAACCAAAATAAGACCTATGGATTCTGTCAATGACAATTTTCTCATTTTACTATTGTACTACAGTTACACAAAATGTTACCACTGGCAAAAAAAAAAAAAACAAATAAAAGGATAAACAATACACAGGATCTCTTGGTGCATTTTTTTCCCCTCCTGTTTAATATTCCTCTATTCAGTGAGTACTTTTTGAGATTTTAATATAAGAACTCAGTGTCAAATAACTTGGAAGAGATTGTGTATAGTGGATAAAGACAGAAATGAAATAACCACATAAATAAATGCTGAACTGCACACTGTAATAGAAACAAAAAGAACAAGCTATGGGGAAGGGGCTTTATTGGTACAGAATTAAGGGAAGATCTATGGTATCTGAGTGTCCCTACTGCCCTGAAATACAGCACAGAAGTCACATCTGAACAACCTGTACTTCCACCCATGGCCCACAACAACTTTTGTGTGTATGTGTGAACATGCATATGTGATAAAATTCACAAAACAAAATTCACTCTTTTAACTATTTTAAAGATTACAGTTCAGTGCTGTTGTTGTTCAGTAGGCAAGTCATGTCCAACTATTTGGGACCCTATGGACTGCAGCACACCATATGGACTGAAGGACAGAGAGAGACTTCCCTGTCCTTCACTATCTCCGGGAGTTTGCTCATACTCATGTCCATTGAGATGTTGATGCCATCCAACCGTCTCATCCTCTGTTACCCCCTTGTCCTCCTACCCTCAATCTTTCCCAGCATCAAGGTCATTTCCAAAGAGCTGGCTATTCACATCAGGTGATCAAAGTACTAGAGCTTCAGCTTCAGCATCAGTCCTTCCAATGAATATTCAAGACTGATTTTCTTCAGGATTGACTGGCTTCATCTCCTTGCTGTCCAAGGAACTCTCAAGAGTCTTCCCCAGCACCACAGTTTGAAAGTGTTAATTTATTGGTGCTCAGCCTTCTTTATGGCCCAAAATCTGTACATGAAAAACCACATAGCACTGGAAAAGTCAGAGCTTTGACAATATGAACCTTTGGCAGCAAAGTGAAGTCTCTGCTTTTTAATATGCTTTCTAAGGTTGTCATAGCTTTTCTTTCAAGGAGCAACGGTCTTTTAATTTCATGGCTGCAGTTACCATCTGCAGTGATTTTGAAGCCAAAGAAAATAAAATCTGCCTCTGTTTCCACTTTTTCCCCATCTATTTTCCAAGAAGTAATGGGACCAGATACCATGATCTTAGTTTTTCAAATGTTGAGTTTTAGTATGTTCAGTAGCTTTTAATGTATTCAGAGAATTGGGTGACCATCACCCCTATCTAAGTTCAAAATATTGTTGTCACCTTAAAAGGAAATTCCTTGCCTATTAAACAGTTACTTCTCATTTCTCCTTTCCCCAGTCATGGCAACTAATTTTTCTGTCTCTAAAGAGCTGCCAATACTACATATTTCCTGTAAGTGGAATCATACCATATGTGAGAAATATCAATAACTGTAGATATACAGATGACACCATCTGATGATGGTGCTGCACAGAGATAAAACTAATAAATCCTAAAGGGAAGTGAAGAGGAACTAAAAAAATCTCCTGATGAAACTGGAAGAGGAGGGTGAAAAAGCTAGTTTATTTTTTTTTCTTTTAGTTTTTTTATTTTTTTAAATTTAAAATCTTTAATTCTTACATGTGTCCCCAAACATGAACCCCCCTCCCACCTCCCTCCCCATAACATCTCTCTGGGTCATCCCCATGCACCAGCCCCAAGCATGCTGTATCCTGCGTCAGACAGAGACTGGCGATTCAATTCTTACATGATAGTATACATGTTAGAATGTCATTCTCCCAAATCATCCCACCCTCTCCCTCTCCCTCTGAGTCCAAAAGTCCGTTATACACATCTGTGTCCCTTTCCCTGTCTTGCATACAGGGTCGTCATTGCCATCTTCCTAAATTCCATATATATGTGTTAGTATACTGTATTGGTGTTTTTCTTTCTGGCTTACTTCACGCTGTATAATCGGCTCCAGTTTCATCCATCTCATCAGAACTGATTCAAATGAATTCTTTTTACGGCTGAGTAATACTCCATTGTGTATATGTACCACAGCTTTCTTATCCATTCATCTGCTCATGGACATCTAGGTTGTTTCCATGTCCTGGCTATTATAAACAGTGCTGCGATGAACATTGGGGTACATGTGTCTCTTTCCATTCTGGTTTCCTCGGTGTGTATGCCCAGAAGTGGGATTGCTGGGTCATAAGGTAGTTCTATTTGCAATTTTTTAAGGAATCTCCACACTGTTCTCCATAGTGGCTGTACTAGTTTGCATTCCCACCAACAGTGTAGGAGGGTTCCCTTTTCTCCACACCCTCTCCAGCATTTATTGCTTGCAGATTTTTGGATCGCAGCCATTCTGACTGGTGTGAAGTGGTACCTCATTGTGGTTTTGATTTGCATTTCTCTAATAAGGAGTGATGTTGAGCATCTTTTCATGTGTTTGTTAGCCATCCGTATGTCTTCTTTGGAGAAATGTCTATTTAGTTATTTGGCCCATTTTTTGATTGGGTCGTTTATTTTTCTGGATTTGAGCTGCATAAGCTGCTTGTATATTTTTGAGGTTAGTTGTTTGTCAGTTGCTTCATTTGCTATTATTTTCTCCCATTCAGAAGGCTGTCTTTTCACCTTGCTTATATTTTCCTTTGTTGTGCAGAAGCTTTTAATTTTAATTAGATCCCATTTGTTTATTTTTGCTTTTATTTCCAGAATTCTGGGAGGTGGATCATAGAGGATCCTGCTGTGATTTATGTCTGAGAGTGTTTTGCCTATGTTCTCCTCTAGGAGTTTTATAGTTTCTGATCTTACATTTAGATCTTTAATCCAGTTTGAGTTTATTTTTGTGTGCGCTGTTAGGAAGTGATCTAGTTTCATTCTTTTACAAGTGGCTGACCAGTTTTCCCAGCACCACTTGTTAAAGAGATTGTCTTTACTCCATTGTATATTCTTGCCTCCTTTGTCAAAGATAAGGTGTCCATATGTGTGTGGATTTATCTCTGGGCTTTCTATTTTGTTCCATTGATCTATATGTCTGTCTTTGTGCCAGTACCATACTGTCTTGATGACTGTGGCTTTGTAGTAGAGCCTGAAGTCAGGCAAGTTGATTCCTCCAGTTCCATTCTTCTTTCTCAAGATTGCTTTGGCTGTTCGAGGTTTTTTGTATTTCCATACAAATCTTGAAATTATTTGTTCTAGTTCTGTGAAAAATGTGGCTGATAGCTTGATAGGGATTGCATTGAATTTGTAAATAGCTTTGGGTAGTATACTCATTTTCACTATATTGATTCTTCCGATCCATTAACATGGTATATTTCTCCATCTATTAGTGTCCTCTTTGATTTCTTTCATCAGTGTTTTATAGTTTTCTATATATAGGTCTTTAGTTTCTTTAGGTAGATATATTCCTAAGTATTTTATTCTTTTCGTTGCAATGGTGAATGGAATTGTTTCCTTAATTTCTTTTTCTACTTTCTCATTATTCGTGTATAGGAATGCAAGGGATTTTTGTGTGTTGATTTTATATCCTGCAACTTTACTATATTCATTGATTAGCTCTAGTAATTTTCTGGTGGAGTCTTTAGGGTTTTCCATGTAGAGGATCATGTCATCTGCAAACAGTGAGAGTTTTACTTCTTCTTTTCCAATAAAACTCAAGTTTCAAAAAATGAAGATCATGGCATCTGGTCCCATCACTTCATGGAAAATAGATGGAGAAATAGAAATAGTGGAAAAAGTGACAGACCTTACTTTCTTGGGCTCGAAAATCACTGCAGATGGTGATTGCAATCATGCAATTAAAAGACACTTGCTCCTTGGAATAAAAGCTATGACAAATCTAGAGAGCAGGTTAAAAAGCGGAGACATTACTTTACCAACAAAGGTTCATGTAGTCAATGCTATGTTTTTTCCAGTAGTCATTTACAAATGTTAGAGTCAGAGTATAAAGAAAGCTGAGCACTCAATAATTAATGATTTTGAACTATGGTGTTGGACAAGACTCTTCAGATAACCTTGGGCTGCACAGAGATAAAACTAATAAATCCTAAAGGAAATCAGTCCGGAATATTCATTGGAAGGACTGATGCTGAGGCTGAAGCTCCAATACTTTGGCCACCTGATGGGAAGAACTGACTCATTGGAAAAGACCCTGGTACTGGGAAACATTGAAGGCAGAGGAAGGGGACAAGAGAGGATGAGATGGTCACCATCTCAATGGACAGGAGTCTGAGCAAGCTCCAGGAGTTGCTGATGGACAGGGAAGACTGGCGTGCTGCAACCCATGGGGTCATGGAGTCGGACATAACTGAGCGACTGAACTGAACTGAACTGTATGTGGACTATTATGCCCAGATTCTTTCATCAGTATAAGGTTTTCAAGGCTCATCCATACTATGGTGTGCATTATTCTTTTTTTCTTTTTTTTTTAATGACCAACTAGTATTGCATTGTACAGATTTATCACTTTTTAAAATCAAGACCATCCCCAAGAAAAGCAAAACGGCTGTCTGAGGAGGCCTTACAAATATATGTGAAAAGAAGGGAAGCAAAAAACAAAGGGTAGGAGAAAGAAAGATATACCCATTTGAATGCAGAGTTCCAAAGAATAGCAAGGAGAGATAAGAAAGCCTTCCTCAGTGATCAGTGCAAAGAAATAGAGGAAAACAATAGAATGGGAAACACTAGAGATCTCTTCAAGAAAATTAGAGATATCAAGGGAACTTTTCATGCAAACATGGGCTCAATATATGACAGAAATGGTAGGGACCTAACAGACGGAGAAGATATTAAGAAGAGGTGGCAAAAATACACAGAAGAACTGTACAAAAAAGATCTTCATGACCAAGATAATCACCACGGTGTGATCACTCACCTAGAGCCAGACATCCTGGAATGTGAAGTCAAGTGGGCTTTAGGAAGCATCACTATGAACAAAGGTAGTGGGAGTGATGGAATTTCAGTTGAGCTGTTTCAAATCCTGAAAGATGATGCTGTGAAAGTGCTGCACTCAATATGTCAGCAAATTTGGAAAACTCAGCAGTGGCCACAGGACTGGAAAAAGTCAGTTTTCATTCCAATCCCAAAGAAAGGCAATGCCAAAGAATGTTCAAACTACCACACATTTGCACTCAGGTCACACACTAGTAAAGTAATGCTTAAAATTCTCCAAGCCAGGCTTCAGCAATACATGAACTGTGAAATTCCAGATGTCCAGTGTGGTTTTAGGAAAGGCCAGAGATCAAATTACCAATATATGCTGGATCAGGGAAAAAGGAAGAGAGTTCCAGAAAACATCTATTTCTGCTTTATTGACTATGCCAAAGCCTTTGACTGTGTGGATCACAATAAACTGTGGAAAATTCTGAAAGACATGAGAATACAAGACCAGCTGACCTGCCTCTTGAGAGATCTGTATGCAGGTCAAGAGGCAACAGTTAGAATTGAGCTTGAAACAACAGACTGGTTCCAGATAGTAAAAGGAGTACGCCAAGCCTGTATATTGTCACCCTGCTTATTTAACTTATATGCAGAGTATATCAAGAAATGTTGGGCTGGAGGAAGCACAAACTGGAATGAAGATTGTGTTTGTGGTTCCAGGAAAAATATCAATAGCCTCAGATATGCAGATGACACTACCCTTATGGCAGAAAGTGAAGAACAACTAAAGAGTCTCTTGAGAAAAGTGAAAGAGGAGAGTGAAAAAAGTTGGCTTAAAGTTCAACATTCAGAAAACTAAGATCATGGGATCCAGTCCTCACTTCATGGCATAGATGAGGAAACTGGAAACAGTGGCTGACTTTATTTTTCTGGGCTCCAAAATCACTGCAGATGGTGATTGCAGCCATGAAGTGAAAAGACACTCCTTGGAAGGAAAGTTACGACCAACCTAGACAGCATATTGAAAAGCAGAGACATTACTTTGCCAAGAAAGGTCCATCTAGTCAAGGCTATGGTTTTTCCAGTAGTCATGTATGGATGTGAGAATTGGACTATAAAGAAAGCTGAGTGCAGAAGAATTGATGCTTTTGAACTGTGGTGTTGGAGAAGACTCTTGAGAGTCCCTTGGACTGCAAGGAGATCCAACTAGTCCATCCTAAAGGAGATTGGTCCTGGGTGTTCATTGGAAAGACTGATGCTGAAGCTGGAACTGCAATACTTTGGCCACCTCATGCGAAGAGCTGACTCATTTGGAAAGACCTTGATACTGGGAAAGATTGAGGGCAGGAGATGGGGACGACAGTGCAGGAGACACAGGAGATATGGGCCTGATCCATGGGTCTGGAAGTTTCCCTGGAGAAGGGAATGTCAACCAATTCCAGTATTCTTGCTGAAAAAGTCCTCTGGACTAAGCCCTGTCAGCCTACAGTCCAGTGGTCACAAAGAGTCAGAGACAACTGAGCAACCAAGCATGAAGCGTCTACTCTGATCAACATCTCCTCTTTTTCCCTACCTCTCCATCCTTGGTAAACATTGTTCTAATCTCTGCTTCTACACATTCAACATTGTCAAGATTCCATGTATAAATGAAATCATGCAATATTTCTTTTCTGTGTGTGACATTTCACTTAGCATAATGTCCTCCAGTTTCACTTACAGTTGTGGCAAATGTAAAGATCTTTTTTTTAAAGGTAAAGTGAAAGTGAAAAGTGAAGTCGCTCAGTCGTGTCCGACTCTTTGCGACCCTATGGACTGTAGCCCACCAGGCTCCTCAGTCGATGGGATTCTCCAGGCAAGAATACTGCAGTGAGTTGGCATTTCCTTCTCATTCAACCATAATTGATAATTTCTTTGCTCATCCATTGATGCTGAGGTTGTTGTTTCTATGCCCTGGCTATCATGAATAAGGCTGAAATGAACATAAGAGTGCAGGTATCTGATCAGGTACTGATTTCATTTCCATTAGGTATATACCCAAAAGAGGAAACGTTAGATCATATAACAGTTCTATTTAATTTTTTGAGGAACCTCTACACTATGTTCCATAATGGCTCTAGTAATTTTCATACTCACCAGCACCATACAAGAATTATCTTTTCTTCACACTCTTAACTTGGAATTTAATGGAATTTATCTGTACAGAAAGTACACAGTAAACTATATTAACTTAAAACAAAGTGAATTAAAGTAAGAGCTCTACAATGCAAAATGAATTAAAGTAAGAGTTTGACATCAGCAATATGAGACAGGGTTTTGTTTTCGTCATATTATTAATATTCATGTTATTTTTAAATTTCAGATTTGTTGAGGTATAATTAACATAAAATTATAAGATGTGTAAAATGTACATCATGATAAATTTGACATAAGTATGATTAGTTCCAGTTTTAGTTGTTTGAGGAAACTCCATACCATTTTCCATTGTCAGTGTGCATTTCAAACAAGTCACAATAATTCCCTTTTCTTCACACCCTTACCAGTACTTTTTATCTCTTGTCATTTGATAACAGCCATTATAACAGATGTGAGGTTTGTGCTTTTGATTTGAGCTTTTGATTTGCATTTCCCTGTCGTTTATTGATATTGAGCACCTTTTCATTTACCTGTTGGCTATTTAGATTTTTTTTTTTCCCAGAAAGACATCTATTCAATTTCTCTGCTCACTTTTAATCGTTTTTTTTTTTCCTTTTGCTATAGAAATGAGGGACTTATTTTTGTATTTTGGATATTAATCCCTTCATTTATATGGAACTACAAAGAATCTTGAATAGTCAAAAGTAATCTTGAGAAAGGAGAACAAAGTTGAAGAATGTGTATTTTGCTGCTGTTGGATGAAATATTCTATCAAAGTCTATAAACTTATTTGATCTAAGGTATAGTTTAATATTTGCTAATTGATTTTCTGTTTGGATGATCTATCCATTGTTGGAAGCAGTATTAATTAAGTCTCCTACTATTATTGTATTGCATCTATTTCTCCAGTCAGGTCTGTTAATTTGTTTTATATACTTAGATTCTCCTATGTTGGGTACATGCATCTTTACAAATGTAGCCTCTTTTATCTTTAGATTTACCCTTCTATCATTATATAATTACCTTTTCTGAATCTCAGTATAGCCTTGCTTAAGTTCTTTTTCATTTGTTTCTTAAGTGTAGCTCCTCCTGCTTTCTTTTGGCTTTCATTTACATGGAATTATCTTTTACAATGTTTCATTTTAATCTGTGTGCCTCCTTAACATGAAGCAAGCATCTTGTAGGAACTCTTGTTTTTTATCCATTCAAACATTCGATCTTTTGATTGAAGAAATTAATCCATTTACATTTAAAGTAAGTATTGATAGATATAACCTTACTACTGCTATTTTTTAAACTGTTTACCTGCTGTTTTGTAACCTCAGTGTTCTTTTCTTCTTCACATGCTTTTTTCTCTTATTATTTGATGATTTCCTGTAGTAGTATGCTTGCATTCTTTTCTCTTCCTGCTTCTGTATCTACTGTAGAATTTTGCTTTGTGGGTAACATAAGACTTCCAAAAAACCTTATATTTATACTTCTCTATTTTAAGTTGTTATAAACTTAACTAAGAATAAATACTAAAGGTATGCATTTTACTCCCCTTCCTGTTTTGTTTTTGATGTCACAATTTTTATGTTTTTACCTTCTGAGTTAATTAACAAATTATTATAGTTACAATTATTCTTAGTACTTTTATCTTTTGTATTGTTTAACAGGTAAATTATTTATGGCCATTTCTTTGAGATCTATTTCTATAGTTTTATCATGTTCCTTTGTTTGAAACATACTTCTCTGTTCATTTTCCTTTATCTATATTTGTTTCTACATTAGATGTAAAACCACTTCTTTCAGTCTTGAAAGAATGGTCTCATATAGAAGATGAATACTATTTTTCAGACCAGCACAAGCTCTTGATTTTTTCTCTATCTTTTGTGATAGTTCAAGTTACCATCTTTGTTTAATAGTTCTCAGTATTTGAGGTTGTGCCGACTCAAGTCAGTATCCCAAAAGAGATTATCCCAATCAGTACCTAGACTGGAAGACAGGAAGACAATACCTAGATTGGAAGACACTTCCTAAGCAGGCAGTGATTTTAAAATATGCAGATATAATTCTTTCAAGGAAAGACTATCTACACTAAGCCTTAAAGGATAATTGGTTAAGAACTATTTCTTTCTTTGCTACAGGTCTTCAGAGTCAGGGAGTGGAAGTTCTTTTGGCTACTTGAGCCAGTCAATCAAGAAGTGCATCCTCTGGGTGGCTAGTGTATAAGCTAGAGGGCCAAGCTTATGCAAAAGCTCCTTCTAGGGAGAATCTAGATGCCTGGAATGGGGAAGAGGAAGAACACAAGACTATACCCAAAGGCCTCCTGGTCTCAGGAGAGGATTACAGTCATATTCTAGGTGCTCTTGTTTAATCACCCAGTCGTGTCTGACTGTGATCCCATGGACTACAGACTCCAGGCTTTTCTGTCCTTCACCATCTCCCAGAGCTTGCTCAGACTCTTGTCTATTGAGTTGGTGATGCCATCCAACCATCTAGTCCTCTGTCATCTGTTTCTCCTGTCTTCAGTCTTTCCCAGCATCAGGGCCTTTTCTAATGAATTGGCTCTTCACATCAGGTGGCCAAAATATTGGAGATTCAGCTTCAGCATCAATTGTTCCAATAAATATTCAGAATTTATTTCCTTTAGGATTGACTGGTTTAATCTCCTTGCTGTCCAAGGCACTCTCCAACACCACAGTTCAAAAGCAGCAATTCTTCAGTGTGCAACCTTCTTTATGGTCCAGCTCACACATCCATACATGATTACTGGGAAAGCAATAGTTTTGATTATATGGACCTTTGTCAGTGATGCTTGCTTAGTTAAAAGCTTGACTCTCAGTCAACAGTTTTTAAAATATGCAGAGAGGCCTCTTTCAGAGAAGACTGAGAGATTTCTGTTAACTTTCTGTATGTTAAGCCATTGGAAAATAACCTGTTAAGAATTACTTCCTTATTCTCATCAGTAAAGAAAAAATAAAAATAAGAACAACCTGAAAGCATTTCGTCTAAGATCAGGAACAACACAACGATGTCCACCCTTATCAGTCTTATTCATTGTAGTTTGAGTTCCTACCATAGCAAGGAGAAAAAAAAAAATGATAATAAAAATCTAAATTGGAAAAGCAGAAGTAAAACTGCCACTCTTTGCAGATTCCTTGACACTATACATAGAAAATCCTAAAGATGCTACCAGAAAAATACTAGAGTTCATCAGTGATTTGATAATGGTACAGGATGCAAAATTAATGCATATATGTTATTGCATTCCTATACACTAATAATGAAAGATCAAAAGTAACTCCACTAAGGAAAAAACTCCACTTACCACTGTATCACAAAAAAACAAAATAAAAATAAACTTACCTTAGGAGGCAAAAGATCTGTACACAGAAAATTGTAAAATACTGATAAAAGGAGAAAGAATCAAAGATAATACAAACGTATGATATTCTTCTTGGATTGGGAGAATAAGTATTGTCAAAATGACTATATTACTCAAAATACTCTGGATTAAGTGCAATCCCTATCAAATTCTTCCAGAACTAGAACAAAAATGTCTTAAAATTTGTAAAAAGACACAAAAGACACTGAATAGACAAAACAATCTTGAGAAAGAAAAAAGGAGCTGGAGGAATCAGTCTTCCTGACTTCAGACTATACTAAAAAGCTAAGCAGTCATCAAAGCAGTATGGTTCTGGCATAAAAGCAGAAATATAGAGCAATAGAGCTAGATAGAAAGCCCAGAGATAAACTTATGAACCTATGATCACCTAATCTATGATAAAGAATGAAAGAATACACAGTGGAAAAAAGACAGTATCTTCAATAAATGGTACTAGGAGAGCTGGACAGCTAAATGTAAAATAATGAAATTAGAACATTCTCTAACACCATATACAAAAATTCACTGAAAATGAATTAAAGACATGAATATAAGGCTGGATACTATAAAACTCTTAGAGGAAAATATAGCCGGAATGATCTCTAACATAAAACTCTGAAAGATCTTTTTTGTTCCACCTCCTAGAGTAATGAAAATAAAAATAAACAAATGGCATGCAATTGAAATTTAAATTTTAAAATTTTTGCACATAAACAAAACAAGACAACCCCATAATGGTAGAATATATCTGCAAATGAAGTGAATAACAAAGGCTTAATCTCTGAAATATACAAAAAACTCATTCAGTTCAGTATCAAAATAGAAGGCAACCCATACAACAATAGACAGAAGATCTAAATAGCATTTCTCCAATGAAGACACTCAGAAGGCCAAGAAGCATGAGAAAAGTTGTTCAACATCATTAATTATTAGATAAATCCAAATCAAAACTACAATGAGCATCAAAAAATTATAGAATATATGCTGGAGAGGGTGTGGAGAAAAGGAAATCTACACTGTTAAATAGAATGTAAATTGGTACAGCCATATGGAGAACAGTGTGGAAATACCTTTAAACAGTAGAAGTAGAACTGCCATAGGCTTCTCAGGCGACTCTAGAGGTAAAGAACATGCCTGCTAAAGCAGGAGCTGTAAGGGACATGGATTAAATCCCTGGGTCAGGAAGATGCCCTGAAGGAGGCCGTGGCAATTCAAACTCACTCCAGTATTCTTTCCTGGAGAATCCCATGGACAGAGTATCCTGGCAGGCCCATGGGATCACAAAGAGTTGTACAAAATCTAGATGACTTAACATGCACACACAGGGATACTATATAAGAAAACAATACCACTCTTAGGCATATACCTGGAGAAAACCCTTATTTGTAAAGATACTTGTACTCCAATGTACATTGCAACACTATATACTGTAGCCAGGACTTGGAACCAATCTAAATGTTTGTCAATGGAAGAATGGATGGGCAGATATTGTACAATGAAATATTGTACATTGAATGAATATTTAAATAATATATTGAGCTTCCCAGGTAGTGCTATTGGTAAAGAAATGGGAATACCAGACCTTACCTGTCTCCTGAGAAATCTGTATGTACATCAAGAAGCAACAGTTAGAACTAGACATAGAACAAAGGACTAATTCAAAATTGGGAAAGGAGTAGGCCAAGGTTGCCTATTGTCAGGCTGCTTATTTAACTTATATGCAGAGTATATCATGTGAAATGCCAGACTGGATGAAGCACAAGCTGGAATCAAGATTGCAGAGATAAATATAAATAACCACAGATATGCAGATGACATCACCCCTATTGCAGAAAGTGAAGAGGAACTAAAGAACCTCTTGATGAAAGTGAAAGAAGAGAGTGAAAAGCTGGCTTAAAACTCAACATTGAAAACACTAAGACCATGGTTTCTTATCCCATCACTTCAACACAAATAGATGGGGAAACAATAGAAAATGTGACTGACTGTATTTTCTTGGGCTCCACAATCACTGCTGATGGTGACTGCAGCCATGAAATTAAAGGTCATGCTCCTTGGAAGAAAAACTATGACAAATTTACACAGCATATTAAAAACCAGAGACATTACTTTGCCAACAAAGGTTCATATAGTCAAAACTTTGCTTTTTTCAGTAGTCATGTATGGATGTGACAGTTGGACCAGAAAGAAGAACTGATGCTTTTGAACTGTGGTGTTGGAGAAGACTCTTGAGAGAATCCCTTGGACAACAAGGAATTCAAACCAGTCCAACCTAAAGGAAATCAACCCTGAATATTCATTAGAAGGACTAAGCTGAAGCTGAAGCTCCAATACTTTGGCCACCTGATGCAGAGAGCTGACTTATCTGAAAAGACCCTGATGCTGGGAAAGACTGGGGGCAGGAGGAGAAGGGGATGATAGAGGATGAGATGGTTGGATGGCATCACCAGCTCAGTGGACATGGGTTTGAGTAAACTCTGGGAGATGGTGGAGGATGGGGAGGCCTCGCATGCTGCAGTTCATGGGGTTGCAAAGAGTTGGATACCACTGAGCTAATGAAATACAAAATATTAACTTAATGTCATAAAAAGTCTATATTTACATCTATTTTAACTTTGTCTGGCTGAACTACTTTCAGGTCTGAAAAAATCAAGTGACTTGACCAACCTGATTTTGTGTGTGTGGTGGCGTGGGGGAGGTGATTTCTAATGCAGATTAATTAAAATTAGTAACTTTGTGGATGTGAAATAGTCACAAAATAAAATTCTTTGAGAGCATGGTAAGGTAAATTTTGAGCTAATTTTTTTTCTCACTTTTTCTCTCATTCCACCTTTCTGGCAAACATATTGTCTTATACATCCTTAGGAAGTTTGTGACTCTTTTTTTTTTTTTTTTTTTAGAGGGGGTGGTGCTTTTATTTCCAAAAGCTGAAGGAAATATATAAAGAGAAAGGGATTTATAACATCAAAACATTATTCTTTAAAGTGGTAGGAAAGAATAGGTCTGGAGAACAGTGAGCAGCAGAATTAGGACTTACTAGATTAAAAAAAAAATTCTGTTTTCAATAAGTACAGAAAAGTAACTGAACAATTATTGATGCATTTCCATTTCTAATTCAAAGATATTAAAAATAAGTCATTTATAAATTTCAGGTTTAATATTTTAAACTAAATTTTATGGCATTTTAATGATCCACACAATAGAAATCCTTCTCAAACTAAAAAACATTCCTCTAATTGTATCAGTTTCAAATGTATTTTATGACACATTTTTGTAATATATTATGACACTTATTTTCTTCAATTAAGCTCTGTATTAATTTGTGCAGTCCCAATATACATTCATGAAATCTATTCTCTCACATATAAATTATTTTCCTGAATGAAAATGTCGTTCACAATACAGCTATGAAAGTGAAAGTGAAGTCGCTCAGTCGTGTTGAACTCTTAGCGACCCCATGGAATGCAGCCTACCAGGATCCTCCATCCATGGAATTTTCCAGGCAAGAGCATTGGAGTGGGGTGCCATTGCGTTCTCCGAAAATAAAACTATGAGTTTGTGCTTAAATCATGAGTAGAGTGAATGCATTAAAGGCCTAATAAGTGTAAGAGCAGAAGCCAGGAAACTCCTAGAATAAAACAGGCAGAATATTCTTTGACATAATTAGTAGCAAGAGTTTTTTTGTTTGTGTGTTTGTTTTGTTTTATTTTTTTCTTTTTTGATCAGTGTAAGAAATTAAAGCAAAAATAAACTAATGAAATATAACTAAACTTAAAAGCATTTGCACAACCAAATACACCATTGAGAAAATAAGACAACTTATGAAATAGCAAAAATATTTGCAAATGATATACCAAATAAGGGATTAATATTCAAAGTATATAAACAGCCCTTACAATTCAATATAAAGCAAACAAACCAAAAAAAAAAAAAGGATTAAAATGGGCAAAAGTCCTGAATAGACATTTTTCCAATGAAGATACATAGATGGTTATCAGGCAGGTGAACTATACTAAATATTGCTAATCACCGGAGAAATTCACATAAAAATCACCACGTGATTTTGCCTCACTCTTGCCTGAATGGCTATCATCAAAATATCTACAAATAATAAGTGTTGATAAGGATATACAGAAAAGAGACCCTTATATACTATTGAATGGAATGTTAAGTGGCACAGCCACTGAGGAGCCTCAAAAAACTAAATATAGAAAGAGGATATGGCCCAGAAATTTCATTCCTGGGTATATAACTGAAAAAAAAAAATACTAATTCAAAAAGATGCATGCACCACACCATTCATAGCAGCATTATTTTAACAACCAGGATATGAAACAACCCATGTGCCCTTGAACAGATGAATGGATAAGGATTGCAATATCTGTATATCTATATCTATACCTCTATCTATCTATCTATATAACGGAATATTCAGTTCAGTTCAATTCAGTCACTCAGTCGTGTCCAGCTCTTTGCAACCCGATGCATTGCAACATGCCAGGCCTCTCTGTCGCTCACCAACACCTGAAGTTCACCCAGACTCACATCCATCAAGTCAGTGATGCCATCCAGCTATATCATCCTTTGTTGTCCCCTTCTCCTCCTGCCCCCAATCCCTCCCAGCATCAGAGTCTTTTCCAATGAGTCAACTCTTCACATGAGGTGGCCAAAGTACTGGAGTTTCAGCTTTAGCATCATCCTTCCAAAGAAATCCCAGGGTTGATCTCCTTCAGAATGGACTGGTTGGATCTCCTTGCAGTCCAAGGGATTCTCAAGAGTCTTCTCCAACACCACAGTTCAAAAGCATCAATTCTTCAGCACTCAGCTTTCTTCACAGTATAACTCTCACATCCATACACGGCCACAGGAAAAACCATAGCCTTGACTAGATGGACCTTTGTTGGCAAAGTAATGTCTCTGCTTTTTAGTATGCTGTCTAGGTTGATCAGAACTTTCCTTACAAGGAGTAAGTGTCGTTTAATTTCATGGCTGCAGTCACCAACTGCAGTGATATTATAACCCAGAAAAATTGAGTCCGCCACTGTTTTCACTGTTTCTCCATCTGTTTGCCATGAATTGATGGGACTGGATGCTGTGATCTTAGTTTTCTAAATGTTCAGCTTTTAAGCACTTTTTTACTCACCTTTTTCACTTTTGTCAAGAGGCTCTTTAGTTCTTCTTCACTTTCTGCCATAAAGGTGGCGTCATCTGCATATCTGAAGTTTTTGATATTCTCCTGGCAATCTTGATTATAGCTTGTGCTTCATCCAGCCCAACATATCTCATGATGAACTTTGACTATAAGTTAAATATTCAGGGTGACAATATACAGCCTTGACATACTCCTTTTCCTATATGGAAACAGTCTGTTGTTCCATGTCCAGTTCTAACTGTATGCTTCTTAACCTGCATACGGATTTCTCAAGAGGCAGGTTAGGTGGTCTGGTATTCATCTCTTTCAGAATTTTCCATAGTTTATTGTGGTCCACATAATCAAAGAATTTGGCATAGTCAATAAAGCAGAAAGAGATATTTTTCTGGAACTCTCTTGCTTTTTTGATGATCCCGCAGATGTTGGCAACTTTATCTCTGGTTCTCTGCTTTTTCTAATACCAGCTTGAACATCTAATGCCAAAGAATATGAATTTGAAAGGTTCTATAAAGACCTACAAGACTTTTAGAATTAACACACAAAATAAGATATCCTTTTCATTATAGGGGACTGGAATGCAAAAGAAGGAAGTCAAGAAACACCTGGAGTAACAGGCAAATTTGGCCTTGGATTACAGAATGAAGTAGGGCAAAGGCTAATAGAGTTTTACCAAAAGAACACACTGAGCATAGCAAACACCCTCTTCCAACAACACAAGAGAAGACTCTACACATGGACATCACCAGATGGTCAACACCAAAATCAGATTGATTATATTCTTTGCAGCCAAAGATGGAGAAGCTCTATACAATCAGCAAAAAGAAGACTGGGAGCTGACTGTAGCTCAGATCATGAACTCCTTACTGCCAGATTCAGATTTAAATTGAAGAAAGTAGGGAAAACCACCAGACCATTCAGGTATGACCTAAATCAAATCCCTAATGATTATACAGTGGAAGTGAGCAATATATTTAAGAGACTAGATCTAATAGACAGCATGCCTAATGAACTATGAATGGAGGTTCATGACATTATACAGGAGACAGGGATCAAGATCACCTGCAAGAAAAAGAAATGCATAAAAACAAAATGTCTGTCTGAAGAGGTCTTACAAATAGCTATGAAAAGAAGAGAAGCTAAAAGCAAAGAGAAAAGGAAAGATAGACCCATCTGAATGCAGAATTCCAAAGAATAACAAGGAGAGATAAGAAAGCCTTCCTCAGTGATCAGTGCAAAGAAATAGAGGAAAACAATAGAATGGGAAAGACTAGAGATCTCAAGAAAATTAGCCATACCAAGGGAACATTTCATGAAAACCCAGACTCGATAAATGACAAAAATGGTGTGGACCTAAAAGAAGAAGGTATTAAGAAGAGGTGGCAAGAATACACAGAAGAAATGTACAAAAAAGTTCTTCATGATGAAGATAATCATGATGGTGTGATCACTCACCTAGAGCCAGACATCCTGGAATGTGAAGTCAAGTGGGCCTTAGGAAGCATCACTATGATCAAAGCTAGTGGCAGTGATGGAATTCCAGTTGACCTGCTTCAAATCCTAAAAGGTGATGCTGTGAAAGTGCTGCACTCAATAAGCCAGCAAATTTAGAAAACTCATCAGTGGCCACAGGTCTGGAAAAGGTCAGTTTTAATTCCAGTCTCAAAGAACGACAATGCCAAAGAATGCTCAACCTACCACACAGTTGTACTCATCTCATATGCTAGTGAAGTAATCCTCAAAATTCTCCAAGCCAAGCTTTAACAATACATGAAACGTGAACTTCAATGCCTTACTTGAAAGAAAAAAAAAAAATTCTTCTGACAAGGGAAACATTAAATGCAAGAGAGACGTCAAGTCTATATGAATGATAATTTAATTCTTATGTCATTTGTATCTGTATCTTATTACACAATTTTAAAACTTTCTTGGCTTATTTTAAATTACTTAAATCTCAAAATTCTTTGGGATACACTGAGAAGGCATTATTCCCTTCATGTTAACAAGGAAACTGTGGTTTAACATGATTAAAAGCCTACACAAGTCACAAAACTAAGTGGCAAATTTTATATTTGCATATACAAATAAATGTGTTATTAAAGTCATTCATTTAAAAAAAAAATAGTCATTCATTTCGCTTCAATATGACAAAGACCATGAATGTAAAATGAGTAGAGAATGTTTAGTGAGAAATGTGTGTAAATAAGTAGAAAGAAAACCTTCTCTCTGAGAAATCCTGTAGAAAAAGTCCGAAGAAAGTAGGATATAAAGTCGCCTCTTGTTTAATGATAGAATTTGGGGTGCAGATCAAGCAATCAAAAGGACAATTTCATTCAATGTAGTTCTGGTTTGAGAAATGGAGTAACACCTTTTTTTAGGAAGCTCTTCTTGAAATATGAGTATGTATGTAAAGAAAAAAAAAACTTAATTCCAAGTTTTAACTGAATTTTAGTGAACAAGCTGAGCAAAATGAAAGTATGTGTCTGCGAACTTCATTTCAAAGTAAGTATGTCACATAGACACAATGAAGATGAGCTAAGAGATTCTTACCAAAATACTATTAAAGTATGCATACCATGTTCTTCAATTTCAAAGATTCATGCTTTCTGTCCTTATCCATTAAAAAAAATGGCTATTGTTAAAGAAAAACATCTTTGGAGCTGAAATAGTAAGTTCAAACAATTTCAGATGTATTTTTAAAATGGTAGAAAAAGCAGGATACATCAATACCTGACCTGGCTCAAAGATTGGACAAATTAATATGTAAGCAGAGAATATTTGGGCTCCAAAATCACTGCAGATGGTGATTGCAGCCATGAAATTAAAAGACACTTACTCCTTGGAAGAAAAGTTATGGCCAACCTAGATAGCATATTCAAAAGCAGAGGCATTACCTTGCCAACTAAAGTCCATCTAGTCAAGGCTATGGTTTTTCCTGTGGTCATGTATGGATGTGAGAATTGGACTATGAAGAAGGCTGAGCACCAAAGAATTGCTGGTTTTGAACTGTGGTGTAGGAGAAGACTCTTGAGGGTCCCTTGGACTGCAAGGAGATCCAGCCAGTCCATTCTGAAGGAGATCAACCCTGGGATTTCTTTGGAAGGAACGATGCTAAAGCTGAAACTCCAGTACTTTGGCCACCTCATGAAAAGAGTTGACTCATTGGAAAAGACTCTGATGCTGGGAGGGATTGGGGGCAGGAGGAGAAGGGGACGACAAAGGATGAGATGGCTGGATGGCATCACTGACTCAATGGACATGAGTCTGAGTGAACTCCGGAGGTTGGTGATGGACAGGGAGGCCTGGCGTGCTTCGATTCATGGGGTCGCAGAGTCGGACACGACTGAGCGACTAAACTAAACTGAACTGAGCACCGAAGTCATCTGTCTCTGATCAGAAAGTGAATAGTCAAAGGAAGGTAACCAAACCATGCAAATCATAGGACTTCTTTTATAAAAGTAATGGAAATGGAAGAGAACTCCAGAGAAATAGAAGGGTCTGCTTTGAGCTGAGAATAACAAGTAGCCTACTTTAGAATTAAATTTTGAATTGATTTGAAACAAATCCCACTGCCCTACTTAGGTAAAAGATGTTTTGTTTTCTTTTTCCCATCAAAATATAATATGAAGATAATTCTTTCCAAGGACCATAGAAAGTATGTAGGGATTTCTGTCTAAGTTAGATATACTAGATTGTGTCCTAGCTAATTGACAATATTATAAACAAATTATAAATGGTACAATACATTGATAGTATTTTGTTGAAGATTAGTATTTCATTATCTTAAGGTTTTTTTTTTTTTATATAGTGTCATTTAAGGCTCAAGGCTTCATTGAGAATATAGAAGAATCTACATCATTTTAAAAGAACTAACAATCTTTATTTGTTTTTGGAATTCTTTAGTTCATCTCTAAAGAAAATGTCTGTGCATTGTAAACTCAACTTCCTGGAAATTAAAAAGTAAAAAGAAAATATTAAATATATAAGGGGGAAAATGTGACTTTTTTTCATTTGCAAGGGCTATAGTTTCTTCTACATTTTTTCTTTCAGTTGCTATTTATTTATTTATAATTAAAGTACACTTGACTTACAATATGTATCTTTTGTGCACATACACATAGATGTTTTGTTGTTTTTCAGCAATGTACAAATACACTAATATTTAAAACAATAATAACATTCCCCTTTCCCATTTCCTAGGTATGTAATGTTACAATCTCTCTCTTTTTTAAGATGGTAAAGTCAGATGACAATATCTTCCTTTTGAGTAGTTGTGGAAGCCTAAAAGTTCATGAGAATAGTTTAGAAAAATCTAAATTCTCCAGAGCCCTAGATAGCCTCTTGTTCTGTCATCTAAAATGTGACAGTGTGCTGCCTGTTTACCTCAGGTCAAAATTGCCATTTGCACTATCTGGGCCACCACATTCCCCCTGGCTAGTTGTCTGCCTTATGTGTACTAGGGGCTTCTGTGAATGCTGGTATGTGCAATTACTCTATGCTAAATTTGATTTTTGTCATCTATTAGCAAATTCAATGCATTATGTCCAGTTACTTTTATATTCGTCATCATGTCATTCTAAATCTGAACTGCAAAACCTCAGCATTGTCATATGTGATGTACAATTATTCAGAACCCAGTGCAAATAGATAAAGATATTGACATGGATATTGTAAAGTTGAAGAAACTTTAATTTCAGGTCACAAATTAATAAATACAAGATAATTAAAAGTCAGTAAGAGATTTACATCTACATTAATTGTATTGTTCTTTAGAACCCAAGAAGCTTCACATCTGTGTTGGTTAAATTCTACCTATGGCTGGAGTGAGTTGGATGAAGCACTACATATTTGGCAAAGCATTGGACATCATGACATTGTCCTGAATTACCTTCAGTTGTCTCCTGCTCAGAACAAGTTCACGGGAACCTTTATAGCAGGCAGCGGTGTCTGAGGACCAAGATTCCCATTTCAGGCTTTCAAAATGGTAAGGAAGGGTTTATTTAAAGAATTCAAAGGAAGACACATTTCTTCCAAGAGTTAAATGTGAATTTTGAACTCTGTGACAATAAAGTCCTGTTCACCTTTGTGAGTCTGTGTTTTTATGTTTTTCTCAAAGAATTATTAGCGCTTCCCTGTGGCTCAGCTGGTAAAGCATCTACCTGCAGTGCAGGAGACCTGGTTTCAATCGATGGGTTGGGAAGATACCCTGGAAAAGGGAAAGGCTATCCACTCCAGTATTCTGGCCTGGAGAATTCCATGGACTATAGTCTATGGGGTTACAAAAATTTGGACATGACTGAGCGATTTTCACTTCCACTTTCAAGGATTATTAAAAGTAAACTGTGGTAACTTAAAATTAATCTACTGTTATGCTTATAGTTGTCATCTGCAAAACTAAATCCTCCTCTTCAGCAGGGCTTGGTGAGTTGCATGAAGGCATTGCTTTAGAACATGTAGATGTGGAAGAAACTGAAAATTCCTCAGTCTCCCACTTCAGGAATAGTTTTTCAAACTTAACCTGAAAATTGAGATAAAAGACCAGATTTATTTTGGGGGGCTTCAAAATCACTGCAAATGGTGACTGTAGCCATGAAATTAAAAGATGCTTACTCATTGGAAGGAAAGTTATGACCAACCTAGATAGCATATTCAAAAGCAGAGACGTTACTTTGTCAACAAAGGTCCGTCTAGTCAAGGCTATGGTTTTTCCAGTGGTCATGTATGGATGTAAGAGTTGTACTGTGAAGAAAGCTGAGCGCCGAAGAATTGATGCTTTTGAACTGTGGTGTTAGAGAAGACTCTTGAGAGTCCCTTGGACTGCAAGGAGATCCAACCAGTCCATTCTAAAGGTCAGCCCTGGGATTTCTTTGGAAGGAATGATGCTAAAGATGAAACTACAATACTTTGGCCACCTCATATGAGAGTTGACTCATTGGAAAAGACTCTGATGCTGGGAGGGATTGGGGGCAGGAGGAGAAGGGGATGACAGAGGATGAGATGGCTGGATGGCATCACCGACTCGATGGACTTGAGTTTGAGTGAACTCTGGGAGTTGGTGATGGGTAGGGAGGCCTGGTGTGCTGTGATTCATGAGGTTGCAAAGAATCAGACATGACTGAGTGACTGAACTGAACTGAAATAAGACCTGCAGTGCAACATCATTTAGCTAGTATTCCTGAAGTGTGAATAAGTAAGTGACATAGCTAATTATCTGATTTGTTGATATTTAATAACCAATGCCTATGAGGTGGTTTTTCCTTGGGAGAGTAAAAGCTCTTTACTATTACTTGGGTGCTAACACAGACCTTGTCACTGTTGTAAAGGTTCTACAAGGATTAAATCATCTTCAAAAATCCTAGTGAGATATATATTTTATTTTTCTCCATTTTACATATGAGAAAACTTTCCCCCTCAAAGAAAACTTTCCTGAGATACACAGGTAGAAGTGGAGGAGTCAGTTATTACTTATAGTTTCACTCCTGGGTATTAACTATTCGTTGATAGCTTTTGACAGATAATCTGATGCCCTTTCTATGTCTCAGCATCTGGTGGAAAGTGTACATTATTTCAGTGTATGCACTTTTTTTTTTTTTGCCTAGTTATTGTCTGTAGCATTAAGCAGAAGACAAACTGGCCTAGATGCTTCTTTGTAGAAACAGTAATAATTTTCCATTCACAAAGAACAGACACTTGTTTACTCATGGTAATTGAGATAATAAAATGTGCATCTTATCCTTTGCCAAAAATGAGATAAAACAGCCTTGAACATCTTCAGTAATGGATATTTTATTGCCTTTAATTTAGAACTCTGTAGGTTGCTTTTGTGTTGTCTTCACCCTTCCAATTCTACTTACCTCACTTTCCATGGGAGCTCAATTCCCTATGCTCTGAGAGAGGAGAAAAGAAAAAAAATCAACCCTTAACACAGATGAAATAGCAGACCCTGGGATTCCCATCGACTTCCCAAAGAGCCATAATTATTAGTTCATTCCCAGACACACATCTTGGGGACAGATTCATTTGTTTCAGTCTTGAAACAATCATTCTTCTCTTTCTAACTGATTTAAAATATTTACAATCTGCATTATATTTTAGCTTCAGCACTGAAGTTCTGAAAGAATACTGACTGAGAATGCACTGAATGTGTGAAACACCATCCCCCTACTAGGGATACATAAATGAATAACTAAATACATGCCATTTGGAAAATTTATGATGTAGGATTTTATCTTCAGTCCTCCACTGTTAATATGTGTTCATTGGACGACAATAACAACAGCAAATTGAACAACACAACAGTAACTCTTAAATGTTTATTGAGTGTCTACTATAGACTAGATGTTATATAAACATTTTGTAAAGTTTATCTTAATGAATCTTCATAATGGTCTCATAAAGAAATTGTATTACACTTATTTTATAAATGAAGAAACTTGGAATGACAAAGATTGGATAATTTGGCTAATATTACCCAGCCCAAGCTTCTAGTCACTAAGGAAAACACTGGAAAGTGCATGTGAGAGGGAGAGTTTCTCTAACCTTATAATCACTTAGTAGCCAAGATTATGTTTTTAAATAAGCTAGTTCTTACTCTAGCAATTACAAGGGACTGGTTTGTAGAGATAAAGATACAGCATAGCTATGGTTTATTAGCTAAGTAAAGGGTTTCTTGAGCCTTGAGAATCATGATAGGAGTACACTCCAGAGTGCATTGAAAAGTGGGATGCAAAAGCAATGGCAAAGAACATCCTTATATGTTATGTGGACAATGTGAGGTATCCTATGGGCAACTAACAGGGATTTTTTTTTTTTCTTACATACACCTAAAAAGTTCCCCTTCATGGACCACTGCCTTGTCATTTTGAAGGGACTTGTGTAATTCAATGATGCTATTAGCCATGCTGTGCAGGGCCACCCAAGGTTGACAGGTCATAACGGAGAGTTATGACAAAATGGCCCATGGAAAGAAGGAATGGCAAACCATCCCAGTATTCTTCCCATGAGAACCCCATGAAAGTGAAAGCGAAAGTGAATTTGCTCAGTCCTGTCCGACTCTCTGCAACCCCACGGACTATAACTTATCAGGCTCATCTGTCCATGGGATTTTCCAGGCAATAGTACTGGCGTGGATTGCCATTTCCTTCTCCAGTGGATCTTCCTGACCCAGGGATCGAACCCAGGTCTCCCGCATTGTAGACAGACGCTTTACCATCTGAGCCACCAGCGAAGTCCCGAGAACCCCATGAACTGTATAAAAAGGCAAAAATATATGAGGCAAAAACATGAGTCTCCCAGGTTGGAAGGTGTCCAGTATGCTACTAGGAAGAGCAAAGGACAGTTTCTAATAACCCCAGGAAGAATGAAGGAGATGGCTCAAAGCTCAGTTGTGAATATGTCTGGTGATGAAAGCAAATCCAGTGCTATAAGGACCAGTATTGCATAGGAACTTGGAACGTTAGTTCCATGAATCAAGGTAAATTGGATAGAGTCAGGCAGGAGATGGCTAGAGTAAACATCAGCATCTTAGGAATCAGTGAACAAAAATGTGTGCAACGGGCAAATTCAATTCAGATGATGATTATATCTACTGCTGTGGGCAAGAATCCCCTAAAAGAAATGGAATAACCCTCATAACCAACAAGAGTCTGAAATGCAGTACTTAGGTACAACACCAAAAACAGTAGAACGATCTCAGTTCATTTCCAAGGCAAACAATTCAACATCACAGTAATCTAAGTCTATGTCCAACCACCAATGCCAAAGAAGCTGAGGCTGATCACTTCTATGAAGACCTACAAATCCTCCTAGAACTAACACCAAAAAAAAAAAAAAAAAAAAAAAAAAAAAAGATGTCCTACTCATCATAGGGAATAGGAATACAAAAGTAGGTAGCCAAGAGATACCTGAAATAATCGGCAAGTTTGGCCTTGGTGTACAAAATGAAGCAGGGCAAAGACTAACAGAATTCTGCCAAGAAAACACACTGTTCATAACAAACATCTTTTTTCCAACAACGCAAGAGATAACTAAATGGACATCACCAGATGACCAATACTAAAATCAGATTGATCTCATTATTTGCATCTGAAGATGGAGAAGCTGTATACAGTCAGCAAAATCAAGACCTGGAGCTGACTGTGGCTCAAAGCATCAGCTCCTTATAGCAAAATTTAGACTTAAGCTAAAGAAATCAGGGAAACCACTAGGCTAATCAGGTACAAGCTAAATCAAATCACCTGTGATTATACAGTGGAAGTGGCAAATAGATTCAAGGGGTTAGATCTGGTAAACACAGTGCATAAAAAACTATGGACAGAGATTTGTGATATTGTACAGGTGGCACTGACCAAAACCATCCCCAAGAAAAAAAAATGCAATAAGGAAAAGTGGTTGTCTGAGGAAGCTTTACAAATAGCTGAGGAAAGAAGAGAGATGAAAAGCAAAGGAGAAAGGGAAAGGTACACCCAACTAAATTCAGAGTTTGAAAGAATAGCAAAGAGAGACAAGAAGGCCTTCCTCAATGAACAATGCAATGAAATAGAGAAAAACAGCAAAAGAGGAAAGATGAAAGATCTCTTCAAGAAAATTGGATGCATCAAAGAAACATTTCAAGCAAAGATGGTCACAATAAAGGGCAGAAATGTTAAAGACCTAAAAGAAGCAGAAGAGATCAAGAAAAGATGGCAAGAATATACAGAAGAACTCTACAAAAGAAGATCTTAATGACCTGGATAACCACAATAGTGTGGTTATTCACCTAGAGGTGAAGATCCTAGAATGTGAGTTCAATGGGCCTTAGGAATTGCTACTGCCAATAAAGCTAGTGGAGGTGGAGAAATTCCAGCAGAGCTATTTACCATCCTAAAAGATGATGTTGTTAAAGTATTGCACTAAATATGTCAGCAAATTTGGAAAACTCAGCAGTGGTCACAGGACTGGAAAATTTCAATTTTCATCTCAATTTCCAAGAAAAGCAGTACTAAAGAATAATCAACTGCCAAACTGTTCTGCTCACTTCTCATGCTAGTAAGGTTATGCTCAAAATCCTTCAAGCTAGACTTTAGTAGTAGTACCTGAATTGAGAACTTTCAAATGTATAATTGGGTTTAGAAAAGGCAGAGGAATCAGAGATCATATTGCCAACATTTGATGAATCATAGAGAAAGCAAGAGAATTCCAGAAAAGCATGTACTTCTGTTTCCTTCACTAAGCTAAAGTCTTTGACTTTGCGGATAATAACAAACTGTTTAAAACTCTTAAATAGATGGGAATATCAGACCATCTTGTCTCCTGAGAAACCTGTATGCAGGTCAAGAAGCAACAGGTAGAACCTTATATGGAACAACTGACTGGTTCAAAATTGAGAATAGAGTATGACAAGTCTTTATATTGTCACCCTCTTTATTTAACTCATATGCAGAACACATTATGCAAAATGCCTGACCTGATGAATTACAAGCTGAAATCAAGATTGCCAGGAGAAAGATAAAAAACCTCAGTAATGCAGATGATACCACTCGAATGGAAGAAAGTGAAGAGGAACTAAAGAGCCTCTTGGTGAAGGTGAAAAAGAATAGTGAAAAAGTCAGCTTAAAACTGAAAAAAAAAAAAAAAAACCCTAAGACCATGATATCCATTCCTGTCACTTCATGGCGAATAGAAGGGGGAAAAGTGGAAGCAGTGACAGATTTACTCTTCTTGGGCTCTAGAATCACTTTGGATGGTGACTGCAGCCAGAAATTAGAAGATGATTGATTTTCTGAAGGAAAACTCTCAAAACCATTACTTCACCAGCAAAAGTCTGTATAGTCTAGCCTATGGTCAATCTAGTATTCAGGTACTGATATGAGATTTGGACCGTAAAGGCAGAGTGCTGAAGAACTGAGGCTTTCAAAGTGTGATTCTGAAGAAGACTCTTTTTTTAATATAAATTTATTTATTTTAATTGGAGGCTAACTGAGAGTCCCATCGACAGTAAGGAGATCAAACCAGTCAATCCTAAAGCAAATCAACTCTAAATAATCATTTAAAGGACTAATGCTGAAGCTGAAACTTCAATACTTTGGCCACCTGATCAGAACAGCTGACTCATTGTAAAAGACTCTGATACTGGGAAAGATTGAAGGCAGAGTGAGAAGAGGGTGACAGAGGATGGAATGGTTGGATGGCATCACTAATTGAATAGATATGAACTTTGGCAAACTCTGAGAAATATTGTAGGACAGGGAAGCCTGGCATGCTGTAGTCCACAGTGTCACAAAGAGTTGGATATGACTTAGGGACTGAACAACACTAAAAAAAATTAGTTTGCTTTTGATACCTTATGCCATGACTATTTTGCATGAAAAAAGTTCTTGGTATTACTTTTAAACTTTAGGAAGTAAAATAAATCACTTTTTTAGTAAACTGCCCTATGATACTCACTTTTTTACTTCCCATTTTCCTCTGACCTTCCTTTCTTCATGACTACCCATCTGGGTAGTTTTGATGGTTGTGTACATAACTGTGTCACCCATCTGTTCTTATACACTACAAATATCTTCAAAAAAAAAAAAAGTTCAGTGCTTCTAAGCAGTATTTTTATTTTGGATATGTTAATTTTTTTATACAGGGAAATGTTGTTTTTACATTTACCATTTATATCAGGAATCATTCGTGGTGATTTGAGATAAATGGCACTGTAGCCTTGACTTCTCCCATTAAGGCAATCTGAACAGCTGCTTAACCCATGTCTATGGCCAGTTCCTTGCTGTGTGATTTCCTACAGAACAATAAAGCTTCAATTTATTGAAGTTTCATGAGCTCTTTTTTGTACAACATCCATGTAAATGATTGTTTCTTCACTCTTCAAGCAAGTAATTAGTTTTGAGTAGATGAAATTAAGAAAGTAACATGTGAATCATATAAAGTAATCATTTGATTTAATAGCAAGTCAAACAGCCATGTTGACTTACTGAATCATATTTCAGGATATTTTATTGACTTTAAAAAAATGGTTCTTATTTTTTAATTGTAATATTGTTAAAAACCTGAAATCAATTAAGGATTAAAAAAAAAAAGTTTAACTATCACTTAGTGTCACCTGTGACTCAGTTTCTCAAATTTCTATGGAAAGGCAACCATAGAATCAGAGCAAAGTTAATAGAGGAAGCATTTCATTAGTTAAAAGTTTTTTTCTAAAATCCAGGGCAGATGCAATTTTAGATTTGAAATCAGAATGATGCTGCAGACAGAATTTTTCCTTCCTGACCTTCTTCTGAAAGCAGATTGCTTCAGGGGAAGCAAACCAAAATGGGAAACAAAAATGTGAAAGAAAAAATGATGTGTCAGTTTCCATAAGACAAGCAAAAGTATTAAATGTAGCTTTATTTGAGTGATAAATCATTTTTATACTATTATGAAAATGTATTTTGCTTATTATAATTCTTAGAAGTTTTTCTTTTAGTATAAACTACTGCATAATCTTTCTTAATTTATTTATTTTAATTGGAGGCTAATTACTTTACAATATCATGGTGGTTTTTGCCATATAGCCATTTCTTAAAACTATTTTATATAAGGTATGAATGAAAATACTGAAAGTTCAAAAAAGACAATTGAGAAACTTACATTTAAAATAAACTTTAAAATATTTTTATCCCATGCTAAATTAAACTATTCCTTACATCTTCAAATTATTTTAATTAAATGAAGATGGCATAGAATTTGAGTATGTTGATACTCAGGCATTGGAACAATACACAAAAAGCAGTGAGATAAAACAATCAACGCAATCCATATTTGCATGTTTGTACAAATACACTTTATTTCACCAAATCACAGGTATTAGCTCAAATTGAATCAAAAAAAATTTCATCTAAGAATGATACCATGATGCACAGAAAAATACCTTTAGAAATTCTGTAAATAATAGTTTTTAAGTTTTCTTATTTACAATGGTTCCTGTGAACTCAGATTCAAAGTGATAGTGATTGTAAATCTTACAATCTTCTCTTTCAGATAGATATCTTCAGAATTTGGGAGAAAGAAATAAAAATATTAGGAATTTTCAGAAATTTCTGAAATAATATTACTCAAAATAATTCTAACATTCCTCATGCCCTTTACCAATTATTATAGGTAGATCAAACCAGTTAATCCTAAAGGAAGTCAACCCTGAATATTCCTTGGAAGGAATGATCCTGAAGCTAAAGCTCCAGTTCTTTGGCCACCTAATGCAAAGAGCTGACTCACTGGAAAAGACAATGATGTGGGAAAGATTGAATGCAAAAGGAGAAGGGGGAAACAGAGGATGAAATGGCTAGAGAGTATCATTGACTCAATAATTTGAGCAAACTGTGGAGATAGTGGAGGACAGAAAAGGCTGGGGTGCTGCAGTTCATTGGATCACAAAGGTTGGGTCATGACTTAGAAACTGAACACCAAATAGACCTAAAAGAATTGTTTGATAAAGATGAAATTTTATGGTTATTCTCTTTACCGGCAACTATAGTTTGTACTGAATATTGAAATTTTCAAAATTACTAGGAATATCCTTACTGGATTGGATTTGAATAACAACACAATGATCAGTAGCAAAGTTAACAGTACTACAGGCAATCATGCTGAGGTTGACATTTTCAGGATTTTGCTTTATAAAATTGATATTTTTTGGACACCTTATTTACAAGAATGACTCACCATTAGCCAAAGATAAGACTATTTTATTGTTGTTCAGTCACTAAATTGTGACTGTCTGAGTCGAACATAATGGACCACATTATGCCAGGCTCCCCTGTCCTTCACTATCTTCTGGAGTTTGCACAAACTCATGTTCAGTGAGTTGATGATGCCATCCAACCATTTCATCCTCTGTCATCCCTTTCTCTTGCCCTCAATCTTTCCCAGCATCAGGGTCTTTTCTAATGAATCAGCACTTTGCATCACATGGCCAAAATATTGGAGCTTCAGCATCAAACCTTCCAGTGAATATTCAGGATTGATTTCCTTTAGGATTGACTGGTTTGATCTCCTTAAAGGCCAAGGGACTCTCAAGAGTCTTTTCCAGCAATACAGTTTGAAAATCAGTTTTTTGGCACTCAGTCTTCTTTATGGTTCAACTTTCACATCTGTATATAACTACTGGAAAAAAAGATAGCTTTGACTACACAGACCTTTGTTGGCAAAGTGATGTCTCTTCTTTTTAATATGTCGTCTAGATTTGTCATAGCTTTCCTTCCAAGGAGCAAGTGTCTTAATTTCTAGACTCTAGTCACTATCTACAGTGACTTTAAATCCTAAGAAAATAAAATTTGTCACTGTTTCCATTTTTCCCCATCTATTTGCCACGAAGTGATAGGGTTGTATGCCATGATCTTAATTGTTTGAATGTTGAATTTTAAGCCAGCTTTTTCACTCTCATCTTTCACCTTCATCAAGAGGATCTTTAGTTCCTCTTCAACTTTCTACCATTAGGGTGATAGCATATATATAATCTGAAGTTGTTGATATTTCTCCCAGCAATCTTGATTCAAGCTTATAATTCATCTAGGCCAGCAATTCACATGGCATACTCTGCACATAAGTAAAGTAAGCAGGGTGACAAGATCCAGCCTTGACATACTTCTTTCCCAATTTTGAACCAGTCTGTCGTTCCATGTCTATGGCCACAGGTAAAGATAAAGTTTAGTGCTGAGGTCGTGATTGTCCCTCTCCTTGTTGTAAAATGATAATGCTTATCTTGGACTCTACAAATTAGCTTCTCTTCTTTCAAACCAATAATATCTTTATGTTAATCTTTAACCTTTTATTTTTACAAAATAAACACTTTCCTGATTTTGCAACTAAATTTTCCTTCCAAGATTCAGAAAAAAAAAAAAAAAAAGAATTTCCTAAAAAATACTAGCAAGGAAATCTACAAGGAAACAGCATAAGTTAATATGAATGTATATTCTCTGTACTAATATACCTATTGTTCATACTGGCTTAATCTAAAGCAAAGGACAGGATTCCCAGGTTAGGCTAGTGGTAAAAACCTGCCAGCCAGCGTTGGAGATATAAAAGATAAGTAGTCAGTACTTATGCCAAGGAGATCCCTTAGAGGAGGACGTGGAAATCCACTCCAGTATGTTTGCCTGGAGAATCCCATGGATGAAAGAGCTTGGTGGGTTACAGTCCATAGGCTTGCAAAGAGTTGGACATGGCTGAAGGAACTTACCACAAAGAAAAGTATATTTTCCTTTTTAACAATAAACATCTTTAGTTACCTTTCTTCAGACTACTTTGTTAAAACACACAATGTGTGTATCTCTTAAGGTGAGTGTGAAAAGGAAACCTAGCACTGGATTCTGCCATAATTAAAGGAAAACAAAAAAAGTCAGAAGATAGATAAATAGATAGATAGCTATCATATACTAAGATAATAAACTTTGTTATTGTTTAATTTTAATTTTGTATTCCATCATTCAGCAGTAAAGATATCCTTTTATTGAGATACTTTTATTAAAGATTACTAAAAAAAAAAAAAAAACAACCCTACCTGTGATGCTATGTATTTTAAAAAGCAAATGAAAAATGTCAGTATATACTACATGAAATAAGGTTCTAAGCAAAATTTAAATGAATGATTACAGTGCTTCAACCATAACTTGAGCTTTCTCACATTAATTATCTAGCTAATCAATCTCTCCAGTTCCTGCTGTCCCCTAAAAAACATCACATTTTCTTTAAGAACTAGGATAAAGCCCACATTTGGGAAGACTGTCCCAACTTGTGGTGATTTATCTATTCTGAATCTTGTATCCCTCTGGGGCTTGTAGCCTTAAACATTTTATAAACCTTGTATTATAACCAAAATGTAACAAAATTTCAGGGACCTAAATTAATTTCTGATATGTTTATATCATTTGCCATAGTATTAAATATAGATTTAGAATAAGAACTCCAAAAGGATCAGTTGATAGAGTTTGTAACAGGCTGTAGTTTATGTGTAATTTGCGTAAAGTCCTTTTGATGCTTTTCTACAATGTTGACAAAAACTTAACAGTAAAACATAGACTTTAGCTATCAAGATTAGAAGTATTTCAATTTAATTGGCTGCCATCTTCCTACTCTTCTTTTTCTTCTTTTAATATAGAAACCATGCCAACATTTTATTGAATGTGCTTTTATTCCATAAAATTTGTATGCTTCCACCTTTACATTGGATACTTAAAATGTCCTTCACTCTCCATTCTTATAATTTTGTAAAATTGCAGAATACCTGAGTTGCCTTTGTAGTAAAGTAAAATATAAATTTCATGATATAAGGTTATTTAAAAATGACAGCCATTTTGTTGTTTGTAAGCTCTGTCAGCTTACAAGAAATTGGCTCTCACTGTATCTCAATGAGTTATGTAGGCTTCACTTTTATTACATATGATTGACTGTGGGGTTTTATATGGAATAAAATAGCTGTCACAGCTGCTCAAAATCGGTATAAATCAAGAGTTTTCCCTCTCAGTAGCTCTGTGAGAACCTAATTTACTCTGGAAGGCAGTAAGTCTTTGTAGAGAAAGATTCGCCTAAGGTAAAAAGTGGGAAGCAACACAAATGGATTTGTAACACCTATCTATCCATAAGCATTTCTCTTCCTTTTTCGGCATCAGAGCATGAAACAAGTGAGTTGTCAATTTATGTTCTCTAAATAAATGTCCTCTTACTGCTTCCAAAACACATATTCAATTTAAAAATATATACAAAAGACATAATGACTAGTTTTGTTAGTAGCTTTATTGAAATATAATTTGCATATATAAAAAAGTGTAAAAAAATTGTATAATGAATGTTGGAAAACCATTTTGGTCGAAGAATAATCTTGGAGCAAATTTTCAAGGTAAATCATTTCAAATAGCACCACCAAACCTGACACACACAGAAGAAACTTTTTACTTCATACTTTGCCCAACTATATAAGTTCTCATAGATTTTTAAAAACTTTCTTTAACTGAACAAACACTACTTTATTTATTTCACATTATTGTTAGAATCAGAATTTTTAATAAATGTGGAAATGCGTTGAGTAGTATTATGCAAATGTATTATCATAGTAAATAATGTTTTTTCCATGCTTTATTTAAGACTACTGCTGCTGCTACTGCTACTGCTAAGTCACTTCAGTCATGTCCGACTCTGTGCAAGCCCATAGACGGCAGTCCATCAGGCTCTCCTGTCCCTGGGATTCTCCAGGCAAGAATACTGGAGTGGGTTGCCATTTCCTTCTCCAATACATGAAAGTGAAAAGTGAAATGTGAAAGTGAAGTCGCTTAGTTGTGTCTGACTCTTAGCGACCCCATGAACTGCAGCCCCCCAGGCTCCTCCGTCCATGGGACTTTCCAGGCAAGAGTACTAGAGTGGGGTGCCATTGCCTTCTCCGTATTCAAGACTAATAAATTATAAACCTTTGCAAACACAGAAAATACACCATCTCATATAAAACTCCCAGGAGTAAATAAAAAAGAATATATACAGAGAATATGTTTCTGAGGATGAAACAGAGCTAAACAAAACCAATTTCAAAATATAGGCTCAAATACACAAAATATCTATAAAAAAACTTCACAATATTATGAACCATAGCATAACAATAACCATAAAATTATTTTTCCATTCTAATCCAACTAAATTAAGGAACCAGCACCAAATCTGTAATTACTTTGGAGTCATAAAAGTATTCACTCTTTGCACATAATATTATTATATTGCTTCCTTGATTCATTGAAATTTAAGCCAAAGTTAAGAAAAACAGAATACATGATTCAATAATTGAATTTTCTCCATTGACACTATCTCTTCATCAACACTATGGTAATAACTCAAAAGGTGTTGTTTTCAAGAATTCTCAAGTATTTTCAAACTTACTAGTACATTAAGATATATCCATATGATTTAAAATATTTACTATAAGTCCTCAAAGGCAAATTATGTTCTAAACAAAAATCATTGCATTATTTACAGTGACATGATAGCTTGTTTTTATGAATCATTGTATATACTTCAAGAATACTTAAAGAAAGAGTGAACTCATGAAGATATGGAGGTAAGGATCAAACAAGATCTGGAGTTTGAGAAAATTGACTTACTTGGCACAAATGATTCTCATTTGCTGATAATATGGTAAACAAAGCTTAGAAATGTTGATGTCTTCATCATCTGGGAATTTACTCCCATATACTAAGTGGAAGACCAATACACATGCATAAGGAGATTTCACTTTCTTTGAGTGACCTATCATATATTATATTTTTATTTTTTTTGCTTTACAATACTGTATTGGTTTGCCATACATCAACATGAATCCACCGTGGGTGTGCATAAGTTCCCACTCCTGAACCCTCCTCCCACCTCCCTGCCCATACCATCCCTCTGGGTTATCCCAGTGCACCAGCCCCAAGCATCCTATATCCTGCATCAAACATAGACTGGCGATTCGTTTCTTATATGATATTATACATGTTTCAATGCCATTCTCCCAAATCATTCTGCCCTCTCCCTCTCCCACAGAATCAAAAAGTCTGTTCTGTACATCTGCATCTCTTTTGCTGTCTTGCAAACAGGGTTATCATTATCATCTTTCTAAATTCCATATATATGTGTTAGTATACTGTATTGGTGTTTTTCTTTCCGGCTTACTTCACTCTGTAAAATTGGCTCCAGTTTCATCCACCTCATTAGAACTGATTCAAATGTATTCTTTTTGATGGCTGAGTAATACTCCATTGTGTATATGTACCACAGCTTTCTTATCCATTCATCTGCTCATGGACATCTAGGTTGCTTCCATGTCCTGGCTATTATCAACAGTGCTGCGATGAACATTGGGGTACACGTGTCACTTTCAATTCTGGTTTCCTTGGTGTGTATGCCCAGCAGTGGGATTGCTGGGTCATAAGGCAGTTCTATTTCTAGTTTTTAAAGGAATCTCCACACTGTTCTCCATAGTGGCTGTACTAGTTTGCATTCCCACCCACAGTGTAAGAGGGTTCCCTTTTCTCCACACCCTCTCCAGCACTTATTGCTTATAGACTTTTGGATCACAGCCATTCTGATTGGTGTGAAATGGTACCTCATTGTGGTCTTGATTTGCATTTCTCTGATAATGAGTGATGTTGAGCATCTTTTCCTGTGTTTGTTAGCCATCTGTAAGTCTTCTTTGGAGAAATGTCTATTTAGTTCTTTGGCCCATTTTTTGATTGGGTCATTTATTTTTCTGGAATTGAGCTGCAGGAGTTGCTTGTATATTTTTGAGATTAGTTGTTTGTCAGTTGCTTCATTTGCTATTATTTTCTCCCATTCAGAAGGCTGTCTTTTCACCTTGCTTATAGTTTCTTTTGTTATGCAGAAGCTTTTAACTTTATTTAGGTCCCATTTGTTTATATTTGCTTTTATTTCCAGTATTCTAGGAGGTGGGTCATAGAGGATCTTGCTGTGATTTATGTCAGAGAGTGGTTTGCCTATGTTCTCCTCTAGGAGTTTTAGAGTTTCTAGTCTTACATTTAGACCTTTAATCCATTTTGAGTTTATTTTTGTGAATGGTGTTAGAAAGTGTTCTAGTTTCATTCTTTTACAAGTGATTGACCAGTTTTCCCAGCACCACTTGTTAAAGAGATTATCTTTACTCCATTGTATATTCTTGCCTCCTTTGTTGAAGATAAGGTGTCCATAGGTGTGTGGATTTATCTCTGTGCTTTCTATTTTGTTCCATTGATCTATATTTCTTTCTTTGTGCCAGTACCATGCTGTCTTGATGACTGTGGCTTTGTAGTAGAGCCTGAAGTCAGGCAGGTTGATTCCTCCAGTTCAGTCTTCTTTCTCAAGATTGCTTTGGCTATTCGAGGTTTTTTGTATTTCCATACAAATCGTGAAATTATTTGTTCTAGCTCTGTGAAAATACCGCTGGTAGCTTGATAAGGATTGCATTGAGTCTGTAGATTGTATATTTTAAAGCATGATTCATTAATACTGACGTCATTATAACGTTGCAATATTTTGAGAAAGCTGATATTTAATAAAAATATTAACCAAGTTGGGTTTTTCAGGTAATGCTAGAGGTAAAGAACCAGCTTGACAATGCAGGAGATATAAGGAACCCGGGTTTGATCCCTGAGTGGCGAAGAACCCCTGGAGGAGGGCATGGCAACTGACTCCAATATTCTTGCCTGGAGAAACCCTTGGACAGAGGAGCCTGATGGGCTACAACCCATAAGGTTTCAAACAGTCAGACATGCCTGAAGTGACTTAGCAGCAGCAGCAGCATTAAATTATGAAGACAAGTAGTATGCTTGTTCCTTTATCCTACATAATAAAACAATTGATATAGAGATTGACTAGCAAGATGTCAGAATAGAAAGATATGAGTTCATTTATTTAAAGAAAAAAAAAATTACAACAAACTGCTGAACAACCATTGACCCCCTCTCAAAAAATAAAAAAAAAAAAAATGCTGGAACCTGTCAAAACAGATACCTGACATCCAAAGACAAAAAGAAGCCAAAGTGAGATAGTAGGAGGGGCACAACTGTGATAAAACCTAACTCCATAACCATCAGGTGAGGGATCCACAAGCTGGAAAATAATTATACCACAGAAGTTCTACAGGAGTGAAAGTTCAGAGCCCCCCATTAGGATCCCCAGTCTAGCAGTTTGGCAATGGAGGAGGAAACCACATAGAATCTGGCTTTGAAGCCAATGTTTATTTTTTAATGATTATATATATATATAGTTGATGTATAGTTGATTTACAATGCTTCAGAAGCACAACAAGGTGACTCAGTTATACATATACACATATGTTATTATTTTTAAATATATATTTATTTATTGTTATTGGAGGTTAATTACTTTGCAATATTGTATTGGTTTTGCCATACATCAACATGAATCCACCACAGATATACACATGTTCCCCATTCTGAACCCCCTCCCACCTCCCTCCCCATACCATCCCTCTGGGTCATCCCAGTTATTTTCCATTATAGGTTATTATGATATGTTAACTACAGTTCCCTATGCTGTACAGTAAACTTTTGTTGCTTGTTGCATATCTCTTATTAGAAATCCAGCATTCTATTCATGCTAATTCAAACAGGTGGAATCAAAATGTCATAAGCTTTTTAGTTAGGCAGAAATACATACGTTTTCTGAAATATATGTATTATACATATTATTTCAGAGAAGGCAATGGCATGCCACTCCACTACTCTTGCCTGGAGAATCCCATGGGCGGAGGAGCCTCGTGGTCTGCAGTCCATGGGGTCGCTAAGAGTTGGACACGACTGAGTGACTCACTTTCACTTTTCGCTTTCATGCGCTGGAGAAGGAAATGGCAACCCACTCCAGTGTTCTTGCCTGGAGAATCCCAGGACAGGGGAGCCTGGTGGGCTGCCACCTATGAGGTCGCTAAGAGTCGGATACAACTAAAGCAACTTAGCAGCAGCAGTAGCTGCAGCATACATATTATTTATATTTATGTATATAAAAGCTTTTCTACTACAGCTGATAATGCTTTGAGAAAGAAGACACACACACAAAAAAGAAGAGATGAAGAAACGGAAAAATATAAACTAAATGAAATGGGAGCATTGAATATGAAATTAAAAAAGGGAAACAGACTAGATGGAAGTGAAAAATAATATAGTCCAGTTGTTTTTGAAACATGGCTGCTCATTAGAAACATATCTGGAGCTCCAGAGGAAAAAAAAAGCAATACCTGGGCATTTTTATGTTTTCAAAAAATGCCAAGACAATTGTGATATGCATCTAGATTTTAAAAAGTAATTGCAGACTTTTCTCTGGTTTTCTTTTTTAATTTAAATTTATTTATTTTAATTGGAGGCTAATTACTTTACAATATTGTATTATTAAATGATTTTTTTCATGATAGAGAGTTCTATTGTTTTTCTATTGACCAGTCATGATACAATGTTATTAAGTAATAGCTACATAATCACAATAGTAAAGGATGTTTACTAGTTTTCACAATAAAAAAAGAGTATTTCACAATCAACAGCCAGACAAAAGTAAAAGATCATTACAATTGTAAGCCATAATGGGAACATGATTAATCTAACAATATAAAATAATTATATACAACTTGGAGGGTCTAACAGAGTGATGAAGCAAGTGAAATTGCATTTGTGCACATGTTTCATCCCCCCAGCCAGTCTATCTTTTGGTTGGTGCATTTAATCCATTCACATTTAAGGCAGTTATCAATATGTATGGTCCTATTACCATTTTTCTTAATTCTTTGGGGTTTATTTTCTGTAGGTCATTTCCTTCTCTTGTATGTCTTGCCTAGAGAAGTTTCTTCAGCAATTGCTGCTAAACTTATTTGGTGGTGCTGAACTCTCTTACCTTTTGCTTGTCTGGAAAGCTTTTGATTTCATCATTAAACTTGAAGGAGCATCTTGCTGGGTAGAGTATTCTTGATTGTAGGTTCTTCTCTTTCATCACTTTAAATGTATCATGCCATTTCCTTCTGGTTTGTAAAGTTTCTGTTGAGAAATCAGCTGATAACCTGATGGAAGTTCCTCATATGTTATTCGTCATTTTCCCCTTGTTGCTTTTAATATTTTATCTCTGTCTTTAATTTTTGTCAGTGTGATTACTATGTGTCTTGGTGTGTTCCTCCTTGGGTTTGTCCTGCCTGGGACTCTCTGTGCTTCCTGGACTTGGCTGACAATTTCCTTTCCTATGTTCAGGAAGTTTTCAACTAGGCCACCAGTAGAAACAAGAAAATTGCAAATGGAAAAGCTCATTAGTAAAGTCAAGCATAAAGTAAATGTAGGAAATCACGTGCATACAAATATAATATCAAAACCAGCAATTGTGAGAAGATGAGAACACAAATGCAAGATATTGGAAATGCATTTGAAACTAAAAGAACAGCAACTAAAACAGTCTTATTTGACTGCTATATCAAAACCTCATAGTAACTGGAAAATATAAATTTATAATATACACACATCAAAAAATGAATATAAATGCACGCAAGTTAACCATGACAAGAGAAGAGAACAGAAAAGAAAAGGGAGAGAAAATACTGACAAAAAGAAATGCTTGCAGGTGACAGGGGGCTTGGTGAGTCAGATTCTCTGGCATCACACCCCTCCCACCCCCATTATCCATCTTGCTTGGTTCTGCAGCATTGCAACATCTACTAGGAAAGCTCCAGTTTTGTTCTCCGCACAAGAGCTTTAAAGGTTCCCTCCCCAAGCCCTTCAGATTTGCCCATAGAACTAAAGATCTTTACTTTTTGGAAATGAAGAAACTGGCCTCATAAAATACCTGTCATGAGTGCCCTCCTGCCAGCCAAGCTGGGATTGTTCTTCCTGACTCTGTGCCTTTTCAGTCTCCGTTCCTTGGCCTCCACCCTAGTGGAATCCATTGCTGCCACTTTCACGGATATTTCCTCTGTTGGTTTCACCAACTGCAGTGCTCTGCACACACAGGGACCTTCCTCTTGCTTGAGAACTCCTTCAAAGCAGGAACCATCATTGACATCTTTATTCCCTGGCATGTGAGCAAGAACAGACTTGGAGATGTGCATGAGAGAATCAATTCCTAGGCAGGTTGGTTAGAAGTTTGGGGCCCCCGAGGAGGAAAAAGGGTCTGGGACTCTCAAAGTGGAGATAGAGGTCTGGAATTCTCAAGGAGAAAAAGAGGACAAACTTTTTTTTTTTTTTCCTCTCTACATTCCTTAGTCTTAGGCACATAAATTTTTTTTTAAGTTCAGAACTGATGATTACACAACAAACAACTCAGTTTAAACTCTGTATTAAGGATTACATAACAACAAGGTTTCCTGCTTGAGGACATTTTCTCCTTCCTGAAAGTTCAGTTCAGTTCATTTCAGTCGCTCATTCATGTCCGACTCTTTGCGACCCCAGTGGACTGCAGCATGCCAGGCCTCCCTGTCCATCACCAACACCCAGAGTTTATTCAAACTCATGTCCATTGAGTCAGTGATGCCATCCAACCATCTCATCTTCTGTCATTCCCTTCTCCTTCTGCCTTCAATCTTCCACAGCATCAGGATCTTTTCAAAAGAGTCAGCTCTTCATATCAGGTGGCCAAAGTATTGGAGTTTCAGCTTCAACATCAGTCCTTCCAATGAACACCCAGGATTGATTTCCTTTAGGATGGACTGGTTGGATCTCCTTGTAGTCCAAGGGACTCTCAAGAGCCTTCTCCAACACCACAGTTCAAAAGCATCAATTCTTTGGCACTCAGCTGTCCTTATAGTCCAACTCTCACATCCATACATGACCACAGGAAAAACCATAGCCTTGACTAGATGGACCTTTGCTGGCAAAGCAATGCCTCTGCTTTTTATTTTTTTATTTTTTTTTTTTTAGTTTTTTATTTTTTAAATTTTAAAATCTTTAAATCTTGGAGAATGACATTCTAACATGTATACTATCATGTGAATTGAATCGCCAGTCTATGTCTGACGCAGGATGCAGCATGCTTGGGGCTGGTGCATGGGGATGACCCAGAAAGATGCCTCTGCTTTTTAATATGCTGTCTAGGTTTGTCATAACTTTTCTTCTAAGGAGTAAGCGTCTTTTAATTTCATGGCTGCAGTCACCGTCTGCAGTGATTTTGGAGCCCTCAAAATAAAGTCTGACACTGTTTCCATTGTCTCTCCATCTATTTGCCACGAAATGATGGGACTAGATGCCATGATCTTTGTATTTTGAATTTTGAGTTTTAAGGCAGCTTTTTCACTCTCCTCTTCTGCTTTCCTCAAGAGGTTCTTTAGTTCTTCTTTGCTTTCTGCCATAAGGGTGGTGTCATCTGCATATCTGAAGTTATTGATATTTCTCATGGAAATCTTGATTCCAGCTTATGCTTCATCCAACCCAGCATTTCTCATGATATACTCTGCATATAAGTTAAATAAGCAGGGTGACAATATACAACCTTGACGTACTCCTTTTCCTATTGGGAACCAGTCTGTTGTTTCATGCCCAGTTCTAACTGTTGTTTCTTGACCTGCATACAGATTTCTTAGGAGGCAGGTAAAGTGGTTTGATATTCCCATCTCTGGAAGAATATTCCACAATTTGTTGTGATCTATGCAATCAAAGGCTTTGGCATAATCAATAAATAAGAAGTAGATGTTTCTCTGGATTCTCTTGCTTTATTGATGATCCAACAGATGTTGGCAATTTGATCTCTGGTTCCTCTGCCTTTTCTAAATCTAGCTTGAACATCTAGAAATTCAAGGTTCCTGTACTGTTGAAGCCTGGCTTGGAGAATTTTGAGCATTACTTTACTAGTGTGTGAGATGAGTGCAATTGTACGGTAGTTTGAGCATTCTTTGGCATCGCTTTTTTTAGGGATTGGAAAGAAAACTGACCTTTTCCAATCCTGTGGCCACTGCTGAGTTTTCCAAATTTGCTGGCATATTGAGTGCAGCACTTTCTTTTCGGATTTGAAATAGCTCAAGTAGAATTCTATCACCTCCACTTTGAAAACCTTTCTGAAAACCTGCTGGCTATTCCTGTTACCTTAAAATGCAAATTATGGGAGAGGGTCTAGTAAGATCTTTACAACCTTGAGACATTCTTTTGATGTATTGTAATAACATTAAAGTATATAACTCCCTTGCTAACACTAGTGAGGGGGGCATTCTCTGTTCCTCTTCTGATGTCTATGTCAGAAGCTTTCTCTGCCCCTTTTCTTACTTTAATAAAACTCTGCTACAGAAAAACTCTTGAGTAATCAAGCCTGGTCCCTGGTCCTGAAGCTGAATCTTCTTCGCAGATCACAAATCTGATGTCATTTTCCATAAGCTATCACTCACAGCCTAGGGGGAAGGGAAGATAAATAACCAGCCAGTGGAGAACAGAGCAGATATAGAGGAAACATTCCAGGCATTAGGAGACACTTGGAAACTATTTATGCTGATTATCATGATTTTGAAGTATCTAACTGAATTGTTACAATTGCATATTCTTTGTCCTGTATAACATCTGCCACACTGTGGGTTGTTTGCTGAGGTGGGAAGACAAGTCTGAAGAAGATGAGGAGCCATGGCAAGTGAGCCACGGTAATGACTGATTTGGGGAAAATTAACACTAGACATTTGTCATGATGTCACTTAACTATTTTTATTTTTGTAGCAGAATCATTTGTCTCTATGTGCAGTGTTAATAAACATGTACTTCAGTGGCAGGAAAAGTTGAAAATTCCAAAATCCTTTTTACTTCCTTATTTGAAAGACTGACTGAGTAGTGTGTGTGTGTGTGTTTGTGTGCATGTGATGTATTTATCACATTATTTTGAAAAAGTAATTGTCTATTATGTAGATATGCATTAGGTAAGTGGAAAGTTTCCATTTGCTGATGAAGGTAGGATTCATGAAACTCAGGTGTTAACCTGTAGATTGGATGACAGGACCACTTGAAGCATTATGAAATGTCTTTTTGTTGCTCCTATTACTTTTGTATCAGGTTCACAGTCTCATTCTTTAATGTTTATTAAAATCTTATGCCTGAAAGTTTATTTTGTTTAATTATCAAGTAGACATGCGTGTTTATTTTTATGTACAATATTTGCTGTAAAGTTTTTTTGTTTGTTTGTTTACTTTTGCAAAAATCACTGCATTTAAGTAAAAACAATGAATGTCAGTGATACAAAAATTAGATGGACATAATTTATATTTATATAGAATTACATCCAAAGGCAGCAGACTACATACTCTTTTCAAATGCACAAGGAATATTCTCCATGATTGATCACATACTGGACCACAAAATGAGCCTCAGTAAATTTAAGAAAATTAAAAGCATGTCAAGCATCTTTTCCAATCATAACACTTTGAGATTAAAAATCAACTAAAAGAGAAAAAAAAATCTTAAAAAAGGAAGTTAAACAATATGTTACTAAACAACCAATGGATCTGAAGAAATCAAACAAAACATCAAAAAATAGTTAGAGAAAATGACAGCATGCCATTAGGAAATGAACTGAACATAATATAAATAAATAAATAAAAAGAAAAAAGAGAAAATCTAAGAGGACATTATATAGCTTTACAATCTTACCTCAAAAAATAAGAAAAATCACAAATAAATAACCTAACTTTACACCTGAAGCAATTAGAAAAAGTAGAACAGATAAAACCCAGAGTTGGTAGAATGAAAGAAACAGTAAGATCAGAGAGCAGAAATAAATAGAAACAAAGATCACAGTACAAAATATCAATCAAATGAAAAACTGCTTAAATATTTGGCCAGACTCATCATGAAAAAAAGGAATATGGCTCAAATCAATAAAATTAGAAATAAACAAGGGGAAGTTATATCAGACATCAAAGAAGTATAAAAGACTGTAATCAATTTTTATAAACAAATATATGCCAATGTAATGGAAAACCTGAAAGAAAAGTACTAAATACTATGTGCAGCCTCCGAAGACTGCACTAGGAAGAAAATGAAAACATTAACAGAATAATCACAAGCAGTGAAAATGAATCTGTGACGTAAAAACTCCCAAGAAGCAAAAGTCCAGGACCAGATGGTTTCACAGGCAAATTCTATCAAACATTTAGAGAAGAGTTAACACCAATCCTTCTGAACCGGTTTCAAAAATGTTAAAGAGGAAGACACATCCATCTCATTGTATGAGGCCACCATCACCTTGATACTAAAACAAGGAAAATATACCATAAAACAAGACAATTATAGCCCAATATCATTCATGAATATAGATGCAAATATACCAGCAACCCAAATCGACCAATACATGAAAAGGATCACACACTGAGATTTATCCTAGGGATGCAAGGATTCTTCAAAATCCCCAAACCAAACCGTGTGATATCAATAAATTGAAAAATAAAACCATATGATCATCTCAATAGGGGCAGGAGGAACTTTTGACAAAATTCAACACCCATTTATAATAAAAGTTCTCTGGAATATGGGCACAGAGTAAACATTTTTCAACAACAGAAGTTTTTAAAAGCAAACAATTTAAATGAGGATATTGGTGAAATTCAATTTCCTTTCTTTTTCTTTTCTTTTTTGAATAAATTTGACTTGTAATATCAGGTAAGTTCAATGTGTATGGCCTGTAACTTTATCATATTTAAATGTTGTAATTGATTTTCCATGTAGTGGTATATATTATATTATTAATTTATAGTACTGTATTTTCAAAAAATAAGATTGATACAAGTATATATAAACTTTTAATTCCTATAATAGCACTGTGAAGAAGTTAGCATGAGGAATGAGGGGTGGCCTAGCCAGAAAGGATGCAGCTGATATCTACATCCCATTCCATACACACCCAGGAGAGCGCACAGATACACTACAAAATAATCTCAGAGACTATTTCAATTTTTGCACATGTGCCCTAGGCACATGGAGAAAGAAATGGCAACCTGCTCCAGTGTTCTTGCCTGGAGAATTCCGTGGACAGAGGAGACTGGTGGGCTACAGTACATGGGGTCACAAAGAGTCGGACACGACAGAGTGACTAAGCCTAGGCACATAGTGGATGCAAATTAACCACAGAGGCTTCCTCAAGTAACCGTAGGCAGCTAGGAGCCCATTAAGGGTTCATAAATATTCTACACGTATATACATCTGATTATAACAGACTGAATTATGGGAAGACATAGACAATAGAGCCTGTTGTTATATAACCTGCAACTATTAATTGGCCTTCAGTGTATGCCCATTTTCATTCCCTGTCCTGATTGATGTTAGGCACTCATCTCACACGCTAGTAAAGGAATGCTCAAAATTCTCCAAGCCAGGCTTCAGCAATATGCGAACCATGAACTTTCAGATGTTCAAGCTGGTTTTAGAAAAGGCAGAGGAACCAGAGATCAAATTGCCAGCATACACTGGATCATGGAAATAGGAAGAGAGTTCGAAAAAAATATCTATTTTTGCTTTATTGACTATGTCAAAGCCTTTGACTGTATGGATCACAATAAACTGTGGAAAATTCTGAAGAGATGGGAATACCAGACCACCTGACCTGCCTCTTGACAATCCTATATGCAGGTCAAAAAGCAACAGTTAGAACTGGAGATGTAACAGACTGGTTCCAAATAGGAAAAGGAGTATGTCAAAGCTGTAAATTGTCACCCTGCTTATTTAACTTATATGCAGAGTACATCATGAGAAATGCTGGGCTAGAAAAAGCACAAGCTGGAAACAAGATTGCCAGGAGAAATATCAATAACCTCAAATATGCAGATGATACCAACCTTATGGCAGAAAGTGAAGAGGAACTAAAAAGCCTCTTGATGAAAATGAAAGAGGAGTGTGAAAAAGTTGGCTTAAAGCTCCACATTCAGAAAAAGAAGATCATGGCATCTGGTCCCATCATGTCATGGGAAATAGATGGGGAAACAGTGTCAGACTTTATTTTTCTTGGCTCAAAAATCACTGTAATGTTAACTGTATCCATGAAATTAAAAGATGATTACTCCTTGGAAGGAAGTTAAGACCAACCTAGATAGCATATTGAAAAGCAGAGACATCACTTTGCCAACAAATGTTCATCTAGTCAAGGCTATGGTTTTTCCAGTGGTCGTGTATGGATGTGAGAGTTGGACTGTGAAGAAAGCTGAGTGCCAAAGAATTGATGCTTTTGAACTGTGGTGTTGGAGAAGACTCTTGACAGTCCCTTGGACTGCAAGGAGATCCAACCAGTCCATACTAAAGGAGATCAGTCCTGGGTGTTCTTTGGAAGGACTGATGTTGAAGCTGAAACTCCAATACTTTGGCCACCTCAAGCGAAGTGTTGCCTCATTGAAAAAGACTCTGATGCTGGGAGGGATTGGGGGCATGAGGAGAAGGGGATGACAGAGGATGAGATGGCTGGATGGCATCACCGACTCAATGTACAGGAGTATGAATGAACTCCAGGAGTTGGTGATGGACAGGGAGGCCTGGTGTGCTGCATTCATGGGGTCGCAAAGAGTCAGACACGACTAAGCAACTGAACTCTACTGAAAACCCTATTTTGCACAGGGCAAAATCCAAAGATATGAGAAGTACAAAAAAGGGGAAGCCGCTGGTAGCTTGATAGGGATTGCATTGAACCTGTAGATTGCTTTGGGTAGTATACTCATTAGCAGTATTTTACACAGAGCTAGAACAAATAATATCACAATTTGTATGGAAATACTAAAAACCTTGAATAGCCAAAGCAATCTTAAGAAAGAAGACTGGAACTGGAGGAATCAACCTGCCTGACTTCAGGCTCTACTACAAAGCCACAGTCATTAAGACAGTATGGTACTGGCACAAAGACAGAAATATAGATCAATGCAACAAAATAGAAAGCCCAGAGATAAATCCACACACATATGGACACCTTATCTTCGACAAAGGAGGCAAGAATATACAATGGAGTAAAGACAATCTCTTTAACAAGTGGTGCTGGGAAAACTGATCAACCACTTGTAAAAGAATGAAACTAGAACACTTTCTAACACCATTCACAAAAATAAACTCAAAAAGGATTAAAGATCTAAATGTAAGATGTGAAACTATAAAACTCCTAGAGGAGAACATAGGGAAACCACTCTCTGACATAAATCACAGCAGGATCCTCTATGATCCACCTCCCAGAATTCTGGAAATAAAAGCAAAAATAAACAAATGGGACCTAATTAAAATTAAAAGCTTCTGAACAACAAAGAAATCTATAAGCAAGGTGAAAAGACAGCCTTCAGAATGGGAGAAAATAATAGCAAATGAAGCAACTGACAAACAACTAATTTCAAAAATATACAAGCAACTTATGAAGCTCAATTCCAGAAAAATAAATGACCCAATCAAAAAAGGGGCCAACGAACTAAATAGACATTTCTCCAAAGAAGACATACGGATGGCTAACAAACACATGAAAAGATGCTCAACATCACTCATTATCAAAGAAATGCAAATCAAGACCACAATGAGGTACCATTTCACACAAATCAGAATGACTGTGATCCAAAAGTCCACAAGCAATAAATGCTGGAGAGGATGTGGAGAAAGGGAACCCTCCTACACTGTTGGTGGGAATGCAAACTAGTACAGCCACTATGGAGAACAGTGTGGAGATTCCTTAAAAAACTGGAAATAGAACTGCCTTTTGACCCAGCAATCCCACTTCTGGGCATACACACCAAGGAAACTAGAATTGAAAGAGACATGTGTACCCCAATATTCATTGCAACACTGTTTATAATGGCCAGGACATGGAAGCAACCTAGATGTCCATGAGCAGATGAATGGATAAGAAAGCTGTAGTACATATACACAATGGAGTATTACTCAGTCATCAAAAAGAATCCATTTGAATCAGTTCTAATGAGGTGGATGAAACTGGAGCTGATTATGCAGAGTGAAGTAAGCCAGAAAATAAAACACCAATACAGTATACTAACACATATATATGGAATTTACAAAGATGGTAATGATAACCGTGTGTGCGAGACAGCAAAAGAGACACAGATGTAAAGAACAGACTTTTTGACTCTGTGGGAGAGGAAGAGGGTGGGATGATTTGAGAGAATGACATTGAAACATATATACTATTATGTAAGAAACAAATTGCTAGTCTAGGTTCGATACAGGATACAGGATGCTTCGGGCTGGTGCACTCTGATGACCCAGAGAGATGATATGGGGAGGGCGGTGGGAGGGGGTTTCAGAATTGCGAACTCACGTACACCTGTGGTGAATTCATATCAATACATGGCAAAACCAATACAGTATTGTAAAGTAAAAAAATAAAATTTAAATTAAAAAAAAGGGGAAGCCAAGAGAGATCATTACAATTCCCTTGGGGTTGGCCTACTCCCATATCTTGGGAGAGTTTGTTGAATAAACTTCTGTCTGCTTGAGCTGTAACTAAACTGTAACTTGTCTGTTGTTTTAAACACTTTAGTTCATCATACACCATATTTATTGCAATGAGACAAGAACTGAGAGAGAGAAATAAACTGACCTGATAGTATAACTATTTAAAATCTTACTTGATACATTTGAAAAATAGCATCTTTGAAATCATGTTTGAGAACCTTGTAGATGCAGAGGACAGAGAAAAAGCTAAAATTTATTCATAATAGCATCATTCATGGATAACCACAATTATCTTTGAAGATGGTCTTCCTTTTTGTTTTTAATCATATATGGTTTGTGTGTAGCGTATAGTTATGTTTACAGTTTGTATTTACTTTTCCCTTAAAAACATTGGTGTTTTCTCTGATGTTAACTATATTTCTAAAACCTCAATATATATGTTAACAGTATTAACTCTGTAAATATCTCATAATATTAAACTTAGTGAAATCTTAAGAATTAGATTTTTGTAATTTTACTTTACAATACTGTATTGGTTTTGCCATACATCAACATGAATCTGTCACGGGTGTACATGAGTTCCCAATCCTGAACCCTGCTCCCACCTCCCTCCCCATACCGTCTCTCTGGGTCATCTTTATGTAGTATTTTTTAAAGTTTTTACTTAATGATTCTATAATAGATACAAGTCTTTCTTAGTCTTTGACAATCTGTAGAAATGATATTCTTATTTGATCAATAAAATCACCCTTTAAAACTTCTGTTATATTTTATTTTGATTGAGATCCAGAAAGTTTTCACAACTTTATACTTTTCAGTTCAGTTCAGTTCAGTCACTCAGTCGTGTCCGTGTCTTTGCGACCCCATGAATAGCAGCATGCCAGGCCTCCCTGTCCATCACCAACTCCAGGAGTTCACTCAGACTCACGTCCATTGAGTCAGTGATGCCATCCAGCCATCTCATCCTCTGCCATCCCCTTCTCCTCCTGCCGCCGATCCCTCCCAGCATCAGAGTCTTTTCCAATGAGTCAACTCTTCGCATGAGGTGGCCAAAGCACTAGGGTTTCAGTTTCAGCATCATTCCCTTCAAAGAAATCCCAGGGCTGATCCCCTTTAAAATGGACTGGTTGGATCTCCTTACAGTCCAAGGGACTGTCAAGAGTCTTCTCCAACACCACAGTTCAAAAGCATCAATTCTTTGGTGCTCAGCTTTCTTCACAGTCCAACTCTCACATCCATACATGACCACTGGAAAAACCATAGCGTTGACTAGACGGACCTTTGTTGGCAAAGTAATGTCTCTGCTTTTCAATATGCTATCTAAGTTGGTCATAACTTACCTGCAGGTATATTTCTACATATGTTTGCCAACTTCGAAGACTCTCACATCTGTATTCTTTCTTAATTTACTTGATTCAAAATATTTAAAGACATGTCATTATTTTGCTAAATTATATTTCTCTAGCTGAATGGCCATAAATATTGTGTTTTAGAATCAGTCAGACATAGATTGGCGACCAAGCTCTACCACTCAATCACTTTCGGAAATTTAGTTGTTCTCAAAGAAAATTTTGCAATAATACTTACTTCCTGTTTATGCTATGATATGTAACGGTATAACTTAGTGTGGTAGCTGGCATATGTTAAGCACATTTTGGATAATAAAAGAATGCATAATATCAAAAAAAATTATAGAACTTGCTTTGATGTCACTGTTACTTTAAAATTGATTTGAACTTCTGTTTACATTTATTGAAGATTTATTTAAAAATTTCATGTCTAATTTTAAGACATTTTAAAAATGGGAAATCTCTTTATATTGATTTTTCTTTCATTTTTGTGGTGTAATAAACCTTTTCAACATCACATCTGGTACAACCATGTTATTTCCATTTGTCTTTATTCTTTTAATATGACATGATAATTTCTGAAATTCAAAGTTTTCTGATTTGGTTTAACAAAATTTATTTCTAACATGATTATTCTTTGCTATACACTTGAAAATGTTTTTGTGACATGAATAATGGCTATTAATATTGTTACCAAACTTAACTTGTGTCCTCTCATCAGCATGCAGTAAAGCCAATCTACAGATACCAGGTTATGGTGGAGGAAAGTGCATCATTATTGCACATGCCATACAAAAAATATGCTCAAAATCTTCAACTCTGATGGGTTTCTGGGAAGGAGTTATAAAGGCAACATGAGGGAGAGTGTCACTGGGTCCCTGATCAACTGATGCACAATTCTCTGATTGTTGATTGTAACAGAGTGATATCACAAGGGTTAACTACATCAATCCTCAGGCTTTGGCTGGTTTGGGGGCTATGTGCTAATCCTCATTATGTAGTTAATTTCCCTCATCTGGTGGGAATTTTAGTATCTATAAAACAACTCAAGGATGTTCATCAGACATTGTTACCTGTGTCCTTCAGGGAATAATTAAAGATTTTGTGACTCTACAAGACTGACTTGCTATTTAAATTGTTATTTATTCTCCTGGCCCAACTGCTATTTTTTTCTTATTGCATGTTCACATTATTTCAATAATTAACTCTTTAGGAGGCTTTTGTTACTCAGAGGAGGCCTGGAAGACCAAGTGTTTCTTCAAATAAGAGGCAGACAGGGGACATGGTGGAAGAATTGTCCCAAGAAAGCTCCATAAGGTCCTGCTTGATTACAATATCAACCCAAGACATCTGATTAAATGTTTTTATGTGCTAAGAAATGTAGTAAGATGTACAGGCTTAGAATGCTACATATTTATCAGAATTTCTAAAAGAAGTCTCCCAAAATATTCAATTATATAATACAGTTGTGCATGAAAATGATCAAAACATTAATCAAAATAGACACAAATACCTAATGAATGAAAAAGTTCAAGAACATTGGAATACAAAAGCCCATAGAGATTAAGCAAAAGGTCAAAGGATATGATGCAAAATTTATAAATACTAAAGAAAATTTCACATTAAAATAAAGCTATATATAAATTTCATACTTCTATATTAATCTGATCTGCCTTGGTGGCTCAAATAATTAAAGAATCCGCCTGCAAGGTGGGAGACCTGGATTCAAGCCCTGGTTTGGATAGATCCCCTGGAAGAGGGTATGGCAATCCCTTGCAGTATTCTTTCCTGGAGAATACCCATGGGCAGAGGAGCCTGACAGGCTACAGTCCATGGGGTTGCAAAGAGTCAGACAAGACTGAAAGACTACTACCCAAGATGATGTGATTGCCTTTAGTCTCTAGAATTTAAAAATAATTTCTATAGCAATAAAATGACTCATAAAACTTTGAATGAATGTTTTATGTTAGTCTTGTAGTTCCTTTCTTTAAGAACATATATTCAAAAGAGTTAATTTTTGATTTCTTTCTTTTTGATTAATTTTTACAAACAGCAGTTCTTAAATAAAAAGATATCTATGGTACATTGTAAATTTTTAAACTTTGTGTGTTCTGGACATATGGAAATATTCTTCTTTCAAGTTACTGATAATAGAGACAACCACTATTGAGAGACATTTCAGAAAATACTACAACAGACCTTAAGAGATTACTGGATTATTGACCTTCATCACTTCTGAATCAGTGTCCTCTCTCAGTTCAGTTCCGTTCAGTCACTCAGTCATGTCCGATTCTTTGTGACCCCATGAATTGCAGCACGCCAGGCCTCCCTGTCCATCACCAACTCCCAGAGTTCACTCAGACTCATGTCCATTGAGTCAGTGATGCCACCCAGCCATCTCATCCTCTGTCGTCCCCTTCTCCTCATGCCCCCAATTCCTCCCAGCATCAGAGTCTTTTCCAATGAGTCGACTCTTTGCATGAGGTGACCAAAGTACTGGAGTTCCAGCTTCAGCATCATTTCCTCCAAAAAAATCTAGACCTTCAAATAGTTGCATTTTAGTTTAGCCTTGAAGCATCACGTAGAAAATATTTCTTATATAGACCTAAGTGGGAGGACTCAAAAGTAATCCTTTTCTTATTTTTGATAAATATACAGCAAATATTTAAGAAGAAAATGCAGCAACTTCTTTTATAATGCCCTGAATAAACTGATTTTATAATTATTAGGTGATACTTTATGTGACTATTATTCCACAGATATTTCCTGCATATGGTGATAAGAGTGTACATTACTGGAAAGACTTAGCTTCATCTCTATTAATCACAAAGTTTTATTTGGATTACTGTTGAATGGTTAATAATGTAAGAACTTTTCCCTCTGTATATATAAGGTAATTAAATAGTTAGCCAGTTGAAATAATCACTGTAGCATTAAAGCACTCACAGAATTGTCTGAAAAAAAAACTGCTTTGCAGGTAACAAAATGCTTATAGCCAGATATTTTTGTATGCTTACTATGTAAGTACTTTTCTAAGTACCTTACCTGTATTGAATCATTTAATCTTTACGCCAAATCCATGAGAGAGGGAAGTATGCTATCTCCAGTTTGTAGGTAAGAAGTTAACTAGGGGATAAATAGCTGCCCTGAATGCACAAAGCTAGTATGAAAGAGCTTAGATTTGAATTTAGGCAGAATGACTTCAACTTTTATGTTTCTGACCTCTTATGATTCTGATTCTTAAAAAAAAAAAAAAATAGAAGAAACACTTTTATATACTTCATTTAAAGCAGATCCTCATGTTAAGGTGACAGATAATATCTACAAATTGTGGATCAACACCACTTGTGTTAGACTGCAAGACAAAATTTAACTTTGAACATTGTGACCCCATGGACTGTAGCCCACAAGACTCCTCTGTCCATGGAAGTCTCCAGGTAAGAACACTGGCGTGGTTTGCCATTTCCTTTTCCAGGAGATCTTCCCAACCCATGGATCGAACCCAGGTCTCCTGCATTGCAGGTGGACTCTTTACCAACTGAACCACCTGGGTAGCCACTAACTTTGAGCATAAGACTCCGATATGCAAACTAGAAGATTCTTCTAGGACTTGTAAGATGTCTTGCATTTCACAATAAGGAGAGGATTAAGGCAACTATTGAAAAATATAATAAATAAGGGAATGAGCAAGTATAATTAAATTGACCATTACATCACTGTGGGCAAGAATCCCTTAGAAGATATGAAATAGCCCTCATAGTCAACAAAAGAGTTAGAAATGCAATACTTGGGTGCAACCTCAAAAGTAGTAAAAGTGATCACAGGTCATTTCCAAGGCAAACCATTCAACATCACAGTAATCCAAGTCTATGTCCCAACCACTATGTCAGAAGAAACTGAAGTTGAACATGTTTATGAAAAGCTAAAAGACTTTCTAGAACTAACACCCCAAAAGATGTCCTCTTCATCATAGGGGATTGAAATGAAAAAGAAGGAAGTCAAGAGATACCTGGAGTAATAGCCAGATTTGGCCTTGGAGTACAAAATGAGACAAGATAAAGTTTAACAGTTTTGCCAACAATACACTCTGATCATAGCAAACATCCTTTTCCAACAACACAAGAGACAATTCTACATGAACACAACCACATGGTCAATAACAAAAACTGGACTAATTATATTCATTGAAGCCAATGATGAAAACCTCTAAAGAGTCAAAAAAGACAAGACCTGGAGCTGTGGCTCAGATCAGAGCTCCTTATTGCAAAATTCAAACTTAAATTGAAGAAAGTAGGGAAAACCAGCTAGGCTATTCAGATATGCTGCTGCTGCTGCTAAGTTGCTTCAGTCATATCTGACTCTGTGCGACCCCATAGATGGCAGCCCACCAGACTCCCCCTTCCCTGGGATTCTCCAGGCAAGAACACTGGAGTGGGTTGCCATTTCCTTCTCCAATGCATGAAAGTGAAAAGTGAAAGTGAAGTCACTCAGTTGTGTCAGACTCATAGCGAAACCGTGGACTGCAGCCCACCAGGCTCCTTCATCCATGGGATTCTCCAGGCAAGAGTACTGGAGTGGGGTGCCATTGCCTTCTCTGATTCAGATATGACCTAAATAAAATCCTTTATATGTATACATTGGAAGTGACAAATACATTCAAGGGATTAGGATTAGATCAGAGTGCTTCAAGAATTATGGATGTGATGGAATTCCAGTTGAGCTATTTAAAATCCTAAAAGATGATGTTGTGACAGTGCTGCACTCAATATACCAGCAAATTTGGAAAACTCAGCAATGGTCACAGGACTGGAAAAGGTCAACTTTCATTTCAATTCAAAAGAAGGGCAATGCCAAAGAAAATTAAAACTACCACTCAATTCTGTTCATTTCACATGCTAGCAAGGCAATGCTTAAAATCCTTCAAGCTAAGTTTGAACAGTACATGGACCAAGAAATTTCAGAGGTACAAGCTGGATTTAGAAAAGACAGAGGAACTAGGGATCAAATTACCAACATTCACCAGATCATAGAAAAAGCAAGGGAATTCCAGAGTGTGTTTGTGGGGGGGTGATTCAAGATGATACCACCCTAATGGTGGAATGCAAAGAGGAACTTAAGAGCCTTTTGATGAAGGTGAAATAAGAGGCTGAAAAACCTGGTTTAAAACTCAACGTTTAAAAACTAAGAGTACGGTATCTGGTTTCATCATTTCATAGCAAATAATGGGAAAAAATGGAAACAGTGACACATTTTATTTTTTTTGGACTCTGAAATCAGTGGACATGATTTAATTACAGCCATGAAATTAAAAGACACTTGCTCTTTGGAAGAAAAATTATGACAAATCTAGACAGTGTTTAAAAAGAAACAAACAAACAAACAAACAAAAAAAAGAGAGACAACACTTTTTGAAAAAGGTCCGTAAAATCAAAGCTATGGTTTTTTCAATAGTCATATACAGATGTAAGAGTCAGACCATAAAGAAGTCAGAGAACTGAAGAATTCATGCTTCAAATTGTTCTGCTATAGAAGACTTTATTTTTTTCTATTTATTTTAACTGGAAGACAATCACTTCACAAAACTATGGTGGCCCCTGACACATTGGCATCAATCAACCATGGGCATGCATGTGCTCCCCCATCCTGAACACTCCTCCTACTGTCCCCCTCCCCCATTCCTTCTGGGTTGTCTGTCCCAGAGCACCATTTTTGAGAGTCCTGCTTCATGTTTGGAGAGTTCCTTGGACAGCAAGGTGAGCAAACCTCCCAGTCAATCCTAAAGGAAATCAACCTTGAGTATTCACTGGAAGGAATGACTCTGAAGCCAAAGCTCCAATACCTTAGCCACCTGATGCAAAGAGCCAACTCATTGGAAAAGACCTTGATGCTGGGAATGATTGAGGGCAGGAGGAGAAGGGGGTACCAGAGAATCAGATGGTTGAATGACATCATCAATTCAATGAACATGAGTTTGAACAAACTACAGGAGACAGTGAAGGACAGGGAAGCCTGGCCTGCTGCAACCCATGGGGTCTCAAAGAGTCAGACATGACTTGGTGACTGAACAATTAAAAAAAAAAAAAGGTAAAAAGATGAATAAATCAAATCTCAAAAAATTTTTTCCTCATAAGTCCTTAATTGTCTATTTAGAAAAACATATTGAGAGAGTTACCATGCCAGGAAAATTTGTATAATTTTAAAAAATGCTTCAGTTCTAATCATTCCCATTTGTTTGATTGAATTGATCCAATATATATAAAAAATTTTATAATATTATATAGTTATATAAATTGTGAATTTATGATAAATTGACTCCTAATTTTACACACAATTGCCATCTCTTATTTTCAAATTCAATTTAAAGCCTGAAAAATAACATATTTCTTAAAATATTCCATTTGAATATATCTTAAAAAGTTTTTGATTGGCTCCTGATTCATTATAAAATAAATTCTATTCACATGGTATAGAAAGAAACTTCCAGCATGCTCTAAAACTGATATTAATATCAGTCACTTATGACCAATATGAGTAACATTAACTGGATTTACCCTTCTGCTCAAAACGAATAAAAACCACAGAAAAAAAAACACAAAACTATGATTTTCATGATACTTTTCACCAGACAATGAAGGGAAGCTGTCTCTGAGAGATGAGAAACAAATTTGGTGAAATCTAGGATTGTCCCATCTTATTACAGAAATTCTAGGATTTATTGCCATAAGGAAAAATATGTTCAGATGATTATATGGGGTCTAACACTATAGTTTTCAAGTATTGTTCACTTGAATAATTTTCTACTTCCTAGTTGTGTGGCGTCAGAAGTTGTTCTACATCCCTTAAGTTTTATTTTCTTCCATATAACTAATAAAAGTTACTCATAGTTTGTCAATAGTGATAAGGTATGATTGTATTATTTACCCTTTTCTACTTATTTAAAGCTTGAACTCATTTTCACTAATATAACATGCTTTCACTAATGAAATATATGTAGAGGTAATATACCTGAGATTACATTTGGGTGAATAAATTAGGAGATGGTGCATCATTTCCTCTGCTCCTTCATTTTCCTTGGTGAAATCATGTGGCAAAGTGGTACTTTCATCATTCCAGGTACCCGAATACCACAATGGCTACAGCTCCTGTTGACTGTATTGGACATGGACCCAATAATAAATTTTTGTTAAAGTACACACAGGATGTAGATTTTGTGGTTATCTTGATGTATACACTATTGACAAATGGAACTTAAAACAAAACTGTCTAACCTAAAGATCTTTCTCATAGTTTCTGTCAATAAGAATTTATTTTATTCAAGTTTTTGTGCTGAAAACATGTGATAAAAATTGAGAGTCATTAGTATACAATTATGAAGTTTTATCAAATATAAAAAATACATTGAAAATAATTTACCTTAAAGGAAATGTTATGAAATATTTTTGTTAAGTGACTTAAAAAATAAGTGATACAGGAGACCAATAGAGGAGGATCTCTGGGTTGGATACATCAGAGAAATTTTCAGGAAGTAGAGGATAAGAAATGTGTCTTGGGGAAAATGTCAAGTTTTCACGGAAACTTCTTTGTGTGTTTTATGTAATCAAAAGATTGTTGCAAGCAGGGTCTTGAAATGCACTTAAGTGACTAGACTTGTCTTTCTGAATTTGCCATGATCATGACAGAAGCCCACCTGTTCTGGGGAAGGATGAAAAACATGGAAAAGACACATTGAGCTAACCTACAGTAGGAAGTAGAGGCATCCCCAGCTATACTGAACACCCATGAGTAAAAAGTAAGCAATAAAATTTACCACTGAGATTTTGAGATCATTTGTTGCATGGCATTATTACTGTAATAACTACCTAATATAATTTCTGAGATTTCTTAATCTGTAGAAGAATCTCAGTAAACTGAGTGATGAAGTGTTTAAGGGCCTTAGGAAAGCACACTGAATTTACCTTTGACACTAAAGAAGTCTGAACAGCTGGTGGTTCTGAAGTCTAAGACACAACACATTTTTTTTTTTTTCTGTCAAATGTTCTGACTAGCTTCACATGAAATTTGACTTGTTGAGAATATCACGTACTCTAAACAGATTTGCATTTTTATACTTTAAGGCCATATACTTTTTATAAAGAATAAGATCCTAAGGGAAATATGGGACATGACAAAATTATTAAGTATTATGGTAAGACTAATGTCCAGAAAAGTATTTTATGAATATTGTCTGTAATTAAGATGAAAATAATGCAAAATTAATACGAGTCAAGGGGGAAATACATTTTGTGTATCATTTGTTCTCTCTTTCTGAATTGGTTCAGAACGATTTTAGTTAAAATGGAAAACTTTTCAGTTAAATGTTGTGCACTATGGAAGAAGTATGGAAAAGTTAAATGTGTTCACGTTTATCTGATGGTGACACATACTCTTTAATTCAGTAAAGTATGTGCAATACATATTACAAATTTTAAACAATAAATGTGCAAATAAACCGCAAGGATGGTTAAGTGCCTGGGAGACATACAACATATACTTTATATTTGCAATTTCTCCATTAATAAGATTTCTCAGGAAAAGAAACACTTTCATTTAGGTTATAGACTTCTTGAAAGTTATAATAAATGGAATTTATGTCACTAATACACTAATATTTTCAATGGTCAAAAATTATTTTTCCGTGTAAATGGAAAATCAAGAAATCATTAGTTGAAGAACTATCTTCCCTCAGTCTTATTTCTAGTCAACTGCTAGAAATAGAGATTTCTTAGCTCTGCAGATCACTGTAATACTGAAGACAACGTGTCAGACATTATTCTCAGTATCTTTAATCCCTCAAAAGAACCAAAATAATATATAGAACTGTATAATAACAGAGTTCCTCTCTCATACGAAACATTTTCTACTTTACATCTCTTCTTGTATAGAAAAAAAAAATCTTTTATTTCCTAATTTTTCAGTCTTTTCCTTTCTCTGAGTCCCTCCAAAGCAACCTGATCAACCTCAGTCTTTCCCAGAATGTTAATAATACCATTATCTATGTTTTTAGATTTTTTTTAAAAAATCACATTAACAGCAAAATAAAACCAGAACTTTTGCATTGCTATTTGCTCTGGCTATTTTTTCTCTTAACTCCCTGACCAGTCAGTTTCCCCCAATTATGGTCTATCTAGGAATAAACTTAACCTGGGAGATAGAGAGTGATGATTGGAGAGGAAAAAGTAATGAACAAAAGATACTAAATGAAGCTAGAAGGGGCCAAATTCCTGACCATGTAAAACCTTATAGATCTTCTTAATTGTCTTCTTATTGTCCTTAGAGTAATCAAAAATACTGGATAATCTTAAAAAGAGAGAGTGATGTAATCAACTTTTTTTTTTTGATACCACAGGACTTCAAATTCAAAATGACATATTGAATACTCATTGAAATCCCCTCCTTTCATGTCAAACACCAGGCAGAGTCAGCTACATAAGGAATAAAGTTTTGTTAGGGGCATAATATACAATTTTTCCATAAAAGATTACCACAAAAATATAATAAAATTTTGCTTCCAGAAAGATGGAGTAAATATACTTTTCACTATGCTTGCTAAGCACACTGAAAACCCTGGGCATGACTATATAAAACAAACACATTATGAAATGTTAGGAGAAGACAGACTGGCTAGATACTTAGAGACCTGGGAAAGATTGTATTGATTATCTAGCTTTTCTTTTCATCTTATGTACCTAAGACTTGGTCTGAAGGAACCAGCCACTCTGGTATCCCAATGGTCTCAGATTAAAAACAAAAATAAAAACAAAACAAAACAAAAAACTCTTGTCTCTGCTCACAGAAGGATAAGAAAAAAGGCAGCCTAGTAAGACAAAAAAAAATTTTAACAATAACTTCTCAGCATCAGCCAAATGTATAGAAATAAATATGGCCTCAACCTCAGCCATTCCAGTGAAAGTCCACTGGGTAACCTGGATGTCTACACTCACAGGGAGAAAAAAAGGTACCCTTCAGCGCCCAACAAAGTGACGTTAGACGGAGCTGGAATTTCAAAACTTTCAGTTTATAAGTAACAGATCCCATTATGTTAATGGAGATATTTATGGGAAATCAGAACCCCCAACCCCACTTGATGGTAATGAGAAATAATCCTTCAGATGTCAACAGACTCCAGAGGCCAGATAAAACAGAAGGATTCAGTAGAATCAGAGTATCATAACATAATACTAATTCTCAATATTAGGAATGAAACAAGACATAATTACAGACCCTCCAGAAGTCAAAAGTGTAATAAGTGAATATTACAATAATTTATACATTTATATTTGACAACTTATACAATAAACTGTGGAAATTCTGAAAGAGATGGGAATACCAGACCACCTGACCTGCCTCTTTAGAAACCTATATGCAGGACAGGAAGCAACAGTCAGAACTGGACGTGGAACAACAGACTGGTTCCCAATAGGAAAGACTGTACATCAAGACTGTACATTGTCATCCTGCTTATTTAACTTCTATGCAGAGGATATCATGAGAAACTCTGGGCTGGAAGAAGCATAAGCTGGAATCAAGATTGTCAGGAGAAATATCAATAAACTCAGATATGCAGATAACACCACCCTTATGGCAGAAAGTGAAGAGGAACTAAAATGTCTCTTTATGAAAGGGAAAGAGGAGAGTGAAAAAGTTAGTTTAAAGCTCAACGTTCAGAGAACTAAGATCATGGCATCTGGTCCCATCACTTCATGGCAAATAGATGGGGAAACATTGGAAACCGTGTCAGACTATTTTTGGGGTGCCAAAATCACTGAAGAAGGCTGAGCGCGGAAGAATTGATGCTTTTGAACTGTGGTGTTGTAGAAGACTCTTGAGAGTCCCTTGGACTGCAAGGAGATCCAACCAGTTCATTCTGAAAGAGATCAGCCCTGGGATGTCTTTGGAAGGACTGATGCTAATGCTGAAAATCCAGTACTTCGGCCACCTCAAGCGAAGAGTTGACTCATTGGAAAAGACTCTGATGCTGGTAGGGACTGGGGGCAGGAGGAGAAGGGGACGACAGAGGATGAGATGGCTGGATGGCATCACTGACTTGATAGACATGAGTCTGAGTGAACTCCGGGAGTTGGTGATGGACAGGGAGGCCTGGCGTGCTGCAATTCATGGGGTCGCAAAGAGTTGGACACGACCAAGTGCCTGAACTGAACTGAACCGAACTGAAAATCACTGCAGATGGTGACTGTAGCCATGAAATTAAAAGATGCTTACTCCTTGGAAGGAAAGTTATGACCAACCTAGACAGCAATTTAGAAAACAGAGATATTGCTATTCCAACAAAGATACATCTAGTCAAGGCTTTGATTTTTCCAGTGGTCATGTATGGATGTGAGAGTTGGACTGTGAAGAAAGCTGAGCACTGAAGAATTGATACTTTTGAACTGTGGTGTTGAAGAAGACTCTTTTTATTTTATTTATTTATTTATTTTTTCTTTTCGTGTTTTAAATATAAATTTATTTATTTTAACAGGAGGTTAATTACTTTACAATATTGTATTGGTTTTGCCATACATCAACATGAATTTGCCACAGGTATACACGTGTTCCCCATCCTGATCCCCCCTCCCTCTTCCCTCCCCATACCATCCTTCTGGGTTGTCTCAGTGCACCAGCCCCAAGCATCCAGTATCATGCATCGAACCTGGACTGGCTATTCGTTTCATATATGATATTATAATGTTTCAATGCCATTCTCTCAAATCATCCCACCCTTGCCCTCTCCCACTGAGTCCAAAAGACTGTTCTATACATCTGTGTCTCTTTTGCTGTCTTGCATACAGGGTTATCCTTACCATCTTCCTAAATTCCATACATATGCATTAGTATACTCTTAAAAAATAAAGTAAAACACCAACATTTTTAATATAAATATATAAATTTTATATAAATTTATTTTTATAAATATAATTTTAATATAATTTTTTTATTTTAATTGGAGGCTAAGGAGAAGACTCTTGAGAGTCCCTTGGACTGCAAGGAGGTCCAACCAGTCCATCCTAAAGGAGATCAGTCCTGGGTGTTCATTGGAAAGACTGATGCTGAAGCTGAAACTCCAATACTTTGGCCACCTCGTGCGAAGAGTTGACTCACTGGAAAAGACCCTGATGATGGGAGGGATTGGGGGCAGGAGGAGAAGGGGACAACAGAAAATGAGATGGCTGGATGGCATCACTGACTCGATGGACATGAGTTTGAGTAGACTCCAGGAGTTGGTGATGGACAGGGAGGCCTCTTGTGCTGAAGTCCATGGGGTCGCAAAGAATTGGACATGACTGAGTTTCTGAACTGAACGGAGAAATATTCAGTATCTTGATGGTACCAATATCAATATCCAGCTTATGATATTGCACTATAATTTTGCAAAATTTTATCATTTGTGAAACCAAATAAAGGGAATATGAAATACTTGCTTTATTTCTTAGAAATGCTTGTGAATTAAAATTTTGCAAAATAAAAATTTTAATTACAATTATATTACAAGTTAGGTAAGGAAAATTAAGATTTTAAATTAGAACGTATTTTACTGTTTATCATCATATTATAAAATGCCAGAGTTATACAATTCTGAAACCATTTTACTTGCATGAAGAATCATCAATATGTTTTTTAGTTTGAACATTATTTAATTTTATTCTACCTTAAAAGTAGAAACACTGTACAAATTTTTTTTTGTTGAATTTCTGAAACACATGTTTTAAACATGATTTATTCAGTTTACTGAGAAGCAGAACAGGATTGAAAGAAAAAGAAACTATGGATTGCCATAATTTCCCCTTTCTTTATGTGTTATTTATTTTATTGTGATATGGTAATAACACTTAGCATGGCATTTACCCTCTTAACAAACTTTTACATGTACAATATATTATAGCTGACTACAGGTGTATTGTTGTACAGTAGATCTTTAGAGGATATTCATTCTCCTTGTATGCATTCTCAGTTACTTCATTGTCTCACTTTTCATGACCCTATGGGCTGTAGTCCTCCAGGTTCCTCTGTCCATGGGATTCTCCAGGCAAGAATACTGGAGTGGGTTACCATGCCCTCTTTCAGGGGATCTACCTCACCCATGGGTGGAACCTGTGCCTGTATGTCTCCTGCATTGGCAGATGGGTTCTTTAGCAGTAGTGTCATCTGAGGAGAAACTGTATGCCCTTTGATTTGTGACTCCATATTTCCCCCTTTATCAGCCCTGCAAACACTGTTCCACTCTTTGATTCAATATATTTGATTATTTTAGATAACATATAAATAGAATCATGTGTATTTGTTTTTCTCTGATTACCTTATTTCACTTAGCATAATGATCTCATTACATATATACTGCTACATATTGCAAAATTTTCTATTTTAAGAAGAAATAGTATAATGCTGTATGTATATATACTTTTTTTTTTTGTAGACATATTTTCTTCATTGTCAGTGAACAGGGATTGTTTCCACATCTTGGGTATTGTGAATAGTTCTGCAATGAACATGGGAGTACAGACATCTCTAAGATTATAATTTCAATTATTTTGGATATATATCCAAAAAAGGAATTGCTATCTCATATGGAAGTTTAATTTTTTATGAACTTTAATACTGTATGTGAAGAAAATGCTCAACATCACTAATCACCAGGGAAATACAAATCGAAACCATAATGAGATATCATCTCATACCTGTCAGGAATGGTTATTATAAAACAATAAATAAACATAAGTCAATTAGTATAAGTGAGAATGTGGAGAAATTAGAACACTGTTGAGGGGAATTTTAAATGTTGCAACTCTACAGGAAAGTATGTGCTCTCATTTTCAACATGAGTGTGTGGCCAATACAGGATAATAACGTGAGTTCAAGAGAATACACACAAAAGAGATCAGGCTTTTGAGTTTGCTAGAGCACTATTACTATTAATATATATAGAAAACTTTTTTTTTTTTTACAACTCTCAGCTCATTATTTAGTCAGTCCTGACTTATGGTTTTGGAACATAATCACAGACCTTCAATAGGCTCATCGTATGTGAGAATTCAGGAAGACTCAGAACAACACTGCACAAGGTTGATTGTATTATGCCCAGTGTCCGAGTCCCCAAAACTGAGAGAATAAGACATCTACAGCAATGCAAAACATAAAGGGGGTTTATTGCTAGCTCGAGCTAGGGCTCAAGTCTCATCCAGCACAGTGAAGTCTTGATGAGAGCCCCGAGCTCTGAATCACATCTACTTTTATACAGACGGTTCTTTGTTCTTGTAACAGCATAGCTGATTGGTTAAACCTTACGCATGCTTGGGACTTTTAAACCTCGCATCCCTATCCGGATTGGCTCAGGTCTGGCACGGGGGTGGGGGAGGGTGGGCTATGGGGTTTTTTTTCTGATTGGTCGAGCTACACTGTCTGTGGGAGTTCCCAGTGCCTCAGCTTTCCTAGAGACTATACCTCAGGCCTAGCCTGCCCCTTAGATCCTGTCCTGGCTTCAGTTTGGTCCTAACAGATTGGATATTGCTACCAAGGACCAGGAGAGAGCAAATTGAATTCCTATGTAATTCTCTCCTTTAGATATTATGATTCACCAATAGCAATTTATAATTCTATGAAACAAATATTTGAAATGTTATGAGAAAGTATTGCTGTTCTTAGAAGACAGTTGAGTAAAATTATAAGGAGTATATGTTTTGTGTAGGAGAGCTTGCATTACGTTGATAAAATAGAAATGTGAGAGTGTCTGCTGGGCAATGGTGATATTTTCACTACAATAGTTGCAGGAATATCCATTAGGCAGAGTATACATGCAGTTTATTAGTAAGAGAGGTTTATGAGAAAATGAGAAAGGTTCAGCTTAAATAAAAGTATATTTAACATATTACTCACAAAATTTATGGCAAAGTCATTTACTATCTATAACCATAATGCATATCATGTTCTAAATGTAAGATTGTATTTTAAAATTATTTTGCATTATAGTTTATTATGAGATTGAATATATTTCCCCATGCTAAACAATAAAACTTGTCATTTACCAGTTGTATACACAGTAGCTTGTACTGCCAATATCAAACTCGTGATTTATCTCTCCCACTTTCCCCTTTGGTAACCATAAACTTGTTTTCTATGTCTGTGAATCTGTTTTTGTTTTGTAAATAAGTTCATTTGTATTAGATTCCACATATAAGCACTATTGTATGGTATTTGCCTTTTCCTGTCTGGCTTACTTCACATAGTATGATAACATCTAGGTCCATCCGTGTTGTTGCAAATGACATTATTTCATTTTCATTAATGACTCAGTAATATTCCATTATATGCATGTATCACATCTCCTTTCTCCTTTCATCTGTCAATGAAAGCATCTGTTAAGCATTTAGGTTGCTTTCATGTCTTGGCTATTGTAAACAGTGCTACTATAAACATTGGGTTGCATGTATCTTTTCAAACCATGTTTTTCTTTGCATATATGCCCAGGAGTAGGCTTTCTGGATCACATGGAAGCTCTAGTTTTAGTTTCTTACGGAAACTCCATACTCTTCTCCATAGTGATTATCAATTTCCCATCAACAACGTAGGAGGATTCTCTTTCCTTCATACCCTCTCCAGTATTTATAGAAGTACAGTTGATTTGCAGTATTAGTTTCACTTGTATGCCATAGTGATCCAGTATTGTTGGTAGATTATACTTCATTAAATGATATTACAAGGTAATGGCTATAACACTCCGTGCTATACAGTATATCCTTGTTGATTATACATTTTGTACATAGTAGCTTGTATCTCCTAAGTCCATACCCTTAATTTGTCCCTTCACTGTCCCCCTCCCATTTGATAATCAAAAGTTTGCTTTCTGTATCTATCAGTATGTTTTTCTTTTGCATATATATCTGTTGGCCTTATTATTTTAGATTCTGCATATAAGAGATATCATACAATCCTTGTCTTTGTATGACTTATTTCAATAAAAATAACAGTGTCTAGGTCCACCCACATTGTTGCCATTGGCATAATTTCAATATTTGTGTTCATTTCATTGTTACAGTTTATGCTGTTTCAAACCTTCTGTGCTTCATGAATCTGGATGCCAGCTGTCTTCTTCGTCTGGAAAGTGTTCAGTCTTATTTCCTCTAGAGATTTGTTGTCCATCTCTTTCTTCTTCTGGCACCCTTAAAATGTGAATTTTTGAAAGCTTAATGTTATTCCTTAGATCTCTTAAATTGCTTTCATTTTTTAAGTTTTTTTTTTTTATTCTGTTGTCCTGACTGAGTAGTTTCCATTATTCTGTCTTCCATATCACTTATGCACTCTTCTGTATCACTTAGAGTGCTGTTCATTCTGTCTAGTGTGTCTTTCATTTTAGCTACTGAATATTTAAGTCCTGATTTTTTTCTCTTTAAAAAAATCATTTATTTTTTAGTTGAAGGATGACTGATTTACAGTATTTTGTTTTCTGTCAGACTCAACATGAATCAGCCATAGGTAAGCATATCCCCTCCCTTTTGAACTTCCCTCCCACCTCCCTCCCCACCCCACCCATCTAGATTGATACAGAGCCCCTGTCTGAGTTTCCCAAGACACACAGAAAATTCATGTTGTTTATCTATTTTACATGTGGAAATATAAGTTTTATGTTACTCTCTCCATACATCTCATCCTCTCCTCCCTTCTCCCCATGTTCATAAGTCTATTCTGTATGTCTGCCCTGTAAATAAATTCTGTACCATTTTTCTATATTATATATACATGTATATATATGTTAGAATACAATATTTATCTTTCTCTTTCTGACTTATTTCACTCTGTAAAATAGGCTCTAGGTTCATCCACCTCATTAGAACTGACTCAAATGGGTTCCTTTTCATGGCTGAATAATATTCTATTGTGTATACCATTGTGTGTACCACAACTTCTTTATCCATTTATCAACTGATGGACTTCTAGGTTGCTTCCATGTTCTAGCTTTTGTAAATAGTGCTTCAATACAACAGGATACATGTGTCTTTTTCAATTTGGTTTCCTCAGGGTGTAACCCTAGGAGTGGGATTGCTGGGCCATATGGTGGTTTTATTCCTAGTTTGTTTGTTTGTTTTTAAGGAATCTCCATGCCATCTTCCATAATGGCCGTATCAATTTACATTCCCACCAACAGTGCAAGAGTGTTCCCTTTTCTCTACACCGTCTCCAGCATTTATTGTTAGTAGACTTCTTGATGATGGCCATTCTGACTGGTGTGAGGTTATATTTCATTGTAGTTTTGATTTGTATTTCTCTAATAATAAGCAATGTTGAACATCTTTTCATGTGTTTGTTAGCCATCTGCATGTCTTCTTTGGAAAAATGTCTGTTTAGGTCTTTTTCCCATTTTTTGATTGGGATGTTTGTTTTTCTGATATTTAGTTGTATCAGCTGCTTGTATATTTTGGAAAGTAATCCTTTATCAGTGGGTTTTCATTTCACCTTGTTTATAGCTTCCTTTGCTGAGCAATAGCTTCTGAGTTTAATCAGGTCCTACTTGTCTGCTTTTGTTTTTATTTCCATTACTCTAGGAACTGGGTCATAGAGGATCTTGCTTTGATTTATGCCATCAAGTGTTCTGCCTATGTTTTCCTCTAAGAGTTTTATAGTTTCTGGTCTTACATTTAGGTCTTTAATCCATTTTGAGCTTATCTTTGAGTATGGTATTAAGAAGTGTTCTAATTTCATTCTTTTACATGTAGCTGTCCAGTTTCTCTAGCACCATTTATTGAAGAAACTTTCTTTTCCCCATTGTATATTGTTTCCTCGTTTGTCAAAAATAAGTACCCATAAGTGCATGGGTTTATTTCTGGGCTTTCTATCTTGTCCCACTGATCTATATTTCTATTTTTGTGCCAGTACCATACTGTCTTGATGACTATCACTTTTCAATATTGTCTGAAGTCAGGAAGATTGATTCCTCCAGCTACATTCTTCTTTCTCAAGACTGCTTTGGCTATTCAGGGTCTTCTGTGTTACCTTTCATATGAATTGTGAAGTTTTTTGTCCCAGTTCTTGGGAAAACACCATTGGTAATTTGATAGGGATCTCTTTGAATCTGTAGATTGCATTTGATAGAATAGTCCTTTTCACAGTATTGATCCTTCTTACCCAGGAACAGAGAAAAATCTCTCCATCTGCATATGTTCTTTGATTTCTTTCATCAGTGTCTTATAATTTTCATTGTATTCTCTTTTCATGATGGGATACTCTCACCTTCCCTGTCCTCCCTTTTCCACCTTAGATTTATCATTCAGGTGTCTTGCTCTTACTATACAAATTAACCTTTCAAGACTCTCATGCTACCTATTTCTTTCACCTACAATAGTTGATTTTTTAGTTTTGTGTGTGATTCCCTGATTAGTAACTGATTTCCCAAATAGATTATAATTTCCAGAAGAACAAAACAAGCTAACCTTTAGTTAGTCCCTATCTCCATTTACTATACAAGTATTGTTTACCATAATAATGTTGGAACTCAGTATATTATAAATAAATGAATGAACATCTAAAGCAAATAATTGAACATTAATTTAGGTGGTAAGGAAGGTTGAATGAATGAGATGAGAAAAAAAATTTGTTGAGTGCGTGCTAGACAATGTCCTGAGAACTGAACATTTTTGTCTTACTTAAATTTAACAAAACCTATATATTATTAAATTGTATATTTGTGTATAAGGAGAGTGGCACCTCAATTTTGGCAGTATTATTCTTACTGTAAGTGATTATTCTTGAAATCAGAATGTGGCCCATTCTCTCAGCTATCAAACTTCTCCAGTTAGGAATATTAGAAAATTTACTTTTGAGATGAATTACTTTTCCTATTAGTAATATGTTTTAAGTAATGGAATAGTGTTCTGAGAAAAAGATAAATTGTACTGATAAAGAACATTTTAAATCAAGCTAAATAGCATCATTCAACATAATTCTGTTAAAATTGCAGTAAAACTATAGCCTTATTTTTATGTGATGCTGAAATCACTCATTTGGTTGAATGCCTCTTCTCATTGAAGACGTTTGCTTTTTTGTTTTAGTGGAAGAACTAATTCTAAAGAAATATATTCCAGTTCATACTATTAATAATGTATATTATAAAGAAGAATCTTGTGCTGACAGGTGTATGTAACAGTTGAGCCAAAAGGTCATTTCAATCTCTTAATTTCTATAACTCTACGAACCTGCTCTGACAATGTGAGTACTGGAACATCCAATAATTTTAAGACCTGAATGGCTGTGAATCAGGAGTTTATTATCTGACTGCCAATATCAGTCAACCCAAAAGTGCTGGGATAGAGAGAAGATCATTTAAATTATTTAGAAAGATAAGGTAAAGCTAGCAATGTTACTGAATAGTGCATTTGCTAATTAAACTACAGTCTCCTAAATTAAAAGAGGAAAATGGCCAAATAGAGAAAGAAAATGAATTATACATTTGCACATATAAAAAGATGTAATTATATGGATGTTGGTTGTAGTGTTATTTATAATATAAAACCATACACACACACACACACACACACACACATATATATATATAAACAGTAAAGTAGTGAATGATTAAAAAGCTAAGCTGTAGCACACAACAGAATACCTTGCAGTAGTTTTAGAAGTCAGTATATCATGTTTAATGGAGAAAAAAAAGATTAATTTTAAATAAAAAAATAAGTTGAAGAATATAATACATGTTATATAAAAGTTACCAAAATACAAAGTAATATGTATATTTGAGTAGAAGGAAATGGCAACCCACTCCAGTATTCTTACTTGGGAAATCTCATGGACAGAGGAGCCTGGCAGGCTACATTTCATGAGGTCACAAGAGTCAGACATGACTTAGCGACTAAACCACCACCACTTCTGTGTATATTTGAATACATGTATGTAATGCAAAACTCAAAATTATTGGTTACTCAGAAAACAATATTTTATATTTTAAAAATATAAATATTTTAGTTTTTTGAATTGCTTATAATTTTATAATAAGAATGAAATCCTATTAGTGTTTAAATAAGCATATATAAAATAAAATAAAGCAGTATTATCTCTGCTTGATTTTACATAGTTAATTTGCAAAAGAGAAGAATGTAAGAAAAAGTGTTTTAAGTTGGGAGAATTAAGCAAAGCCTATGCACAGATCTTGGCCTTTTTCTTGGTCCATATTTCTTCATCTATTAATTCAGAACAATAACAGCTACATCACAAGGTTGTTGAATGAGACACTCAATGCACAATCCAGAGTAGAGAGGTTGCTATAAGTAAAAAGGTCCTCAGTGTCCACCTTTCTTGTTCCTCTTCCCAGCTCACTGACTTAGATCTTCAAAACGAAACAAAACAAAACAAAAAAACCTTCACAGACATACATGTTGCATTTTAGTTTTGAGAAACGAAAACTGCTCAAAAGATGAGTGAAATGTAGGAAATCCATATAAAAACAACTAGACAGTGTCTCACTACTTAAAATTATAGTGAGACATTTGTTTTAGACTAATTATCGGGAACAGTTCCAAAAATGAAAAGATGTTGAACAGATGAATTTTAAAACATAGACAGAGATGACATCTGTGTTTAGATGTGACTATTTACAAACACATAGTTGTCAAACGGAAGAGCCAGTGGTTGTAAGGAAAACGTTAGTGAGCTACCGGCATATGTTTTGGCCTTCCCTTTGCCCTGAAAAGGATTTGGCTTGACATTATGCGGGGAAATCCAATTAATAAATTGGATATATTCACTAGTAATTTATATCTTCAGCCTGTGGTCCATCAGTCTGTTGCTGGGATGCTGAGACTGCTCCCTGCTCAGAATGTAATTAATTAAACAGTGCAGAGAAGATATTTGCCAAGAAAAGTATGTGAAAGGCAGGATGAAGAGGGGTCAATAAGCTCATACTCACAGAAGCATCTTGTAATGCTATTGGTGAAACTCTCCACCCCCTGAAAAATTTTGAGCATGTCTCTTTGGTTTATCATTTTAAAAATTGGGGATAAAACTTGGCAGCCTAAATTCTCACATGATGGTTAAGATTTCCCTAAAAATAGAACAAAAGAACATACGAGTCCCTTGAACAATTTTTATATCTGGATATTCTATGTTGTTTCTCTCTTCAACCTCCAATCACCTTGGCCATTATTTTCCTCCTAGAGGAAGGATCTTCTGAGAAACATCTTCTTCTTACTGCTTCAACTAAGAAAGAGAAGTGAGTTTCCACATTTGGACATGATGGAGTAAAAGGGGATGGATTTACCCTTCTGTTCAGAAAACTGAACTGAACTAAAAACTAAAACTAAACTAAACTAAAACTAAAAACTGAACAAAATATAAGAAATTACAGTTTCATACATTCAGTAACCACGAGTGTAAGACAATGATCACTGAGAGGAGATGGGTCACAATTCGTGGAAATAAATAACTGCTGCAAATTGGAAATTCTGAGTCACTAGGGTAGATTCCACAGTAAGCAAAATCCATTCTCTGAGGAAACTACAATCCAGTTGCTGATAAAGCCAGCACTACCCAGTCACTACCATCTCTACTTGAAGCCATTATCAAATCAGATATGATAGCACATCCACCATCCACCATCATGGATGGGGAACATTGTTAAGACTCTATATGATTTTAATGCAAAAACTACAACTGCAAGTCAACTTATGACTTCTGTCAACAATGACCCCATTTGTCTTAGGGCAACAAATGCCATATTGTACTGGATGAGCCCCTGACTACTTCTGGAAATTTGACCATGTGGAATATTTTGGCAACCATCATTAGAAAAGATCCTGGTGCTGGGAAAGATTGAGGGCAGGAGGAGAAAGGGATTACAGAAGATGAGATGGCTAGATGGAATCACTGACTCGATGGACATGAGGTTGAACAAGCTCTGGGAGTTGATGATGGACAGGGAAGCCTAGTATGCTGCAGTCCATGGAGCCACAGAGTCGGACACGACTGAGCAACAGAACTGAACTAGGCAACTATTGATGCTTCACTGCTGTTGCAGTTTGAGCAGTTGACTCCTTAAAGCAAAAATTGTGTCATGTTTTCAGCTTTTCAGATCATCTATGTTCTAACAGTGGTGTGCATTCTGTCTTAAAAACCACTTAATAAATTAGCTTTCATGATTTTCAACAGATACCTTATCATCCTCAGATTACTGAAGTCAAAATGAAGTGGAATGAACATCTATAAATTAACTCAAAAAGATTTTTGATTCTTCCACTCTCAACTCTGTTCTACATACCTGAGTAAGAAAGTGTGGTCACTAAAAATGGGTATCCCCCAACAAGGTCATCCTTTGGTTATCTGTAGGCTAATGAAGAAGGTGAGCGATTAAATAGGGCTAACTTTAAAATTGGAAATTTTACCATGGCCAGTCCTGGGCATGATGCTTCCCCCTTCCCACTGACTTCAACTCTGAGGAAGCCCAACTGATACTGTCTGTAAGTAGCCATCTAGAGAGACCTCAAAGAATTCAAACTTAATTCTGACTTAGGCTCCTGTACTCTTCTTAGACTCACATGACCCTGGGTCATACAAACAATTACCAGTTGGTTAAGTACGCTGTTCACAGAGTTACAGGCAAAAGTAGGAGTAGCTGCCCAGGTCCCTCAACTGGCTTCTGTCGATACCTGAATACTGATTCCTCATTACTGCTATAAAGTAATGAAGGTTCTAGTCCCCAAGTATTCTTTTAGTGATACATCCCTGAGTTGTAAAGGTTGGAAATGCCTCATTGTTCCCCACCTAGCTTTACTGACTCTACAGATGGTGGCTTTAATAGTACCTGGTGGTGGTCAAAGTTCTGGCTCTACTAAATATCTCTTGTCACCACCCTAGCAGGAAAGAAGAGCAACATCTTACTAGTACATTGCAGCATGGAAATACAGAATTTTTGTATAAACTCCCTTTGGGGCTGTCCTTTCAGGATGAAAGTTCCAATTCTCTATTCAATTTCCCTTACATTACTTTGGAACAACTCACTGTAGCCAGATAGGGGAAATTTAGGTTTCCCACCTAGACTTTGCTGGAATGGATACAGGTTCAGTCATTGCTTTTTGTTGTGGTGCTTCGCTAGTGTGGAGGCTATTGTCTAAAAGTTTGCCTTGCTAGGCTGTCCCTTTTCCTGAACTTAGCTGGAGGAATAAGGAAATGCACATTTGCTGCATTTTCCTAGAAAAACATTGAAAAGAAGAGATGCAAGGAACATGGATTACTGTTTGGATGAGGAAAACAGATTTCATCATTATGATTTTCTGATATTTATCTCAGAAGGGAAGAAAGGTTCAGCTTCTTTAAAGGAATATGTGGGAATTTACTCAAGTCAGGGGCCCAATGACATGTACTTGATCCTAAAAAAAAAAAAAAAAGTAAAAAAAAAAAAGAAAAGAAAAAATGTAGATAGATCGTTTTCAGACAATACAACAACTCTGGAGTCCTCAAATTTTTAACATTTGTTAAGAGAGTTTTCAATGCATGTACGTCTCAAAATACCATACTTATGAAAACTTTTGAGACTAATGCCCTTACATTTTTCACAGTGCCCTATGCTCTAGTAAGTTTGTACTATTCTCACTTTCCTAAATTATCCAGCTATCTTCTCTTCTGACAAAGATATCCTCTTTGTCTCATTCAAACAATTCACACACGTCTCTGACTCTAGTAAATCCTCCTTGAATAATTCTAATGAGGGTATCGTCTATTTCATCCCCATACCATGATTGGAAAGTAAATTAAGTTTACTCTCTTGGAAAAGTAAGTTAAACTTGGAAAGTAAATTAAGCTTACTATCTCGAGACATTCCTACCTTAAATGTCTACGAATGTGACTACCAAAAATCGAAATGAATAGTGACATCACAAGTTGTTGTCCAGCTCTCAGTTAACTTTGCTTATGTAATTTGCCTATTCTGGTCCAACTGGAAGAGGCTAGGGCTGTGACCGGGAGGAGCAACCCCACGCCCAAGCAGTGGTGGCTGTGTGGGTGCAGGAGGGCCTAGAGAAGCCATCCCACATTGAAGGTCAGGAAGGGTGGCGGGAGGAGATACCCCTCATCCAAGGTAAGGAGCAGAGCTGTACTTTGCTGGAGCAGCCATAAAGAGATGCTCCACGCCCAAGGTAAGAGAAACCCAAGTAAATTGGTAGGTGTTGCCAGAGGGCACCAGAGGGCAGACACACTGAAACCATACTCACAGAACACTAGCCATTCTAATCACACAAGGACCACAGCCTTGTCTAACTCAATGAAACTAAGCCATGCCCACGGAGCAACCCAAGACAGGTGGGTCATGGTGGAGAGAGCTGACAGAATGTGGACCACTGGAGAAGGAAATGGCAAACCACTTCAGTATTCTTGCCTTGAGAACTCCATTAATAGTATGAAAAGGCAAAATGGCAGGATACTGAAAGAGGTACTCCCAAGGTCATTAGGTGCCCAATATGCTACTGGAGGTCAGTGGAGAAATAACTCCAGAAAGAATGAAGGGATGGAGCCAAAGCAAAAACAATACCCAGCTGTGGATGTGACTGGTGATAGAAACAAGGTCCAATGCTGTAAACAGCAATATTGCATAGGAACCTGGAATGTCAGGTCCATGAATCAAGGCAAGTTGGAAGTGGTCAAACAGGAGATGGCAAGAGTGAACATCGACATTCTAGGAATCAGCAAACTAAAATGGACTGGAATGGGTGAATTTAACTCAGATGACCATTATATCTACTACTGTGGGCAGGAATCCCTCAGAAGAAATGGAGTAGCCATCATGGTCAACAAAAGAGTCCGAAATGCAGTACATGGATGCAATCTCAAAAACGACAGAATGATCTCTGTTTGTTTCCAAGGCAAACCATTCAATATCACAGTAATCCAAGTCTATTCCCCAACCAGTAATGCTGAAGAAACTGAAGTTGAACAGCTTTATGAAGACCTATAAGACCTTTTAGAACTAATACCTAGAAAAGATCTCCTTTTCATTACAGGGGACTGGAATGTAAAAGTAGGAAGTCAAGAAACACCTGGAGTAACAGGCAAATTTGGCCTTGGAATGTGGAATGAAGCAGGGCAAAGACTAATAGAGTTTTGCCAAGAAAATGCACTGGTCATAGCAAACGCCCTCTTCCAACAACAGAAGAGAAGACTCTACACATGGACATCACCAGATGGTCAACACCGAAATCAGACTGATCATATTCTCTGCAGCCAAAGATGGAGAAGCTCTATATAGTCAAAAAAAAAAAACAAAAACAAGACCAGGAGCTGACTGTGGCTCAGATCATGAACTCCTTATTACCAAATTCAGACTCAAATTGAAGAAAGCAGGGAAAACTGCTAGACCATTCAGGTATGACCTAAATCAAATCCCTTATGATTATACAGTGGAAGTGAGAAATAGATTTAAAGGCCTAGATCTGATAGATAGAGTGCCTGATGAACTATGGAATGAGGTTCGTGACATTGTACAGGAGACAGGGTTCAAGACCATGCCCATGGAAAAGAAATGCAAAAAAGCAAAATGGTTGTCTGGGGAGGCCTTACAAATAGCTGTGAAAAGATGAGAAGCGAAAAGCCAAGGAGAAAAAGAAAGATACAAGCATCTGAATGCAGAGTTCCAAAGAATAGCAAGAAGAGATAAGAAAGCCTTCTTCAGCTATCAATGCAATAGAGGAAAAGAACAGAATGGGAAAGACTAGAGATCTCTTCAAGAAAATTAGAGATATCAAGGGAACATTTCATGCAAAGATGGGCTCGATAAAGGACTGAAATTGTCTGGACCTAACAGAAGCAGAAGCAGAAGCTATTAAGAAGAGATGGCAAGAATACAAATGACTGTACAAAAAAGATCTTCATGACCTGGATAATCACGATGGTGTGATGACTCATCTAGAGCCAGACATCCTGGAATGTGAAGTCAAGTGGGCCTTAGAAAGCATCACTATGAACAAAACTACTGGAGGTGATGGAATTCCAGTTGAGCTATTTCAAATCCTGAAAGATGATGCTGTGAAAGTGCTGCACTCTATATGCCAACAAATTTGGAAAACTCAGCAGTGGCCACAGGACTGGAAAAGGTCAGTTTTATTCCAGTCCCAAAGAAAGGCAATGTCAAAGAATGCTCAAACTATCACAAAATTGCATTCTTCTCACACGCTAGTAAGGTAATGCTCAAAATTCTCCAAGCCAGGCTTCAGCAATACATGAACCGTGAACTCCCTGATGTTCAAGCTGGTTTTAGGAAAGGCACAAGAACCAGAGATCAAATTGCCAACATACGCAGGCCAGGAAGCAACAGTTAGAACTGGACATGGAACAACAGACCGGTTCCAAATAGGGAAAGGAGTACATCAAGGCTGCATATTGTCACCCTGCTTATTTAACTTATATGCAGAGCACATCACGAGAAACGCTGGACTGGAAGAAACACAAGGTGAAATCAAGATTGCCAGGAGAAATATCAATAACCTCAGATATGAAGATGACACTACCCTTGTGGCAGAAAGTGAAGAGGAACTAAAACGCCTCTTGATCAAAGTGAAAGTGGAGAGTGAAAAAGTTGGCTTAAAGCTCAACTTTCAGAAAACGAAGATCATGGCATCCGGTCCCATCACTTCATGGGAAATAGATGGGGAAACAGTGGAAACAGTGTCATACTTTATTTTGGGGGGCTCCAAAATCACTGCAGATGGGGACTGCAGCCATGAAATTAAAAGACGCTTACTCCTTGGAAGAAAAGTTATGAGCAACCTATATATTATTTTCAAAACCAGAGACATTATTTTGCCAACTAAGGTCCGCCTAGTCAAGGTTATGGTTTTCCCAGTATGGATGTGAGAGTTGTACTGTGAAGAAGGCTGAGTGCTGAAGAACTGATGCTTTTGAACTCTGGTGTTAGAGAATATTCTTGAGAGTCCCTTGCACTGCAAGGAGATCCAACCAGTCCATTCTGAAGATCAGTCCTGGGATTTCTTTGGAAGGAATGATGCTAAAGCTGAAACTCCAGTACTTTGGCCACCTCATGCAAAGAGTTGACTTATTGAAAAAGACTCTGATGCTGGGAGGAGTTGGGGGCAGGAGGAGAAGGGGACGCCAGAGGATGAGATGGCTGGATGGCATCACTGACTCTGTGGATGTGAGTCTGAGTGATCTCCGGGAGTTGGTCATGGACAGGGAGGCCTGGAGTGCTGCGATTCATGGGGTCGCAAAGAGTCAGGCACGACTGAGCGACTGAACTGAACTGAAGAGGTCAATGGTCACACTGCTAAGCAGGACTACCTAGAACTGATCCTTTAAAGGATAAGAGGAAGAATATTTCATATACATGGAATGTATGGTCTTTTGTTTTTGGCTTCTTCCATTTAGCATGTTTCCAAGATCCATTCATCTTGTCACATATGTCAGTGTTTCAGTCCTTTTCTGACTGTTAGTCTTCCATTTTATGAATACACTACCTTTTGATCCTGTTTATCAGTTTATAGACATTTAGTTTTTTCTGCTTTTTTTCTATTATAAATAATGCTTCTATAAACATTTGTGTACACGTTTATATGTGGGCAAACATTTTCACTTTCATTTCTCTTGAAGAAATACTAGTCAGTATAATTACTGGGCAATATTATATCTAACTTTTTGGAAACTACTATTTTCCAAAGCATTCACACCATGATACATTCTCAGCAGCAATGTAAGAGTGCTCTAATTTCTCATTATCCTTGTAAAACTATTCAGTTCAGTTCAGTTCAGTTGCTCAGTCGTGTCCAACTAGTTCCCTTTATATATATATATATATATGCTAAGTCACTTCAGTCGTGTCTGACTCTGTGCGACCCCATAGACGGCAGCCCACCAAGCTCCCCCGTCCCTGGGATTCTCCAGGCAAGAACACTGGAGTGGGTTGCCATTTCCTTCTCCAATGCACGATCCAAGTAGGAAAGAAGTGCTAGTGCATTATGTGCTTTTTTTGTGTTTTCATTTTTTCTTGGTGACATTTTTCTTTATTCAACACAAGGGCCACTTTAGGTATAGCACTAAGACCCTCACATATTTTAACATTGGAATGCTCACTTGTACCACCTTCTAAGATGGAAGGAGGGTATACAATTTGCTCTAGTGTCTGTGTTGTCTCAATGGGAGTCCACAATAATTCCATGTTTCAGTTTTTCTTCCTGTCAAAGTTTATTGCTCTGTTTGGTGGTCAAGAGTCACCCCCTACCCTTACCTTGCCATTGTGCACTACTAGTGAATTCTCAAATTCACTTACAGGTTGCTCAGCTATCAAATGAATGGCAAAGTTTTCATTTACCTTTCCCTAACAACCTACACATGGAATTTTCCTGTAGTCTTTATCATCATAAATCTAGTTAGTGTGCAGTGATTTTCTTCTGATACCCTGAAATATCTGGCCTCCAAGGGCAGACTCTGCACTGCTCCTCTTCTCTTGCCCTGCAGCAAACAGAAAGGTAGTCAGTGCTGATATCTTACTGGGTTGACAATTGATAAAGTGTCCCAGCCCGTCAAACAACTACTCATGAGCAAGGCACTTTCACTGTGGTTTTGACTTGCATTTCTATAAGGATTGGTGATGTTGACCATGTATATTTTCACGTGGTTACTGGCTACTTGCATATTCTCTTTGTAGAAATGTCTATTCAAATCTTTTGCCAATTTATTGTTTGCTTTATTATTGTTGAGTTGTAATAATTCTTCAAATAATTCTTCAAATATTCAGAAAGCTTAACAGAAATAGAATATGCAAATATTTTCTCCAATTATTTGGGTTCTTTTCACTTTACAAAGTATTATTTTATTCAAAAATTTTTAATTTTTATAAAGCCTGAGGTATTTAATATTTCTCTTGTTCTTTGTACTTTTGATTTTATATCTAAGATGCTATTACCTAATTCAAATTTGTAAGACTTCTTCTAGAATTTTGAAATTTCAACTCCTATATTTACGTCTATAATCCATTTTTAGTCAGTCTTTGGGTATGATGTCATTAAATGGTTCAACTTCAGTAGTTGCATATGGATATCCAGTTTCCCCACCTCTGCTTACTTAAAAGACTATTTTTTCTCCATTGACTTGTCACGGAGTCTTTGTCAAAAGTCGATTGTCCACAAATATGAAATTTATTTCTGAATTCTTAATTATATTCCTGTCTGCATGTCTGTACTTATAATATTTATTATCATAACTTCTAAGTTTTGAAATCACACATCGTGAGCCTTCTAATCTTCCCCCCCCCCCCCAGGATCATAATTGTTTTTGAATCCAGTGGATGTGTACATAAAATTTAAGGTCATCTTGTCTCTGGGCTTGTCACCTTGTCAATATCTGTGAAAACATCAACTGGTATTTTGAAAGATAATGTATTGAATCTATAACATTTGGGAAGCACTTCCATATTTTTATATTTTATTTTTTAAATTATTTTGTTTTGAGGAATCTCCACACTGTTTTAAATGGATGCACCATTTTGCATTCCCACCAACAGTGTCAGACAGTTTTCTTTTCTCCACACTCTCTCCAGAATTTATTGTTTGTAGACTTTTTGATAGCAGCCTTTCTGACCAGCATAAGATGATACCTCATTGTGGTTTTGATTTGCATTTCTTTAATAATGAATGATGTTGTCCATCTTTTTATGTGTTTATTAGCCATATGAATGTCTTCTTTGGAGAAATGTCTGTTTAGTTCTTTTGCTGACTTGTTGATTGGCTTGTTCATTTTTCTGATATTAAGCTGCATCAGCTGCTTGTATATTTTAGAGATTAATTCTTTGACAGTTGTTTCATTGGCTGTTATTTTCTCCCATTCTGAATGCTATCTTTCATCTTCTTATAGTTTCCTTCATTGTGCAAAAGCTTTTAAATTTAATTAGGCCCTGTTTGTTTATTTTTGTTTCTATTTCCATTACTCTGGGAAGTGGGTCATAGAGGATCTTGCTATGATTATATCAGAGAGCGTTCTGCCTATGCTTTCCTCTAAGAGTTTTAAAATTTCTAGCATTACATATAGATCTTTTATCGATTTTGTGTTTATTTTTGTGTATAGTTTTGTGTATAGTGTTTCAAAGTGTCCTAGTTTCATTCTTATACACATGGTTGACCAGATTTACCAGCACTACTCGTTGAAGAAACTGTTTTTTCTCCATTGTATATTGTTGCCTCCTTTGTCAAAGATAAGGTGTCCATTGGATTTATCTCTGGGCTTTCTATCTCTTTTTTCCATTGATCTATATTTCTGTCTTTGTACCAATACCATACTGTCTTGGTGAAAGGAGCTTTGTAGTATAATCTGAAGTCAGGAAGGTTGATTCCTCCAGTCCTATTATTCTTTCTCAAGATTGCTTTGTTTATTTGAGGTTATATGTGTTTCCACACAAATTGTGAAATTATTTGCTCTACTTCTTTAAAAGAAAATACCATTGGTAGTTTGACAGGGAGTTTGTTGAATCCACAGATTGCTTTGCGAGTATACTCATTTTCACTATACTGATTCTTCCAATCCATGAACATGGTATATTTCTCCATCTATTTTGTCATCTTTGATTTCTTTCAGCAGTGTTTTATAGTTTTCTATATGCAGGTCTTTTGTTTCTTTGGGCAAAGTTATTCTTAAATATTTAATTCTTATGTTGCAATGGTGAATGGGATTGTTTCTTTCTCTTTCTGTTTTTAATTGCTGGTGTATAGGAATGCAAGGGATTTCTGTGTATTAATTTTATACCCTGAAACTTTACTATGTTTATTGATTAACTCTAGTAATTTTCTGGTGACATCTTTAGGGTTTTCTATGTAGAAGATCATGTCATCTGAAAGCAGTGCAAGTTTTACTTCTTTTCCAATCTGGATTCATTTTTATTTCTCCTCTCTGATTGCTGTGGCTAGGAACTCCAAAACTATGTTGAACAGTAGTGGTGAGAGTGGGCACACTTTTCTTGTTCCTGATTTTAGAGGAAATGCTTTCAATTGTTCTCCATTGAGGATAATGTTTGCTGCAGGGTTTTTTTTGTATATGGATTTTATTATGTAGAGATATGTTCCTTCTAAGCCTGCTTTCTGGGGAGTTTTTATCATAAATGGATGTTGAGTTTTGTCAAAAGTTTTCTCAGCTTCTATTGAGATAATCATATGGGTTTTATATTTCAGTTTGTTAATATGGTGTATCACTGATTGATTTGCAAATACTGATGAATTTTTGCATCTCTGGGATAAAGCCCACTTGGTCATGATGTATGATCTTTTTGATATGTTGTTATATGTTAGAATTTTGTTAAGGATTTTTGCTTCCATGTTCATCAGTGATATTGCCCTGCTGTTTTCTTTTTTTTATAGCATATTTGTCCGATTTTGGTATCAGGGTGATGGTGGCCTCAAATAACGAGTTTGGGTGTTTTCTTTACTCTGGAATTTTCTGAAGGAGCTTGAGTAGAATAGGTGTTAGCTGTTCTCTAAGTTTTTGGATGAATTCACCAGTGAAGTAATCTGGTCTTGTGCTTTTGTTTGTTGGAAAATTGTTTATTACAGTTTCAGTTTATGTGCTTGGAATTGGTCTGTTCAGAATTTATATTTCTTCCTGGTTCAGTTTTGAAAGGTTATACTTTTCTAAGAATTTGTCCATTTCTTCCAAGTTGTCCATTTTATTGGCATATAGTTCTTCAAAGTAGTCTCATGATCTTTTGTATTTCTGTGTTGTGTGTTATGATTTCTCCATTTTCATTTCTAATTCTATTTATTTGAGTTTTCTCTTTTTTCTCTTGAGGAATCTGGTTAACAGTTTTTCTATTTTGTTTATCTTCTCAAAGAACCAGCTTTTAGTTTTGTTGATCTTTGCTATGGTCTCCAGCATCCTTTTTTCATTTTTTTCTGATCTGACTTATAATTTCTTTCCTTCTATTAACTTTGGCTTTTTGTTGTTGTTGTTTTCTATTAGCTTTAGGTGTACAGTTAGTTTGTTTATTTGATGTTTCTCTTGTTTCTTGAGGTGGGCTTGCATTGCTATGGATTTCCTTCTTAGTACTGCTTTTACTGACTCCCTTGGGTTTTGGTTCATCATGTTTTCATTATCATTTGTTTCCATTCATATTTTTATTTCCTTTTACATTTCTTCAGTGATCTGTTGGCTATTCAGAAGAGCATTGTTTAACCTCCATATATTTGTGTTTTATATAGCTTTTCAAATTTTGATCAGAAAAGATTCTTGAAATGACTTCAATTTTTTTTTTTTTAAATTTACCAAGGCTAGATTTGTGGCCCAGAATATGGTCTATCCTGGAGTATGCTCTATGTGCACTTCAGAAAAAGATGAAATCCATTGTTTTGGGGTGAAATTCCCTGTAGATATCAATTAGGTCTAACTGTTTCATATATCATTTAATGCTTGTGCTTCCTTGTTAATTTTCTGTTCTGTTGATTTATCCATCAGTGTGAGTTGATTATTAAAGTCAGCCACTATTATTGTGCTATTGTCAGATTCAAAGTTAATTTTATCTCATATGAGTTTTGCTACTCCCATTTTCTTTTGGTCTCCATTTGCATGAAATATATTTTTCCAGTTTTTCACTTTCAGTTTATATGTATCCTTAGGTTTGAGGTGGGTCTCTAGTAGACAGCACATCTAGGGGTTTTGCTTCAAGATCCACATAGTCACTTTTTATCTTTTGGTTGGTGTATTTAACCCATTTATGTTTAAGGTAACTACTAATGAATATGATCCTATTACAATTAACTTACTGATTTTGGGTTCGTTTTTATAAACCTTTACTGGGTTTCGTGTCTAAAGAACATCCTTTAGCATTTGTTGGATAGCTGGTTTGGTGGTGCTGAATTCTTTTAGCTTTTGCTTGTCTGTAAAGCTTTTGATTTCTTCTTCAAATGTGAATGAGATCCTTGTTGGGTAAGTAATCTTGGTTGTAGGTTTTTCTCTTTCATCACTTTATATACCCTGAAATTCCCTTCTGGCCTGAAGAGTTTCTATTGAAAGATCAGCTGTTATCCTTATGGAGATACTCATGTACATTGTTTCTTGCTTTTCCCTTGCTGCTCTTATATTCCTATCTGCACTTAATTTTTTCAGCTTGATTAATATGTCTTGTGGTGTTTCTCCTTGGGTTTATCCAGTTTGGGACTCTCTCAGTTTCTTCGACTTGGGTGGTTATTTCCTTTTCGAGTTTATCATTGTGTATGGTATTAGGAAGTGTCCTGAATTCATTCTTTGGCACATAGATGTTCAGTTTTCCCAGCACCACTTATTGAAGAGGCTATCTTTGTCCCATTGTATATTCTTTCCCCCTTTGTCAAAAATAAGTTACCCATAGGTGTGTAGGTTTATCTCTGGGTTCTCTATCTTGTTCCATTGGTTTGTATTTCTGTTTTTGTGGCAGTACCATACTCTCCTGATGATGTAGCTTTGTAGTATAGTCTGAAGTAAGGAAGATTGATTCCTATGGCTCCATTCTTCATTCTCAAGACTTCTTTGGCTATTCAGGGTCTTTTGTGTTTCCTTAGGAATTGTGAATTTTTTTGTTCTAGTTCTGAGAAAAATTCCATTGGTAATTTGATAGGGATTGTATAGATTGCACTTGGTAGTATCCTCATTTCCAAAATATTGATTCTTCCTATCCAGAAACAAAGAATATCTCTCCATCTGTTTATGTCATCTTTTATTTCTTTCATCAGCATATTATAGTTTTCTCTATGCAATTATTTTGTCTCCTTAGGTATATATATTCTTAAATATTTTATTCTTTTTTGTTGCAATGGTGAATGGGATTAATTATTTAATTTCTTTTTCAGATTTTTTATTGCTAGTATATAGGAATACAAGTGATTTCTGTGTATTGTCCTTGTATCCTGTGACTTTGCTAAATGCACTGATCAAATCTAGCAATTTTCTGATTATTTCTTTTGGATTTTCTATGCCTAGTATCATATCATCTGCAAACAGTGAGTGTTTTACTTCTTTTCCAATCTGGATTCCTTTTATTTCTTCTTCTTCTCTAATTGCTATAGCTAGGACTTCCAAATATATGCTGGATAATAGCAGTGAGAGTGGGTACCCTTGTCTTGTTCCTGATCTTAGAGGTAATGTTTTTAGTCTTTCAGCATTGAGAATAATGTTTGCTGTAGGCTTTTCATATATAGCTTTACTATGCTGAGGTGGGTTCCTTCTAGGTCCATTTTTTGAAGTGTTTTATAGCATAAATGGTTGTTGAATTTTGTCAAAGTCATTTTCACATCTATTTAAATGATCATATGGTTTTTATCTTTCAATTTGTTACTATAGTGTATCATGTTGATTGATTTGTGTATATCAAAGAATCCTTGCATCCCTGGAATAAACTGTACTTGATCATGGTGTATGAGCTGTTTTTGACATGCTGTTGAATTCTGTTTGCTAGAATTTTGTTGAGGATTTTTGCACCTATGTTCATCAGTGATGTTGGCCTGTAATTTTCTTTTTTCGTGTGTCTTTACCTGGTTTTGGTATCAGAGTGATGGTCGTTTCATTGAATGAGTTTGGATGTGTTCTTTCTTTTGCAATTTTTTGGAAGAGTTTCAGAAAAATAAGCATTGGCTTGTCTCTAAATGTTTGATAGAATTCCCTTGTGAAGCCATCTGGCCCTGGGCTTTTGTTTTTTGGAAGATTTTTGATCACTGTTTCAATTTCAGTGTTTGCAATTGAGTTGTTCAGATTTTCTATTTCTTCTGGATTCAGTCTTTGGAGGTTGACCTTTTCTAAGAATCTGTCCATTTCCTCTAGGTTGTCTATTTTATTAGCATATAGTTGCTCATAATATTCTCTTATGATACCTTGTATTTCTGTGTTGTTTGTTGTAACTTCTTTTTCTTTTCTAATTTTGTGATTTGATTTTTCTCCCTTTTTTCTTGAAGAGTCTGGCTAGTGGTTTGTCAATTTTGTTTATATTCTCAAAGAACAAACCTTTAGTTTTATTAACCTTTTCTATTATTTTCCTCATTTCTTTTCACTTATTTCTGCTCTGAATTTTACGATTTCTTTCCTTTTGCTGTCTTTGGGGTTATTTTTTCTTCTTTTTCAAGCTGTTTTAGATGTAGAGTTAGGCTGTCTATTCGATGCTTTTCTTGTTTCTTGAGGTATGATTGTATTGCTATAAACTTCCCTCTTAGAACTGTTTTTGCTGAATCCCATAGGTTTTGAGTTGTCATGTGCTTCTTGGATTGATTGACTATTTCCTTTCACAACTTGGGGAAGTTTTCAACTATAATTACTTCAAAAAACTTCTCAGTGTCTTTGTTTTTTTTCTTCTTCCTCTGGGACCCCTGTAACTCAAACTTTGGTGTGCTTAATATTGTCCCAAAGGTCTCCGAGGCTGTCCTCAATTATTTTCATTCCTTTTACTTTATTCTGCTCCTCAGCACTTATTGGCACTATTTTCTACTCCAGCTCACTTGTCTGTTCCTCTACCTCGGTTATTCTGCTATTGGTTCCTTCTGCTGCTAAGTCACTTCAGTCGTGTCTGACTCTGTGTGATCCCATAGATGGCAGCCCACCAGGCTTCCCCGTCCCTGGGATTCTCCAGGCAAGAACACTGGAGTGGGCTGCCATTTCCTTCTCCATTTGGTTCCTCCTAGAGTGTTTTTAATTTCAGTAATTGTTTTATTCATCTCTTTTTGCTTATTTATTTCTTCTATGTCCTTGAGGATTGTATTAAATGTATTAAATACTTCTTGCATTTTCTCCATTCTATTTTCAATCTTTTGAGCAACTTTACTATCATTATTCTGAATTCTCTTTCAGGGAGATTGCTTATTTTCTTTTTGTTTATTTGGTCTTGTGAGTGTCTACCTTGCTCTTTCATTTGTGTTGTATTTCTCTGTCTCTTCATTTTTTGTTTGTTTGTTTGTTTTTTCACTTGCTCCACTTGAGGTCTCCTTTTCTCAGGTTTTAGGGTTGTATTATTTCTTCCCTTTGGTTTTTGCCTTTGGGGGAAAATGTTGGTTGGGTGGTTTGGGCTGATTTCTTGTTAGGGTGACTTGTGCCTGTGTTCTAGGGGGAGGAGATCAAGCAGGTAATTACAAAAATAATGGGATATATACACAAACTTCCACACATACACATAACTTTTTTTTTATAACCAAAATGTTCTAAAGATAAGAGTACAGGAGATTGACTTGGTGAGCAAGAAAAACCAGAGTGATATCAACCAATTAAAAGAAGAGCTAGATAATGTTCAATCTGGAAATTTGAGCATTAGAGAGGGCCAACTGTGGAAGACAGCAACGAGAGCTCAACAATTTGACTTACTCCGTGAGAAAATATGAGTGAAGGATAAAATGGAGAAGGAATAAAAAAGAGAATAAAAGAGGAGAAAGGAGGCAAAATATTAAAGGAGGAGGTGGAATGGGGGATTTAAAAAGAGAGAAAATATAAAAAAAATAAAAATAGAAATAGATGCATGTGGGAAAAATTTATATATATTCAGGAATAGCTAGAGCTGGTAAAGAACTATAGGTAAAACAGTTGACTATATCAAAAACAAAATAAAAAAATATCATCAAGGGTGGGGGAGGTGAAAAAGAGGAAAAAAATCTTAAAATGGACTTTCTTTAAAAGAAACATAAAGAGGAAAACTCCACAGCACCACAAAAGACTAATACAGAGGTGGAAATATGTAAGGGGAATAAACTGTGATTTATGAAAAAGAACATAAAATCTTAAAATGATATTTTTTTAAACAAGAAAAACAAAGAAGAAAACTCCATGGCACAGCAAAGAGCTAATGTGAAGGCCGAAATATGTAGAGGAATAAACAGTGCAATTTATAGGAAAAAAATAATCTTAAAATGATCTTTAAAAATTTTTATAGCAAGGAAAACAAAGAGGAAAACTCCACAGTACTGCAAAAGACTAATGTGAAGGTAGAGATACGTAAGGGGAATAATCAGTGTGATTTATAAGAAGAATGTAAAAAAACGGTTCTCAAGGTTCTAGTTCTTTTTTTAAAATTTATTTATTTTAATTGGAGGTTAATTACTTTACAATATTGTATCGGTTTTGCTATACATCAACATGAATCCACCACAGGTATAACATGTTCCCCATTCTTGGTTTTGGAGTTTGCCCCTGAGAATGGGGTTGGATTAGGGTCCTGGGATGCTCTCCTGGTTAGGGGAGCTTATGCCTTTGTTCTGGTTGATGGAGCAGAATCTCATCTCTCTGAAGGGCTTTGCAGAGTCCAGTAGTAGGTCTTGGTATGTCTAGGGGTTAAGTATGCCTTTGAATAGTCTTTCTGGCTTTGGCAGAGTTAAACATGCCCATTTCCACAGCAGCTTCAAAGTGGCCCTCTCAGCATATCTGCAGTTCTGCCAGCCCCCTACTTGTCCCTGGGATAATCATTGGTGCTTCTGTCCCCCTGTTCTGCCCTGCACTGCTGGCTGAAGCTTGCTGGGTAGGGGCTTGTGTGAATCTTTTCTTGTGCCCTCTGCATCGCAGAGACTTGTGTGGGCCTCCCTCAACCCCCTGCATTCACCCTCTATGTCACAGGGCTTGTGTGCCCTTGTCTTGGCTCCCCGGGCCTGCCCTTTGCTTTGCAGAGATTGGGTGTGCTTGTTTCAGCTCCTGGGGCTGGCTTCTGAGTCGCAGAGCTAGTGTGGACTTGCTTTGGGTCCCCCATGCTCGCCCTCTGCATCACGGGGTTTGTGTGCACTTGTTTCTTCTCACCGCCTACCTTCTGTCTCAGGGCTTATGTGTTCTTTCCACTGTGCCACGAGGGTTGTATGCACTGTCCAGTTCTCCATGCCTCCCCTCTATCAGCATTCTGACCCCACCCTTTGCACAGTGAGGGTTGTGTGCGAACTGGGGGTTGTATGCTGTGTTCTACTCGGCTACCTGGGCCTGCCTTCTGTGCTGCAAGGGCCATGTGTGCTGTCTAGGTTTATATGCTCCCCCATTCCTGGTTCCCCAAGACCACCGTCTGGTTGGGGCCACAGTTCGTGAACTGTCAAAAGGCTGAGAAGTGCAGTTTTCTCTTTTTTCTGCCCTCTAAGTCCCTGCTTTGCCTGGTTTTTCAAGACTCTGCAGCTCCTCCTTCGGCCCACCTGTGATGCAGTTTCTCTGAGTGCAGGACTTCCTCCTGTTTCAGGACTCCTTACTTCCCTCAGGGCACTAACTCCTGCCAGAATATCTCCATCTTTTTCCTTTTTATGTCTCCATCCTCTCTCTCCCTCATTTCAGGGAACTTAGCCTGATCCTCTGGAAGGCTGAAGTCTTCTGCTGTTCCCTAAAGGTTTCTTTGTAGGAGTTGTTCCATATCATGATGAGTTTTTTGAAGTATTAGTGGGGAAGCTGGCAATCTCCCTGTTTAACTCCTCTGCCATCTTCCTGCCGGTCTCTGCCTATGCTTTTTTCTAAGAATTTTAGTTTCTTGTCTTAAACTTAGGTTGTTAATCCATTTTGAGTTTATCTTTGTGTATAGTGTTAGGTAGTGTTCTAATTTCATCTTTTACATGCAGATGTCCAGTTTTTCCAGTAGCACTTATTGAAGAGACTATTTTTTCCCCACTTTGTATTCTTCACTCCTTTGTCAAAAATAAGATACCCATAGGTGTGTGGGCTTATCTCTAGGCTTTCTATTTTGTTCCATTGGTTCATATTTCTGGTTTAGTGCCAGTACTATGCAGTCTTGATGACTATAGCTTTGTAGTACAGTCTAAAATCAGGAAGATTGATTCCTCCAGCTCCATGCTTCTTTCTCATTTGTTTTAGATATTCAGGGTCTTTTATGTTTCCATATGAATTTTGAGGTTTTTTTTGTTATAGTTCTGTGAAACTATAGTTCTGTGAAAAATGCCATTGGTAATTTAATAGGGATTGTATTGAATCTGTATATTACATTGGGTAGTATAGTTCTTTTCACAACAATGATTCTTCCAACCCAGGAACATGGAATATCTTTCCATCTGTTTATATTGTCTTTGATTTCTTTCATCAATATCTTATAATCCTTATAATTTTCTGTATACAGATCTTTGGTCTACTTAGGTAGGTTTACTCCTAGATATTTTATTCTTTTTGTTGCAATGGTAAATTGGATTGATTCCTTAATTTCTCTTTCTGATATTTCATTGTTAGTACAGAGGAATGCAAATGTTTCTGTGTATTGATTTTGTATCTGGCCACTTTGCTAAATTCACTGATTAGCTCTGGTAATTTTCTTTAGGGTATCTTTAGAATTTTCTATGTATAGTATCATGTTGTCTGCAAACAGTGACAGTTTTACTCCTTTTCCAATCTGGATTTCATTTGTGTCTTTTTCTTCTCTGACTCCTATAGAGAAGACTATGGCAAAAACTATCTTGAATAATAGTCATGAAAGTGGCCACCCTTGTCTTGTGCCTGATCTAAGAGGAAATGCTTTCAGTTTTTCACCATTGAGAATAATGTTTGCTGTGGGTTTATCATATATGGCCTTTATTATATTGAGATAGGTTCCTTCTATGCCCATTTTTGAAGTTTTTTTTTTTAACATAAACAGGTGTTGAATTTTGTTGAAAGCTTTCTCTGCATCTATTGAGATTATCATATGGTTTTTAGCTTTCAATTTATTAATATGGTGTATCACATTGATTGATTTGCACATACTGAAGAATCCTTGCATCCCTGGGATAAATCCAACTTAACCATGGTATATGATCTTTTTAATGTGAAAGTTATTTTCACCTAGAATTGCATTCTTTATAAACAAATAAACGTAATTTTGAAAAATTTATTTATTTTAATTGGACAATAATTGCTTTACAATATTGTGATGGTCTTTGCCATACATCAGCATTTCACCCAAGCATCATTCAAAATAAAATTTACATTTCACACATTATCTCAGAAAACTACACAAGTATATGCTTCAACCAAACAATTGCTACAGGTTGAGATTGGAACTCCAGTAGAGATTGGAACAAAGACAAGAGATCCATAAAATAAGCAACTCATGAACAGCAAATAAACAAAACAAGAAAAGAGAAAAATTCTAAAATAGCTACTCAGATAGTAAAGAATCTGCCTGCAATGTGGGAGACCCAGGTTTGATCCTTGGGTCAGGAAGATCCCCCGGATAAGAGAACGGCTTTCACTCCAGTATTCTTGCCTGGAGAATTCCATGGACACAAAAGCCTGATGGGCTACAGAGCATGGGATGGCAAAGAGTTGGATACAATTGAGTAACTAACACTTTCACTACTTCTTTTTAACTTTCATACAAATATATTTGTGTATGGGTATTTGAAGATGGAATAGTTATGTATATGCAGAAAAATAAGCACACAAACACACAAAAAGACAATTATGAACACCAAAGAGAACAAAAATTTTATAGGAAGGAAAAATAATTGTATATGACTTGTGATTCAATTGCAAATAAATTATGCTCATAGTGACATATATTGAATATTGGTTTAACCGTATAAAAGCAACATAAATATATTGAAAGGAGAGTAGGTTAAGTAATGATCCACTTGTGAGTAGTGGTATATAAAAAGTTTAAGTCTTATCATCCACATAAAAATTCAATGCATTGTGTTTATTCTCAGATAGCATTATGAGTTATTTCTGAGAAGTTGAACAGTAAATATCACAAGACAAAGTTAAAAAATGTAAGTAGACTTTCTCTCAGGGAACAGGACACCACACCACGGAAATTGATTTTAGAAATTGTTTACTTTTTTTGCACTGGGCATAGCAACCCACTCCAGTATTCTTTCCTTGAGAATCCCATGGACAGAGGAGCCTGACAGGCTATACTACAGTTCAGTTCAGTCGCTCAGTCGTGTGCGACTTTTTGCGACCCCATGAATAGCAGCACGCCAGGCCTCCCTGTCCATCACCATCCCCCGGAGTTCACTCAGACTCACGTCCATCGAGTCAGTGATGCCATCCAGCCATCTCATTCTCTGTCGTCCCCTTCTCCTCCTGACCCCAATCCCTCCCAGCATCAGAGTCTTTTCCAATGAGTCAATTTTCCAATGAGGTGGCCAAAGTACTAGAGCTTCAGCTTTAGCATAATTCCTTCCAAAGAAACCCCAGGGTTGATCTCCTTCAGAATGGACTGGTTGGATCTCCTTGCAGTCCAAGGGACTCTCAAGAGTCTTCTCCAACACCACAGTTCAAAAGCATCACTACTTCGGCGCTCAGCCTTCTTCACATTCCAACTCTCATATCCATACATGACCACAGGAAAAACCATAGCCTTGACGAGACGGACCTTAGTCGGCAAAGTAATGTCTCTGCTTTTGAATACACTATCTAGGTTGGTCATAACTTATCTTCCAAGGAGTAAGAGTCTTTTAATTTCATGGCTGAAGTCCCCATTTGCAGTGATTCTAGAGCCCCAAAAAATAAAGTCTGACACTGTTTCTACTATTTCCCCATCTATTTCCCATGAAGTGATGGAACCAGATGCCATGATCTTCGTTTTCTGAATGTGAAGCTTTAAGCCAACTTTTTCACTCTCCTCTTTCACTTTCGTCAAGAGGTTTTTTAGTTCCTCTTCACTTTCTGCCACAAGGGTGGTGTCATCTGCATATCTGAGGTTATTAATATTTCCCCCGGCAATCTTGATTCTGCCTTGTGTTTCTTCCAGCCCAGCGTTTCTCATGATGTGCTCTGCATATAAGTTAAATAAGCAGGGTGACAATATACCGCCTTGATGTACTCCTTTCCCTATTTGGAACGAATCTGTTGTTCCATGTTCTGTTCTAAATGTTGCTTCCTGGCCTGAATACACATTTCTCAAGAGGCAGGTTAGGTGGTCTGGTATTCCCATCTCTCTCAGAATTTTCCACAGTTTATTGTGATCCACACAGTCAAAGGCTTTGGCATAGTCAATAAAGCAGAAATAGATGTTTTTCTGGAACTCTCTCGCTTTTTCCACGATCCAGCATATGTTGGCAATTTGATCTCTGGTTCCTCTGCCTTTTCTAAAACCAGCTTGAACATCAGGGAGTTCACCGTTCACGTATTGCTGAAGCCTGGCTTGGAAAATTTTGAGCGTTACTTTACTAGCGTGTGAGATGAGTGCAATTGTGTGGTAGTTTGAGCAGTCTTTGGCATTGCCTTTCTTTGGGATTGGAATGAAAACTGACCTTTTGCAGTCCTGTGGCCACCGCTGAGTTTTCCAAATCTGCTGGCATATTGAGTGCGGCACTTTCACAGCATCATCTTTCAGGATTTGAAACAGCTCAACTGGAATGCCATCACCTCCACTAGCTTTGTTCATAGTGATACTTTCGAAGGCCCACTTGACTTCACTTTCCGGGATGTCTGGCTCTAGATTTGTGATCATATCATCATGATTATCTGGGTCGTGAAGATCTTTTTTGTACAGTCCTGTGTATTCTTGCTATCTCTTCTTAATATCTTCTGCTTCTGTTAGGTCCATGTCATTTCTGTCCTTTATTGTGCCCATCTTTGCATGAAATCTTCCCTTGGTATCTCTAATTTTCTTGAAGAGATCTCTAGTCTTTCCCATTCTGTTCTTTTCCTCTATTTCTTTTCATTGATCGCTGAAGAAGGCTTTCTTATCTCTTCTTGCTATTCTTTGGAACTCTTTATTCAGATGCTTGTATCTTTCCTTTTCTCCTTTCCTTTTAACCTCTCTTCTTTTCACAGCTATTTGTAAGGCCTCCCCAGACAACCATTTTGCTTTTTTGCATTTCTTTTCCATGGGGATGGTCTTGAACCCTGTCTCCTGTACAATGTCACGAACCTCATTCCATAGTTCATCAGGCACTCTATCTATCAGATCTAGGCCCTTTAAATTTATTTCTCACTTCCACTGTATAATCATAAGGGATTTGATTTAGGTCATACCTGAATGGTCTAGCAGTTTTCCCTGCTTTCTTCAATTTGAGTCTGAATTTGGTAATAAGGAGTTCATGATCTGAGCCACAGTCAGCTCCTGGTCTTGTTTTTGTTGACTGTATAGAGCTCTCCATCTTTGGCTGCAAAGAGTAAAATCAATCTGATTTTGGTGTTGACTATCTGGTGATATCCATGTGTAGAGTCTTCTCTTGTGTTGTTGGAAGAGGGTGTTTGCTATGACCAGTGCATTTTCTTGGCAAAACTCTATTAGTCTTTGCCCTGCTTCATTCCACATTCCAAGGCCAAATTTGCCTGTTACTCCAGGTGTTTCTTGACTTCCTACTTTTGCATTCCAGTCCCCTATAATGAAAAGGACATCTTTTTTGGGTATTAGTTCTAAAAGGTCTTGTAGGTCTTCATAAAACCGTTCAACGTCAGTTTCTTCAGTGTTACTGGTTGGGGAATAGACTTGGATTACTGTGATATTGAATGGTTTGCCTTGGTGACGAACAGAGATCATTCTGTCGTTTTTGAGATTGCATCCAAGTACTGCATTTCGGACTCTTTTGTTAACCATGATGGCTACTCCATTTCTTCTGAGGTATTCCTGCCTGCAGTAGTAGATATAATAGTAGAACCCCATGAACAGTATGAAAATGCAAAATGATAGGATACCAAAAGAGGAACTCCCCAGGTCATTAGGTGTCCAATATGCTACTGGAGATCAGTGGAGATGTAACTCCAGAAAGAATGAAGGGATGGAACCAAAGCAAAAACAATATCCAGTTGTGGATGTGACTGGCAATAGAAGCAAGATCCGATGCTGTAAAGCGCAATATTGCATAGGAACCTGGAAAGTCAGGTCTATGAATCAAGGCAAATTGGAAGTGGCAAGTGTGAACGTCGACATTCTAGGAATCAGTGAACTAAAATGGACTGGAATGGGTGAATTTAACTCAGAGAGAAGCCACCTGTTAAAAGAAGGAAAAGTTTCAGAAGAAAAGAGGAGAAGCAGGGGAAGGTAAGTCAAAGATGCAAGATAGGCTTCGTTCCAGGAGGGCAGTTCTTGTCCTACTTGCCTTCAAAGATTTGTGACTAAAAGTATGACAGAGATACAACCTACTCCAAAGAGGGAATGTTAAAAATCTCATTCATATTGTTTTTTGTTTTTATTTTTTTATTTTTATTATTTATTTATTTACTTTATTTTACTTTACAATACTGTATTGGTTTTGCCATACATTGACATGAATCCATCACGGGTGTACATGTTTTCCCAAACATGAACCCCCCTCCCACCTCCCTCCCCACAACATCCCTCTGGGTCATCCCCGTGCACCAGCCCCAAGCATTCTGTATCCTGCGTCAGACATAGACTGGCGATTCCATTCTTACATGATAGTATACATGTTTCAATGCCATTCTCCCAAATCATCCCACCCTCTCCCTCTCCCTCTGAGTCCAAAAGTCCGCTATACACATCTGTGTCTTTTTTGCTGTCTTGCATACAAGACATCATTGCATCATTTTATCTTGCATCATTGCCATCTTCCTAAATTCCATATCTATGTGTTAGTATACTGTATTGGTGTTTTTCTTTCTGGCTTACTTCAGTCTGTATAATCAGCTCCAGTTTCATCCATCTCATCAGAACTGATTCAAATGTATTCTTTTTGACTGCTGAGTAATACTCCATTGTGTATACGTACCACATCTTTCTTATCCATTCATCTGCTGATGGGCATCTAGGTTGCTTCCATGTCCTGGCTATCATAAACAGTGCTGCGATGAGCATTGGGGTACATGTGTCTCTTTCAATTCTGGTTTTCTCGGTGTGTATGCCCAGCAGTGGGATTGCTGGGTCATATGGCAGTTCTATTTGCAATTTTTTAAGGAGTCTCCATACTGTTTTCCATAGTGGTTTTACTAGTTTGCATTCCCACAAACAATGTAGGAGGGTTCCCTTTTCTCCACACCCTCTACAGCATTTATTGCTTGCAGATTTTTGGATCGCAGACATTCTGACTGGTGTGAAGTGGTACCTCATTGTGGGTTTGATTTGCATTTCTCAAATAATGAGTGATGTTGAGCATATTTTCATGTGTTTGTTAGCCATCTGTATGTCTTCTTTGGAGAAATGTCTATTTAGTTCTTTGGCCCATTTTTTGATTGGGTCGTTTATTTTTCTGGAATTGAGTTGCATAAGTTGCTTGTATATTTTTGAGATTAGTTGTTTGTCAGTTGTTTCATTGTTTTTAATTTTGTAAATAAGGACATCCAGGAAAAGAAATAACTTGATATGTATCCAGAATTTCATCTTTGTTCAATCGTGCATGATATTGTGTTCATAGAACAGAGAGTGACATAAATAAACATAAATATTAAATAAACAAAAACAAATTTATATTTGAACTTTGGATAATTGTAGCATATGTATTCACCATAAATCTCAGCCTGGATTGAATGTGGAAATTACTTGGAATGAATTTTAAAATCACAGATTATACACAATGATATTTTTTTGTCCACAAAACAATCTGTGTGAACAAGGTCCAGGCACCAGTATTTTAAAAACTGTGCAGGCAATTTTAATTTGCAGCAAACAGAAATTATGACTATTTCATGTGGTCCTTAGACTAGCAATATTGGCATCATCTAGATATTTTTACCAAATGTAAAGCCTCAGAACAACTCCCCAGATCTAGAGCAGGAAAAGTTTTGGGTATAGGTATTATCTAAGACATTAAGATGATTCTGAAGCACACCACAGTTTGAAAACTTCTGACTTGGGGTCTTATGATATACAGAGGGGTTCATGGACCTATAACTAAGCATATCAACTATCCCAATTTACCAAGATAATCTTAGTTTGATAGTTAAACCCCTATACACTAGACAAGGGGGCTTTTAGTGGTAAATAATCCACCTATCAACACAGGACACAAATTTAATCCTTGGGTCAGGAAGATCCCCTGGAGAAGGAAATGATTTCTCATTCCAGTATTCTTGCTGGGGAATTCCCATGGGCAGAAGAGCCTGGTGCACAACAGTCCATGGGGCTGTAAAATAGTTGGAAATGACTTAGCCAATAAACAACAGCAACAACATGCTAAACAAACCAAAATGAACAGTTACCCTCAGCAACATAATTACTTGAACCTTTATATTAAAAAAATATAGTAGGCCCCATTCTAGACTGCATAAATTCAAATTTGCTTTTTAAGGAAAATTTTATTTTGCAGCAAATATTTTGCAGTACATAGATGACTTCTATGTACTTGACAATCTGAAAAGCACTGCACTTTGACAGTAATGGTTTTCAAGCCTACTGAACATTAAAATCTGCCCAAACTTTACCCAAGACTCAATCAGAGTCTTTGGGCTTCAGCCCCAGGCCTCTTGTGAACCAATGATTGAGCACAGCTATACGTTTATTTATTTTTTTTTTTTTGGTTTTGTTTTGCTTATTTATAAAAATTTGCAATTTTATTTTAAAAAATCACAAGTATGAACATTGTTACAATTAGAAGCACTCTTGGTTCTCCTCAGTGATACTGAGCATGCTCACAAGGGGTTTCCATTGTTTAATTTCCCATAAAAAATCATCTTTAAAAGAAGAAGAAGAAAAAAGCACACTACTATTTCACTTATTTAATGTTTCTTCACAAGTGGAGAAAAATAGTAAAGACAAGGACTCATTTCTCATACTAGTAAGTTTATGCCCCAAATCCTTCAAGATATGTTTCAATAGTGTGTGAACTGAGAACTTTTAGATGTACAAACTGGATTTAGAAAAGGAAGAGGAACCAGAAATCAAATTGTTAACATTCAATGGATCATAGAGAAAACAAAGGAATTCAAGAAAAAAAAAATCTACTGCTGCTTCATTGACTATGCTAAAGCCTTTGACTGTGTGGATCACAACAAACTTAGGAAAAATCTTTTTTTTTTTTTTAATTTTACTTTACAATACTGTATTAGTTTTGCCATACATCAACAAGAATCTGCCACGGGTGTACCCATGTTCCTAATCCTGACCCTTCCTCCCACCTCCTTCCCCATACCATCTCTCTGGGTCATCCCAGTGTACCAGCCCCAAGCACCCCGTACCCTGCATCGAACCTAGACTGCCGATTCATTTCTTATATGATATACATGTTTCAATGCCATTCTCCCAAATCATCCCACCCTCTCCTTCTCCCACAGAATCTAAAAGACTGTTCTTTACATCTGTGTCTCTTTTGCTCTCTTGTATACAGGGTTATCATTACCATCTTTCTAAATTCTATATATATGTGTTAGTATACTGCATTGGTGTTTTTCTTTCTGGCTTACTTCACTCTGTATAATCGGCTCCAGTTTCATCCACCTCATTAGAACAGATTCAAATGTATTCTTTTTAATGGCTGAGTAATACTCCATTGTGTATATGTACCACAGCTTTCTTATCCATTCATCTGCTGATGGACATCTAGGTTGCTTCCATGTCCTGGCTATTATAAATAGGGAAAATTCTTAAAGAGATAGGAATACCAGTCTACCTTATCTCTTATCTGTCTCCTGAGAAACCTCTATGCAGGTCAAAAAGTAACGGTTAAAAAGAGACATGGGACAACTGACTGGTTCAAAATTGGGAAAGGAGTACAGCAAGGCTGCACATGGTCACTTTGATTATAAAGCTTCTATGCAGAATGCATCTTGTGGAGTGCCAGGCTGGGTGAATCACAAACTGGAATCGTGATTGCTGGAAGAAATAGCAACAACCTCAGATATGCAGAGAACTACTCTAATTGGGGGCAGGAGGAGAAGGGGACTACAGAGGATGAAATGTCTGGATGGCATCACTGACTCGATGGACATGAGTTTGAGTAAACTCCTGGAGTTGGTGATGGACAGGGAGGCCTGCCATGCTGAAAAACATGGGGTCACAAAGAGTCAGACACGACTGAGTGACTGAACTGAATTGAACTGAACTCTAATTTCAGACAGTGAAGAGGAAATACAAAACCTCTTGATGAAAGTAAAGCCAGAGAGTAAAAACTCAATTTCCAAAAAGCAAAAGACATGGCATCTGGTCCCTGCACTTCATGGCAAATAAAAGGGGGAAAAGTGGAAGCAGTGACATATTTTATTTTGGGGGAGGGGGCACCAAAATCACTGTGATGGCAAGTTCCATGAAAGGAAATTTACACAGTATATTAAAAAGCAAAGACATAACTTTGCTGGCAAAGGTCTGTATAGTCAAAGCTATGATTTTTCCAGTAGTCGTGTATGGATGTGAGTGTTGGATGATAAAGAAGGCTGAGCACTGAAAAACTGATGCTTTTGAGTTGTGGTGCTAGAGAAGACTGTTGAGAGTCCCTTGGATAGCAAGGAGATCAAAGACAGTCAATCAGAAAGGAAATGAATCCTGAATATTCATTGGAAGGACTGATGCTGAAGCTGAAACTACAATAGTTTGGTCATGTGATGTGAAGAACTGACTCGTTAGAAAAGACCTTGATGCTGGGAAAGATTGAAGGTAAAAGGAGAAGAGGGAGGCAAATGATGAGATGGTTGGAGAGCTTCACCAGCTCAATGGATATGAATTTGATCTAATTCTAGAGACAGTGAAGGACAGGGAAGACTGGTATGCTGCAGTTCATGGGGTCTCAAAAAGTCAAACATGATTTAGTGACTGAACAACAGACAAGGAATAATCATAATGTTGTGACTAATATTATAATTGTGAAATTATAAATTCAAAACATTTTCTGGTTTAAAAAATAAATCTGGCAATCAGTGCAGTTCTGCAGGGTCTCTGTGTCGAGTGGGACTGGTGTCTGCATTTCTGTAGTGTTCACCTTTAGCCATTTTTCCTCCACACCTGCCTCTTCTACTACCCCTCTATTTCATCTAAGTTCCTAAGGGTCACCCAGGATCACCTTATTTTCTTCCACTAAAGCCCCCATGGTTAATGTTCCAGTCGCCACTGAAGCCAACTCTGTCTCCACCACAGCAACCTCTTAACAATCCACTGGAACCACAATGTTGCTGCTGCTGCTGCTGCTGCTAAGTCTCTTCAGTCGTGTCCAAGTCTGTGTGACCCCATAGATGGCAGCCCACCAGGCTCCCCCACCCCTGGGAATCTCCAGGCAAGAACACTGGAGTGGAGTTGCCAAAACTTACACAAGCCTCAGAAATAAACTCTCGGCCAGCAAAGACATAACTTTGTGTGCACCAGGACCCAGGAAAAAGGAGTAGTGATCCCACAAGAGACTGACCCAGACTTGCCCGTAAGTGTCCAGGAGTCTCCGGTGGATGTGTGGGTCGGCAGTGGTCTGCTGCAGGGCTGGGGGCACTGAGTGCAACAGTGCCTGAATGAGACCTTTTGAAGGAGGTCACCATTATCTTCATTACCTCCACCATAGTTTGGCCCCAGGTAAATAACAGGGAGGGAACACAGCCCCACCCTTCAACATAAAATTGTATTAAAGGTTTACTGAACATGGCCCCCTCATTCAGAGCAAGACCCCATTTTGTCCTAGGTGAGTCACTCCCCTCAGAAAGCTTCCATAAGCCTCTTATCCTTCTTCATCAGAGAGGAGACAGATTGAAAACCACATTCACAGGAATCTAACCAATCTGATCACATGGACCACATTCTTGTCTAACTCAAAGAAACTATGAGCCATGCCCTGTAGGGCCATTCAAGATGGGCGGGTCATGGTGGAAAGTTCTGACAAAATGTGATCCGCTGAAGAAAAGAATGGCAAACACATTTTAGGAGTTTTTCCTTGAGAACCCCATGGACAACATGAAAAGGCAAAAAGATAGGACACTGAAAGATGAACTCTGCAGGGTGGTGGGTGCCCAAAATGCTACTGGAGATCAGTTGAGAAATAACTCCAGAAAGAGTAAAGAGACAGAGCCAAAGCAAAAACAATACCCAGTTGTGGATGTGACTGGTGATGGAAGTAAAGTCCGATGCTGTAAAGAGCAATATGACATAGGAACCTGGAATGTTAGGTCCATGAATCCAGGTAAATTGGAAGTGGTCAAACAGGGATGGCAAGAGTGAATGTTGACATCTTAGGAAGCAGCGAACTAAAATGGACTGGAATGGCTGATTTTAATTCGGATGACCATTATATCTACTACTGCAGGCAAGAATCCCTTAGAAGAAATGGAATAGCCATCATAGTCAACAAAAGAGTCTGAAATATAATATTTGGATGCAGTCTCAAAAATGAGAGAATCATCTCTGTTTGTTTACAAGGCAAACCATTCAGTATCACAGTAATCCAAGTCTATGTCCTGCCTAGTATTGCTAAAGAAGCTGAAGTTGAGTCATTCTATGAAGATCTACAAGACCTTCTATAATTAACACCCAAAAAAGATGTTCTTTGCATTACAGGGGACAAGAAAATGTAGGAAGTCAAGAAATATCTAGAGTAACAGAAAAACTTGGCCTTGGAGTACAGAATGAAACAGGGCAAAGGCTAATAGAGTTCTGCCAAGAGAACGCACTGGTCATAGCAAATGCCCTCTTCCAACAACAAAAGAGAAGATTCTACACATGGACTCATGAGATGGTCAACACTAAAATCAGATTGATTAAATTCTTTGCAGCCAAAGATGAAGAAATGCTATAAAGTCAGCAAGAAAAAGACTGGGAGCTGACTGTGGCTCAGATCATGAACTCCTTATTGCAAACTTCAGACTTAACTTGAAGAAAATAGGGAAAACCACCAGACCATTCTGGTATGACCTAAATCAAATCACTTCTGATTATACAGTGGAAGTGGCAAATAGATTCAAGGGATTAGATCTGATACACAGAGCCTGAAGAACTATGGACATAGGTTTGTGACATTGTATATGAGGCAGGGATCAGACTATCCCCAAGGAAAAGAAATGCAAAAAGGCAAAACGGTTGTCTGAGGAGTCCTTACAAATAACTGAGGAAAGAAGAGAAGCAAAAGGCAAAGTAGAAAAGGAAAGATATACCCATTTCAATGCAGAATTCCAAAGAATAACAAAGAGAGATAAGAAAGCCTTCCTTGGTGATCAATGCAAAGAAATAGAGGAAAACAATAGAATGGGAAAGACTAGAGATTTCTTCAAGAAAACTAGAGACACCAAGGGAGCATTTCATGCAAAGATGGGTTCAATAAAGGACAGAAATGGTATGGACTAACAGAAGCAGAAGATATTAAGAAGTGGTGAACAAGAATACACAGAAGAACTATGCAAAAAAAGATCTTCAAAAACCAGATAATGACAAAGGTGTGAGCACTCAACTAGAGCTAAACATCCTGGAATGTAAAGGCATGTTGGTGGGCCTTAAGATGCATCACTATGAACAAAGCTAGTGAAGGTGACAGAATTCCAGTTGAGCTATTTCTAATTCTAAAAGATGACGCTGTGAAAATGCTGCACTCAATATGCCAGCAAATTTGGAAAACTCAGCAGTGGCCATAGGACTTGAAAAGGTCAGTTTTCATTCCAAACACAAAGAAAGGAAATGCCAAAGAATGCTCAAACTACTTCACAACTGCACTCATCTCACATGATAGTAAAGTAATGCTCAAAATTCTCCATGCCAGGCTACTACAATATGTGAACCATGAACTTCCAGATGTTTAAGTTGCATTTAGAAAAGGCAGAGGAACCAGAGATCAAATTGCCAATATCCATTTGATCACCAAAAAAGAAAGAGAACTCCAGAAAAAAAATCTACTTCTACTTTACTGACTACGCCAAAGTCTTTGACTATGTAGACCACAACACACTGCGAGAAAATTCTTTAAGAGATGTGAATACCAGGCCACCTGACCTGCCTCTTGAGAAATCTGTATGCAGGTCAGGAAGCAAGAGTTAGAACTAGACATGGAACAACAGACTGGTTCCAAATCAGGAAAGGAGTATGTCAAGGCTGTATATTATCACCCTGCTTATTTAACTTATATGCAAAGTACATCATGAGAAATGCTGGGGTGGATGAAGCACAAGCTGGAATTAAGATTGCCAGGAGAAATATCAATAACCTCAGATATGCAGATGACACCACCGTTATGGTAGAAAGTGAAGAAAACTAAAGAGCCTCCTGATAAAAGTGAAAGAGGAAAGTGTAAAAGTTGGTTTAAAGCTCAACAAACAGAAAACTAAGATCAAGGCATCTAGTTCCATCACTTCATGACAAATAGACTGGGGAACAGAGGAAACAGTGGCTGACTTTATTTTTCACTGCAGATGGTGACTTCACCAATGAAACTAAAAGATGCTTGCTCCTTGGAAGAAAATTTATGACAAACTTAGTTCAGTTCAGTTCAGTTTCGTCGATCAGTTGTGTTCGACTCTGTGACCCCATGAATCACAGCATGCCAGGCCTCCCTGTCCATCACGAACTCACGGAGTTCACTCAGACTCCCGTCCACTGAGTCAGTGATGCCATCCAGCCATCTCATCCTCTGTCGTCCCCTTCTCCTCCTGCCCTCAATCCCTCCCAGCATCAGAGTCTTTTCCAATGAGTCAACTCTTTGCATGAGGTGACCAAAGTACTGGAGTTTCATCTTTAGCATCATTCCTTCCAAAGAACCCCCAGGGCTGATCTCCATCAGAATGGACTTGTATCTCCTTGCAGTCCAAGGGACTCTTAAGAGTCTTCTCCAATACCACAGTCCAAAAGCATCAATTCTTTGGCACTCAGCTTTTCCACAGTCCAAATCTCACATCTGTACATGACCACAGGAAAAAGCATAGCCTGACTAGATGGACCTTTGTCGGCAAAGTAATGTCTTTGCTTTTTAATATGCTATCTAGGTTGGTCATATGTTTCCTTCCAAGGAGTAAGCATCTTTTAATTTCATGGCAGCAGTCACCATCTGCAGTGATTTTGGTGCCCCCCAAAAAAGGTCTAACTCTGTTTCCACTGTTTCCCTATCTATTTCCCATGAAGTGATGGGACCAGATGCCATGATCTTCATTTTCTGAATGTTGAGCTTTAAGCCAACTTTTTCACTTTCCTCTTTCACTTTCATCAAGAGGCTTTTTTAGTTCCTCTTCACTTTCTTCCATAAGGTTGGTGTCATCTTCATATCTGAGGTTATTGATATTTCTCCCAGCAAACTTGAATCCAGCTTGTTCTTCTTCCAGCCCAGCGTTTCTCATGATGTACTTTGCATATAAGTTAAATAAGCAGGGTGACAATATACAGCCTGGAGGTACTCCTTTTCTGATTTGGAACCAGTCTGTTGTTCCATGTGCAGTTCTAACTGTTGCCCTCTGACCTGCATATAGGTTTCTCAAGAGGCAAGTCAGGTGATCTGGTATTTCCATCTCTCTCGGAATTTTCCAGTTTATTGTGATCCCCACAGTCAAAGGCTTTGACATAGTCAATAAAGCAGAAATAGATGTTTTTCTGGAATGCTCTTGCTTTTTCCATGATCCAGCTGATGTTGGCACTTTGATCTCTGGTTCCTCTGCCTTTTCTAAAACCAGCTTGAACATCTGGAAGTTAACGGTTCACGTATTGCTGAAGTCTGGCTTGGAGAATTTTGAGCATTACTTTACTAGCGTGTGAGATGAGTGAAATTGTGTGGTAGTTTGAATATTCATTGGCATTGCCTTTCTTTGGGATTGGAATGAAAACTGACCTTTGCAGTCCTGTGGCCACTGCTGAGTTTTCCAAATTTGCTGGCATATTGAGTGCAGCACTTTCACAGCATTTTCTTTCAAGATATGAAGTAGCTCAACCGGAATTCCATCACCTCCACTAGCTTTGTTCATAGTGATGCTTTCTAAGTTCCAGTTGACTTCACATTCCAGAATGTCTGGGTCTTGGTGAGTGATCATGCCATCGTGAATATCTTGGTCATGAATATCTGTTCTGTACAGTTCTTCTGTGTATTCTTGCCACCTCTTCTTAATATCTTCTGCTTCTGTTAGGTCCATATCATTTCTGTCCTTTATCGAGTCCATCTTTGCATAAAATATTCTCTTGATATCTCTAATTTTCTTGAAGTGATCTCTAGTCTTTCCCATTCTGTTCTTTTCCTCTATTTCTTTGCAATGATCACTGAGGAAGCCTTTCTTATCTCTTCTTGCTATTCTTTGGAACTCTGCATTCAGATGCTTTATCTTTCCTTTTCTCCTTTGCTTTTCACTGCTCTTCTTTTCACAGCTATTTGTAAGGCCTCCCCAGACAGCCATTTTGCTTTTTTGCATTTCTTTTCCATGGGGATGGTCTTGATCTCTGTCTCTTGTACAATGTCATGAACCTCATTCCGTAGTTCATCAGGCACTCTATCTATCAGTTCTAGTCCTTTAAATCTATTTCTCACTCCACTGTATAATCATAAGGGATTTGATTTAGGTCATACCTGAATGGTCTAGTGGTTTTCTCTACTTTGTTAAATTTAAGTCTGAATTTGGCAATATGGAGTTCATGATCTGAGCCACAGTCAGCTCCCAGTCCTCTTTTTGCTGACTGTATAGAGTTTCTCCGTCTTTGGCTGCAAAGAATAAAATCAATCTGATTTCAGTGTTGACCATCTGGTGATGTCCATGTGTAGAGTCTTAACTTATGTTGTTGGAAGAGGGTGTTTGCTATGACCAGTGTCTTCTCTTGGCAAAACTCTATTAGCGTTTACCCTGCTTCATTCTTTAATCCAAGGCCAAATTTGCCTGTTCCTCCAGGTGTTTCTTGACTTCCTACTTTTGCATTCCAGTCCCCTATAATGAAAAGGACATCTTTTGGGGTGTTATTTCTAAAAGTCTTGTTGGCCTTCAAAAAACCACTCTCAACTTCAGCTACTTCAGCATTACTGGTTGGTGTGTAGACTTGAATTACTGTGATATTGAATGGTTTGCTTTGGAATGAACAGAGATCATTTTGTCTTTTTTGAGACTGCATCCAAGTACTGCATTTTCGACTCTTTTGTTGAGCATGATGGCTACTCCATTTCTTCTAATGGATTCATGCCCACAGTACTATATATAATGGTCATCTGATGAACCTAGACATCATATTTAAAAAGCAGAGGCATTACTTTTCCATCAAAGGCCCATTTAGTCAAAGCCAAGGTTTTCCCAGTGGTCATGTATGGATGTGAGAGTTGGACTATAAAGAAAGTTGAGTGCTGAAGAATTGATGCTTTCGAAATGTGTTGTTGTAGAAGACTCTTGTGAATCCCTTGGACTGCCAGTAGATCCACCCAGTCCATCCTAGAGGAAATCAGTCTTGAATGTTCATTGGAAGGACTGATGCTGAAGCTGAAACTCTAATACTTTGGCCAACTGATGTGAAGAACTGATTCATTTGAAAGACTCTGATGCTGGAAAATTTTTAAGGCAGGAGGAGAAGGGGATGACTGAGAATAAGATGGTTGGATGGCATCACTGACTCAATGGACATGTGTTTGAGTAAATTCCAGGAGCTGGCAATAGACTGGCAGCCTGGTGTGCTGCAGTCCATGGGTTGCAAAGAGTCGGACATGACTCAGTGGCTGAACTGAACTGAACTTGAACCAGCAGTGTCCATGAGGTCACCTTTTATTTCCCACCTACCACCAGAGCCACCCCTGCCACAGTCAGTCCCTAGGAGTTGGAAAGGTGGTGGGTGGAAGCGTTTAGGTGTTGGGGCCTTAGACTGGTTGCACTCTGGATGAGATTCTGTCTTCAGGGCACTTACAGTCTCCTCTTCAAGATGAGTTCCCTTGGAAACCCCAGGGCCTTCTGTGTGGGAAGGCTCCTTGTCTACTCCACAAACTTCCGTTTGATCCATGGGTCCTTCAGGACCTCCAAGGCCCCGGGACCTCCTCAGGATGTAGTGGCATCCCTCTGTCCTCACAATGTGTCATTCCTTCCCTCATGATGTTCATTGGAAGCTTCCTTTTTGCAAGAGAATCTCTTAAAAATCTCCCAATCAAACCACTCTATAACGGTTTTGGCAGATCTTCATAGGACACTGTAGCATAATGGTCTTTGGGTTTTCCTGTTTCTTTTTCCAAGTAGATATGGATCACGGGTTGTCCACTCCTTAATTTTAACAGTTCTGCACTGCTTAAAGAAATCTGCCAGGTCATCTAATGTCACAACGGCATTTAATCCGTCCTTGCACATAACCTGAACTGTTGCCAGAGTCTTCATCTGGACCTACAGTGGGCCTAAATCAAGATCTTGTCCTTCATCCATCGGTCCACCAAGCTCATTGAAGCCACCTCACTCCCTAGCAACCATTCAGTTCATCTTCCTCCCTTCCAACCTCTGCTCTTACATCCACAATCAAATCTCCCTTTTTCTCTGCCCAGGTTAACCAGGTCACTCATTCTCCAGTTCTCTTCTGGCCAGGAACATCCTCCAGACTCCTGCTTGTAAACAGGAGTGGGTGCTCTTGGGGTGGTCATGTGGAATGAACTTTGTAGCCCATAGCTGCTGCTTTGTTGCCTATATTGCCTTGGAACCTGGCTATAGCATCCAGTTGGGGGATGAAGGGTAACTAGTGGGTGGCTGATGATCATAGATGCTTTGTTGACCATAGCAGCTACTCTGTTGTCCATATCTGAGCAAGTTAGGTGTCATATGCAGAATAAGCTGCATAAGAGGCCTGGTTGGTAATATCTGTAGCAGTGATTATATCATAAGCAGCAGTAACATATACTGGACAGACTGACAGTACCCTTGTGGGGGGTGCAGTTCAAGTAGTATATCCATTGGGAGGCTCCCCATAAGAAGTTGCATATGTGGTCTGCCCATAGGTTGCATTCATCTGAGCCTGGGTATAATTGACATCAGTGGGTTGTCCATAGGGTGCATACGCCTAAGTGTTCTGTGCATATCCAAAAGTGGGGTAGGTGGTGTAAACACCATAGCCCTACTGGGCTGTAGGTACTGTAATATCCATGGGTACCCTTTTCTTTCTGCAACTACAAATTTCAAATATAATGAAAACAGAATAAAGTAGGTCTTAGATAAGTAGCACTCAAGCTTCTAGGCATTCACAGTGCAAAAATATCTTGGAAGCATTTTTTTTTTTTTTTTTTTTAGTTTCTGTTCAGATGGTAGATGCTGTGTTGAGTCTTGTGGAGACAAAAATGAGTAAGATGCAGACTTTTACAGAAAGTAATCATAAGAAAGTCACAATGACTCCTTTTTGAGTTCATGCTTGAAATTAAAAATAATAATAATAATAATAATAATAATCACTACTAATAGCAAGTTCTTCCAATGTTTCCCATTTGCCTTCTTCCTGAGTAGAGAGTAACCCTTTGTTCTCAGGGGCTGGAGAAATTAAAGTGTATTGGACTTAGTTACAAGGAATTATCAGTCTTCTCTGGTTATGACAGCTGAAAAAAATCTCAACAAAAATTACAGTGAAAAATCAAAATTGTTGTCTAGACTATGCTAAATACCTAAAAATTTATCATGCCATTGGGATAAAATGAATCTTGAATCCTGTTATGTTTTTACTTTTTTAAGATATGAAAACTACCTCTCAAAACTAAGCAAATGACTTTGAAAAACATTGCTTTGGAGATATTTTTGACAGTAAATATATAAAATAGAAATCTTCTTGGTATATATTAAGTTTTAGCTGTAAATTAGCTGTTTTGAGCACTTAATTAAAATACTATCTCATCCTTTTTTAGAGTAGAATGATTTTCCTATAAGAAACAAAGTTTGATATCAAGATCAAGAATTTGCAGTCTCCCAGCTTAATCAAGGCTGAGTACATTGCCTACTAATCTATCAGAAACTGATGTGGTCATACTCTGTGAATTCAGGTATGCTGCTGAAATGACTAATACTGGCAGAAAGTTCAGGTTCATTAGATAAAAATCAAACTTGATCTTGCCTTGTAATGAAATCTTCTAATAGGCATTTAAAAAACAATAGTGTAGCTCTTTGTGTTTCAAGCACTTCTCTCAATTTCTCTTAAAATACATATGCTCTTTTAATTTATTCAAATGTGTTACAATCACACTTTTTCTTAGGAGCAACTTTTTCGAAGTGCTAAAAAATGCTCCTGACATAACTAAAGAAGGACATGAGATAGCATTTTACTCTTAGAGAATGGGAATGAATCTTTTTAATTGTTCATAACTTCTAATGCAAAACTCCAAGAACACAGATATTCTTGACAATTGTCTAAAAGTAAGAGTATATTGAGGTAGAAGGTCAAAAGGTGGAGAAAAAAAAACCACAACTTTGTTTATATAAGAAGAGAGTTCTAAATTTTGGCTACTTTAGGTTAAAGAGCCACTTTCCTAGCCACCACTAACTAGAATGCAATTATGTGTTACTGACGGGGTATTGAGTAGTCAAAAATTAGAGCTAATAAAATATTGTTTTGTCATTTAAGTAGCTACTATTCATATGATTGATATATTTTCTTGTCATGTGTGGCAAAATCTTGGCCACAAGTGGTTCTCTGAGATATATATTGTCTTGAAAATTTTGAGTACATGAGACATAGAGGAGGCTAAATATATGCATTACTTTGATTTGGTCTTCTCTGTGGTGTTGGAGAAGACTCTTGAGAGTCCTTTGGACTGCAAGGAGATCCTGCCAGTCCATTCTGAATGAGATCAGCCCTGGAATTTCTTTGGAAGGAATGATGCTAAAGCTGAAGCTCCAGTACTTTGGCCACCTCATGTGAAGAGTTGACTCATTGGAAAAGACTCTGATGCTGGGAGGGATTGGGGGCAGGAGGAGAAGGGGACGACAGAGGATGAGATGGCTGGATGGCATCACGGACTCGAAGGACATGAGTCTGAGTGAACTCCGGGAGTTGGTGATGGACAGGGAGGCCTGGTGTGCTGCGATTCATGGGGTCTCAAAGAGTAGGAAAGGACTGAGCGACTGAACTGAACTGAACTGAACTGAACTTGATTTGGTCTGATGGGCTTAGAGCTTAAAGAAGTCAATTATCTAATATTTCTATTGGCCATTGGGATTCCTGTCCTTTGCTTGTCTCTCATTGCATCTCTAAAGTGAATAATCTGTTATGATCAGTATCTTTAGAGAACAAACTTATGGTTACCAAAGAGGAAGATTTGGGGGGAAGGCTAAATTGAGATTTGGGAATTGACATGTACAGACATCTATATTTAAAATAAAATGCCTTTCCAGACTTCCCTTGAGGTCCATTGGTTATGAATCTGCCTGTCAACACAAGGGACAAGGGTTAGATCCTAGATCTGGGAAGATTCCACCTGCTGCAGTGCAACAAAGCTTGTGTACCACAACTGCTGAGCCTGTGCTCTAGAGCCCTCAAGCTACAACTGTGGAGCCCAACTACTGAAGTCCATGTGCCCTAGAGCCCATGTTCCGCAACAAGAGAAGCCATCAAATGAGAAACCTGCACACAACTAGAGAGTAGCCCTTGTTCACTGCAACTAGAGAAAGCTCACAGGTAGCAATGAAGATCCAGCACAATTAACTTCTAGTTAAAATAAATAAATTTATATTTAAAACAAATAAATAAAAACAAAAAAGAAACAAATAAATTTTAGAAATAAAGTAAAATAAAATGTCTTTACATGAAAAAGAAAGATTTTTGTTTTCTCAGATCTTTTTTATGCCAGAAGATTGTTATTTGTAATTAGTTTTTCATGATTTTTTTTGAGTCATATAGCAAGTATCGTTGCCATGTGAACTATATGTGTAAAGCATAGAAATTAATGGTTATTTTCCTTTCTTTTAGCAATCACGTAATAAATACCACCAGTTTTAAGTTGGGCTAATTCTGCGAATCCCAGAGAGATGTATGATGACGCAGCCATTGATCACAGAGTCTAACAATCCAGGAGGGAAGGCAACACATGCAAATGCATATAATATCTACAAATGTTAAAAAGTACACCTCATGAGTGGATTGAAAAATATTGGGGCTGAGAAAGGGAAAGGCCCATTCGACTTTGGAGTTATCAGGGAAGACTTGACAAGGTCAGTAGATAAAACAGTGTTTGTAGATAAGCACAGCAGAAGACCACAATTTACTCTATTCTTTCATTTTTTATTTAATGTTTAAATCTCCATACCTCACTTTGTCATTTGTAACAGATTTAAAACTTCTTTCTTAAGGACAGATTGCATTAAATATAAAAGGCAAAAAATAAAAGATTGAGAAAAAATAATAGGAGAAAATTTTAATGATCTTGGGATAGTAAAAGCTTCCTTAAATAATACAGAAAGATGCTAAGAGTGTATTAATTTTTGTTTGTCTTCATCAACCAGTAAGATAGTAGAAGAATGGACAGACTACAAGAAGATGTGACAATATTGATGAGACTATGTCTGAGAGAATATTGATGAAACTATGTCTGAGAGATGACTCATGTGGCAGATTCATGTTGATGTGTCACAAAACCAATACAATATTGTAAAGTAAAAAAAATAATAATAAACAAAGAAAAAAATAGAATATAGTTAAAAAAAAAAAAAAACTTCTCTGGATTAGGTACGGAAATGCATTGAAAAAGAAGAGACTTGCCAGTCACATCACAAGGTAAGCAGTCCGCTTTCCCCATAAACATGAACAGTGTTTGAATTCATTTATTATTTGAAAAATGCAGAATAGAATCAAAGTATATACAATTTTACTAGAAGAATGGAAATGACAAAAGAAAGTTCCAAATGTTGACGAAGATGTGTAGGAACTAGAATTCTCACGTACTCTTAGTAGAAGTATAGACTGGTAAAACAGCCTTGGAAGTTCTTTGACAATTTCCAATCAACTCAAGCATAAGATGACTCTATAACTCAGCAATTCCAGCCATAGGAATATAACTGTATTGTTTCCTATTGATGCTGTAACAAATTATCATAAATTTAGTGGCTTAAAACAATACAAATTTGTTACTTTACAGTTCTTTAAATCAAAACCTCATCAGCTCTCACTAAGCTAAACTAAAGCAGTTATGTTCCTTTCTGCACACTCCAGGTGAGACTCCCTTCTGAAGCCATTCCCAGCTTCTAAAAGCATTCCTCAAGTAATGGCTAAGACCTGAATTATTAATGCCAGGAATGTTCCTCACCCTTCTTTCCCCATTGAATCTCTCTCTTTGTTTTCTGTCATCTCTCTGTCTCTCGCTCTGTCTGTATTTCTGTCTCTATTTGTGATTCCTTTTCTCCATGTCTCTGATTTTCTCCCTCTATTTCACTCTTTCTCATTCACAGCAGTGAGGAAAGTTTCTTTGCTTTTAAAGATTTATGTGATCAACTGGGCCTATCTAAATAACTTAGGTCACTTACTCCATCTCAAATTCTTAACTTAAATCATATCTGTAAAGTCCTATGGGTCATGTAGCATGCTGACAGATTTGAGGATTTAGGAAGTACTTATCAAGTTCAAAAACAGGCAAAATTCATCAATATATTAGAAATCATAATGGGAGCATCCTTGTGGAGGATGTGATTTATGATTAGGACATGGGTAGGGGAACTTCTCAGGATGACAGCACTGTTATGTTTCTTATCCTGGGTACTGGCTAACATGTTTACTAATTTGTGAAAATTCTATATGCTATGCTTAAATATTACATTTGAAAAATCTGTTGTACTAAATTGACAGAGCAGTAGGTATAATAACCAAATGACATAAAATATTAGAAATTATCTTTATTATCTATTATTTGATAGGTGTTGTACAGATATTTTTTACTGTTCTCACATAGCCCATATGATAAGCATTATTTTTCCAACTCAAACCAGAAGTGCTAAGTAGCATAGCTAATAAATATCATCTTGACTTAAAAAAAAATTTTACTTTTTGCTTCTAAATAATGAAAATCATTGTGCTTCCCTGATAGCTCAGTTGATAAAGAATCTGCTTGCAATGCAGGAGACCCCGGTTTGATTCCTGGGTTGGGAAGATCTGCTGGAGAAGCAATAGGCTATCCTAATATACTTTATCACTAATAGAGGACAGGAATGGTATGGATCTAACAGAAGAATAAGATATTAAGAAAAGGTGGCAGGAATACATAGAAAAAATATACAAACAAAGATCGTCATGACACAGATAAATCACTCACCTAGAGCCATACATCCTGGAGTGTGAAGTCAAGTGGGCCTTAGAAAGCATCACTATGAACAAAGCTGGTGAAGGTAATGGAATTCCAGCTGAGCTATTTCAAATCCTAAGAGATGATACTGTTAAAGTACTGCACTCAATATGCCAGCAAATTTAGAAAACACATCAGTGGAGACAGGACTGGAAAAGGTCCGTTTTCATTCCAATCCCAAAGAAAAGTAAGGCAAAATAATCTTCAAACTACTGGACATTTGTACTCATCTCACACACCGGCAAAGTAATGTTCAAACTTTTCCAAGCTAGGATTCAACAGTACGTGGAATAAGAACTCCCAGATGTTCAAAGTGGATTTAGAAGAGGCAGAGGAACTAGAGATCAAATTGCCAACATCCATTGAATCATAGAAAAACGAGTTCCAGAAAAATATCTACTTCTGCTTTATTGACTATGCCAAAGCCTTTGACTGTGTGGATCACAACAAACTGTGGAAAATTCTTCAAGAGATAGGAATTCCATACCACCTTACCTGCCTCCTAAGAAATTTGTATGCAGGTCAAGAAGCAACAGTTAGAACCAGACATGGAAAAACAGACTGGTTCCAAATTGGGAAAGGAGTACATCAAGGTTGTATATCGTTACCCTGATTATTTAACTTATGTGCAAAACACGGGGCTAGATGAAGCACAAGCTGGAATCAAGATTTCCAGGAGAACTATCAATAACCTCAGATATGCAGATGACACCACCCTTACAGCAGAAAGTGATGAGGAACTAAAGAGCCTCTTTATGAAAGTGAAAGTGGAGAGTGAAAAAGTTGGCTTAAAATTCAATATTCAGAAAATTAAGATCATGGCATTTAGTCCCATCACTTCATGGAAAATAGATGGGGAAGCAATGGAAACAGTGAGAGACTTTATTTTTGGGCAGCTCTAAAAATCACTGAAGATCGTGACTTAAGCCATGAAATTAAAAGACATTTGCTCCTTGGAAAAAAGCTATGGCCAAACTAGGCACCATTTTATTTTTATTTTTTTTATTATTTTTTTTTTTTAGTTTTTTATTTTTTAAATTTTAAAATCTTTAATTCTTACATGCATTCCCAAACATGAACCCCCCTCCCACCTCCCTCCCCATAACATCTTTCTGGGTCATCCCCATGCACCAGCCCCAAGCATGCTGCATCCTGCGTCAGACATAGACTGGCGATTCAATTCACATGATAGTATACATGTTAGAATGTCATTCTCCCAAATCATCCCACCCTCTCCCTCTCCCTCTGAGTCCAAAAGTCCGTTATACACATCTGTGTCTCTTTCCCTGTCTTGCACACAGGGTCGTCATTGCCATCTTCCTAAATTCCATATATATGTGTTAGTATACTGTATTGGTGTTTTTCTTTCTGGCTTACTTCACTCTGTATAATCGGCTCCAGTTTCATCCATCTCATCAGAACTGATTCAAATGAATTCTTTTTAACGGCTGAGTAATACTCCATTGTGTATATGTACCACAGCTTGCTTATCCATTCATCTGCTGATGGACATCTAGGTTGTTTCCATGTCCTGGCTATTATAAACAGTGCTGCGATGAACATTGGGGTACATGTGTCTCTTTCAATTCTGGTTTCCTCGGTGTGTATGCCCAGCAGTGGGATTGCTGGGTCATAAGGTAGTTCTATTTGCAATTTTTTAAGGAATCTCCACACTGTTCTCCATAGTGGCTGTACTAGTTTGCATTCCCACCAACAGTGTAGGAGGGTTCCCTTTCTCCACACCCTCTCCAGCATTTATTGCTTGCAGATTTTTGGATCGCAGCCATTCTGACTGGTGTGAAGTGGTACCTCATTGTGGTTTTGATTTGCATTTCTCTAATAATGAGTGATGTTGAGCATCTTTTCATGTGTTTGTTAGCCATCCGTATGTCTTCTTTGGAGAAATGTCTATTTAGTTCTTTGGCCCATTTTTTGATTGGGTCTTTTATTTTTCTGGAATTGAGCTGCATAAGTTGCTTGTATATTTTTGAGATTAGTTGTTTGTCAGTTGCTTCATTTGCTATTATTTTCTCCCATTCAGAAGGCTGTCTTTTCACCTTGCTTATATTTTCCTTTGTTGTGCAGAAGCTTTTAATTTTAATTAGATCCCATTTTAAAAAGCCAAAACATTACTTTGCCAACAAAGGTCCCTCTAGTCAAAGCCATGGTTTTTCCTGAAGTCATGTATGGATGTAAGAGTTGGACTATAAAGAAAGCTGAGCGCATAAATGTGATAATATCGTCTCCTTTTTGCCTGGTCTTCTTGCCCCCATATCAACCTCTCTATTTACATGTCAGTAAGCTGTTTTGTTTTGTTTTGTTTTACTTTATTTTACTTTACAATCCTATATTGGTTTTGCCATACATCAACATGAATCCACCATGGGTGTACACATGTTCCTAATCCTGAACCCCTCTCCCACCTCCCTCCCCATACCATCTCTCTCTGGGTCATCACAGTGCACCAGCCCCAGGCATCCTGTATCCTGCATCAAACCTAGACTGGTGATCCGTTTCTTATATGATATTATACATGTTGGAGAAGACTCTTCTGAGTCCCTTGGATGGTAAGGAAATCAAGTCAGTCAATCCTAAAAGAAATCAGTCCTGAATATTCATTGGAAGGACTGATGCTGAAGCTGAAACTCCAATACTTTGGCCACCTGATGAGAAGAACTAACACATTGGAAAAGAGCCTGCTGCTTCGAAAGATTGAAGGTGGGAGAAGGGGATGAGAGAGGATGAGATGTTTGGATGGCATCACGTACTCAATGGACATGAGTTTGAGCAAACTCCGGGAATTTTTGATGAACAGGTACCTGGCGTGCTGCAGTCCATGGGGTCGCAAAGAATCAGACACTGATTGAACAACTGAACTGAACTGAATGTAAATTACCCTTTGCTTTACTTATATAAAACTTTATCACTTCATATCGCAGAAGGCAATGGCAACCCATTCCTCTACTCTTGCTGGGAAGGTCCCATGAATGGAGGAGCCTGGTAGGAGGGATCGCTAGGAGTCGGACACGACTCCACTTTCACTTTCATGTATTGGAGAAGGAAATGGCAACCCACTCCAGTATTCTTGCCTGGAGAATCCCAGGGACGGGAGAGCCAGGTGGGCTGCTGTCTATGCAGTTGCACAGAGTCAGACACGACTGAAGTGACTTAGCAGCAGCATGTGACATTGAAAATTTTGATCATGCTTCTCTATTAGATTCTATTTACTGGTTTCTGACCAGTGGCAAACAAGTACTTATAACTATATGCAGCACACACATCAGCATGTATGCTCAGTCACTTCAATGATATCTAACTCTTTGTGACCCTATGTACTGTGCTTGCGCCCATGGGATTCTTCAGACAAGAATAACCAGAGTGGGTTGCCATGCCCTCCTCCAGGGGATCTTGCCAATCCAAGGATCAAACCTGGGTCTCCTGCATTGCAGGAGACTTCTTTCCCACTGAGCCATCAGGGAAGCCCCTATATATACCATATAATCAAATATTTTAGGAAGAATTTCAGTTGCTTCCATAAATTTTACAGACAATATTACTGAAACTTGAAATGACGTTGCCTTCCGGAGTACATAAGGCAAGACTTCTGTTTTTATAAGGGACATTGTTCTCATAAATCTGGGGGAAAAAAAGAGCCCTTGGAAAGGCAGAAGGATCCTAGAGAGCTATGGGATTTGCTACGTCTTAATCAACAGCTTTTAGAATACTCTGATTACCCATGTAGCATCAGGTATGCTTAAGATGAACTCTTCAACACTAGAGAGAAAGAATTCCTTGCAAGGATTTGAGGTAAGAAGGTTGATAGAACTTTAAGGTTGCTTCTCTGTTGTAAGATTCTAAGTTTGGAAATGCCATTTGATACGAAAGTGAAATGCAAGTGTTATTCACTCAATCCCGTCTACTTTTTGCAACATCATGGACTCTAGCCCACCAAGCTCTTCTGCCCATGGGATTCTCTAGGCAAGAATCCTGGAGTGGGTTGCCATTTCCTCTCCAGGTGATCTTCCTGACCTGGGGATTAAGCCTGGGTCTCCTGTAGTGCAGGCATATTCTTTGTCATCCGAGCCACCAGCGAAGCCATTTGATATGGGTTTCCCTAAATGTAACTAAAATCTGTCGTTCTTATGTATCAGTCTGATGGAGGCTACCAGAATATTTGGTTAATGAGTTGCATACTAGGAAAAAATATAGTGAGTTATAAAATTTCCCATACTTTTGCCATTTCTTGGAATAATGCTTATCTTCATGTACTGCTAAGAAAACAAGGTAAATTAGGATTCAACTTAAATTTAAACTACAAAATTCTTTATCACATATTCTAGCTAAATGTTATCAAAATATATATGTTATATGAAATAAACCTGATATCTTAAACATATTAAACCCATTTTTAAGTTATCTTATTTGTATTTGAACTTCAGCATTACTTCTTCCAGGCACACAAAATAAAGAGTCAGAATTATTTACAAAATTAAGTGAAGTGAAAGTCGCTCAGTCATGTCCAACTCTTTGTGACCCCATGGACTAAAGACTCCATGGAATTCTCCAGGCCACAATACTGGAATGTATAGCCTTTCCCTCCTTCTCCAGGGGATTTTGCCAACCCAGGGATGGCACCCAGGTTTCTCTCTCATTGCAGGCAGATTCTTGACCAGCTGAACCACAGGGGAAGTCCAAGAATACTGGAATACTGGAGAATTCCACGGACTGTATAGTCCATAGTGTCGCAAAGAGTTGGACATGATTGAGCGACTTTCACATAATTAAACTTATGTACTAAATATGTTCTATGTACTATGTATATTACTCTGAAATATGCACTAAATATGACTTCCCTGGTGGCTCAGATGGTAAAAGCTTCTGCCTACAATGCACAAAACCCAGGTTCGATCCCTGGGTTGGAAAGATCCTCTGGAGAAGGAAATGGCAACCCACTCCAGTACCCTTGCCTGGAAAATTCCATGGATGGAGAGTGTGGTAGGCTATAGTCTATGGGGTCACAAAGAGTTGGACACGACTGAGTGACTTCACTCACTAAACACGTTTATGTATTTCTCCCATGTATAAGCTGAAAATGTGATCTCTAACATTTTTTTTGTATTGAATCTCAGATTTTTAAAAATATAATTCAAAATATTGTGCTTAAAATTGTTAAAATATTTATAAAAATGACACCTTAAATTGCTTCATTTTGAAGGACAGAGAGTTGAGGTCAGCATCATAAAAAATCAGACTTTGAAGAAAACTAAAGTGAAGAATAAAAATAAAGGAAAAGTCACATTACTATAATTACCTGACAAGTGATTCCTATATTTTTATGTTCTCTTAACTTTGGAGTAACTAGAAAAATGATATAAAATGCCAAAATGACATATGAGATTAAGATTCTCCCTTTTTTTTCAAGTGATAGAAAAGGAAAAAAAGAAAACAAGCAATATTGCTTTTTCTTCCTGCAATTAGGAAAAGTCAAAAAGAACTGGCTGAAAGGCATATCCTCTCACAGTTTGTTTTTGGTGTGTCAGACAAACTGTTGAAAAGAGGATACTTTTTGAATTTCAATTTCTCTTGCTGCCTATCAGCACCTCAAAGCACTAATGCCATCACTTTGCATGTAAGATTGGTAGACAGGTAAAGCTATAACAGGGAAAAACAGTAAAACATGGTACTTTATAGCATGGAGGCTTCATTTCAGGTAACCTGGGTTTAAATGCAAAAAGTTGTGCCTCTTCATGCTCTCTCTCTCATTTTTTTTTAATCCCTAAAATGAGAGTAATAATAATAGCACTTGCCTCACAGTGATGTTGTGACAACGAACTGAGCTAATATTTAAAAACTTTTTGTTTGGAGCACTGCCCAGAATATTATAAATGTTCCATAAGTTTTAGCGACTTGGGTTTTGTTATAACCAACATTGCAAGATAACTTAAGTGATATTGTTGATTTATAAGGGGAAAAAAATTAGGGAGTTACAACTTATTTTCACTTAAAGAGATTTACCAAATAATTCTTAAATAGACTATATCCTCAAATACATTTTGGATGTTTTCAATATTCAACACATATATATTGAACACTACTATGGGCCAAGTGCCAATCTTACCCAATCTTAAATTAAATGTAGAAAAAAATACTATATTGGGACTCACACCATCTTTTTTCTTAGTCTTAGTCTTTCTTATTTGATATTATGTAAGTATTTCTTGTATATTTGACATTACTAAGTATAATTCAGGTAGTTAATTTTCTGTCAGTGGATACTTGAATCACAAAACATTAAAAAAATACTTTATCTTATAGTAATTCATAGGTTCATTGACTTTTCCAATCAAAGATGAATAAAAACAAAAATTTAAAGTATATGCTATTATTGCCCCTTATATTAACAAATGTGGTCTGTACTGCTGAATGTTACTTTAAAAGAGGAGAACTGGAAGAGATAAACCACTGCAAAGTTTAAACTTATATTCTTCTGTTTCTTGTTAGCAACTGGTTATTATTTCCTTTAAATGGTTTTAAAAGAAACAGAGGATCTCTGAGACAGTCTATTGTTCAAGTATTTATGCATATTTTTTAATTTCCCCAAAGTGTAAATTTTAACCATTAGAACTGAGATGACCCTAGTTTTCATTGTTAATAAGAAATTGAATTTGTCCATTTGACTAAAGTATATCCTTTGACATCACTCTCTGGCAACATGGAAGCCGTCCAAGTTATTTTTTTATATTCACAGTAGGATGGCAGTTTCATTTGCAAAACTCCTAGTTCAATTTCCATATCTAGCCAAATTTTGTACATATCTGAGTGTACATTCTTCTAATCTTATTTTCTGACCTCCATTTGCCCTAAATAGATGCAACTCATGAGAAATGACAAGACTCCAACATTTCACTCTTCAAAATGATTTTTCGAGTTCCAAGGGCATAACTCTCCACCACAATTTCCTCTCTAAATCCATTCAGGCTTGGTTTCTCAGTACCTGTGTCTCTTGATGAAAACAAAAAGGAGAAAAAAAATTGATGAATGACTTAAAAAGTTTAAGAAAACCAGTGTCCCCATGCACCAGCCCCCAAGCATGCTGCATCCTGCGTCAGACATAGACTGGCGATTCAATTCACATGATAGTATACATGTTAGGACCCAGAAAGTTGTTATGGGGAGGGAGGTGGGAGGGGGGTTCATGTTTGGGAATGCATGTAAGAATTAAAGATTTTAAAATTTAAAAAATAAAAAACTAAAATTAAAAAAAAATAAAATAAAATAAAAATCCAAAGAGGAAAAAAAAAAAAAAAAAAGAAAACCAGTGTCTATGGAGGCAGAACAATTAATTCCAAGGTTGACATGAAATTGCTTGTCAACCTGTTGTACAAGAAATTGCAAAAAAGATGAGGGTATGTCTACCTATTTATGGAAGGTTAGGGAGTGGTGAGCCACTTTTGCTATTTTTCACTTGGCTGAGCAAGTGTGTAATTTTTTTTTAATGTAGTACTTCTCAAATTTCAATTATCAGAAATTTCTCCTTAACTTTAAAAACTGGTTGGTCTTGTTTTCATATTTTTATCTGTTTTCATGGGTATTTTATTGGAAAAGGAGAATAAATTGTTAGAGATTGCTAAATCAATTCCATTTTTAAAGGACAACTTTACTGGGATATAATTTATATGGCATGAAATTAGGTCACTTCAAGTATATAATTCAGTATTTTTCAGTATGTTTATAGACTTGAGCAACCAACCAATATAAAAATATTCAATTTTAGAATATTTTTGTAAGCATTAAAAAGAGATATGATAGCAATTATCATTCACTCCCCGTTTCTTGTCCAAGTCCATTTTATTAGGCTCCAAAGTCACTGCAGATGGTGACTGCAGCCATGAAATTAAAAGACACTTGTTCCTTGAAAGACAAACTCTGACAAACCTAAACAGCATATCAAAAAGCAGAGACCATACTTTGCCAAGGGTCCATCTAGTAAAAGCTCTGGTTTTCCAGTAGTCATGTATGGATATGAGATTTGGACCATAAAGAAAGCTGAGTGGCGAAGAATTGATGCTTTTGAACTGTGGTGTTGGAGAAGACTCTTGAGAGTCCTTTGAACAACAAGGAGATCCAACTAGTCAATCCTAAAAGAAATCAGTCCCGAATGTTCATTGAAGGACTGATGCTGAAGCTGAAGCTCCAATACTTTGACCATCTGATGCAAAGAACTGACTCATTGGAAAAGACCCTGATGCTGAGAAAGATTGAAGAGAGGGGATGACAGAGGATGAGATGGTAGGATGGCATCACCAAATCAATAGACCTGAGTCTGAGCAAGCTCCAGGAGTTGGTGATGGACAGGAGAGCCTGGAATGCTGCAGTCCACGGGGTTGCAGAGAGTCGGATATGACTTGAGCAACTGAACTGCACTGACTGACTACATGTCCTCTCTTTATAGATTTATAGATTTGCTTACTCTGGGTATTTCGTGTAAATGACATAATAAGTTTATCCATGCTTTGGCATATATCTCTACTTTATTTCTTTTATGGACAAATAATACTCCCTTGTATGTATTTACTATATGTTGTTTATTTGTAAATCAATTAAAGCATTGGTTCCAACTTTTAGTCACTGTTAGGGATGCTTCTATGAACATTTATGTACATTTTTAAAATGGTATCAGAGTATAATTGATTTATAATATTCTGTTAGTTTCAGGGCTACAGTGAAGTGAATCAGTTACACATATACATATACCTACTCTTTCTGTAGATTATTTTCCTATATAGGCCATCACATGTATTGAGTAGAGTTTGCTGTGCTATGCATTAGGTTTTTACTAGTTATCTATTTTATATATGCTGCTGCTGCTAAGTCACTTCAGTTGTGTCCGATTCTGTGTGACCCCACAGACGGCAGCCCACCAGGTTTCCCTGTCCCTGGGATTCTCCAGGCAAGAACACTGGAGTGGGTTGCCATTTCCTTCTCCAATGCATGAAAGTGAAAAGTGAAAGGGAAGTCGCTCAGTCCTGTCCAACTCTTCATGATCCCATGGACTGCAGCCTACCAGGCTCCTCTGCCCATGGGATTTTCCAGGCAAGAGTACTGGAGTGGGATGCCATCGTCTTCTCCCCATTTTATATATAGTAGTGTGTATATGTCAATATCAATATTCCTAATTTTCCCTTCACCCCCTCATACACCCTTGTAACCATAGGTTAGTTTCTTATATCTATACCTCTATTTCTGTTTTGTAAATTCCTTTGTACCCATTTTTTTTGGTTTCCACATATAAGTTATATCATATATTTGTCTTTATCTATCTGACTTGCTTCACTCAGTATGAAAATCTCTAGGTTCTTCCATGTTGCTGCAAGTTGGATTATTCAGTTCTTTGCTATGGCTAATATTCCATAGTATGTATATATGTGTGTACACACACATACACACACACACACACACACACACACACTTCACCTTCTTTGTCCATTCCTCTGTTGATGGATGTTTAGGTTGCTTTCATTTTCTGGCTAGTGTGAATAGTGCTTCAGTGAACAATGCAGTGCATATATTTTTTTAAATTATGATTTTTTTCCTGAGTATATGCCCAGAAGTGAGATTGTTGGATAAATATGGTAGCTCTATTTCTAGTTTTCAAAGGAACCTCCAAATTATGATCCATAGTTGCTGTACCATTTTACATAACCATCAACACTATACGATGACTCCCTTTTTGCCACACATTTTTCAGCATTTATTGTTTGTAGATTATTTTATGGTGGTCATACTGATCTGTGTGAGGTGATAAGTGCATTTCAGTTTTGATTTGCATTTTTATAATAATTAGTGACACTGAGCCTCTATTCATGTGCTTTTTAGCCACATATATGTATATTTGGAGAAATGTCTATTTAGATCTTCTGCTTATTTTTTGATTGAGTGCGTTGTTTGTTTGTTTAGTGAGCTGTTTGTATATTTTGAAGATTATTTTCAATTGCTTTATTTGCAAATACTTTCTCCCATTCTAGGGTTGTCTTTTCAGTTTCTTTATTATTTCCTTTGGTGCACAACATATTTTAAGTTTCATTAGGTCCCATTTGTTTATTTTTGCTTTTATTTTCATTAATGTAGGAGGTGGGTAGAAACTGATCTTACTGCAATTTGTGTCAATTTGTCTCTGTTTTCCTCTAAGAGTTTTACAGTATCCAGCCTTACATTTAGGTCTTTAATCTGTATCATTTTTTTTTAATGATGTTAGGGACTATTCTAATTTTATCCTTTTATATGTAGCTGTTAAGTTTTCTCAGAACTACTTCTTAAAGAGATGGTTTTTGCTTCATTGTATATTAGAGTCTCCCTCATAGATTAGGTGACCATAGGTGTGTGGATTTATCCCTGGACTTTCTATCATTTTCCATTGATGTGTGTGATAGTATCCTGCTGTTTTGATTGCTGTAGCTTTGTAGTAGAATCTGAAATCAGGGAGTCTGATTCTTCTGCTTTCTTAAGATTGCTTTTATTATTTGGGTCTTTTGTGTTTCCATACAGTGTAAAATATTCTGTATAATTCTGTGCAAAATCCCATTGATAATCTCATGAGGCATGCATTGAATCTGTAGATTGTTTTGGGTAGTATAGTCACTTTCACAATATTGATTCTTCCAATCCTAAAACAAGGTATATCTCATCATAATTTGTTTATGTCATTTTTACTTCTTTCTTCAATATCTTATAGTTTTCTGAGTATGGATATTTTGCCTCTTTTGGTAAGTTTATTGCTAGACATTTTATTTATTTTGATGCAATGGAAAATGGGAAGGCTTCCTTGATTTCTTTCTGGTCTTCTGTTAGTGTATAGAAATACAGGAGACTTTTGTGTATTATTTTTGCAATTTGCCACCTTATCAAATTTATTGATGAACTTTAGCAGTTTTCTGTTAAAAATCTTTTGGATTTCCTATATACAGTATTATGTCACCTGTCAACAGTTACACTTTTACCTCTTTTTTTTTTTTTTTTTCCTCACTTGAATTCCCTTCCAAACCAAAACCGTGCTGAATAAAACTGGCAAAACTGAACATCTTTGCCTTATTCCTGATCTTAGAGGAAGTGTGTTCAGTCTTAAAACAGCAGAATACATGTTCCTATCAAGTGCACATGGAACATTCTCCAGGACAGATCACATCTTAGGTTACAAATCAAACCTCAGTAAATTTAAAAAAATTGTAATATCAAGCATCTTTTTCTGTCACAATACTATAAATGTAGAAATCAATTACAGGGGAAAAAAACTAACACATGAAGGATAAACAGTATATTATTAAATAACCAATACATCACTGAAGAAATGAAAAAGGAAATCAGAACATACCCAGAGACAAATGACAATAAAAACTTGATGATCTAAAATCTATGAAATGCAGCAAAAGCAGTTCTAAGAGGGAAGCTTATAACAATGCAAACTTACTTCAAGAACCAAGAAAAATCTCAAATAAACAACCTAATTTATGCATAAAACAACTGAGAAAGAAGCACTAACAAAACCCAAAGTTAGCAGAAGGGATGAAATCATAAAGATCAAATCAGAAATGAATAAAATATAAATGAAAGAAACAATAGCAAAGGTCAATGAAACAAAAAGCTGGTTGTTTGAGAAGATTAAAAAAAAAAAAACAAAAAACTGATAAACCCTTCACCAGACTTATCATGGAAAAAGGGGATAGGGCTCAAATCGATATAATTAGAAATGAACATGGAAAAGTTACACTGGACTACACAGAAATACAAAAGATCATAAGAGTCCATTACAAGCAACAATACACCAACAAAATGGACCACCTTGAAGAAATGGACAAATACTGAAAAGATACAACCTTCCAAGGCAACAAGGAAGAAATAGAAAATATGAACGGACCAATCACAAATACTGACATTGAAATTGTGATGAAAAATCTTCCAATAATCAAAAGTCCAGGACTAGATGTCTTCACAGTTGAATCCTATCAAACATTTAGATAAGAGTTAATACCTACTCTCCTGAAAGTTTTCCAAGAAACTGCAGTGGAAGGAAGAATAACAAGCTCATTTTATGAGGTCACCAGCACCTCGACTCTAAAATCAGACCAATAAATCACAAAAAAGAAAATTTTAGGACAACATCACTGACAAACATAGACACAAAATCCTCAGCAAAATGCTAGCAATCTGAATCCAACAACCCTTTATTTATTTTTTTATTTTTTATTTTTTTTAGTTTTTTATTTTTTAAATTTTAAAATCTTTAATTCTTACATGCGTTCCCAAACATGAACCCCCTCCCACCTCCCTCCCCATAACATCTCTCTGGGTCATCCCCATGCACCAGCCCCAAGCATGCTGCATCCTGCGTCAGACATAGACTGGCGATTTAATTCTTACATGATAGTATACATGTTAGAATGTCATTCTCCCAAATCATCCCACCCTTGGTCATATATCATGATCAAATGGGCTTTATCCCAGGGATGTGAGAATTTTTCAATATCCACAACTCAGTCAGTGTGAAACATAACATTATACAATTGAATAATAAAAACCATATGGTCATTTCAATAGATGCAGCAAAAGCTTTTGAAAAAACTCAAACCCATTTAGGATTTATTTTTTATTTATGTATTTTTTTGGTGGTCTATTTTATTTATTTATTAAAATATAAATTTATTTATTTTAATTGGAGGTTAATTACTTTACAATATTGTATTGGTTTTGCCATACATCAACATGAATCTGCCACAGGTATACGCGTGTTCCCCATCCAGAAGCCTCCTCCCTCCTCCCACCCCACACCATCCCTCTGGGTCGTCTCAGTGCACCAGCCCCAAGCATCCAGTATCATGCATTGAACCTGGACTGGCTATTCGTTTCATATATGATATTATACATGTTTCAATGCCATTCTCCCAAATCATCCCACCCTCACCCTCTCCCAAAAGACTGTTCTATTCAAAAAAAAAAAAAAAAAAAAAACCCTCTCCAGAAAGTTGCCATAGAGGAACTTATAAAGGCGGATATCTGCCTCAACATAATAAAGGTTTGTCATAAAAATATGACAAATCCAGAGCAAACATCATTCTCATGTGCAATTTTCTGTGGGTACTTTGGTATCTTGAGTAGATATCTAGCAATAGAATTTCATATAGTAACATTGTTCATGTTTAAATTTTGAGGAAATGGCAACACATTCTCCAAAGTGGCTGCGCTATTTTCCATTGCTACCAGCAATGCATGAGAGTTTCAATTTTGCAAATCCTCATCTTTTTTTTTATCTATTAGATAATACCAATCCCCACAGATGTGAAGTGGTATCTTACGGGGGTTTTGGTTGGAATTTCTCTTGTCGCTAACGATGTTGAGCATTTATTGATGGGCTTACTGACAATTTGTAAGCTTACTATAGAGAAATATCTTTTAAGGTCCTTTGCACACTTTTTAATTTGATCATTTATATTTTTAATCAGTTTTAAGTGTTCTTTATATATTCTAGATACAACTTTCTTACCAAAAATATATTTTTTGATTGTTTTACCTCTTTCTTTGAGTTGTCTTTTCACTTTCTTGATGGTATCATTTGTCACACAAATGTTTTAACTTTAATGTTATCTGAATTTTCTATTTTTTTCTACGGTCAGTTGCACTTTTAGTATTATTAATGTCTAATCTAAGTTCAGAAAGATTGTTTACAATGTTTTTAAGTGTCGTATAATTTTATCTCCTTCAATGAAGTTTATATTTCATTGTGAATTAGTCTGGGGGTATGGTGTGGCATAGAGGTCCACCCTCATTCTTTTACATGTGAACCTCCAATTGTTCTGTTCTCATTTATTAAAGACTACTTTTCCCCATTGAGCCGTCTGGGAACCTTGTTGAAATGAGTTAATCATGACTGTAAAATTTTACTTCTGTACTCAGAATTCTATTCCCTCTATCTACATATCTATCTTTATACCAGTACCACTCAGTCTTGATTAATTTAGTAATGCTTAAAAAGTGTGTGCTTCACTTCAGTAAGTGTGTGCTTCCCAAATCTGTTCTTTTTTCATGATTGTTTGACTATATCAGAGCCTTCAAATTTTCATATTAACTTAAGATCATCTTGACAATTCCTGAAAAAAATGCCAGCTGGGTGTTTGATAGCGAATCTAATAATATTAAGTCTTCTGATCAATAATCATTAGATATATTTTCATTTATTTGGATATTCTTTCATTTCTTTCAAAAATATGTAGCTTTCAGTGCATATATAGTCTTGCGCTTTTCTTTATTTAAAATTTCACCAAAGTATTTTGTTGATTTTTTATGCTATTGTAAATAGAATTATTTCCTTCATTTTCAGAATGGTCATTGTTAGTGTGTAAAAATATAACAATTTTTTTATATTGATCTTGAATTTTGTAATCTTGAACTTACTTCTTAATTCTAAAAGATTTTTGTGTATCTCTCATTTTCATAAACATAGAAGAAGTGTCTATTGCCAAAAATATAGTTCAAGTTTTGCCAAATTTGTTTATATTTTCAAAAAACTCTCTTCTTTTTTATTTTTTAATTTTTATTTTATTATTTTAGAATATAAATTTATTTAATTGGAGGTTAATTACTTTATAATATTGTATTGTTTTTGCCATGTATCAACATGAATCCACCGCTGGTATACATGTGTTTCCCATTCCAAACCCCCCTTCCTCCTCCCCGTACCATCCCTCTGGGTCATCCCAGTGCACCAGCCCCAAGCATCCAGTATCATGCATCAAACCTGGACTGGCAATTCGTTTCTTTTTAGCTTTCCTTTTTTTTTTTTTTTTTGGTTCTTGAATATGTATTTTTTACTGAAAAAATCATTCATAAATTAACATACAAAAATGTACAGACACATGAGTAAATAATTTAATGACAAAGGACTATATTTTTGTGAAAAGTGTTTTTTAAAACATCTTTAGATTTCAGTGCAAAAATGTACCCCTATAATCAGTTTCCTTTACTTCTTTTCTGATCTTTGTTATTACTTTTCTTCTGCTTACTTGGACTTAGTTCATTCTTCTTTTTTCTAGTTTATTGATGTATGAATTTAGATTTTGTATTAATATTTGATATATTTCATTTCTTCTCAATGTAGACATTTATTTCTGTACACTTCTCTCTGAGAACTGCTTTTGCCATATCTCATAGATTTTGGCATATTGTGTTTTCACTGTTAGTTGTTTCAAGATATTTCTAGGGTTCTCTTCTGATTTCTTTTTCGAAATTGTTCAGCAATACTTTAAGAAAATTTCCACATAATTGTGAATTATTCAGCTTTGCTTCTGTTATTGATTTCTAGTTCCATACCATTGTGGTTAGAAAAATAATTTGTATGATTTTAATATTCTTAAAGACTGATTTGTTGACCTCTCCTATGTTCTTTTCTGGAGAACATTCATGTGTACTTCAGGAAAATGTCTATTCTCCTACTATTGAATGAATGTTCTGTACATGTCTATATATATTTTGTCTCAAGTATTGTTAAAGACAAGTGCTTTCTGTTGATTTCTGTCGTTTTTTAATTTGGGTCATTGAAATCCCCTACTGCCATCACATTATTATCCATTTCTTCCTTCAGATATTTTAATATTTTTTTTAATATAAATATATGCTTCAGTCTTGGATGCACATCTATTTAGGTTGACATATATTCCTGATGAATGGACTTCCTTATGAAGTCACTCAGTCATGTCTGACTCTTTGTGACCCTAGGGACTATAGCCCGTCAGGCTCTTCCATCCATGGGATTTTCCAGGTAAAAATACTGGGGTGGGTTGCCATTTTCTTCTCCAGGGATCTTCCCAACCCAGGGATTGAATTCAGGTCTCAGCATTGTAGGCAGACTTTTTACTTTCTGAGCCACTAGAGAATACCAAAGTGAAAGTGAGCCACTCTGCTGTCCTTTGGTTTTCATTTTCATGGAATACTAACTGATCTGCATTTATTGATGCTGTGGTTGTTGTTCACCTGCTCTAATTGCTAGCTGATTTGTCATATTATCAATGATGCCCCAGGGCATAAATTGTTAAACAATTATATAATTAAATTTTATCTCCTTTTCTAGGTAGTTCTTGTGTCTAGGGTTTAAGTACTTCCAGAAGTACTCTTTTTAGTTGTCTCTTCCTCTAGTCTGTCTGCTAAATTTTTGGCTGGTATATCTTGCTGCTTTCATAGAGCTAGTAGTCTTTTCTTAATTGTAAACTGCTAAAATCTCCATTGTTTCTGGAAGTGCCCTTTAATTTGAAATTCTTCATGCTCAGTTCCAAATAGTCAGTCTCCTTGCTGAACTAGTTGTTCTCAATGCTTGACTCTCTGCTGGGTCTAAATTGTCCACCAACACTCTGAACCCACAATGTGGAAACAATGTTTTCTGCCTTTGAATTAACCTCCTGCTCTGTGAGGGAGGCCCTAAGCAGGGGCAGTCTCTCTGGTCTTCTTGAATTACCTTTCTCAGCATAAAGCCTCTGCTCATTCAGCAAGCTGGAGCAGGGTAGGCAAGACTCAGTGTTCTTGGCTTGTGCGCCCAGCACTAGCATAATGCTTTTGTCTTGTGAGTTGGTAGCTGAATAGAAAATGTGTGCCCAGGTCTCTCAGTTCCTCTCATCTAGAATAGAGCTCTTCCAACACAAAGGCGAGAGTAATAAAAAGTGCTGCGGTTCTGAACTTCCCAAAGAAAGAATCCAAACCTTTTTATTGGAAGCTGGCAGGAGAAGTCCCATTCTCTTTTATCTTTTATTATCTGCCTATAGTGTGGCTCCCAAAATGCTGAGCTACAGATGGGCTGAAAGTGAGTTATGCTTCCTCAAATTCAGAATTTGCCCCCATTTTTACCAGAATTTAATAGATTTTCTTCATTAAATATTTCTCAATTTTCTATATGTTATTAGGATAAATTCCAGAGATTTGAAATGACTGTTTGTAATTTCTGTCTTACTGAAAAGAAAGTTTTTGATCCCCCTCATGTTATCATTCCGCAATTGTTTGTTTATAAACCATATAATTTTAAATAAAAATCACGTTTTCTAATTCCAAATCCTTCAAAAATGCTTTAGAAAAACAAATGTTTAATTTTCTCCTGGATAATACCGACATTTCTCCAATTAGTATGTATTTTCCTGGGAAACTTTTTAGCACTGTAATTTAATGAGATAGAGCATATCACAAAATTCTCATAATTAATTTCAAAGGTAAATTAATTTTCATTCAAGGGATACTATGTTGTTCACCAGTTTTCATTTAGTTAATGTGATTAGAAATGGGAGAACACAACAGCTGACTTTAAGCCTGTGATTTTAAGATCAAAATACTTCTTCACTGATCTCCAACTTCCTCTCTGCTTTGGTCCCATGGTTGTGGCTATGATTTTGACATTTTGTAACTATAACTCCTTTCAGATTCCTACTGCTAGTTCTCCTATGACTGGCAATAGTTTATCTCTCTACCTTGAGGGAGGTTTTCACTATTGCCAATCTGCAAAACTGCATTATCTCTTGTTGGTTCAACTATAAAGAGTCCCTTACTTAAACTCACTTCAAAATATCAGTTAAAAAAGCTATTTTATTTTTCCTAATGCAACTGTGACTTGTTTGCTTGGTAATTGGTTCTGGGTCAAAGTAAAACTGTTAACTTCAAGGTAAGCAAAGGTAATTACAGATCAGCTTCCTATTTTAAAAGTTTCCTGATAAGGACTGTGGTTTAGATCATAAATTCCTTATTGCAAAATTCAGCCTTAAATTGAAGAAAGTAGAGGAAACTGCTAGACCATTCAGTATGACCTAAATTAAATCCCTTACAATTATGCAGTGGAAGTGACAAACAGATTCAATAGATTAAATCTGATAAACAGAGTGCCTGAAGAACTATGGATGAAGGTTCATAACATTGTACATGGTAAGAAGGCTTTACAAATAGCTCAGAATAGAAGAGAAGCAAAAGGCAAAGGAGAAAAGGAAAGATATACCCATCAGAATGCAGAGTTCCAAAGAAGAGCAAAGAGAGAAAAGAAAGCCTTCTTAAGACGTTATTGCAAAGAAATAGATGAAAACAATAGAATGGGAAAGCTTAAGGGTTTCATCAAGAACATTAGAGATAACAAGGGAGAATTTCATCAACGATGGGCACAATAAAGGACAGAAATGGAATGGGCCTAACAGAAGCAGAAGATATTAAGATGAGGTGGTAAGAATACCTAGAAAAATTATATGAAAAATATCTTAATGACCCAGATAATCATGATGGTGTGATCACTCACTTAGAGCCAGACTTCCTAGAGTGCAACGTCAAGTGGGCCTTAGGAAACATCACTATGAACAAAGCTAGTGGAAGTGATGGAATTCCAATTGAGCTATTTTAAATCCTAAAAGGTGATGCTATAAAAGTGCTGCACTCAATATGCCCACAAATTTGGAAAACTTGGCAGTGGCCACAGGACTGGAAAGGGTCAGTTTTAATTTCAATCCCAAAGAAAGACAATGCCAAAGAATGTTAAGTATCACACAATTGCACTCATTTCACATGCTAAGAAAGTAATGTTCAAAGTTTTCCAAGCAAGCCTTAAACAGTACATCAATCAACAACTTCCAATGTTCATGTCATATTTAAAAAAGGCAGAGGAACCAAAGGTCAAATAGCCAACATCCATTGGATCATAGAAAAAGCAATAAAATTCAAGAAAAAAAAATCTACTTCTGCTCCATTGACTACACTAAGGCCTTTGACTGTGTGGATCACAGCAAACTGTAGAAAATTCTTAAAGAGACTGAGATACTAGACCACCATACCTGCCTCATGAGAAATCTATATGCAGGGCAAGAAGCAACATTTAGAACTAGACATGGAATAAAGGACGGGTTCAAAATTTGGAAAGGCTGTATATTTGGTAAAGGCTGTATACTTTCACCCTATTTATTTAACTTATATGCAGAGTTCTGTTCTGTTCAGTCTCTCAGTCGTGTCCGACTCTTTGAGACACCATGAATCGCAGCACGCCAGGCCTCCCTGTCCATCACCATCCCCCAGAGTTCACTCAGACTCACGTCCATCGAGTCCGTGATGCCATCCAGCCATCTCATCCTCGGTCATCCCCTTCTCCTCCTGCCCCCAATCCCTCCCAGCATCAGAGTCTTTTCCAATAAGTCAACTCTTCGCATGAGGTGGCCAAAGTACTGGAGCTTCAGCTTTAACATCATTCCTTCCAAAGAAATCCCAGGGCTGACCTCCTTCAGAATGGACTGGCTGGATCTCCTTGCAGTCCAAGGGACTCTCAAGAGTCTTCTCCAACATCACAGTTCAAAAGCATCAATTCTTGTGCACTCAGCCTTCTTCACAGTCCAACTCTCACATCCATACATGACCACAGGAAAAATCATAACCTTGACAAGACGGACCTTAGTCGGCAAAGTAATGTTTCTGCTTTTGAAAATACTCTCTAGGTTGGTCAAAACTTTTCTTTCAAGGAGTAAGTGTCTTTTAATTTCATGGCTGCAGTCACCATCTGCAGTGATTTTGGAGCCCAAAAAAATAAAGTCTGACACTGGACAAAGCACAAGCTCAAATCAAGACTGGAGGGAGGAATCTAAATTACCTCAGATATGCAGATGACACCATCCTTATGGCAGAAAGTGAAGAAAAACTAAAGAGCCTCTTGTTAAAAGTGAAAGAGGAGAGTGAAAAAGCTGGCTTAAAGCTCAACATTCAAAAAACTGAGATCATGGAATCCAGCCCCATCACTTCATGGCAAATAGACGGGAAAACAATGTAAACACTGAGGGACTTCATTTTCTTAGTCTTCAGAAACACCACAGATGGTGCCTGCAGCCATGAAACTAAAAGGCACTTGCTCCTTGGAAGAAAAGCTATGACTAAATAAAATCAGTCCTGAATATTTATTGGAAGGACTGATGCTAAAGCTGAAGCTCCAATACTCTGGACACCTGATGTAAAGAACTGACTCATTAGAAAAGACTCTTATATTGGGGAAGACTGAAGGCAGGAGAAGAAGGGGGTGACAGAGGAGGAGATGCTTGAATGATCTCACCAACTTAATGGACACGAGTTTGAGCAAGCTCCAGGAGTTGGTGATGGACAGGGGATCCTAACATGCTCCATGGGGTTGGAAATTGTTGGATATGACTGAGAGACTGAACTGAACGTAAGGTATATTCACTGTCTTTTCATAGACTGCTGACTACTTTGAAGAACCCAGAATCAGTCATTGTTCTTAGTTGCTGCAACAGACAACTTAGTTGCTGCAAAAACAACAAGAAGCATATTTAAACAGGAAGCAATGAATTTATCAAAAGGGTGTTACATAACTAACCGAAACTCTAGGAAGCCAAGATAATTGGAACTGAAAAATTTGGGCGGAAATTTAGGAGGAACAGAGGCGTCAAAATCAGCAACACTAGTTCAATCAGGAAACTGGTGCATTTTCCACAGAGCATAGGCACCATGGGGTGCAGTGCTTTCATTGTTGATGCTGAAAACTGGACACCGTTCTTTGCTGCCTCTAACCACAACCATTTGCCCCTGTTACTGATGCTGTACACTGACATGATGGGTTCCTTGTCCTTGTCTCCCGATTCCAAGTCTGGAGTTGCTGAATTGGATTGGCAGAAATGATATTTTATCCCATGTCCTGAGAAAACTATCTGGCAGTTTCAGCTTCCATTCAACTAACAATTACACTTCAATTAATACTCACTATGTAAGGAATTCAACTAATTCCTTCAACTATTACTCACAGGGAAGGAATTGCCCAGCTATAAAAAGGGAAGGGGATGTTTGTCAGAGGGAACATGATACATACCCATTGTTATGTGCCTATTTGCCTGACAAGCTTTTTTAACAGCTGTTAACTACTTTTCACAGTCCAGTGATGTAAAAACAGAATGAAAAAAAAACTGTATACTTCAAAAGCAAAGTAGAATGAAAAACTCCACCTTAATGAACTACACCATCTTTCGTGAAACTAAAATATATTCTCGCTTTCCACCAAAAAGGGGAACTCAAAATCTCATCAATTACTGCATACAGTCAGAGCACCAGTATTTCAGGGGAAATGTCAACTACTCTTTTTTTTTTTTTTTTTTCCTGACTTCAACATGAATTCTCACCACAAATGTACGCTATAGAAAACTGTAAGGGAAATGAAGCAAAAAAAAAAAAAAAAAAAGGAGGGGGATATGGAGAAGCAATAAAACAATATATATATATTTTTTATATCTTTAGGATTCTTTGCTTACTGAAAAGAATCCCACTTACCGGCCAGAGGAGAAGGAGGTGGGGGAGGTGCAGGAAAGGGAGGAGGCGCCGCCTTCCCTGCCCATGCGCCCTCGCAGTTGTCTGCGCTCTGCTCTGGACCAGTTTGGGGAAGTTGCCCAAGCCCTGTGTCGCCCGGATGTGCGACCTCAATGAGCCACAGCCAGCCGAGAAGATCGGCAAGAGGAAGAAGTTGCCGAGACCTTTGTTGGATAGTTTCAGCTGCATTGCCTGGAAGAAAGAGTTCACCACCTTTAGTGAGATATATTTCACAAAGATGGCCACACGGAACTGCCCAGAAATGGACTTAGTGATCAAACCACTGGACACAATTCCTGAGGATAAGAAAGTCAGAGTTCAGAGGACATAGAGCACTTTTGGCCCGTTTGAGAAACCCACTAATCAAATAAAGAGGGTGCATTCTGAGAACAATGCTGGCATTAACTTTAATAAGAGCTCCTCTGCGGGCAAAGAGTCTCCTAAATTTCGGGGCATTCCAGCCTGCCCCAGTTCACCAACAAGTACCAAATTTGGAAAAGCTGACTCACACGGAAAACTGTAAGAGCTAGGAGAAGGAGGTTATGGTACAGTATACAAAGGGAAAAGCGAGGTGAATGGAAAGTTGGTAGCCCTGAAGGTGATCAGGCTGTGGGAAGAAGGTACACCTTTTATAGCTATCAGGGAAGAAGAAGACTCTTGAGAGTACCTTGGACAGCAGGGAGATCAAACCAGTCAATCTTAAAGGAAATCAACCCTGAATACTCATTGGAAGGATGGATGCTGAAGCTGAAGCTCCAATATTTTGGCCACCTGATGAGAAGAGTGGACTCATTGGGGAAGACCCTGATGCTGGCAACAATTGAGGCCAAGAGGAGAAGGGAATGATAGAGGATGAGATGGTTGGATTGCATCCTGGACTCAATGCACATGAATTTGAGCAAACTATGGGAGATAGTGAAGGACAGGGAAGCCTGGCATATGGCAGTCCATGGGGTCACAAAGAGTTGGAAATGACTAAGTGACTGAACAAGGACAAAATAGTGACTTTGAAAAACAGTTTGACACCTTTTTAAAAAGTGGAATGGTAAATTACTGTACATGCTAACATTTTAATTCCTGGGAATCTACCCAGGAGAAAGGAAAACACTTCCAGACAAAGACACATATGTGAATGTTCCTAATGTTACTGTGCACAATAGGCAAAATCAAGAAATAATCTCAATGTTCATCACCTGCTGAGTTGATACACAAAATGTCAAATATCCATATAGTGACTCAGAAGGTGCTATCTACAGGTAATATGCTTGATGATATGCTTCAATACGTTTGAACCTTGAAAGCATTTATGACCAGTTTTATAAGCCTGGTTGAATTTTCAAGGTGGTTCTAGTAGTAAAGAACCCGCCTGCCAATGCAGGAGACTTAAAAGACGTGGGTTCCATCCCTGAGTTGGGAAGATCCCCTGGAGAAGGGCATGGCAACCCACTCCAGTATTCTTGCCTAGAAAATCCCATGGACAGAGGAGCCTGGCAGGCTATAATCCATATGATTGAAGAGTCGGATACAACTGAAGTGAGTTAGCACTTACTGAAGTGCCTAGAGTGACTGAAACTTTTCTTCAATTCATGAAAAATATGCTCCACCTATACATTTCCCAAACCTGGGGATTTCTTCCTTTATTTTTTTGGGTGTTTTCAGAGTCAGACATGAATGAGTGACTAAGCATAGCATAGCATAACAGAGATATTACTAGACTGCCTAAATTGGGCTTAACTTGTAGCTCAGTCAGTAAAGAATCTGCCTGCAATGGGGGCAACCCAGGTTTGATTCCTGGGTCAGGAAGATCTCCTGAAGAAGGAAATTGCCACCTACTCCAGTATTCTTGCCTGGAGAAATCCATGAACAGAGGAGCCTGGAGGGCTGCAGTTCATGGGATCACAGAGAGTCAGATAAGACTGACTGACTAACACACATTTTTCTATTTTTAATTAATTTTTATTGGAGTGCAATTGCTTTACAATGTTATGTTAGTCTTTTGCTATACAACAAAGTGAATTAGACATAAGCATGCATATATCTACTCTTTTTATGGTTTCCTTATCATTTAGGTCACCACAGAGCACTGAGCAGAGTTCCTTGTGCTATACTGCAGGTCACCATTAGTTGTATATTTTATATATATTAGTCTATATATTTCAGTTCCAATCTCCCGATTCATCCCACTCCACTCTCCCTACCTCACTTGGTAACAATAAATATGCTCTCTGTAACAGTCTATTTTTGCTTTGCATATAACTTCATCTCTACCATTTTTCTAGAATCCATGTATAAGTGATATTATACAGTACCTGTTTTTCTCTGTCTGAGTTGCTTCACTCTGTATGACAGCCTCAAGGTTCATCAACATCTCTGCAAATGGCACAATGTTGTTCCTCATTATGTCTGAGTTACATTCCATTGAATACATATACCATGTCATCTCTATCCACTCTTCTATCAATGTGCATTTACGCTGCATCCAGGTCTTAGCTACTGCAAATAGTGCTCCAACAAATATTGGGGTGTATGTGTTCTTTCAAATTATGTGTTCTCTGGATATATATCTAGCACTGAGGGTTCTACGCCATGTGGCAGCTCGATTTTTAGTTTATTAAGGAACATCTGGACCGTTCTTCATAGTGGCTATGCCAGTTTACATTTCTACCAACAGCATATAAGTGTACTTTTTTCTCCACACCCTCCCCAGCATCTATTGTTTGATAATTTTTGATGATGGCCATTCTGACCATTGTAAGATGATACTTCATTGTAGTTGTAATTTGTATCTCTCTAATAATTAATGATGTAGATCATCTTTTAAGATGCTTGTTGTATGTCTTTGAAGAAATTTCTACTTAGCTCTTCTGTCAATTTTGTGACTATTATTATTGTTGTTCAGTTGCTCAGTCATGTCTAACTCTTTGAAACTCCGATGTAGTGTTTTTTCTTTAATGTTGAGCTGCATTAGCTGTTTGATTGTTTTGGAAAATAATCTCCTGTCAGTTTTTCATTTCCAAATATTTTATCCCATTCTGAAAGCTGTATTTTCATTTTGTTTATGGTTTCCTTTCTTTTGAAAAACTTTTAAGTTTACCTGGACCCCCTTTTGAAAAATGTTTATCTTTTCATTACTCTAGGAGGTGGGTCAAAAAAGAGCTTGCTGAAATTTATGTCAAGGAGTATGCAACCTATGTTTTTCTTTAACAATTTATAATATCCAACATTACATTTAGATCTTTAATCCATCGTGTGTGTATTTTTGTGTAAGATGTTTGAGAGTGTTCTAATTTTATTCTTTTATATCTAGTTGTTTGATTTTCCCAGCATAACTTATTGAAGAGATTCTCACTTCTCCGGTGTATAGTGTTGCTTCTTTCATCATAGTTTTACAAATAGCTGAGGAAAGAAGAGAAGCAAGGGAGAAAAGAAACTATATACTTAATTAAGTGCAGAGTTCCAGAGAATAGCAATAAGATAAAGGACTTCTTAATTGATCAGTGTAAATAAATAGAGGAAAACATTAGAGATCTCTTCAAGAAAACTGGATATATCAAGAGAACATTTCATGGGAGGATGAGCATGATAAAAAATAAAAAAAATGGTAAAGAACTAAGAGACGCAGAAGAAATTAAGAAGAGGTGGCAAGAATACATACAAACTATACAAGGAAGGTCTTAATAACTCAGATAATCATGATGATATTGTCACTTGCCTAGGTCCAGATTTCCTGGAGTGTGAAGTCAAGTAGCCTTAGATAGCATTATTACAAAGAAAGAAATTGGAGATGATGGAATTCGAGCTGAACTATTTCAAATTCTAAAAGATGATGCTGTTAAAATGCTGCACTCAGCATGTGTTTAAGTCTTTAAAACCCAGCAGTGGCCACAGGACTGGAAAAGGCCTGTTTTTATTGCTATCCCAAAGAAGGGAAATTCCATTTATTTATTTATTTTTATTTTAAAATATAAATTTATTTATTTTAATTGGAGGTTAATTACTTTACAGTATTGTATTGGTTTTGCCATATATCAACATGAATCCACCACGGGTATAACATGTTCCCCATCCTGAACTCCCCTCCCACCTCCCTCCCCGTGCCATCCCTCTGGGTCATCCCAGTACACCAGCCCCAAGCATCCAGTATCATGCATCGAACCTAGACTGGTGATTCATTTCATATATGATATTATACATGTTTCAATGCCATTCTCCCAAATCATCCCACCTCTCCCTCTCCCTCAGAGTCCAAAAGGCTGTTCTATACATCTGTGTCTCTTTTGCTGTTTTGCATACAGGGTTATTATTACCATCTTTCTAAATTCCGTATATATTCATTAGTATACTGTATTGGTGTTTTTCTTTCTGGTTTACTTCACTCCGTTTATCTTTTTAATATAAATTTATTTATTTTAATTGTAAGCTAATTACTTTAAACATTGTATTGGTTTTGCCATACATTGACATGAATCCAACATGGATGTACATGTGTTCCCCATCCTGAATCCCCCACCCACCTCCCTCCCCATTCTATCCCTCTGGGTCATCCCAGTGCACTGGCCCTGAGCACCCTGTCTCATGCATCGAACCTGGACTGGCGATTCATTTCATGTATGATAATAAACATGTTTCAATGCCATTCTCCAAAACCATCCCACCCTCACCCTCTCCCACAGAGTCCAAAAGACTGTTCTATACATCTGTGTCTCTTTTGTTGTCTCTCATACAGGGTTATCCTTACCATCTTTTTAAATTCCATATATATGCATTAGTGTTCTGTATTGGTGTATTTCTTTCTGGCTTACTTCACTCTGTATAATAAGCTCCAGTTTCATCCACCTCATTAGAACTGATTCAGATATATTCTTTTTAATGGCTGAGTAATATTCCATCAATTCCATTTATGTTCACACTCCTGTACAGTTGGACTCAGTTCACTAGCTAACAAGGTTAATCTCAAAATCTTCAAGATAAGCTTCACAAATACATAAACCAAGAAATTCCTGATGTACAAACAAGGTTTCAAAGAGCCAGAGGAACCAGAGGTCAAATTGCCAGCATTCAGTGGATCATCCAGAAAGCAAGGGGATTTCAGAAAACAATGTCTACTTCTGCTTCATTAAAATAGCTTAAACCTTTGGCTGTGTTGATCACAACAAACTGGAAAATTTTTAAAGAAATGGGAATATCAGACCACCTTGCCAGTCTCCTAAGAAACCTATGTGGATCAAGAAGCAACAGTTAGAACCTTGCATGGAACAAATGACTGGTTCAAAATTGGGAAAAGAGTATGCCAAGGCTGTATATTGTCAGCCTGCTTATTTGACTTATATGCAGAATACTTCGTGTGGAGTGCTGGGCTGCAAGAATCACAAATTGGAGTCAAAATTGCTTCAAGAAATATCAGCAATGTCAGATATGCAGATGATACTACTCTAATGGCAAATAGTGAAGAACTAAAGAGCCTTTTGATGAAGATGGAAGAGGGGAGTAAAAAAGCTGGCTTGAAACTAAACGTTAAAAACACTAGGATCTTGGCATACTGTCCCATCACTTCATGGCAAATAGAAGGGGGAAAAGTGGAAACAGTGACAGATTTTACTTTCTTGGGCTCCAAAATCACTGTGTATGGTGACTACAGCCAGACAATTAAAAGACGCTTACTCCTTTGAAGGAAATGATGAGAAAAGTACACAGTGTATTATAAAGCAGACATTACTTTGCCAACAAAGGAACATATAGTCAAATCTATGGGTTTATTCAGTAGTCATGTATGGAAAAGTGAGTTGGACCAAAAGGAGGCTGAACAGCAAGAACTGATGTTTTTGAATTCTGATGCTGGAGGAGACTCTTCAGAGTTCCTTGGACTTCAGGGAGATCAAACCAATCAATTATAAAGGATATCAACCCTGAATATTGATTAGAAGGAATGTTGCTGAAACTGGAGCTCCAATACTTTGGCTACCTAATGGGAAGAGCTGACTTATTGGAAAAGATCCTTGTGTTAGGAAAGAATGAAAGCAAAAGGGGAAAGGGACAGCAGAGGACCAGATGGTTAGAGAGCACCAATGATTCAATGGACACAAGTTTGAGCAAACTCTGGGAGATACTGGAGGACAGAGGAGCCTGGCAAGCTGAAGTCCATGGGGTCTCAAAGAGCTGGACATGACTATATGACAGAATAACAACAGCAAATTTTGGGTGTATAAACATTTATAATTGTTATATCCTTTTCTTGGATAAATTCTTCAAGCATTATGTAGTGTCATTCTTTGTTTCCTGTAAAAAAAAAAAAAAAACAACTTTATTTTAAAGTGTATTTTGTCTAAGATGGATATTACTATTCTTGGTGACGTTTTATTTACATTTTCCTGGAATCTCTTTTTCCATCTTCTCATCTCTAGTGTACCTAGGTCTGAAATAGCCCTCTTGTAGACAACACATTTATAGGTCTTGTTATTTAATTCATTCAGCCAGGTTTTGTCTTTTGAGCTTTTAATTCATTCACATTTAAAGTAATTTAAACATTTGCAATATTCTTATTGCCACTTTATTAATTGTTCTGTTTGTTTTTGTAGGACTTTTTCTTCTCTTGTGTTTCCTGCTGATGGAAGATCTTTTAGCATTTATTGTAATACTGGTTTCAGTTCAGTTCACTTCAGTTGCTCAGTCATGTCTGGCTTTTTGCAATCCCATGTACTGCAGCAGGCCAAGCTTCTCTGTCCATCACCCACACCCAAACCTTGCGCAATCTCATGTCCATCGAGTAGGTGATGCCATGCAACCATCTCATACTCTGTCCCCTGCTTCTCCTCCTGCCTTCAATCTTTCCCAGCATCAGGATCTTTTTTGATGAGGCCAAAGTATTGAAGCTTGAGTTGCAGCATAAGGCCTTCCAATGAACAGTCAGGACAGACTTCTTTAGGATTGGCTAGTCTGATCTCCTTTTAATCCAAGGGACTCTTAAGCATCTTCTCCAACACCACAGTAAAAACAACAACAACAACATATAAATTGTCTAATACTCAGCTTTCTTTATGGTCTAAATCTCACATCCATACATGACTACTGGAAAATAATAGATAACTTTGACTAGATGGACCATCATCAGCAAAACAGTGTATCTTCTTTTTATTTATTTATTTTTCTTTTTTGTTTTGTTTTTTTTCCCTGCCTTTTTTTTTTTTTAATTTTTAGTTTTACTTTATTTTACTTTACAATACTGTATTGGCTTTGCCATACATTGACATGAATCCACCATGGGTGTACCTTCTTTTTATATGCTGTCTATGTTGGTCATAGCTTTTCTTCCAAGGAGCAAATATCTTTTAATTTCATGGCTGCAGTCATCATCTGTAGTGATTTTGGAGCCCAAGAAAATAAAGTATGCCACTATTTACATTGTTTCCCCATAAATTTGCCATGAAGTGATGGGACTGGATACCATGATCTTAGTTTTCTGAATGTTGAGTTTAAAGCCAGCTTTTTTATTCTCCTCTTTCACTTTCATCAAAAGACTCTTTAATTCCTCTTCACTTTCTGCAAGAAGGGTGTTGTCATCTGGATATCTGAGGTTATTGATATTTCTCCTGGCAATCTTGGTTCCAGCTTGTGTCTCATGCAGCCCAGGATTTCACATGATGTACTCTGCATATAAGTAAAATAAACAGAGTAAGAATATACACCATTGAAGTACTCTTTTTCCACGTTTTAAGCAGTCCATTATTCCATGGTTCTAACTGTTACTTCTTGACCTGCATATGGATTTCTCAGGAGTCAGGTAGGGTGGTCTGATATTCCCATCTCTTTTAAGAATTTTTCAAAATTTGTTGCAATTCACTTATTCAAAGGGTTTGGAGTGGTCAATAGGCAGAAATAGATTTTTTTTTTAACTCTTTTGCTTTTTCTATGATCCAACGGATGTTGGCAATTTGTTATATGTTTCTCTGCCTTTTCCAAATCCAGCTTGAATATCTGGAAGTTCTTTGTTCACATACTGTGTTGAAGCAAGGAGAATTTTGGAGCATCACTTTGCTAGTGTGAGAGGTGAGTACAATTGTCCAGTAGTTTCAACATTCTTTGGCATTTCCTTTCTTTGAGATTGGAATGAAAACTAACCTTTTCCAGCCTTGTGGCCACTGCTGAGTTTTCCAAATTTGCTGGCATATTGAATGCAACATTTTCATAGCATGATCTTTTGGGATTTGAAACAGCTCAACTCGAATTCCATCAACTTACTAGCTTGTTCAGAGTGATGCTTCCTAAGGTCCACTTGACTTCACATTCTAGGTGAGTGATCACACCATCGTGGATATATGGGTCATTAAGATCATTATGGTATAGTTCTTCTGTGTATTCTTGTCACCTCTTCTTCATATCCTCTGCTTCTGTTAGATCCATACCATTTCTGTCCTTTATTGTGCCCATGTTTGCATGAAATATTCCCTTTCTATTTCTAATTTTCTTGATGAAAACTCTAGTCTTTCTCATTATATTGTTTTCCTCGATTTCTTTGCATTTTTCACTTAGGAAGCCTTTCTTATCTCTCCTTCCTCCTTTTTGGACCTCTGCACTCAAGTAAGTCAGTTCAGTTCAGTTGCTCAGTCTTGTCTGACTTTTTGCAACTCCATGGATTGCAACACGGCAGGCCTCCCTGTCCATCACCAATTCCTGGAGTTTACTAAAACTCATGTCCATTGAATTGGTGATGCCATCCGACCATCTCATCCTTTGTCATCACCTTTTCCTCTCGCCTTCAATCTTTCCCAGCATCAGAGTCTTTTTCAATAAGTCAGTTCTTCACATCAGGTGGTCAAATTATTGGAGTTTCAGCTTCAGCATCCGTCCTTCCAATGAATATTCAGGATTGATTTCTTTGAGGATGGACTAGTTAGATCTCTTTGCAGTCCAAGGGACTCTCAAGAATCTTCTCCAATACAAAAACATGAGTTCTTCAACACTCAGCTTTCTTTATAGTCCAATTCTCACAATCCTTACATGACTACTGGAAAAAACATTGCTTTGACTAGATGACTTTGGTGGTAAAGCAATGTCTCTGTTTTTAAATATTCTGCCTAGTTTGTTCATAACTTTTCTTCCAAGGAGCACGTGTCTTTTAATTTCATGGTTCACTCAATATCTGCAGTGAGTTTGGGCCCCCTCCCCCCCCCAAAAAAAAAAAAGTGTGTCACTCTTTCCATTGTTTCCTCATCTATTTGCCATGAAGTGGTGGGACCAGATGCCATGATCTTAGTTTTCTGAATGTTGACTTTTAAGCCAACATTTTCACTCTCCTCTTTCACTTTTCATCAAGAGGCTCTTTAGTTCTTCTTCATGTTCTGCCATAAGGGTGGTGCCATCTGCATATCTGAGGTTATTGCTATTTCTCCTGGAAATCTTGATTCTAACTTGTGCTTCTTCCAGCCCAGTGATTCTCATGATGTACTCTGCATATAATTTAAATAAGCAGATGGGTATATCTTTCCCTTTCTCCTTTGCCATTAGCTTCTCTTCTTTTCCCAGCTATTTGTCTCAGCCTTAGACAACCATTTTGCTTTTTTTGAATTTCTTTTCCTTGGGGATGATTTTGATCATCACTTCTTATACAACGTCAACAACCTCCATCTATAGTTCTTCAGGCACTGTATCAGATCTAATCCCTTGTAGTTGTCACTTTCACTGTACAATTATAAGGGATTCCATTTATGTAATATATGAAGGGTCTAGTGGTTTTCCCTATTTTCTTCAATTTAAGTCTGAACATTACAATAAGTAGTTTATGATCTGAGCCACAGTCAGCCCCTGGTCTTGTTTTGCTGATGATATATAGCTTCTCCATCTTTAGCTGCAAAGAGTATAATCAACCTGATTTTGGTACTGACCATCTGGTGATGTCCATGTTTAGAGTTATCTCCTTTGTTTTTGGAAGAGAGTGCTTTCATCCTCTTGACAAAACTGTGTTAGCCATTGTCCTACTTCATTTTGTACTACAAGGCCAAACTTTGTGTTACTCTAGGTATCTCTTGACTTCCTTATTTTGCATTCCAGTCCTCTATGATGAAGACATTTCTCGGGGGATTTAATTCTAGATGTTCTTGTAGACCTTTATAGAACCATTAAGTTTCAGCCTCTTCAGCATTAGTAGTTGGGTCATAGACTTGAATTACTGTGATATTGAATAATTTGCCTTGGAAAGGAACAGAAATCATTCTGTCTTTTTTGAGACTGCATCCAAATACTGCATTCCAAACTCTTTTGTTCAATATGAGGGCTACTCCATTTCTTCTAAGAGATTCTTGCCCACAATAGTAGATGTAATGGTCATCTGAATTAAATTCTCCCATTCCAATCTGTTTCAGTTCACTGATTTCTAAAATGTTGACATTCATTCTGCCATCTTCTGTTTGATCACTTCCAAGTTACCTTGATTCATAGACCCAACAAGCCAGGTTCCTATGCAATATTGTTCTTTCCACATTGGACTTTACTTCTATCACCCAGTCACCTCCATAACTGGGTATTGTTTTTGCTTTGGCTTCATCTCTTCATTATTTCTGGTGCTATTTCTCTACTCTTCTCTAGTAGCATATTGGGCATCTACCGACCTGGGGAGTTCATTTTTCAGTGTCATATATTTTTCACCTTTCATAATGTTCATAGGATTCTTAAGGCAAGAATAGTAAAGTGGTTTGTCATTCCTTTCTCCAGTGGACCATGTTCTATCAGAACTCTCCACCATGACCCATCTGTCTTGGGTGGCTCTACATGGCATGGCTCATATTTTCATTTAGTTAGACAAAGGTGTGGTCCATGTCATCAGTTTGGTTAGATTTGTGGGAATGTGGTTTTCATTCTTGCTGCCCTCTGGTAGATAAAGTTAAGAAGCTTATCAAAGCATTCTGGTGGGAGAGACTGGCTGTGGGGGAAACTGGGTCTTGTTCTAATGGGTGGGGCCATGCTCATTTTAGAGGTTAGAATTAAAAAAAAAAAAAAAAGAAATGATTATCAGCTTGCTCTATCACTGCTTGAGATCAACTATGCTGTTCCTACTGTCGCCTCAGTCATGCCCAACTCTGTGTGACCCCATAGACTGCAGCCCACCGGGCTCCCCCGTCCCTGGGATTCTCCAGGCAGGAACACTGGAGTGGGTTGCCATTTCCTTCTCCAACGCATGAAAGTGAAAAGCGAAAGTAAAGTCGCTCGGTCGTGTCTGACTCTTTGCGACTCCATGGACTATAGCCCACCAGGCTCCTCCATCCATGGGATTTTCCAGGCAAGAGTACTGGAGTGGGTTGCCATTGCCTTCTCCGGAGATAAACTATACAAGCTGGGCCAAGACATAGGCAATTCAAAAATTTCACTTTCCAAAACGTGGTTATAAGTTTATGTAGCTGAGATCAACTAAACAGCTACATAAACTTATGATCACGTTTTGGAAAGTGAAAATTTTGAAGTGCCTATGTCATCATCCAGCTTGCTTTCAAGAGCATTTAAGTGGTCTGCATAATGTAAAGATACTTTTAAAGAAATGGTATATAGTATCCATGAGTTCTCTCCCCCTCACCCCCACTCAGGACAGTAATGAGTATCAAGTAGAATGTCTTTCTCCATAATAATTTCTTATGTGTTGATAAGAGCTTATGAGTAGATTCCCTCCCTGTCTCAGTAAAATTGGGCCAGTTATTAAGTGTCAAGATTCTGTGCTTTGTGTCAGTCTGGTTTCCCCAGAGGTTTGAAGTCAGCAACAACAGAATTTTGCAATTCTTACCGGAAGACTGCTGATTATCATCAGAAGATCCATGATCTGTCTTGAGTTATCTGTTTCTCAGCTACTTCACTAAGTCGTCTTAGTCCCCTGCTGTGACCTTATTCAGATTTTAAAATGCATACAACACTTTCTCCTGTCTCAGCATAGGGCTTCATGGTGCTCATGCTGGTTGTGATCACCCATGAACTGAAAAAGTTAATTTCCTGGTGTTTTTTCAAAATTATTATGCCATATATAAGTAACATGTTGAATATTTCCAATACCAACAGCACTTTTATACATTTTATATATTGTCTCCTGGAAAGAAACGATTCACATGCACAGCAGATGAGAATAAATGCAGTCAGGATTGTGTCTTTTATGTAGTCACACTTGCCTACTTCTAAATTTTCTTCTGATGTATGGCATTTGCTGACTCTTCGGATCACCTACTTTCTTCACAGACATTTATACTTAGAAAGCCTTTAAAACTTACGTATGCAGGGGAAGTGATTTCCAAAATGCACAGCATATATTTAAAATGCAAGCAGAAAACAGAAGAGGCTTCCCAGTTGTTGCTAGTGAAGAAGAACCTGTCTGCCAATACAGGAGACAAAAAAGACATGGGTTTGATCCCTGGGTTTGGAAGATCCCCTGGAAGAGGGCATGGCAACCCACTCCACTATTCTTGCCTGGAGAATCCCATGGACAGAGGATTCTGGCAGGCTACAGTCCATGGGATGGCAAAGAGTCAGACATAACTGAAGCCACTTAGCACTCATGTATGCACACACAAGACAGAAACCTATAGAAAATAAAGTTGCTTAGATAAGCTTATGTCATATTATATATCCTTTCATATTGACACTCATGCAACTCAAATGTTTCTACTGACACCTACATGTAGGTTTTTTTTATACCAATTTTCAATTTAGATACTGAATATTGTTTAGGTTTACTTAAAAGATCTTTCAATATATTCACACAAATAGAGTTCAGGTATCAAATAATAATTTTGCTCTTTCCATTGCCTGCTAAACATGGACAGAATTCCTTCCCTAAATATTAGCTGAATTTTTGAATTTGACCCTGTCTAGAAAATTAACTGATCACTTAAGTAACCACACCTTATAGCACTTAAGGTTTTTTATTTCATGCAGAAGAAACAGGCTGGGTAATTTAAGAAGAATATTTGTGAAGAGGATAACAAGTGGTTCACAAAGTATTTTAGGAAAGCTAGACAATCAGGTGGGAAAAATGTCCAGAAAGAGGGGAAACTAAGTAACTGCTAACATAGATTTAAGGGCCTAGATCTGATAGATAGAGTGCCTGATAAACTATGGAATGAGGTTCGAGACATTGTACATGAGACAGGGATCAAGACCATCCCCATGGGAAAGAAATGCAAAAAATCAAAATGGCTCTCTGGGGAAGCCTTACAAAGAGCTGTGAAAAGAAGAGAAGTGAAAAGCAAAGGAGAAAAGGAAAGATATAAGCATCTGAATGCAGAGTTCCAAAGAATAGCAAGAAGAGATAAGAAAGCCTTCTTCAGAGATCAATGCAAAGAAATAGAGGAAAACAACAGAATGGGAAAGACTAGAGATCTCTTCAAGAAAATTTGAGATACCAAGGGAACATTTCATGCAAAGATGGGCTCAATAAAGGACAGAAATGGTATGGACCTAACAGAAACAGAAGATATTAAGAAGAGATGGAAAAAAAAAAAAGAAGAAGAGATGGCAAGAATACACAGAAGAACTGTACAAAAAAGATCTTCGCGACCCAGATAATCACGATGGTGTGATCACAAATCTAGAGCCAGACATCCTAGAATGTGAAGTCAAGTAGGCCTTAGAAAGCATCACTATGAACAAAGATAGTGGAGGTGATGGAATTCCAGTTGAGCTATTTCAAATCCTGACAGATGATGCTGTGAAATTGCCACACTCAATATGCCAGTAAATTTGGAAAACTCAGCAGTGGCCATAGGACTGGAAGTCAGTTTTCATTCCAATCCCAAAGAAAGGCAATGCCAAAGACCGCTCAAACTACCACACAATTGCACTCATCTCACATGCTAGTAAAGTAATGCTCAAAATTTTCCAAGCCATGCTTCAACAATACGTCAACCGTGAACTTCCAGATGTTCAAGCTGGGTTTAGAAAAGGCAGAGGAACCAGAGATCAAATTGCCAAAATCTGCTGGATCATAGGAAAAGCAAGAAAGATCCAGAAAAACATCTATTTCTGCTTTATTGACTATGCCGAAGCCTTTGACTGTGTGAATCACAATAAACTGGAAAATTCTGAGAGAGATGGGAATACCAGACCACCCAACCTGCCTCTTGAGAAATCTGTATGCAGGCCAGGAAGCAACAGTTAGAACAGAACATGGAATAACAGACTGGTTCCAAATAGGAAAAGGAGAACGTCAAGGCTGTATATTGTCACCCTGCTTATTTAGCTTATATGCAGAGTACATCATGAGAAACACTGGACTGGAAGAAGCACAAGCTGGAATCAAGTTTGCTAGGAGAAATATCAATAACCTCAGATATGCAGATGACACCACCCTTATGGCAGAAAGTGAAGAGGAACTAAGAAGCCTTTTGATGAAGGTAAAAGAGGAGAGTGAAAAAGTTGGCTTAAAGCTGAACTTTCAGAAAATGAAGATCATGGCATCCGGTCTCATCACTCCATGGGAAATAGATGGGGAAACAGTGGAAACAGTGTCAGACTTTAGTTTTTTGGGCTCCAAAATCACTGCAGATGGTGATTGCAGCCATGAAATTAAAAGACGCTTGCTCCTTGGAAGAAAAGTTATGACCAACCTAGATATCCTATTCAAAAGCAGAGACATTACTTTGCCGACTAAGGTCCGTCTAGTCAAAGCTATGTTTTTTCCTGTGGTCATGTACGGATTTGAGAGTTGAACTGTGAAGAAGGCTGAGCGCCGAAGAATTGATGCTTTTGAACTGTGGTGTTGGAGAAGACTCTTGAGAGTCCCTTGGACTGCGAGGAGATCCAACCAGTCCATTCTGAAGGAGATCAGCCTTGGGATTTCTCTGGAAGGAATGATGCTAAAGCTGAAACTCCAGTACTTTGGCCACCTCATGCGAAGAGGTGACTCATTGGAAAACACTTTGATGCTGGGAGGGATTAGGGGCAGGAGGAGAAGAGAAGGACAGAGGATGAGATGGCTGGATGGCATCACTGACTTGATGGACGCAAGTCTGAGTGAACTTCGGGAGTTGGTGATGGACAGGGAGGCGTGGCGTGCTGCCATTCATGGGGTCGCACAGAGTCGGACACGACTGAGTGACTGAGCTGAACTGACCTAAACTGAACAATAGACCAAATGCCAGTTCTATTGCTGTTGTACCTGAAGAGCACCACACAGGTCAGCTTGTACCTCTGCTACAGTTGACACCAAACACTGCACTCTGGGCATGCACTGCGCTGCTTCTACTGTTATTATTCCTGTCCCTGGAACCTGGAGAATGTTGCTACTATTGCTGTACTTGATGTTCCATGTCCTCTGGCTTAAACTTATTAATTCCCATTTCAAAGTCTAAGATGGCACAAACTTGCAGCAAGGCCACACACTGTCAATCTAGCTGCAAGAGAGGCTGAAACTATTATATTTATTTTGTGCTGTGCTTAGTTGCTCAGTGGTGTTCAGTGCTTCATGCCCACATGGACTGCAGCCCATCAGGCTCCTCTGTCCATGAGGTTCTCCAGGCAAGAATACTTGAGTGGGAAACCATTTTCTTCTCCAAATCAGAGGATTTACAAAAAGTCAAACATGGGAAGAGTGGTCATATTCTGGAAAGCCAAATATCAGCCCATGGTGATTACATGATTTATGAACTTTCTATTATTTCAATGAGTTGAAGGAACTTTATTATCAATAAAAAGAAAATCAGCAATCCTAAATACAAATTAATAGATCTGTGGGACAATAATTCTAATAATACCATTAATGTTTGCTTTAAATTGAGGCTGAAATTACCAATTCAGAATTTTATGAGAGTACTTTAAAATCTCCTTTTAGTTACAGAGTTAGAAATTCAAAAATTCACTACTTATGAGTGAATGAGCAAGCATTTATGTAAATGCTGACCCGAGTTAAATATGTACTCTTTGGATACAAAACATGAAAATAATAAGCCTGTATTAAACATGAGGTCTGGCCATTCATTTCACTGGGACAACCCAGAGGGATGATACAGGGAGGGAGGAGGGAGGGGGATTCAGGATGGGCAACACGTGTATACCTGTGGCAGATTCATGTTGATGTATGGCAAACCCAATACAATATTTTAAAGTAACTAACCTCCAATTAAGATAAATAAATTTATACTAAAAAAATAAAGATGGGAAGAAAAACCTGGGGAAAAAAAAACAAAAAACATGAGGTCTTGACTTTAGATTGATCAAGTTCTCACCTGCAGAGTTAGCCATCTGTATAAGTACTCTTATTCTCCTTTTCTTGCAAGCTTATATAAAATCTCATTTGTAAAAGAAATTTTTTTTTTCAGGCTAAAGCTAGATTTTATCAAAAGACACCACATTTATACTATTTAGCTCTATTATTTTGTATCTCAAGCCCCTTATCACTGATCCCTGATCCCATAAAACTTCATAGAAAAATTAATATTTTAAGATCCATTCACCCAGGAAAGGGCATACAAACATGGCAGATAACATGGCAGATGGGGCTAGAAGTATATGGATTTTTGGTGGAAATAATCCAGTGTACTAGGACACATTTACTAGGTGAAAATACAATTCAGTGTACTAGGAACATGTACCAGGTGAAAATAAAAACAAAACGACTCATTTCTTTCTCAGAAATTCTGGAGTTTGAGTAGAATATATTTACAAATGTGTGTGTGTGTGTGTGCATGTGTGTGCGTATCAGTTCTTAAATCAGTTACACAATACTTTGACTCCCAACAAATTTATCCATCCACAACTGAATAAATTTTACCTTTTCTGTTTAACTGTTGAGTCACTAACAAATGTTTTTCTTTTCATATACAAGACATCCGTAAGTGACATCCATTGGCCTAAAATGACTGCAGCACATTTTATTCCACTTGGCAGTTAAGTAAATATTAATTCAATAAGACTACACTTGGAAAATTGTATTCGCTTTAAAAAACAGTATTCTCTATTTTCTCCTTCATCTGGTCCCATGGCTTCTAAAACTATGTAACTGAACTCTTGATGTGTGAAGACTGGATCTGGGAGATTTAACAAATAAGTAATGATGATAATAGTGGATTGAGATCCTACAGAATGCAAGAAAAACTACTGTGAACTCTATACACATTACATCTGCTGACATGAAACTGCACTGACAGATATTTTTCCAGCAGAGATGGGCTTATTCAGAATCAGCAGAGAACTGTAATTTGGGATCTTCCACCATGGCAAGACATGTAGCAGTTCCTGCACATTAAGGGAAAGAGGGCACTTTTGTAGGGAGAAAAAGAAAATGAAAGGGCTATAGTAAACGAAGACTCCATAGCTTTTGATTGGCTGAGTCCTTGCCAGGAAAGAAGAGACGTCTTTCTTTCTCATGTTGGCTTCTGATGCTCCAACTTTATTTAACTGAGGTTTCTATTTATCCTCCAACTCTATTTAACTGAGGTTTCTATTTATTTTTACATATCTAATCATCTAAAATAATTACCAAATTCACATATATACAGGGAGGAAGGGTGATTTTCTTGGTGTTACACAATTTTCAAGTGATAAAACTGGGATTGAGCAACATTAGCCACATTTGAGGATCTAGAGGAACTATTAGAAAACTGATAAAGGGAAAGGATAGAGTGTGCATCCAGCTTTTCCAGTGTCAAAAGTGTAACTAAATAATTGAGTACCAGAATTTCTCTTTAAGGAAGTGCCAGCATTGCAAATAAAAAAATGATAGGATGAGAACATGACTTTGTAAATCCAGGAGAAATAAAAATGCAGGAAATGGTTACCAATAACAGCTAAAAATCACATAAAGGAGAGAAAGCTAAGACTGTATGTGCTTCCTGCTGAAAATACAGAGTACCACATTCCAGAATCCATCAAGACTCTTAAGTCTAACAGCAGCAAGGGAGAGAGGAGCATGTTAAATAACACCCCAGGGATGCAAACAGCCAAACCATATTGTGGAAAACTACCTGAGTCTGCAAAAAATAAATTGTAAGAGACTGAGAAATAGTGAGAACAAGAGCTAGAGCAAGAGAGCATGTGCATATATCACACGCAAGAGAGTGAGAGAGAGGAAGAAAGATATATAGATTCATGAACTTACCAATGGCAACATATAAGACTTATCAGAACTCTAATTTTTAAAAATCCTTTAACAAGTATGCTATTTAACAATATAAATATATTTGAACTCTGAATATTTGGTAATATTATGATACCGTTTTCATTCATATTTTAGGCATAATAAAAAGGAATATTTGAATTATATTTTAAAGTGTTATATTTTATATATACATGATACAATTTTTTAATTCAAGTATTTAATATTTCAGATTTGTTTGAATAATCCATGAGGAAAGGACAGAAGGAGGTGGAGGCATAGGTGAAAGAAGGTTGAAATTTGGAAACTAAATAATGGGTTTCATCATATTATTCTTTCAAAATTTGTAAATACTGAATTTACATAATAATAAAATTCATCTTTTTTACTCCATGCAGTTAATATCAAGCACCCACTTTTTCTTTCAAATTCTTGGTTCACTATGGGTGTCAATGAGACATTAAACTGTTTCTGCAGTAAAGATGGTTGCTTTAGATTTTAGAAGATTCTCTCAAGGTGTGCTAATGTATTTATTAATATCACACTTACTATCTAAGCCTGTCTTTCCAGTGCAGTGGTAAAAAGCCCAGCAATGTCATTTACCAGAAGCCCATTGCAAGAACTTTTCTCTTTTTTTTTAAATTTTTTTTAAATTTAAATTTTATTTCTTTACTTCACAATACTGTATTGGTTTTGCCATACATTGACATGATTTTTTTTCTATTTTAATTCCTTAGTAGGAAGCACTCAAGCAAACTGTGATAGTTTAAGAAGAAAAAAATCATATTTACCTACAGCACAAAATCATATTCTTATGTACCAGAAGCATATACAAGCATATATATGACCCCTGCTTGGCAGAGAGCAGCAGTAGGTTTTGCTTAACAACTTTCAGAGTTCCTCTGAAGAAGCATCCACTTTCATATGGAAGGAATTGAGACATTTTGTGGCAGCTTCCTTCAAATTCCTTCATGGACATGGATAACGCCAAGTCGGAAGTTGGGATTCAAGTTATGTTCTATTGTTTCATCTATGTGTTTTTTACTTGCGTGTTTGTTTGTGAAAGTGATTGACCTGTATATTATTATATACACACTTTTCTGTGTGTGTGTATGCTACTCTGCTTCAGTAAGATGTTGAAACAGAAAAAACAAGAATAGAAAGTGCCAAAATACTTCTGCTTTCTCACATTTGTTTCAACTGAGAAAGAAAAGTCAGTCTTCGTTGTGATATTGAAAGACAACAAAAGCTGACCCAAATAAATTCAGATCTGCATTATTTATGAATACCCAAGCAACAACTCAGTTGATTAAGGCCTCAGCTTTATATTAACCCTTTGCCAAATGCAGGGCAGTGATAGAGCTTTCCACTGTAAACAGAAGCATTTTGTGGTTCATATTCAATTTGAACTTTGAGAGTAGCTTGGGGGATTCTATCAGGCACTGTACCTACATTAGGAACTGTGAAATGTGAGAAACATATTTTCTGGTTCATTTAAATTTAGTATATATTAGTAATAATTCAACTTCACTGGTAATAGCATCTCAAGATGAATGCTTTAAACCAGTTGCAAGAAAGAATTATAGGGAAAGAAATATGAGCCTCATTTATTGACCTGAAGGTCAGAAAGTGGACTTGTAGGGAAAAATCTCAGGGAGACTTTTACTTTAATGGAAAATTAATAGACTATAATGTGTGTAGGGGAAATGAACAGACTGGTTCTATGTGACATATTTTAACCCATTCTAGCCTCATCTTCAGTCTAAAAATATATTTTGATAAGGCATTCTTAAACACATTAAGATGCTGATATATAGATAAATATTGGTCATTTTGTAAATCAGTCTAAAAATGTCCCAAATACTCCATAAAGCAATTCTTAACTAAATAATCATAAGCATTGTACATACATATACTTATCAAAATTAATTCTAATATAGCAGATTCTATTTCACAGAGTATTTTGACACATCCATTTGAATTTATTTTAGCAATGGCATATTATCTATATTAAAAATTACACATATATGCTGCACACAAACAGTTCCTAGGAAATCACACCATTCAATATGGTTTTTAGGTTTTTTTAAGCGGAATTATAAATGTACATATTTTTGTAAAGATTCAAATGTTAAGAAGCTCTTAGAACAACTTTTGTAAAGTTCTTATTGATTTCCTTTCCCTTTTATCCCACTTCAGGCCTCAGGAAAAACCATATTACAAATATGCATCTTTTCAATACCTTCTCCATGCTTTTGTGGTATATATGCACTTACCTACACATAGAATTTCTAAAATATATCAGTGTGTTCTGTAACATTTTTTCTCACTTAGCAACATGTTCTGAAATTATTTTGTCATGTTAATACACATAGTTTTCCCTTTTCATTTAACCACTACAGTATGTATTCTTTCAAATATAGGTGTTTCATAATTTAGCTGACACCCGTTTCCAAAATAATCGCTCTTAAAAATAATGATATGAGCGTTTACAATTCCAAATAATATAATGGTTAAAATCTTGGGTTCTGAGTCTGATTGAACTCTGCTTTTTATATATATATATAAATTTATTTATTTTAATTGGCAGTTAATTACTTTACAATATTGTATTGGTTTTGCCAACTAGTGTGGGACCTTGACCACAGTATCTAACTATGTTGCTGCTGTTGTTGTTGTTGAGCCGCCCAGTGATGTCTGACTCTTTGCAACCCCATGAACTGTAGCATGCCATGCCTCCCTGTCCCTCACCATTTCCTGGAGATGCCCAAGTTTATTCCATTGATAGCATTGGTGATGCCAACCAGCCATCCCATCCCCAGACATCCTCTTCTGCTTTTGACCTCAGTCTTTCCCAGTATCAGGGACTTATCCAATGAGTCGACTGTTTGCATCAGGTGACCAAAATCCTGGAGCTTCAGCTTCAGCATCAGTCCTTCCAATGAGTATTCAGGGTTATTTCTTTTAAGATTGACTGGTTTGATCTCCTTGCTGTCCAAAGGACTCTCAGGAGTCTGCTCCAGCACCACAGTTTGAAGGCATCAATTCTTTGGCACTCTGTCTCTTTATGGTCCAGTTCTCACAACCATACATGACCACTGGGAAGACCATAGCCTTGACTATATGGACCTTTGTTGGCAGAGTGACATCTCTGCTTTTCAACTCAGTGTCTATATTTGTCATAGCTTCCCTGCCAAGAAGCAATCATCTTCTGAACTCATGGCTGCAGTTACCATCCACAGTGATTTTAGAGCCCAAGAAGAGGAAATCTGTCATTATTTCCACCTTTTCCCTTCTATTTGCAAAGACGTAATGGGACTGGATGCCATATTCTTAGTTTTTTAATATTTAGTTTTAAACTACCCTTTTCACTTTCCTCCTTAACCCTCATCAAGCGATTCTTTAGTTCCTCTTTGCTTTCTGCCATTAGAGTGGTATCATCTGCATATGTGAGGTTGCTGATATTTCTCTTACCTATCTTAACTCTGGGAGTATGTGATGGACAGGGAAGCCTGGCATGCTGCAGTCCATGGGATCAGACATGACTGAGTGACAGTACTAGACTGAACTGAACTGATTTTGATTCCAGCTTGTAACTCATCCAGCCTGAAATTTCTCATAATGTGTTCAGCATATAAATTAAATAAACAGGGTGACCACAGACAGCCCTGTTGTACTCCTTTCTCAGTCCTGAAACAATCAGTTGTTCCACACAGAATACTAAATGTTGCTTCTATTCATCACCTCCACTGCATATGTATGGGGGATATGATTTAAGTCATATTGGCTGGCCTAGTAGTTTTCACCTCCTTCTTTAGTTTAACTCTGAATTTTGAGATGAGAAGCTGATGATCTGAGCCACAGTCAGCTCCAAGTCTTGTTTTTGACATCTGTAAGCAGCTTCTCCATCTTCAGCCACAAAGAATGTAATCTATTTGATTTGATTTTGGTATTGGCTATTTGGTGATGCTCATGTGTAAAGTCGTCTGTTTTGAAAAATAATGTGGTTTTGAAACATGGTATTTGCTATGACCAGTGCATTCTCTTGGCAGAATTCAGCTAGCTTCTATCCCACTTCGTTTTGTACTCCAAGGCCTAACTTGCCTGTTATTCCAGGTATCTCTTGACTTCCTATTTTTGCGTTTCAATCCCCAATGATGAAAAGAACATCTTTTTCTAGTGTTAGTTCTAGTGGGTCTTCTAGATTTTCATAGAACTGATTAACTTCAGTTTCTTTAGTATCAGTGGTAGGGGCATAGACTTGAATTGCCATGATGTGGAATGGCTTCCCTTGGAAATGAACCAAGATCATCCTGTCGCTTTTGAGGTTGCACCCAAGTACTGTATTTTAGAATCTTTTGTTGATTATGCTGCTGTTGCTGTGGCTGCTAAGTCGCATCTGTTGTGTCCGACTCTGTGACCCTATGGATGGCAGCCCACCAGGCTCCCCCATCCCTGGGATTCTCCAGGCAAGAAAGAGCTACTCTATTTCTTCTATAGGATTCTTGACCATAGATATGATGGTCATCTAAATTAAATTTATTCATTTCTGTACATTTTAGTTCACTGATTCCTAAAATGTCTAAATGAGGTATTTTTTTTTTGTTTGTTTTATTTATTTTTATTTATTTATTTTTTTTTATTTTTAGTTTTTTATTTTTTAAATTTTAAAATCTTTAATTCTTACATGCATTCCCAAACATGAACCCCCTCCCACCTCCCTCCCCATAACATCTTTCTGGGTCATCCCCATGCACCAGCCACAAGCATGCTGCATCCTGCGTCAGACATAGACTGGCGATTCAATTCACATGATAGTATACATGTTAGAATGCCATTCTCCCAAATCATCCCACCCTCTCCCTCTCCCTCTGAGTCCAAATGAATCTACCTCAATGTTCTATTTCTGCTTGTTCTACATTAAAATTAAATAAAATTAACCAAAGTCTCTCCTAATAATTCATATGTGCCAGATATGATATACATACTGATGATCTTCACATAGCTGCATTCAATTGAGTAACAAGCCTAAGAAGCATTTTAATATTTAATTTTCACACTTAAGTAGAAGAAATATTGAACTGTAATATTGAAAATTGAGCTCCCCAAAAGTTCCCAGGACTGTTGTGTCAATTATTAGTACTTTGATAAGATAGATAAACTTTTTCTTAGGATCCACCAATAACTGATTTAGTTCACTGATTTGTAAGATATCAGTATTTATTCTTGTCATCTCCTACTTGACCACGTCCAATTTACATTGACTCATGGATCTAACACTCCAGATTCCTATGGAATATTGTTATTTGCAGCATCAGATTTTAATTTCATAACCAGACACATCCACAACTGAGGGTTGTTTCTGCTTTGGCCAAGCCATTTCATTCTTTCTGGGGCTACTGATAGTTTGCTCTTCCCTGATAGCATATTGGACACCTTCTGACCTAGGGGACTCATCTTTTGGTGTCATATTTTTTCGTACAGTTCATTAGGTTCTCATGGCAAGTACACTGGGGTGATTTGCCATTCCCTCCTCCAGTAGACCACGTTTTGTAAGAACTTTCCACTATGATTGTTTGTCTTGAGTGGCAATACATGGCATGGCTCATAGCTTCACTGAGTTTCACAAGCCCTATCACCATGACAAGGCAGTAATCCATGAGGAGGATCTAACTATAATGAAGTGCATTTTCTTAATCTGTAAAGATGAGATGAGTATATGCATCATAGAATTATTCTGAGTATTAAACGATGTAAGTAACAAACAATAAGAATAGAGCATGGCACATAGTAAATAATAAATGTTAAATAATACACACACAAACACATACACACAATGTATGTAAAGTACATGACATATTGTCTGAGGTGTTAAATGTTCAATATGTTTTATTATTATGTATATATTATTCATACTTATATTTAATAATTAATTATTATTTTGTTTTTAATAATAATAAAATTCTGTTTTAAATAATTAATGTTTATCTATAAAGGCTTTATGTATATGAAAAGTATCTATCATTTGATAATTATAGTCATTTGCTTTACCCAGTTAAGATTTTTTTAACTCTGTATAGTCTTTCTATATTAATTTTTTCACATTTATGAACAAAAGCTATCCATACATATTACTTATGACTTTTAATATTTGTCATATTTAGAAAGGCCTATACCACAAAAATTATAAAAATATTCTCCTATATGTAGTATATGTTATCTTTTTTCTGGAATTTTTTCTGTTTCTGGAATGCATCTTTTTATATGATATGAGGTACACATCTCTTTTTAATTTCTTTTTTCCAATGCATCACCAATTATCTCCAAGTCATTTTTCAGTTCTTTCCCTATGGATTTGAGCTGCCACCTCTAATCATATAGTAGATGCATACTCATACATGGCTACCCATCAGGACTCTTTATTATTGGCTATTTAGATTACAGAATCCTTTTTCTTGTGTTGTGATACACTTGGCTTTGGAGGTATAAGTGTTAGCCTTGTCAAATAGAAATAGTTGTAAAGATTTTCAGATCCTTTTATCCACAATCATATGCGCTTCTCTCAGTCCATTTATGGTTACATATTGGTTGGATATAGGAGAAAGTGACGAAAACCTCTTCTATTAACCTGCAAATGTAACTATTCTTTCTTCTCCACCAGAGCTGATTCTGTCTTCAATCACTAGAAATGGAATTTCAAAGAGTTACAGGTTGAGCAGTAAATATTTTCTGCCTGACTTCTACTTTGAGATTGCTGAAGTTGAAGTGCCAATATTTTGGTCACCTGATGCAAACTGCTGACTCTTTGGAAAAGTTTCTGATGCTGGGAAAGATTGAGGGCAGAAAAGGGCATCAAAGGATGAGATGGCTGGATGGCATCACCAATTCAATGGACATGAACTTGGGCAAACTCTGGAAAGTGGTGAGGGGCCAGGAGGCCTGGCATACTGCAGTCCACAAAGACCGGGCAACTGAACAACAACAACGTCTACTTTAGTCACCACACTTGTCCCCTATCATTAGGGGATTTGCAATGGTAATTACTTTTTTGGTATTAGGCAAGTTGACTAATTCTTATGCCTCCAAATGAATTTTCCTTTAGTGGCCCAAACATCCCTTTTGCAAGAATCTCTTTCAACTCCACTTTCTATCCAAATCCTACAATTGTGTGGTAATTTCCACTATCTGTTTCACATGGTAGGAGGTTGCCTGGGAATTCACAGGATGGACCTTATGCAGTGTAGCAATGTCTTCATAGTTAACTGTAACCAAACTGATGCTTCTTTATTCCCTTTTCTTGTTGACATATAATGAATGGGTCGTGTTAAATTACTAGATTATTAAATAAATATATCTAGATGAGGATACTTTCTGAAATAGTTTGATGACTTGGTAGCATCTTAAGACTAAAATTAACTTAGGGTGCTTGTAGTAGTGTTTGAAGAACGTAGTGACTAGCTGTTTTAACATATCTCATTCATTTGTGAAGTGATGGGCATTATTTGTTACTTTGGGCTTCATAGTCAATCAACCTAAAACACTATCATGGCTCATAAAGTTAAATCATAGGGTATTGAGAAAACACTGGAAAGTAGAACACAGATCCAAGAAGACTGTTCATAATCTGTGATTACTGTTTAGTTCTATATTGTCTCTTTAATTTGTTCTGAAATTTTAATGAGATTGAAAACAAGAGTTTAGATAAAAATGTGTTTAAAATTATTTTAATGGCAAATAAGTAATACTTTGATATTTTTCATGAATATATTGCATGATATGATGCAAAGTAATGTTTTTCTTTCATTTATTTAAAATAAGATTTTATTTATTGTCATTAACAAGTTCAGTACAGAGAGATCAGATGAGCTTCTGAAATGCCACTAATTTTAGGAATATACAAGTATTTAATGTTTTGGTTTTAAATGTAAAGAGTAAATATTTTTAATTGAAAGTGTAAATTTTAGGAATTAAAAACTAAATTAGAAGTGGACTGCTATTCCTCTTTGTTACTGCACTTAATTTTATCCTAGGATGGGCATAAAACAAAAAATAGATATATTTTAACATTCAAATGCATATTTTTAAAAGTTAATCTAAATAGTCTCATAGATATACTATGTCAACAAACTATGAGGTAAAGAGTTGAAATAGTGTGAACAGTAAAATTAAAAAGATAATGAGCTACTAAATTTATTGGCATAATAGAAAAATGTCTAGAACTAAAACTCAGCAAGCTAGAGGTTTTGATAAAGGGTTTACAATAGCTCATTCTATGATGTAAAATAACCAGCTGACCACTCCAAGGCTTAGAAAAGAGAAGTTTCATTTCAAAGGTCTTGAAGTTTCCTCTCTGACATAAAATATGTGTAAGCCCATGATTTTCCCAGTGAAGTCCCAATGTGATGGTCTAACTGCTATCACTTGTCTTTTGTTAGTTTAATACTGAGTCTGTTATAAACTGCACCAATTGAATGAGAGAAACTCAGTTTTGTTTTGTTTTGTTTTTCTTTGCAGTGGCACATAGGGTTAATTGAAAATGCACTGATACAGAAATATAGATCAATGCAACAGTATAGGAAGCCCAGAAATAAACACACACATGTCATTTGATCAATGACAAAAGAAGCAAGAATATACAATGGAGAAAAGATAATCTCTTCAATAAATGGTGCTGGGAAAAGTGGACAATTCTATGTAAAAGAATTAAATTAGTGTATTCTCTAACACCATACACAAAACAAACTCTAAATAAGTATAATTAGCCTTTCTTATGCTTATCCATTTGACAGAGTTTGATATGACATGATCTGGCATGTAAGCTATATATATCCTCAAATGGAGTGATTCATTGATGTTCTTCTGCATAAGTAAAAAACAAGCTAAATATTTCTGAGAATCCAGTTGCTCAGGAAAAAATGTGATGATAATTGAAATTACATCTTTTCCATGGTTATCATATAAAATATATAAAACAATATTATGAATCTTACAGCTTAAATGCCCAAAACAACTGGGGCATTCATGGAGAAAATATTTCAGTTGATCTTTTTCACTTGTCATTGAAATATAAACTGACAATGATAGGACAAGCTCATTATCTGTTTCATATGGTCAAAATAAATCTGCTTTATGTTTACAACTATAGCACTGGAACGATTAATATCTATATTATTATAAATAAAATTTATATCTTTATCATTTTCTGAGTCTTAAAAGATTTTTTCAGTACAGTGTACAAAGTTTCATTTAATATGTTTGTGCGACTTTCACATTAAAGATTTAAAATTCTATTTCAAAAATTACAAAAATTATCAAAATAATTCTTTATTAAAACCAAATTGTAAATATATTGTCTTAATATAATAGCATCAATCATTGGTAATTATAATTTTAATCCTTACTTTTAAAATAATATTAATACCATAAAAGAATTTAAACATGCATGTATTATTTTTGGAAATGACTTTTTAAAGATCACAGTGACTCACTCTAATAAGATCTTTTTTAAGTCTCATCTTAAAAGTACAAAAAGTAAAAAGTACAAAGAGTAAAAAAGTACAGAACAGTGAGTGATTGAGGGTGCTTAACATAAACTTTTCTCTCATTTACTCATATAAAGACTCCCAAGAACATAACACCAAGAATTATAACAGGTTAAGTACTAGTAATGCTGTGCTTTTATAAAACCACATGTTTTTTAAGGTTTTATAGATAAATATAAGTAGATTATTTCATATAATCTATAAAAGAAAAATAATAAAATATGTAATTAAATTCAACACAATCCTGAACTTATTTTTATGGAAGTTCAAAGAAAAAAAAAAGAGGTTTTAAATTAGTGAAATATTCTAAAAAAATGGGTGAATATGAAGTTTCAGAATTAACAAATTTTTACTTGCTCTCCAGTATGACCTAAAAAAAAAACAAACAAAAAAAGACCTTCACAGGTGGTGCTAGTGGTAAAGAATCCACCTGCCAATGCAGAAGATGCAAGAGGTGAGAGTTTGACCCCTGAGTAGGGAAGATTCACTGGATTAGGGCACCCCACTACAGTATTCTTGCCTGAAAATTTTCAAGGGCAGAGGAGCCTGATGGGCTATAATCCATGGGGCCGCAAAAAGTCAGAAGCGACTAAATCGACACACATGACATAAGTCAAAGTGATCCAAATCAGTGTCAAATGCTATTACCTAAGATGAAAGCCACATTGATGGAGATGAAGATAGATTTGTCAGCAAGGGATGCTGGGGAAGGTGCCATGGCATTCTCCCAAAGTTTTGAAACAGTCAGACCAAAGCTATGAAGCATTTTTTTCATTCTAGAATATAAACATAATTAGATTTTTTTCTTTACTCACTAATAGAGAAAATGAAATCCCTGCAATTGTTCACTCACCAGTTCTAGAGATTGCTTAGGCTTCTGTGACAACCTTATTTAAACTACTACTCTCTTTGTTGTTCTCAACCTGTACATGTACTAATTTTGCATGTATATATGAGATGTACCTACAAATATCTGCATCTTTGTATGAATTTAGTTCTTAAACTACAGTATCAAAGTATTTTGTTTTGTTTTTATTATTAAGGTCAGATAAATGCCAGCTTGGGGAAACAGAAAATTTTAGCATACCCATCTCAGATAGACAGATCCTTTAGTAGTATTTGATCATCTATAATTATGTGAATTCTTCAAGATGTATCTTCTTTCTCTAACACTAGACACCTGATTTGAGGTCCCTCAGTATGGGGTGAAAAATGTAAAGTCTATTGATAAGAATTCATTCCAGAACATCTGCAGAATCTATTTCAAACAGCTAAAGCAACTCTATACTTACAGTAGTAAAGCATCTCGAGTGGAGAGATGGTAAACTAATATGTAGTATCAGTGTCACAACTTTTTTTTCTTTATTTTAAGTAAAAATCTGATGACTTCTTCACCTTTACTACATAGTTAGCATTTTCCTATAGTCACTACTTCCTAATCTTTAAAATTCCAGTTTTATTTTGTTTTCCTGCAGATAGAACTGAAATTTTCTTCTACATAAGAATCTAGCTATCATTTTGTAATAAAGATGAGGTTTTGTCCCTGTTTCGAATTTGCTATAAGTTCATAAACTGAGTATTAATGTTACTACTAGTAATAGAGAAGAATTTCTTTTTGGTTCTTCTCTATACATATTATCAATAATGTCCTAAGGTTAGTGAAATCGTCTGGATCATAATCTTACTTGTACACAGCTACCATTTAAGAATAATTTATTTTTATCTCTCTATAATCTACTTATTTACCATTTATTTGTCAATCTATCCCACTTACCTAACCTATCAACTCCTTATTTTCGAGTTTGGAAAGTGTTAACCATAAATCATCAAAGACATAGATAGACATTTGAAATCTTTTCATTTCATCTGAGAGACAGTTTCAAGCTACCAGGAGTGAAGATACTGTTATTTCACATGTACAGAGTTCATTTGTACAAATAAACATAAGCAAGTGACATATTCTTTACAATCCAAGCCCTGAGGGAAGTCTGTAGAAGCCTCACCAGCCACTTATCCGATCTCAAAAGGGTCTGAATACAAAGAAGGGTTCACTTTTATTACCTATGGGATGTTCCAGTGATGCAGCAGTAACTCTAGAAGACATATTATAGAGTTAATCAAAATTTAAACTAAATTTAATCACTTGGTTAAGTAGAGGGATAACAATTTTCTCCCTTGGAAAATTAATACTTTCCTCTCTTTTTAAATAAGCTTTATTGAGATACAATTCACTTACATCTCACCCACTCAATTCAATGTATACAGTTTAATAGTATTTAGTATATTCAGAGTTTCACAGTCACCTCCTCAATTAAATTTTTTTTGTATTTTTAAGACATGTTATTTTCATCCCAGAAAGCCCTCTCAGAAAAATTAGTATTAATTTTTCATCCGCCTGCCAAAGTTCCTTAAACTCAACATTCAGAAAATTAAGATCATGGCATCTGGTCGCATCATTTCATGGGAAATAGATGTGGAAATAGCGACAGACTTTATTTTGGGGGTCTCCAAAATCACTGCAGGTGGTGACTGCAGCCATGAAATTAAAAGATGCTTACTCCTTGGAAGAAAAGTTATGACCATCCTAGACAGCATATCGAAAAACAGAGATATTAGTTTGCCAACAAAGGTCCGTCTAGTCAAAGCTATGATTTTTCCAGTAGTCATGTATGGATGTGAGAGTTGGACTATAAAGAAAGCCTAGCGCTGAAGAATTGATGCTTTTGAACTGTGATGTTGGAGAAGACTTTTGAGAGTCCCTTGGACTGCAAGGAGATCCAACCAGTCCATCCTAAAAGTAATCAGTCCTCAATATTCATTGGAAGGGCTGATGCTGAAACTCCAATACTTTGGCCAGCTGATGAGAAGAACTAACTCACTGGAAAAGACCCTGATGCTGGGAGGGATTGGGGGCAGGAAGAGAAGGGGACGATGGAGGATGAGATGGTTGGATGGCATCACTGACTCAATGGACATGAGTCTGAGTAAACTCCGGGAGTTGGTGATGAACAGGGAGGCCTGGAATGCTGAAGTCAATGGGGTTGCAAAGAGTTGGACATGATTGAGCGACTGAACTGAACTGAAAGTTCCTTTCCATTTATATCTCACACATATTTTAACTTGATTTTTTTAAAATTTTTCATTCAAAGGTAAGTTTCTAAATACCTTGCAGTTCAATTTATTGTTAATTTATTTTACTAAATCTGGATTTGAGTCATAATAAGGGTCTTTCCTTACACGGAAAGTGAAAGTCACTCAGTCATGTCTGACTCTTTGTGACCCCATGGACTATGCAGTCTATGACATTCTCCAGGCCAGAATACTGGAATGGGTAACCTTTCCCTTCTTCAGGGGATCTTTCCAACCCAGGGATTGAACCCAGGTCTCCCTTATTGCAGGCAGATTCTTTACCAGCTGAGCCACAAGAATACTGGAGTAAGTAGCCTAACCCAAGAATCAAACTGGAGTCTCCTCCATTGCAGGTGAATTCTTTACCAACTGAGCTTTCAGGGAAGCCCCCCTTACATGGAAGGATTTATTAAATTGTCTACTTTTCCATGTGTTATTTTTTATATTGGATTTATTATTCCCTTGGAGTTTATTCTTTTGTATGTGTGAGAAGATACACGTTTACTTTTTTCTCAACAGCTATCAAATTATTTTGGCATCACTTAATTTAAAAGTCTACCTTTGTTTCAAAGATTGGTGATGCAATTTGCATTATTAATGAAAGTTTTCATATGTTCTTGAGTCTATTTCTAGATTTTTTAAATTATATTTCTCCAGTGTATCTATCTAGTTATATGATGGTAAAAAGTATTCAATTAGAGGAATTATAGCATGTTCAATTCGTGGTTAGAGTAGCATGACCACATAGTTCTGTTTCAGAAATTCTTAGCTGTTTTGGCATGCTAATTTTTCACATGAACTTCAATCTGTTTTCAGGGGGAAAAAGAAAGGTTCTTTGTTTTTTAATTTGACTTACATTACGTTTATTAACTGATTTAGAATGAATATCTTCACAATATTGAGTTGTCCTATCTCCTTCTTTTCTTTTCTTTTTCTTTCTTTCTTTCCTTTGTGTGTGTGTGTGTGTGTGTGTGTGTGTGTTTGTGGCTTTTGTGTTTGTCTAACTGAAAGGGAGAGATTTACAGTCTGTCATTTCAGAAATTTCACATAACTATGCTCCTTCCCATGAAAATGGGTCACACATATGAACATCAAGTTTTATGCATGTCGTGAAGTTGAAAATAAGTTGTGAAAGAATTTACTAGTACATACAACCAAGAGTCTATAAGAAAATCTAGAAAAGAATACTATTTAAGAATGAAAATTTGGGCTGGACAAGATAGGCTCTAAAAGTAGAAGGATACAGAGTATTCTGAAAAAATGAATCCAGAAAACTGTATCTGGAATGGATGAGGATATATAAAATGAAAATTAAATGTATTAATTACTTTTATCAGAGAATAAAGGGATAAATTGACAAGATTTATTTTCTGGCATATTAATATTATATTTTGTGTAATGTGTTAGCTTCTAATTTTTTTTTAATTGATGGCCTATGCTTGTAATAAACTGGAAGAAAACTTTAGAAAAATGGTGATGACATGTTTCATCAGAGACTTTTTAGCAGATATTCAGTTCTTACCATGAATTTGTAAAATAGCAAGCAATATTCAGATTCTGAAGTTTTAATTCTTCCTCTCAGAGTAGAAGCAAATCCTTCAACAGTATCTTCTTAACATAGCTTTAATATTTTTATATTGAGTATTTAATATTTTCCTTTTCCATTATCATTACCATTGGCCCTGCCAAAAGTTGTTGGTGTTTTTTTTTTTTAATAAGTGAAAAGTAATATGAACAGGAAATATAATCGTAATTAACCAGAGAGTTTTCTTATTTGCTTTATCTGAAACTCACAGTATACAGTCTCAAACACTAGAGCACCCAAGAAAATTAAGGTTGATGACTTCTGGGAAACATATTTTTTTTTTTTTAAATGTTTATCAGAGTCTAGTTGCTTTACAGTGTTTTGTTAGTTTCTGCTTTACTGTATAGTGAATCAGCTATACACATACATATACCCCCACTTTTTGGATTTTCTTCTCATTAGGTCACTGAAAGCATTGAGTAGAACTCCTTATGCTATACAATAGGTTCTCACTCGCTATCTATTTTATACATAGCTGTGTATATATATATCAATCCCAATCTCCCAATTCATCACACTTTCACTTACACCTTTGGGATTCTTATTTGTTTTCTACTTCTGTGCCCTTATTTTTGCTTTCCAAATAACTTAATCTTTATTATTTCTCTAGATTCCACATACAAGCAATATTCTATGTTATTTGTTTTTTCTCTTTCTGACATACTTTACTCTGTCTGCAGGTCTATACATATCTCTGCAAATGGCACAATTTCATTCCTTTTGATGACTGAGTAACATTCCATTGTATATGTGTACCATATCTTCTTTAATCATTCCTCCATTGATGGAAGTTTAGGTTGCCTCTGTGTCTTGGCTATTATAAATAGTGCTGCAATGAATATTGGGGTGCATGCATCTTTTTGAATTCTGGCTTTCTTTGGATAAATGCCTAGAAGTGGGATTACTAGATCATATGGTAGTTCTATTTTAAGTTTTTTAAAGAACTTCCATACTGTTCTCCATAGTGGCTGCATCAGTTTGCATTTCTATCAACAATGCAAGAGGGTTCTCTTTTTTCCACACCTTCTTGTGCATTTATTATTTGTAAATTTTTTATGATGGCCATTCTAACCAGTGTGAGGTGATACCTCATTATAGTTTTCATTTGTATTTATCTAATAATTAGTGATGTTCAGCATCTTTGCATATGCTTATTGGCCATCTCTGTTCTTTTTGGAGAAATGCCCACTTAGGTCTTACTTTCATATTTTGGTTGGATTTTTCTGTTTTTTTGTTTTGTTTTGTTTTTATCAAGCTACATGAGTTATTGGCTACATGAGTTATCAGTGGCTTTGTTTACAGATATTTTTCTCCATTCTGAAGTTTGTCTTTTCACTTTGTTTATGGTTTCCATTGCTTTGCAAAAACTTAAGTTTAATTAGGTCTCATTTTCTTCCTTTTGTTTTTACTCTCATTATTCAAGAAGGTAAACATAAGAAGATCTTGCTGTGATTTATGTCAAAGAGTGCTCTGCCTCTGTTTTCCTCTAGGAGTTTTATAGTATACAGCATTACAGCTAGGTCTTTAATCCATTCTGAGTTTAGTTTTGTGTACAGTGTTAAAGAGTGTTCTAATTTCATTATTTTACATGTAGCTGTCCAGTTTTCCCAGCACAATTTATTGAAGACTGTCTTTTCTCAATTGTACTTTCTTGCTTACTTTGTCATAGATTAGTTGACCTTAATTGCATGAGTTTTTTGCTGGGTTTTCTATCCCCTTTCATTTATCTAATGTTTCTGTTTCTGTGTCAATACCATACTGCCTTGATGACCGCAGCTTTGTAAATAGTATAATCTGAAGTCAAAGACACTTATTACTCCAGGTATGTTTTTCTTTCTCAGGGTTGCTTTGATCATTCAGGGTCTTTTGTGTATCCATACAAATGGTGGGGTTTTTTTGTTTGTTTTTGTTGTTTTTTGTTGTTGTTTTTTTTTTTTTCTGCTCTAATTCTGTGAAAAATGCCCTTGATAATTTTGCATGAATTGCTTGAATCAGTATATTGCTTTGGGTAGTATAAAAATTTTCACAACATTGATTCTTGCAGTCCAAGAATGAGGCATCTCTCTCCATCTGTTTCTGTTGTCTTTGATTTCTTTCATTAGCATCTTATAGTTTTCTGGGTACAGGTCTTTTGCCTCCTTAGGCAAGTGATCCCTATGTATTTTATGCATTGTGTTGCAAGTAAATATTATTGTTTTCATAATCACTCTTTATCTTTAAGTTTTAGTGTATATAAATGCAAGAGATTTTCATGTATTAATTTTGCACTCTGTAACGTTACCAAATTTGTTGACTAGATCCAGTGATTTTGTGGTGTCATCTTTAGGATATTCTATGTATAACACCACATCACCTGAAAATAATGGCAGTTTTGCTTCTTCTTTTCCAGTTTGTATTCTTTGTATTACTTTTTCTTCTCAGATAGACAAGACTGCTGCTGTTGCTAAGACGTTTCAGGCATGTCTGACTCTGTGCAACCACATAGATGGCAGCCCACCAGGCTCCCCCGTCCCTGGGATTCTCCAGGCAGGAACACTGGAGTGGGTAGCCATTTCCTTCTCCAAAGCATGAAAGTGAAAAGTGAAAAGTGAAATTGAAGTCGCTCAGTCATGTCTGACTCTTCGCGACCCCATAGACTGCAGCCCACCAGGCTCCTCCGTCCATGGGATTTTCCAGGCAAGAGTGCTGGAGTGGGGTGCCATTGCCTTCTTCTAAAACTGTATGTTGAATAAAAAGGGCAAAGTGGACATCCTTCACTTCTTCTTGATCTTAGAGGATATGCTTTCAGGTTTTCACCACTGAGGATGTTGTCAGCTTTGGGGTTGTTGTATATGCTCTTTATTATGTTGAGGTAGATTCCCTCTATGTTCACTTTCTAGAGAGTTTCTTTCACAATGGGTATTGAATTTTATCAAAAGATTTTCTGCATCTATTTAGATGACTATATGACTTTTAATCTTAAAATTTTTCAACATGGTGTAGCACATTAATTCATGTATATTGAAGAGTCTTTGTATCCCTGAGATAAATCCCACTTGACCATGGTGTATGATTCTTTTAATGTGTTTTGGGATTTTGTTTGCTAGCATTTTGTTGAGAATCTTTGTATCTATGTTCATCATTGACATTGCCCTGCAGTTTTCTTTTTCTTTTTTTTTTTCTGATATTGTTATCTAATTTTGGTGTCAAGATGATGATGGCCTCATAAAATGAGCTTGGTTGTGTTCCTCCCCTTGAAAAATTTGGAAGGGATTGAGAAGGAGAGATGTTAACTTTTCTCTAAATGTTTGACAGACTTTACCTGTGAAACTATCTGATCCTCGACTTTTGTTAGTTGGAAGACTTTTAATACAGTTTTAATTTCATTGCTTGTGACTGGTGTGTTTACATTTTCTATTTCTTCCTGGTTCAGTCATAGAAGGTTATACATTTCTAAGAGTTTGTCCATTTCTTCTGAGTTATCAATTATATTTGCATATATTTGCTTGTAGGAGTTTTTATTATCCTTTTCATTTCTGTGATGTCTGCTGTAAATTAGTGAAGAAAAATAAGGTGAATGATTAATATATGCAGCTAGTAAGTAACGACACTGGAAATTTGAAGCCAGGTGATTTAGACCAGATATTGTAACTAATGAGTCATGAGGAAACAGGATCTAAAATAAAAGGTGACCACAGCGGGTGGTTGTATATAATTTTGAAAGTCATGATTAGGGAAAACCTTTCCTGTGAGGAAGATTTTGTGTAGAAATGGAATAATGGTGATACCTAAGGGATAAAAAATTATAAACAGAGGGAATTATAAACAGAGAGCAAAGACAAATGTGGCTGAGGACAGGGTGTTTGGAAATGAATGAAATATTATTTAGCCATAAAAGGAGCAAATTTGAGTCATTTAAGCTGAGGTGGATAAGGCCAGTTATAGAGAGTTAAGAAAGTCAGACAGAGAATACAAATATTGTATGCTAATGCATATATGAAGAGCCTAGAAAACTGGCACTGGTGAGCTTATTTGCAAGGCAGGAATAGAGATGAAGACATACAGAATGGTCTTCAGGACACAAGAGGAAAGAGAAGGTGGGACAAACTGAGAGCATAACACTGACATATAATGCACACTACCATGTATAAAATAGATAACTAGTGGAAAAGAGGCTCAAGAGGGAGGGGATATATGTAAACTAGTGGCTAATTCACATTGTTGTATGGCAGAACACTGTAAAGTAATTATCATACAATTAAACATATTTTAAGAGAGGAAAGAAATGCAAAAGCAAATGGATGTGGAGTACTGCAAGCTAGGGATAGGACAAAAGTATTTTTGTGGGGGAGTCAGTGAGCAGAAGGTGGTGGTACACAGTTAATCATCTTCCAGCAGTCACTGCTTGAGCTATGCCTAGATAACCTCAGATCATCCCCCTTCCTTTTTCTTTTATTATGTGTGTGTGTGTGTGTGTGTGTGTGTTCGTGCATTTCTAAGGTTTTGATGTTCAGTTCAGTTCAGTCTCTCAGTGGTGTCCAACTCTTTGCGACTTCATGAATTGCAGCATGCCAGGCCTCCCTATCCGTCACCAGCTCCCGGAGTTCACACAAACTAACGTCCATTGAGTCAGTGATGCCATCCAGCCATCTCATACTCTGTCCTCCCCTTCTCCTCCTGCCCCCAATCCTTCCCAGCATCAGAGTCTTTTCCAATGAGTCAACTTTTCACATGAGGTGGCCAAAGTACTGGAGTTTCAGCTTCAGCATCATTTCTTCCAAAAAAACCATACTACTGATCTCCTTTAGAATGCAGATGGTTGGATCTGGAATGGACTGGTTGGATCTCCTTGCAGTCCAAGGGACTCTCAAGAGTCTTTTCCAACACCACACTTCAAAAGCAACAATTCTTCGGTGCTCATCTTTCTTCACAGTCCAACTCTCACATCCATACATGACTACTGGAAAAACCATAGCCTTGCCTAGATGGACCTTTGTTGGCAAAGTAATGTCTCTGCTTTTGAATATGCTATCTAGGTTGGTCATAATTTTCCTTCCAAGGAGAAGGCATCTTTTAATTTCATGGTGGCAATCACCATCCACAGCGATTTTGGAGCGCCCCCCCCCCCAAAATGAAGTCTGACACTGTTTCCACTGTTTCTCCATCTATTTCACATGAAGTGATCGGACCTGATACCGTGATCTTCGTTTTCTGAATGTTGAGCTTTAAGCCAACTTTTTCAGTCTCCTCTTTCAATTTCATCGAGGCTTTTTAGCTACTCTTCACTTTCTGCCATAAGGGTGGTGTGTCATCTGCATATCTGAGGTTATTGATATTTCTCCTGGCAAACTTGATTGCAGCTTGTGCTTCTTCCACCACAGCATTCCTCATGATGCACTCTGAGTAGAAGTTAAATAAACATGGTGACAATATACAGCCTTGACGTACTCGTTTTCCTATTTGGAACAAGTCTGTTTTTTCATGTTCAGTACTAACTATTGCTTCCTGACCTGCATATAGATTTCTCAAGAGGAAGGTCAGGTGGTCTGGTATTTCCATCTCTCTCAGAATTTTCCAGTTTATTGTAATCCACACAGTCAAAGGCTTTGGCATAGTCAATAAAGCAGAAATAGATGTTTTCTGGAACTCTCTTGCTTTTTCCATGATCCAGCGGATGTTGACAATTTGATCCCTGGTTCCTCTGCCTTTTGTAAAACCAGTTTGAACATCTGGAACTTCACGGTTCATGTATTGCTGAAGCCTGGCTTGGAGAATTTTGAGCATTACCTTACTAGCGTGTGAGAAGAATGCAATTGTGTGGTAGTTTGAGCATTCTTTGACATTGCCTTTCTTTGGGATTGGAATGAAAACTCTCCTTTTCCAGTCCTGTGGCCACTGCTGAGTTTTCCAAATTTGCTTGCATACTTAGTGTGGCACTTTCACAGTATCATCTTTCAGAATTTGAAAGAGCTCAACTGGAATTCCATCACCTCCACTAGCTTTGTTTGTAGTGATGTTTTCTAAGGCCCACTTGACTTCACATTCTAGGATGTCTGGCTCTAGGTGAGTGATCACATCATTATGATTATCTTGGTCGTGAAGATCTTTTTTGTTCAGTTCTTCTGTGTATTCTTGCCACCTCTTCTTAATATCTTCTACTTCTGTTAGGTCCATACCATTTCTGTCTTTTATTGAGCTCATCTTTGCATGAAATGTTCCCTTGATATCTCTAATTTTCTTGAAGAGATCTTTAGTCTTTCCCATTCTGTTGTTTTCCTCTATTTCTTTGCACTGATCACTAAAGAAGGCTTTCTTATCTCTTCTTGCTATTCTTTGGAACTCTGCATTCAGATGCTTGTATCTTTTCTTTTCTCCTTTGCTTTTCACTTCTCTTCTTTTCACAGCTATTTGTAAGGCCTCCCCAGACAGCCATTTTGCTTTTTTGTATTTCTTTTCCATGGGGATGGTCTTGATCCCTGTCTCCTGTACAATGTTACAAACCTCCATCCATAGTTCATCAGGCATTTTATCAGATCTAGTCCCTTAAATCTTTTTCTCATTTCCACTGTATGATCATAAGGGATTTGATTGAGGTCATACCTGAATGGTCTAGTGGTTTTCCCTACTTTCTTCAATTTCAGTCTGAATTTGGCAATAAGGAGTTCATGATCTGAGCCACCATCAGCTCCCAGTCTTGTTTTTGCTGACTCTGTAGAGCTTCTCCATCTTTGGCTGCAAAGAAGATAATCAGTCTAATTTTGGTGTTAACCATCTGGTGGTTTTCATGTGTAGAGTCTTCTCTTGTATTGTTGGAAGAGGGTGTTTGCTATGACCAATGTCTTCTCTTAGCAAAACTCTATTAGCCTTTGATGGTCAAGCTGTTGAAATTCATTCCTGGAGGACTTTTACTTTGTTTCTGGGGCCTCTTTGCCCACATATAGAAACCTACTCGTGTCTATGAATTGTCTCCCTAAAGAAGTCAATGACTGATAGGCAGAGCATAGTAAAAATCAGCTCCCATGACTTAAACATAGACCAAATCTGAAGAACAATTACCACTCTAGAAATTTCTTGTAGAATAAAGTTAAACATACTTCTCATAAGACTTCAACTGAAATTTTCCCTTTGCTTAGTTTCTTCCCCTGCTTCATTCACGCCAGCACTAGTCTTTCTCCCAGAGCATTTTCTTAATAAATAACTTGTACATGAATCCCAATGTCAGAGTGTGTTTCTGAGGAACCCAATATGAGACAGGGGTTTCTCAGGTGGCTCAGTGGTAAAGAATTCACCCGCCAAATCAGGAGCCACAGAAGACAACAGTTTGATCCCTGGGTTGGGAAGATCCCTGGGAGGAGGAAAATTTCAACCTGCTCCAGTATTCTTGCCTGGGAAATCCCATGGACAGAAGAGCCTGGCAGTTATGGTCCATGAAGGTGAAAAGAGTCAGACACAACTGAGCACACATAATCTAAGAAAAATAGATATATCTCATTAATCTAAGCAAGAACAGTATTTCATAGGAACTTGCCATGTTAGGTGCATGAATCAAGGTAAATTGGATGTGGTCAAGCAGGAGATGGCAAGAGTGAATAATGCCATCTTAGGAATCAGTGAACTAAAATGGATGGGAATGGGATAATTTAATTCAGATGACCATTTTATCTGCTATAGTGGGCAAAATTTCCTTAGAAGAAATAGAGTGGCCCTCATAGTCCGTAAAAGAGTCCAAAATGCATTATGAGGGTACAGTGTCCAAAAGAATGATCTTGGTTCATTTCTAAGGCAAGCCATTCAACATCACAGTAATCCAAGTCTATGCCCCAACCACTGATGCTGAAGAGGTTGAAGTTGAACAGTTGTACAAATCTTCTAGAATTTTTAGAACTTCTAGAACAAGATATTCTAGAATTAACACACACACACACACACACACACACACACACACACACACACACAGAGAATGTCCTTTTCATCCTAGGGAATTGGAAGGCAAACTAGGAAGTCAAGAGATATTTGAAGTAACAGGCAAGTTTTAGTGCAAAGTTGAGTACAAAGTGAAGCAGGGTAAAGACTAACAGAGTTTTGCCAAGATAAAATACTGGTCATAGCAAAAACCCTCTTCAACAACCCTTGATGATTCTACATACAGATATCATCAGATGGTCAATACCAAAATCAGACTGATTATATTTTTGCAGCTGAAGATGGAGAAACTCTATACAGTCAGTTAAAACAAACCAACGAACAAAACCTGGAGCTGACTATGGCTCAGATCATGAGTCCTTATTTCAAAATTCAGACTTAAATTGAAGAAAGTAGGGAAAATCACTAGGCTACTCAGGAATGATCTTATCAAATCCTTTATGATTATATAGTGGAAGCGAAAAATACATACAAGGGATTAGATCTGATAGAGTCCCTGATGAACTACAGATAGAGGTAACATTGTACAGGAGGCAGTGACCAAAACTATGCCAAAGAAAAAGAAATGCAAGAAGGCAAAATGGGTGTCTGAGAAGGCTTGACAAATAGTAGAGAAAAGAAGAGAAGCAAAGGGCAGTGGTAAAGGAAAAAGGTATTCCCAACTGAATGCAGTGTTCCAAAGAATGCAAGGAGAGAGAATAAAATCTGATTAAGTGAACAATGCAAAGAAATAGAGGGAAACAACAGAATGGGAGCAGCTAGACATCTATTCAGGGAAATCAGAGATACCAAAGGAACATTTCATGCAAATATGGACTCAGTAAAGGACAGAAACAGCAAGGACCTAACAGAAGCAGAAAAGAGAAAGAGGGTGGCAAGAATACACAGAAGAACTTTACAAAAGAGGTCTTAATGACTTATGTAACCACAATGTCACTCACCTAGATTCAGACATCGTGAAGTGTGAAGTCAAGTGCACCTTAGGAAGCATCTCTATGAACAAAGCTAGTGGAGGTGATAGAATTCAGCTGAGTTATTTCAATTCCTAAAAGATGATGCTGTGACAGTGCTGCACTCAATATGTCAGCAAATTTGGAATACTCAGCAGTGGCCACAGGATTGGAGAAGGTCAGTTTTCATTCCAATTCCAAAGAAAGGCAAAGCCAAAGAATGATCAAACTGTGGTACTATTGGGCTAATTTCACATGTTAGCAAGATAATGCTCAAAATCCTCAAGCTATGCTTCAACAGTACATGAACTGAGAACTTCCAGATGTGTAAATGGGCTTTAGAAAAGGCAGAAGAACCTGAGATCAAATGGCAACTTCTGCTAGATCACGGAAAAATCAATAGAATTCCAGAAAAATATCTGTATCTACTTCATTGACTGTACCAAAACCTTTGACTGTGAGGATCACAACAAACTGTGGAATATTCTTAAAGAAATGGGAAGGCCAGACCATCTTTCCTGCATCCTGAGAAGTCTGTATGCAGGTCAGGAAGCAACAGCTAGAACTGGACATGGAACAACAGACTGGTTCCAAATTAGGAAAGGAGTATGTCAAGACTGTATATTGTCACCCTGCTTATTGAACATATATGCAGAGGACACCACATGAAATGCCACGCTGGTTGAATCCCAAGCTGGAATCAAGATTTCTGGGAGAAACATGAACAAGCTCAGATACGTAGATGATATCACCTGCAAGGCAGAAAGAGAAGAGGAACTAAAGAGGCTCTTGATGAAAGTGAAAGAGGATAGTGAAAAAGCTGACTTAAAAACTAAACATTCAAAAAACTAACAACATGGCATCTGGTCCCATCACTTCATGACAAAATGATGGGGAAATTTGATCACAGTGGCAAAATTTATTTTGAAAGTGAAAGCCACTCAGTCATGTTCAAATTTTTGCAACTCCATGGATTATATAGTCCTTGGAATTCTCCAGGCCAGAATACTGGAGTGGGTAGTCTTTTCCCTTCTCCAGGGAATCTTCCCAACCCAGAGACTGAACCTAGGTTTCTCACATTGCAGGTGGATTCTTTACCAGCTGAGCTATAAGGGAAGCCCCTCCTTTTTTTTAATTTGGGGGGCCTCCAAAATCACAGATGATGGTGACTGCAGTCATGAAATTAAAAGACACTTACTCCTTGGAAGAAAAGCTATGAAAACCTAGACAGTGTATTAAAAACCAGAGACATTACTTTTCCAACAAAGGTCCATATAGTAAAAACTATGGTTTTCCAGTAGTAATGTATGGATGTCAGAGTTAGACCATAAAGAAGGCTGAACACCAAAGAACTGATACTATAGAATTGTGCTGTTGGAGAAGAGCGTTCAAAGTCCCTTGCAGAGCAAGGAGATTAAGCCAGTCAATCCTAAAAGAAATCAACTGAATACTCATTGGAAGGAGTGATGCAGAAGCTGAAGCTCCAATACTTTGGCTACCTGATGCAAAGAGCTAATTCACTGGAAAAGATCCTGATGCTGGGAAAGACTGAGTGCAGGAAGAGAAGATGAATTTATTCATTGGCATCACTAACTCAATGGGTATAAGTTTGAGCAAACTCCAGGAGATTGTGAAAGACAATTGAAGCACAGTATGCTGCAGTCCATGGTGTCACAAAGAGTCAGACACAACTTTTTGACTAAATAACAACAATCTAAGCAGGTTCATCAAAGGAAGAAGATTCTAAGGATATAAAGCTGGAGTTGGATTTCTCATAGAATAGATGGTATTAAGGATCCCATCATTGATGATAAGTGAAGTAAATATGTACTGCGCCATGCTAGAGCATTGAGAGTATTAAGATGTCCACTCATTGTGAAACGTGATGTATCCAAGTGGGAGGAGATACACAGATAAATTCACTATCTCCTGCACTGGAGTGAGATGAAGGAGGCTTTAATTAAAGTGTTGTCAGAATTGCATGTTGTTAGTGAGCATAACTGATCATTGGAAAAGAAAAATGAAAGCTCTGTTATCCATATACTAACTTAAGGCATTACTTAATAGTTTCAAAGAGAAACTCACTTTCTACAGTTGAATGACTGTCTATGCCGTAGACCTGTCCCAGGATCTGATTATAAGAAGACCAGCACTTCACAGAAAGCTGGATTTCTCGTCTCAGCAAGCCTGCAACATTACAATCAGACTCTGATAAGGAAGGACATCTGCATGAACACTTGTGGTAAACTGAACAGGGTTACCCAAGTTATCTGCATCCTAATCCTTAGAACTTTTCACTGTTATATCATAAGGCAAAAACAGCAAGCAGTAGTCTCTCTGTTTGTGGGGGGAATCTTTCATGATATGATTAATTTAAGGAGAAAAGGAGATTATCCTTGATTATTTGGATGGCTCCCAAATGAGATTACCTATGCTCCTATAAGAGAGAGGGAAATTTCTTTCTTGTGCATAGAGGACAATTGAATGCGAAGATGTAGCAGAGAGATTTGAAAATGATTGCCTAGAAGAATGAGAATAACATTAATTGATGTCTCCTATGATATTTATCTATTTCTCGTTACTAAATTCTGTCAAATTTTGCTTTAAATTTTGGAATTTATTATCAGAGAGTATAACCATAAGATTCTGATATATTCCTATTGGATTATTTTCATTATCATTCAGTTCAGTTCAGTTTAGTTGCTCAGTCGTGTCTGACTCTTTGCAACCCCATGAATCACAGCACCCCAGGCCTCCCTGTCCATCACCAACTCCCAGAGTTCACTCAGATTCATGTCCAGCGAGTCAGTTATGCCATCCAGCCATCTCATCCTCTGTCGTCCCCTTCTCCTCCTGCCCCCAGTCCCTCCCAGCATCAGAGTCTTTTTTAGAGAGTCAACTCTTCGCATGAGGTGGCCAAAGTACTGGAGTTTCAGCTTTAGCATCATTCCTTCCAAAGAAATCCCAGGGTTGATCTCCTTTAGAATGGACTGGTTGGATTTCCTTGCAGTCCAAGGGACTCTCAAGAGTCTTCTCCAACATCACAGTTCAAATGCATCAATTCTTCGGTGCTCAGCCTTCTTCACAGTCAACTCTCACATCCATACGTGACTACTGGAAAAACCATAGCCTTGACTAGACAGACCTTAGTCGGCAAAGTAATGTCTCTGCTTTTGAATATGCTATCTTGGTTGGTCATAACTTTCCTTCCAAGGAGTAAGCATCTGTTAATTTCATGGCTGCAGTCACCATTTGCAGTGATTTTGGAGCCCCAAAAAAGAAAGTCTGACACTGTTTTGACTGTTTCCCCATAAATTTGCCATGAAGTGATGGGACCGATGCCATGATCTTCGTTTTCTGAATGTTGAACATTAAGCCAACTTTTTCACTCTCCTCTTTCACTTTTATCAAGAGGCTTTTTAGTTCCTCTTCGCTTTCTGCCATAAGGGTGGTGTCATCTGCATATCTGAGGTTATTGATATTCCTCCCGGCAATCTTGATTCCAGCTGGTGTTTCTTCCAGTCCAGCGTTTATCATGATGTACTCTACAAATAAGTCAAATAAGCAGGGTGACAATATACAGCCTTGACGTACTCCTTTCCCTATTTGGAACCAGTCTGTTGTTCCATGTCCAGTTCTAACTGTTGCTTCCTGGCCTGCATACAGATTTCTCAAGAGGCAGGTCGGGTGATATGGTATTCCCATCTCTTTCAGAGTTTTCCACAGTTTATTGTGATCCACACAGTCAAAGGCTTTGGCATAGTCAATAAAGCAGAAATAGATGTTTTTCTGGAACTCTCTTGCTTTTCCCATGATCCAGCGGATGTTGGCAATTTGATCTCTGGTTCCTCTGCCTTTTCTAAAACCAGCCTGAACATCAGGGAGTTTATGGTTCACGTATTGCTGAAGCCTGGCTTGGAGAATTTTGAGCATTACTTCACTAGCTTGTGAGATGAGTGCAATTGTGCGGTAGTTTGAGCATTCTTTGGCATTGCCTTTCTTTGGTATTGGAATGAAAACTGACTTCCAGTCCTGTGGCCACTGCTGAGTTTTCCAAATTTGCTGACATATTGAGTGCAGCACTTTCACAGCATCATCTTTCAGGATCTGAAATAGCTCAACCTGAATTCCATCACCTCCAGTAGTTTTGTTCATAGTGATGCTTTCTAAGGCCCACTTGACTTCACATTCCAGGATGTCTGTCTCTAGGTGAGTGATCACACCATAGTGATTATCCGAGTCATGAAGATCTTTTTTGTACAGTTCTTCTGTGTATTCTTGCCATCTCTTCTTAATATCTTCTGTTTCTGTTAGGTCCATACCATTTCAGTCCTTTATTGAACCCATCTTTGCATGAAATATTCCCTTGGTATCTTTAATTATCCTCACTATCATTAGAATATGTCTAATCAATAGCTTTAACAATATTTCTTATTTACATGTCTTTTTCTGATATATGTACATATTTTATACATTATGTACATATTTGGTACATGATTTTATTATTGCTCCTCATTTTTGATTTGTTTTTACATAGTATACTATTTCCAGTCTTCATCTGTCAAACATTATACATTCTTATATTCAATATTTATCAATCTGAAGAAACAAGTGATGCTTAAGTCCATTCTGGTAAGTTTAATCTTTTACTTCTAGTGTTTTGTCCATTTATATTTGGTATAATTATATAGATATAAGTGGATGAATCTGCCATCATATTAATCTTTTTGTATTTGGTTCATCTGTATTCTTTTCTGTTTCCTGTCATTGCTGTTTTCTTTTGGGTGAATGCATTTGTATCATTCGTTTTTGCCCTAAAAATAACTTGCTAGAAATACATATTTTAAGTATCCTTCAGTTGTTACATAGGGTTTATAATATGCAACTTTACCTCATTACTGTCTAATATACTTTAGTAGTTCATTATCTCCTGATACTGTTGCATTTACACATTAATTTGCATTTACTATCACTCACCATTTTTTGTTATTGTCCTCTGTTTTAATCCTACATAATTTAAAGCCAACTAGATTTTATTCTTTCTAAATTTTGTTTCCATGTTTCAGTTTGGGTGATTTTTTTCCTGCCTGAATAAATCCTTTATTTATTTATTTATTTTTTGGGTCTGTTTGTTTGTTTTCTTTTTTGGATGTCTGTTAGGGATGAATTTCTTCCATCTTTATCTAAAAGAATATTCATTTCACATTATTTTTAGGAAAAATTTTTAACAGTATACAGTATTCTTGTTTAATAGTTGTTTTGTTTTGTTCTTTCAGCTCTGTAGATATACCCAGTCGTTTACCTTCTCACTTTGAGAGTTTCCATTAAGTTGTATGTTATTTTCACTCTTGCCCTTAAAATTTAATGTGTCTTTTCCCTTCTTTTTCCCTGCAATTAGATTTTTTCATTGCTTTTTAGCAGTTTTCCTATTTTTTTTTGTGTGTATATTGTAATAGCTATTTCTTTGTAGTTACCATGAGAGTTGCACATAAAATCCTAAACATGCCACATTCTAAATATATATCAACTTAGTATCAATAATGTATTAATGTAAAAACTCTGCTCATTTTCAGCTTGAAGATTACCTCTTTCAGTTGTTGATTTCACAAAATTACATCTTTATACATTGAGAGCCTCCAAATATAAACTAATAATTATTTTAAATGTACTAGTCTCTTTAGTTAGGTGGAAAACAAAGTATGGAGTTAAAAATGTTACAAGGTTACAATGATTCTAGCTTTTAGACTAAGTAATGTTTCAGTTTTTTAGATCATGTAGAAAACAAAAAGTAGACTGAAAAACCACTGTTAAAATAATGCTTCCTTTTGTAATTGTTCATGTATTTACCTTTATTGAAATGTTTGACTGCCTAGAGTAGTCTAATAATAATGAACCCCAACTTTTCATTGAAATGTCTTTTCTTCCACATATTGCTCATATTTGAAGAAATGTTGAAGAAATTCTTCATGTTTTTGCTATAGATAAGGTTCTTGTTTGACAGGTTTTTTTTTTTTTTTTTCCTTTTAATGCTGTGAATATGTTGATCCACTGCCTTCTGACTCCAAAATTTCTGAGAAATCTATAAATGAGAATCCTTTATTTGTGATGAGCCACTTCTCTGTTGCTTTCAAGATTCTCCTTTTGCCTTCGTCTTTTGAAAGTTTTATTATACTTTATTTCAGTGTGGATCTCCTTGAGTTCTTGACAGTTGGAACTTATTGAGCTTTGTAGCTATTTATATTTATATTTTTAATTAGATTTGGAAAGATATTAGCCATTATTTTGTTAAATATTTATGTGTCCCTTTCTCTCTTCTGGACTTCCTTGGTGGCTCAGACTGTAAAGCGTCTGCCTACAATACGGGAGACCCAGGTTCAATCCCTCTGTCAGGAAGATATCCTGGAGAAGGAAAAGGCAACCCATTTGAGTATTCTTGCTTGGAAAATCCCATGGACAGAGGACCCTGGTAGAGTCCATGGGGTCACAAAGAGTCTGACACGACTGAGTGACTTCACTTATTTTCTCACTTCTGGGACTGCCACAATGTGCACTCGCTTTTCTTTAATATATAGATTTTTTCTTTCTGTTCCTCAGATTTAATAATTTCCACACTTGTATTCTAGCCTACTAATTCTTCTTCTTGCTCAAATCTGCCTTTGTACACTTCCAGAAAATTTTGTATTTCATTTATTATAATTTTGAGTTCCCAAATTTCTTTCTTGTTCCATTTTAAATTTTCTATATATTTATTAATAGTTTTATTTTGTTCATGCATTGTTTCCTTGCCTTGTCCATGAATTTCTGTAAATATTAAAACATATATAAGATAGTTAATTTGAAGATTTTGTGAGATAGATCCATTATCAGGCTTTCGATTTATTTAACTTTCTGTTGGCCATACTTTCCTGTTTCCTTGTTTGCTGTGTGGCTTTCTTGTTGTCATTGTTGCTGTTAACATTGAATATTTGAATCTGATTATGTGGTAACTCTGAAAGCCAGATTTTCTTCCTTTCAGGGTGTTTTGTTTGTTTACTTTGTTTGTTTTTTGCTTTTTTGATTCTTGCAACTTATCTCTGGGCCAAGAGTAAAATTAAGGTCTTAATAAGTAATTTTTGAGTTTTTCCTTTCTTTAGGCCAACATGGTGACTTGTGCAAATGTAGTTAATTTTGAATGCCCATGTCCTTAATGTCTGGCTCTCAAAAGGGAAAATGAGAAAACCAAAGACGGAAGAAATAAAGGTACCAGCATTTCAAATCTTCTGAAAGTTACTTCAGCTGAAGAGGAGGAATATAGTAACAATAGGGGAAAGTGTAACAACAATGGCTGCCAGCCAACTTGGCTGCATCTCTGAGAATCAGAAGCAGCAATGACTGAATAGGATGCAGCTGTTTGATATTTGAGAAAAGGGTCATTTTTGTCCACATTGTCCCCCACAAGTTGTGTGCAAGCTGCTCTAGAACACATGTACACAGTGACATAGGACTGGAAATGGGAGATAGGCAGTTGCTTCTATGCCAAAAGCTTAAGTTGATTGAGGTTATACATAATTTACTGCCAAACTTTCCTGTTTTGAATCTTCGAGTCTTCCCCTGTTGAAGCTGCAAGCATTTTGTAGTTTCCAAGACTACAAAATAGTTACATAAGAAAGATTCTGCTAGTTCAGTTGGTGTTTTATATTCTGCCCCTTCTCAGAATCCTTGTTTTTTGCATTTCGTTCTATATTGTTCATCCCTTTACAGCCTATTATTATTTGGGAATATTGTTTATTTACAGACCTACTGTACTTGATATATGTGTGCATGTTCAGTAGAAAATAGCAATGTATGCAAACATTATCAATAGTAATGACTTCAACAATTATTACCTAAGTAAAATAGACCTTGTAGTCTAGGTTCGATACAGGATGCAGGATGCTTGGGGGTGGTGCACTGGGATGACCCAGAGAGATGATGTGGGAAGGGTGGTGGGAGGGGGGGTTCAGGGTTGGGAACTCATGTACACCTGTGGTGGATTCATGTCAATGTATGCAAAACCAATACAGTATTGTAAAGTAAAAAAAAAAAAAAAAATTAAACAAACAAAAAAAAAGAGTGATAGGGTGTAAATATTATGTGGTTATATTTCTAAACATTTTCGTTTTGGGATTAGACTTCTATCAGATTTTAGTGATAATTCTGATTACAATAGGCCATATTGACAGATTATTTATAGGTTGCTTATATACTACCAACATTGAAGGCTCTTGATAATATAAGAATACGATATGGTCTTCACACCATAGAAGAAAAATGATGTTGCAAACACGTTATTTGCTAGGAATAAAATGTATTTTGAGCTTACAATATTTAATTACCAGCAACTTAAATGCTATTACTAACATTTTATTTTGCAGATTTAGCTTTTTATTCCCTAATGTGTATGATATATGCCACTTTTAAACTGATCAATAGTGTACTTTAAGTTAGGAAAAACATTACCATTTTATGTAAATCTAATCTCCCATTTGAGACAAAGGAAATAATAGTGGGTATTTGCAGGTACATACACAAAGAAGGAAATATAGAGACAGAAATTCTGTGTATGCTTGATTGACCCAAGATGTGTTCCAATTTTTTCCTAGGAGTAACAGCATGTATCATCCATCAGTTCCCCTTGCTTTAGTTATAGACCAGTGTCATAAACTAATTAAATGTGTAATTTAGGCTGGCAGGACTGTGGCAAGTCATGCCCCTTTTTTCATATTTCTTTAATGAAAGGCAGCTTTAAGGATTTCCTGGAATATTAGGCTGCATGAGAAGGTCATCAATCTGTCATCTCTGTCCATCTCTGAGCATCTCAAGGTCTTTTTAAATTAAAATCATATGACTTTGTAAACTGTGCAAGCTGTTCTAGCTATGTCAATGCTCACTGAATAACTAGCACATCCTCCTTGCTAATTTTTCAAGGTGCTTTTTATTTTTTATCATTTTTGCTCATTACCTACCAAATCATGTTCAAGCTTTTTTGTTTGGTACTCAAAGCTTACAGTAATGTGGCTTTAATCTCCTTCTCCACCTGTATCATTAGATTACTCATCTTCCCATAACCTTATCTTTTTTACTTTTTTAACTTATTTTTTTTAATTGAAGGATAATAATGTAAGTTTCCATGTTACTCTTTCCATACATCTCACCCTCTCCTCCCCTCTCCCCATGTTCATAAGTCTATTCTCTATTCTTCATTGCCATTTTTCTAGATTTCATATGTATGCATTAGTACAGATATTTGTTTTTTTCCTTCTGACTCTTAGCGACCCCATGGACTGCAGCCCATCAGGCTCCTCCATCCATGAGATTTTCCAGGCAAGAGCACTGGAGTGGGGTGCCATTGCCTTCTCCCTGAGGAAAGCAAAATTGAAAGAGACACATGTATCTCATTTTTCATTGCAGCACTATTCTGACTTACTTCACTCTGTATAATATGCTCTAGGTTCATCCACCTCATTAGAACTGACTCAAATGTGTTCCTTTTTATGGCTTAGTAATATTCCATTGTGTATATGTACCACTGCTTCTTTATCCATTTATCTGTCAATGGACATCTAGGTTGCTTCTATGTTCTAGCTATTGTAAATAGTGCTCCACATGGATGAGAAGATAGCTTTGGAACCTCAGAGAGGAGCACTAGCAACAGGTGCTCAGAAGGCAAAACAGAACTCACCACAGAGGTCAGTGCCAACCAGAACTTTGCAGACTGAAAGGCGGATTTGCACTCATGCTGTGGCGAACAGTGGCTGGGTGCTGAGGCTCAGGCTAAAGCTTGGTGTCAGACCCAAAGACTGGGGTTGACTACCCTGAAGATACTCTGAGGGGCCTAGTATGGCACAACTGAGGGGGTCCAGGAAAAAGCCTGGGCCTTCCAACTAGAAAAAGAGATCATTGCCACTAAGACACTTAAAATCCACATACTCACAGGACCCTGCCTTCCCAAGGGCTGTAGGGGGGATGTGCTGCAGTTATGGACTGCAACCCCAGACAGAAATATACTGGCTGGGTGCTGCCAAGGCTGTCATGAGTACCAGAGGTGGGACTAGTGGCAACTGCAGCTTTCAATTCCAGAGGAGGGAATGCTGGCCTATTGGCCACCACAAAAGCCTCTGCAAGTGCCAAAAGTGGGGGACAATACCCTGCTGCGATCTTGACCCCAAGATTTGCAGCTCCCCAAAAGCTGTGAGTAGGCACAGATCACTGCCCACACCTTCTTGAGAGCCTGTGCAGCTTGGTTTGGAGGAGGGATCCACTAAATGGGGCCAACTCCCCTTGAGGGAGCACACGACCTGACTTAGACTATAGTAAGTTCCTATAGGCTTCGGCTGCAACAGGTGCTCCCATGCACCCCAGTTGGCCCTGCCATGCCTCTACTTCTTCCCAGCCCAACTGAGCAAGTGAGCTCTATTAGGCTGCTACTTTCACCTGCTCTTGTCTGGACAAGGAACAGAACCAGAGGGCACCCTATAAGCAGAGGTGGAGTCAAAGCCAAAGTAAAAGACCAGGGGCTGTGTGATCAAATAAGAGGAGGCAAAAGTGTTTCTGTAGGTGCAATGGATTCAATCCCAAAAATTAGCTTTAGGTTGTGGATTCTGAGGGCAACTCTGGACTTTGTAAGCTAATATAAACTGGAGTAAGGCCATATCTGAGTCTGAGCTAACTACACCCCACCCACAACAGGTCCAGAGACCTTCCTAGAAATACTGGGGCACTTTCAGAGTAGACATATCGGCTGGAATTCACTGTGTGGTGAGGACAATGGAGGACACAGCAGAACATTCTTCTTACTACCACTCTTTCTATATTTGTTTTTGTCTCTTTTTTTGTTCATTTTATTATTTCACTATTTTTTTCTTAATTTTTTCTTTTTAAAATGAATGTATTTTTAAAAAATTTACTTTATTTTTTCTATTTCTAGAGTATTCTTTCAATATATTGTATTCTCTTCCATGTTTTCTTTTTTCTTTTTCCTTTTGTAGTCTAGTTTTTAGTTTTTCACTATGAATAAGTTTATTGGCTTGAATGCCCTCTTCTTTTCTGGTTCCTGTTTTTATTTTTTCCTCCTTTTTTTTTTTTTTTCCTCTTTGTGAGTGTGTGAGTTTCTTTGAGTGTTCTTGTATATTGAGTGTTTTTTTCACTATTTGTTTTGGGATTTTGTCTGTATGTTCTTTTTTTGTTTATATGTTTATTTGATTCCTTTTTTTTTCTTTCATTTTTCCTTTGTATCCCTCTTATTTCTTTTCCTTTTTTGTTCTTTCTTTTCTTTTCTATCTCTTTATTTCTCTATCTCTCCTGTGATGTATGGTTTATGGAGTCTTGGTGTTATAGTAAAGTGTCAGGCCTGTACCTCCAAGTGGAAGACCCAATCTCAGGACGTTGGAGCAGCAGAGAACTTTCAACCCAGTGAAACGTTAATGGGTGATAGTTCTCCCAAAGGTCTATATTTCAACACTAAGATGAGGTCCCACCCAAAGTCCAGCAAGCTTCTTCATTTCCAGATGCTTCATGCCAAACCATTAGCAAAATATGAACTCCAATCTGCAGTTTAGCAGACAGTCTTCCCAAAGACATAACAAGCCCACAGACATTCCAAAACACACCACTGAGTGATCACTGCTCTTTAGAAAGACAAGATCCAGCTCAGCCCACCAAAACAGGGGCACCACTCAACCCAACCAGGAAACTCTTACAAGGCACTGGCCCAACTCCATCCACTGGGGGCAGACTCCACAAATAAGAGAAACTACAACCTTGCAGCCTGCAGAAAAGAGACTCCAAACACAGTAAATTAAATAAAATTAAAAGACAGAAATATGCAGCTAATGAAGGATCATTGTAAAAATCACAAGATCAAGCAAATAAAGAGAAAGAGACAGTCTACTTCAAAAAAGAATGCGGAGTAATGATAGTGAAGATGATGCAATTATTGGAAATAAAATAGAGAAACGGGTAAATAAAATGGAGGCAAGGATCAAAACAATTCAAGAAATGTTTAACAAAGACTCAGAAGAAATAGACTAGACAACCAACAATGAACAACACAATGACTGAGATAAAAAATACACTGGAAAGAACCAATGGCATAAATAAGGCAGTAGAATGGATAAATGAGCTGGAAGATAGGATGGTGGAAATAATTGAAGCAAAACAGAATGAAGAACAAGAATGAAAAGAAATGAGGATAGTCTTAGAGACCTCTGGGACAACATTAAGCACACCAACATTCTAATCATAGGGGTCACAGAAGAAGAAAAGAAAAGAAAATGTATGAGAACATATTTGAGGAGACTATAGTTGAAAAATTCCCTAACATGAGAAAGAAAATAGCCACCCAGTCCAGGAAGCCCAGAGAGTCCCATACAAGATAAACCAAAGAAAAACACGCCAAGACACATTTAATCAAACTAACAAAAACTAAACACAGAAAAAATTATTAAAAGTAGCAAGGGACATATAAGGGGATGTAACATATAAGTGAATTCACATATAAGTAACATATAAGGGAATTCACATATGGCTAACAGCTTATCTTTCAACAGAAATTCCAAAGGCCAGAAGGGAGTGACAGAATATGCTTAAAGTAACAATAACAACAACAAAACCTATAAAGATTAATCTACATGGGAAAGAGATTATATGGAGAAATCAAAAGCCTTACAGGTAAGCAAAATTTAAGAATATTTGGCACCACCAAGCCAGTTTGACAACAAATGCTACAAGAACTTCTCTAGATAGGAAGCACAAAAGAAAGAAAAGATCTAAAAAAACAAACCCCAAACAGTAAAGTAAATGGTAATAGGATCATACATATTAATAACTACCTTAAATGCAAATGGCTTCAGTGCTCCAGCCAATAGGCACAGACAGGCTTAGTGGAAACAAAAAAAAAATTCCCCTATTTAAGTGTTTGTCTATAAGACATCTATTTCAGGCCTAGGGACCTATACAAACTGAAAATAAGGGGCTAGGAAAAGATGTTCCATGCAAATAGAAATCAAAAGTAAATGGGCGTAGCAATACTGATATCAGATTAAAAAAAATAAAGACTTTAAAAATCATTACAAGAGACATGGAAGGGTCAATCTAAGAAGATATAATAAATATAAGCTTTTCTAAACCAAACTTAGGAGCACCTGTATACATAAAGCAAATGCTATTAAAGGGAAATCAATAGTAACAAAATAATAGTGGGAACATCAACACCCTGTTCACAACAATGGACAGATTATCCAGAAAGAAAATTAATAAAGAAGCACAAGCCTTAAATGACACATTGGATCAGATGTACCTAATTCATATCTATAGGACATTGCATCCAAAAACCATAGAATTCACTTTTTTTTTTTTTTCCTCCAGGACACATGGAACATTCTCCAGGATAGATCACATCTTGAGTCATGAATCTAACCTCAATAAATTAAAAAAAAAAAAAAGACAGGCAATTGAAACTGTATCATCTTTTTTTTTCTGACCACATAATTGGATATCAACTGTGGGGGTGGGGGGGGGGAAGGAGGCTAAATACTACTCTTCTGAATAACTAAGAAATCACTGCAGAAATCAAATAGGAAGTTAAAAAAATGCTTAAAAACAAGTGACAATGAAAACATGACAACTCAAAAACCATGGGATGCATAAAAAGCAGTGCTAATAGGGCAGTTTATATCAATACAAGCCTACCTTAAAAAACAAGGAAAACATCAAATAAACAACATAACCTTACACCCGAAGCAACCAGAAAAAGAACAACAATAACAACAAAAAACTAGTTAGAAGGAAAGAAATCAGAAAGATTAGGGCAGAAATAAATGAAAAAGAAATGAAAGGGATGATAGTAAAGGTCTTTATAACTAAAAGCTCATTCTTCGAGATGATAACCAAAATTGGCAAACCGTTGCCCAGACTCATCAACAAATGTGAGAAACCTCTAATCAATAAAATTACAAATGAAAAAAAGAGTAATTAAAGCAGACAACGCAGAAATACAAGGAGGACAAGACACTAGTACAAGCAACTATTTGGCAATAAAAATAAACTGGGAGAAATGGACAAACTCTTAGAAAAGTGCAACCTTCTAAGACTGAACCAGGATGAAATAGAAAATATGAATAGAACAATCAAAAGCACTGAAATCAAAATTGCATTTAAAATTGGCATAAAATAAAAGCTCAGGACCAGTGTTACTGGTAAATTCTGCCAAAAGTTAAGAGAATAGTCAACACCTATCCTGCTGAAGCTCTTCCACAAAATTGCAGAGCAAGGAAAACTTCCAAACTAATTCTATGAGGCCGCAGTCACCCTGACACCAAAACCAGACAAAGATGTCACACACAAAAAGAAATTTCAGTCCAATATCTCTGATGAATAAAAATGCAAAAATCCTTAAGAAAATTTTAGCAAACAAAATCTCACAACAGATTAAAAGAACTGTATAATATCATTAAGTGGCTTTATCCAGGAATGCAAAATTTACTCAATATACACAAATCAATTGATATTATACACATATTAACAAATTGAAAGATAAAAACCACATAATCATCCAATAGATGCAGAGAAAACTTTAGATAAGATTCAACACTAATTTATGATGAAAATTCTCCAGACAGTAGGCATGGGAAGAATCTCAGTTCAGTTCAGTCACTCAGTCGTGTCCAGCCCTTTGTAACCCCACGGACTATAGCACGCCAAGTTTCCCTGTTCAGCGCCAAATCCCTGAGATTCCTCAAATGCATGTCCATCAAGTCGGTAATGCCATACAACCATCTTATCTTCTTGTCCCCTTCTCCTCCCACCTTAAATCTTTCCCAGCATCAAGATGATTTTTAATGAGTCAATTTTTTCACAGCAGGTGGCCAAAGTATTGGAGCTTCAGTTTCAGCATCAGTCCTTCCAAAAAATATTCAGGACTGATTTCCTTTAGGATCGACTGGTTTCATCTCCTTGCTGTCCAAGGGGCTCAAGAGTCTTCTCCAACACCATAGTTTAAAAGCATTGTATCAGCAGACAAATGGATAAGAAAGCTGTGGTACATATACACAATGGAGTATTACTCAGCCATTAAAAAGAATATATTTGAATGCATTCTAATGAGATGGATGAAACTGGAGCCTATTATACAGAGTGAAGTAAGCCAGAAAGAAAAACACCAATACAGTATACTAACACATATATATATATATATATAACTTAAAAAGATGGTAATGATAACCCTGTATGCAAGACAGCAAAAGAGACACAGATGTATAGAACAGAACTTTGGACTCTGTGGGAGAGAGATGATTTGGGAGAATGGCATTGAAACATGTATACTATCATGTAAGAAACGAATCACCAGTCTAGGTTCGATACAGGATACAGGATGCTTGGGGTTGGTGCACTGGGATGACTCAGAGAGATGATATGGGGAGAGAGGTGGGAGGGGGTTTCAGGATTCGGAACTCATGTACACCCATGGTGGATTCATGTCAATGTATGGCAAAACCAATACAGTATTGTAAAGTAAAATAAGAATAAACAAATAAATAAAATAAAAAATAAAAATAAATAACTAAAAGCATCGTTCAAAACATCAATTCTTCAGTGCTCAGCTTACTTTATAATCCAGTTCTCACATGCATACATGACTATTAGAGAAAAACAGTTTTGAGTATATGTACCTCTGTCAGCAAGTAATATCTCTGTTTTTTAATATGCTATCTTGGTTGGTCATAACTTTCCTTTCAAGGAGCAAGTTTAATGTTGAGTTTTAAGCCAGCTTTTTCATACTCTTCCTTCAATTTTATCAAGGGGCTCTTTAGTTCCTCTTCACTTTCTCCCATAAGGGTGGTGTCTTCTGCATATCTGAGGTTGTTGATATTTCTCCCCAGTTTTGATTCCAGCTTGAGCTTCATCCAGCTTGGCATTCCCCATGATGTACTATGCATATGAGTTATTTAACTATGCATATGTTTATTTAAACAGGGTGACAATATACAGACGATGTACTCTTTTCCCCATTTGGAAACAATCCACTGTTTCATGTCTGGTTCTAACTGTTGCTTCTAGACCTGCATACAGGTTTCTCAGAAGGCAGGTAAGGTAGTCTGGTATTACCATCTCTTTCAGAGTTTCCCGTAGTTTTTTTGTGATCCACACTGTCAATGAAGTCAAAATATTCAAATGACTATTTAGCATAATCAGTACAACAAAAGTAGACATTTTTCTGGAATTCTTTTGCTTTTTCGATGATCCAACAGATATTGCAATTCGATCTCTGGTTCCTATGCCTTTTCTAAATCCAGTTTGAACATCTGAAAGTTCTCAGTTCATGTGCTTTTGAAACCTTGCTTGGAGAATTTTAAACATTACTTTGCTAATATGTGAGATGAATGCAATTGTGTGGTAATTTGAACATTCTTTGGCGTTGCTTTTCCTTGGGATGGGAATCAAAACTGACTTTTTCCTGTCCTGTGGCTACTGCTGAGTTTTCCAAATTTGCTGGCATATTGAGTGCAGTATTTCAACAGCATCTTCTTTTAGGATTTGAAATAGCTCAGCTGGAATTCCATCATCTCCATTAGCTTGTTGGTAGTGATGCTTCCTAAGGACTTGTCACTCTATGATGTCTGATTCTAGGTCAGTGATCACACAATTGTGGCTATCTGAGACATTGATATCTTTTTTTTTTAATAGTTCTTCTGTGTATGCTTGTCACCTCTTCTTAATATCTTTTGCTTTTGTTAGGTCCATACCATTTCTGTCCTTTATAGTGCCCATCTTTGCATGAAATGTTCCCCTGGTATCTCTAATTTTCTCTAAAGAGATTTCTAGTCTTTCACATTCCATTGTTTTCCTCTATTTCTTTCTGTGATCACTTAGGAAGACTTTTGTATCTCTCCTTGCTCTTCTTTGGAACTCTGCATCCAGATGGATATATCTTTCCTTTTCTCCTTTGCCTTTCCCTTCCCTTTACTCATCTATTTGTAAGACCTCCTCAGACAACCATTTTGCTTTTTTGCATTTCCTTTCCTTGGGGATTGTTTTTATCACCTTTTCCTGTACAGTGTTATGAACCTCCATCCATAGTTCTTCAGACACTCTATTATGTCTAGCCCCTTGAATCTGTTGTCACTTCTACTATATATCATAAGGGATTTGATTTAGGTCATACCTGAATGAGCACCTGGTTTTCCCTACTTTCTTCCATTAAAGTCTGAATTTTGCAATAAGGATTTCATAATCTGAGCCACAGTCTACTCTGTCTTTTTTCTGCTAACTGTATAGTGTTTCTCTATCTTCAGCTGCTAAGAATATAATTTATCTGATTTCAGTATTGACCACCTGGTGATGTCAATGGGTAGTCGTCTCTTGTATTGTTGAGAGGGTGTTTCCTATGACTGGTATTTTTTCTTGGCAAAACTCTGTTAGCCTTTTCCTTCCTTTATTTTTACTCCAAGACCAAACTTTTCTTATACTCCAGGTGTCTCCTGAATTCTTACTTTTGCATTCCAGTCCCATACGATGAAAATGAAATCTTTTTTGTGTGTTAATTCTAGAAATTATTGTAGGTCTTCAAAGAACCATTCAACATCAACCTCTTTGCCATTAGTGGTTGGGGCATAGACCTGGATTACTGTAATACTTAATAGTTTGCCTTGGAAATGAACAGAATCGTTTTTGAGACTGCACATGTTTACTGTATTTTGGATTTTTGTTGAATATGAGGGCTACTCCATTTCTCCTAAGTGATTCCTGTCTACAATAGTAGATATAATGATCATCTGAATTAAATTCACCCATCCCAGTCGATTTTAGTTCACTGATTCCTACAATCTTGATGTTCACTCTTGCTATTCCCTGATGACTTATTTCCAGTTTAGCTTCATTCTTGGACCTAATATACCAGATTCCTATGCAATACTGTCCTTTATAGCATTGAACTTTACTTCCATCCCCAGCCAAATCCACAGCTGGGGGTTGCTTTATCTTTTGTCATCCTCTTCATTCTTTCTTGAACTGTTTCTTCACTCTTATCCGGTAGCATATTGGGCACCTACTGACCTGGGGTGTTCATCTTTCCGTATCATATCTTTTTGTCCTACTTTTGAACTGTGGTGTTGGAGAAGACTCTTAAGAGTCCCTTGGACAGCAAGGAGATCCAACCAGTTAACCCTAAAGGATACCAATCCTGAATATTCTTTGGGAGGACTGATGCTAAAGCTCCAATATTTTAGCCACCTGATCTGAAGAACTGACTTATTGGAAAAGATGCTGATGCTGGGAGAGATTGAAGGCAGGAGAAGAAAGGGATGACAGAGAATGAGATGGTTGGATGGCATCATTGACTCAATGGACATTAATTTGAGCAAGCTCTGGGAGTTGGTAATGGACAGGGAAGCCTGGTGTGCTACAGCCCATGGGGTTACAAAGATTCATACACGACTGAACAACTTAATTGAGCTTATCTGTTCATGGAGTTTTCAAGATAAGAATACAGAAGTGGTTTTCCATTCCCTTCTCCAATGGGCCACATTTTGTCAGAACTCTCCATCATACCTGTCCCTCTTGGGTGGCCCTACACAGCATGGTTCATAGTTTCACTGAGTTAAACAAAAGTGTGTGATCCATCTGATCAGTTTGATACATGGAATCAGTTTGGTTCATTTTCTGTGATTGAGAAGAATCTATTTTGACATAATAAAGGTCATATAAGACAAACTCACTGCAAGCATTATTCTCAATTATGAAAAGCTGAAGTATTTCCTCTAAATTCAAGAATAAGACAAGGTTCTTACCCTTATCACTATTATTCACTATAATTTTGGAAGCCCTAGCGACAGCATTCAGAAAGAAAAAAGAAATAAAAGGAATACAAATTGAGAAAGGAGAAGCAAAAGTCTCAGTGTGCAGATGACATAATACAATATATGGAAAACCCTAAGGTTGCTATCAGAAATTATCATAGCTAATCAATGAATATAGTAAAATTGCAGGATAAAAAATTAATACACACAAATCCTTGCATTCTTATATACTGACAGTTAAAAACCAGAAAAAGAAATTAAAGATGCAGTCCCTTCACCGTTGAAACAAAAAGAGTAAAACACCTAAGAATACCTAAAGAGATAAAACACTGTATACAAAAATCATCAGACACTGATTAAAGAAGTGAATGATGACATAAATAGATGGAGAGATATGCTATGTTCTTGAATTGGAAAAACCCATATTGCAAAAATGACTATACTATCCAAAGTGGTTTACAGATTCAATGTAATCTCTATTAAACTGCCAATGATATTTATCACAGAAGTAAAAAAAAAAAATCACAAAAGACTCCAAATAGAAAAAAAAATTAAAAAAACTCTTGAGAAAGCAAAATGGAGCAGGATAAATCATCCTTCCTGCCTTCAGACTGTACTACAAAGCTACAATCATCAAGACAGCATAGTACTGGCACAAAAACAGAAAAATAGACGAATAGAATAAGATAGAAAGCCTAGCATAAACCCATGTACCTATGGGAACTTTATCTTTGACAAAGGAGGCAAGAAAATACAATGGAGAAATGACAATCTCTTTCAGTAAGTGATGTTGAGAAAACTGGACAGATATATGTAAAAGAATGAAATCAGGGCAGTTTCTATCACTATACATCAAAATAAGCTCAAAATGGATTAAAGATATACAATATTTGTAGATTGGAAGGATTATATTAAAAATAACCCTACCAGTCAAAACAATCTACAAATTAAGTGCAATTTCTACCCAAATCCTCAGGGCATTTTTTCCCACAGAAGGATAACAAATCATTCTAAAATTTGTATAGAAGCACAAAAAAACTCAAATAATCAAAGCAATGTTGAGAAAATAGAAAATATATCAATTCTGGAGGTATCATGATTCCTGAGTGTTCAACTGAGTGTACTACTGACCTAATGTAAGAAAAACTACACACAACCAGACTCATAGATCACCGGAACTGACTAGAGAGGTGACATGTAAACCCACGCACTTATGATCAGTTTATCTATGACAGGAAGGCAAGAATATACAATTGATAAAAGAGCGTCTCTTCAAAATTGTTTTCAGGAAAACTGGACACCTATGTGCAAAACAGTATTAGAATATTTCCTCATACCATATATAGCAATAAACTCGAAATTGATTAAAGACATAAATATAAGACCAGAAAACCTAAAATTCATAGGTGAAACTGGTAAAACATTCTTTGACATAAATCATGATTTTTTTTTTTTTTGTAATCTGTCACCTAAAGCAACGAAAAGAAGAATAAGCAAATGGGACCTAAGTAAACTTTTTTTAAAAAATGCCCAGAGAAAGAATCTATTAACAAACAAAAAAAAAAAAGACAAGCTACTGAATTGGAGAAAATATTTGAAAATGTTATAACTGATAAGAGATTAATATTCAAATTGTATATGTGTATGCAAGCTATACAACTCATCATCAAAAAACAAATGCCCAGTTGAAAATGAGCAGAATATCTGAACAGACATTTTTACAAATAAGACATGCAGATGGCACATGAGAAGATGCTTAGTATCACTAATCAGTAGATAAATGCAGATCAAAACCACAGTTATATATCACCTTATACCTATCAGAATAGCTATGATCAAGAAGACCATAAATAACGAGTGCTGGCTCAGATGTGAAGAAAAGGAAACACTTATACACTGCTGGTGAGAATCTAAATTGGTGCAGCACTGTGGAAAACAGAATGGAGGTTCCTCATAAAACTTAAAATATAATTGCCATGTGATACAGCAATTCCAGTCATATATATATATATATATATATATATATATATATATATATATATAATTAAAGCACTACTTTGAAATTTTATATCCATTCCAATGTTTATGGCAGCATTATTTACAATAGCCAAGATATGGAAGTAACCTAAGATTCCATCAACAGATAGATGGAAGAAGATGTTATATGTATATACTATATTTCATCATATATATACACTATATACACACACACAATGGAATACTACTCACCCATAACATAGAATGAACTTTTGTCATTTGCAACAACATGGTTTAAATTCGTAGTGTATTAAGTTGTGTGAAATGTCATTCAGAGAAAGACAAATACTTTATGATATCACTTTTATATGGAATCTGAAAACATGAACCTACTAGCGAATATAATAAAAGTGAAAGTGACAGTTGCTAAGTCCTGTCTGACTCTTTGTGACCCCGTGGACTATGCAGTCAGTGGAATTCTCCAGGCCAGAATACTGAAGTGGGTAGCCTTTCCCTTCTCTAGGGGATCTTTCCAATCCAGGGGTCGAACCCAGGTCTCCCACATTGTAGGCGGATTCTTTACCAGCTGAGCCACCAGGGAAACCAAAGAATACTGGAGTGGGTAGCCTATCCCTTTTCCATTGGATCTTTCCAACCCAGGAATCAAACCGGGGTCTCCTGCATTGCAGGCAAATTCCTTACCAACTGAGCTGTGAAAGAATATAACAAAAAGATTCAAAGATATAAAGAATAAGCTAGTGATTACCAGTGGGGTGAAGGATGGGGAGAGAGGTAAGAGAGTGATAGCTGATTATACTACTATGTATAAAATAAATAAGCTATAAGAACATAATGTTCAGTACAGGAATATAGCCAGTATTTATGAATATAAAAAGGATATTACTTTTAAAAATTGTGTCAGAATATTGTAGACTCACAACTTACATAATATTATATGCCAACTATGCCGCAACAAAAAGAAAAAAAAATTAAGAAACGATATGCAAGTAACTCAGTTTACCCAGGGAGTATGTAGGTAGTGTGTTTCATGGATTGCTCTATTTGCTTAGTTCTTATCCAAAATCTCATACACAGACTAGTACCTGGACATGGAAATTATTTTTATTGCCCAAACTTTGCAGTTTGGTTTGTCTTTCTTCTCCCGGTAGAAACTGATATTCTATGGGATCCTCGGTTGGTCTTCTCTTTGCACTCCTCTCCCTTTGGTCCCCTGCTCCTGCTCCTTGCTTGGGAGTGCTCTGCCATGCACTTTAGGAATCTAGAGCAAATCTATTGTCTATTGCACACATTTCGCAGCATGTTTGCTCATAATTACTTAGAACACCACACTGAAATTCAAAACCTGAAAAAGAATATCCCTGTCCTTGGTATAATACCAGAGTGTTTCTCCTCCATGAGCTTTCATCATCCTGTTTCTACTAGTACTTCCTGAGTCATATTGTACTAGTGGTAAGACTTGGCTAATTAATGCCCTAATAACAAATTTGACCTGATTACAACCTTTTTACATATTTAATAATAGTGTTCAAGGAAAAGCAAAAATGACTTTTTCAATGAGATTCAGATCTAAGGTGCTTTTCAATATCACCTCTCTCACACAAGGCGAATTTAGTGTCTTAGTTATCAGATAAAAATTAATCAGAGAAAGGTGGACTGATATTTTTATTACTTTTAGCTGTGACTGTTGAAACTTGAACTTGCTTTTTCCATAACAAAGTGCTATATTCATTATTTGTTTCAATTCTCCATTTAATTTGAGCTGGAAATACATATGATAGCAAATAAAGAAGCAGCAATAATAAACCAGTAAAAGTAATAAGAGGTTGAATTTATGGTTGTTGGGGGCTGAGTTTTCTGTGATGTCTTACTTAAAAGTGAACTGGACACAAGGAGCCTAGGTAAAACCAGTGTGCCTTTGTCAATAGATGCTGAAGTAGAAAACAAGGGGTTTAAACTAACTGAACTCATGTTAATACAAGTAAAAAGGACAAGCAAATATATATATATATATATATATATATATATATATATATGGGAACTATAAAATAGAATTAGAGAAACAGGCTACTATTGATTCTGACTTTAATAGCAATATAATTGGTTGTAATATTTATTCATATTTTATTGAGTTTCTATTTCTTTTACTATGGTTAAATGTGATTGAAACCACTTTGTTGTGGAAAAATGGAACTTGTGACTCCTACAAGCAAAATGAAAGCAAACAATTCTTGTCTCAATGGATTGGGGTCGGGTGGAGAAGAATCTGTAATCCAGATTGGAGAATGAAGTTTAAAGTATTCACCTGTGGGGGTCAGCTATGGACTCAAGAACCATTGTCCATCAAGGAGGCCTGCAACACTACCAGCTTCCACCTCTCTCCCAAAGGGAGCTTTGGGACAGCCTAATCTGTTCAGGGAAGAGGAGTTCTAAAAGGCAGCTCTGGAAGATGTGTAATAGCAAAAATACAGAATAAAGAGATTGTCTCATGTAACCTGGAAAAGAGGCCCAAGGGTTCTCTCTTCTATGGATCATAGGTGGCTATGGGCCTTATTGATAATAATCTAGTATTTATTGCTCAAGGTACCTAGATGTGAATAACAGCCAATCACTTTACATGATATGATTTTAAGATGGTCATATCCTTATACTTTAAACACCTTTGGGGCTTAATTTAAATTGTATTATTATAAGATTGTATCACTCTGTTTATACCTTAAGGTTATGGATTTAAACTAACATATTTCAGCTACATAATTAAGATATATATGGGTTTAAAAAAAGAAAAAAATTGGTTTAATGAAAAAGGAGGCTTTTCTTGGGTGGTTCTCATATACCTAAAGGGAATTTTTTGAGGAATTTTCTATTATATGACAATTTTGAAGGGGGTAGATGAAAGTTCACACATTTATAAAGCACTGATCTTATACACATGTAATATATAAACACCTAGCATATAGAAATGAGTGAGATTTCACTTTAATAATTTCACAAAGACATAGTTATGGACTGATTTGGAAGAGTCTATGTCGATTTGGTTATTGCTTTTTGTGATAACTACTGCTGCTTCTCAAAGAGTTTTCTTTTACTTCAAAATAGGAAATGAAGAATGAGTGTCTTCCTCTAAGAATGCTCTGTAGTTCCTGCTATCAATAGGCTTTTCTCCCTCAATCATTTCTTCCTTTGCTGCCGGGGTCCAGCCCCGGTGGATCCAGGGTGATTCGAAGGTGGGGACGGAGTCGGCGTCTTTGGAAAAATACATATTTAATCACAGATATAGAGAGATTAGAAATGGATAGTGTAGTAGGAAGATCAGTGGAGAAAAAGAGGCTGAATAACTTGGACTACGTGGAATAGCATCCATGCTCCAGATGGGAATTCAGCCAGAAAAACGGGAGCAAGAAAGAAGCGACATGGGGGAATCAGTCTTTCCGGAAACTGATCCGATTTTTTTATTTTTGGGTTTGTTTATATACCTTTTGTTACACATAGGGATGAATACAGAGTCCCGTGGGGGTCAGCAGTCCTGACCTTTGTCAAAATCAGGTGCTTCACATAAATGTATAAAAAAAAAGGTCTTAGGGATATTACATCATCTTCTGGCCATGAGTGAGACCTGCTTACATTTTATGATCCTTTCTTTCTGATAACCAAAAAAATCTTATTTCTTCCAAGGGTGTTTTTTCTTAAACCAGGTACCACCCTCCAAATAAAGTAACATTCCTATAGGGTGAGGGTGTAGTGAGTTACAATCAAGAAAGGAATTTATTCAACCCAAGGTTAACATGATTAGTCTTAAAGGTTAATACTTATTTCTCCTATATGCTTAAAGGTTAATACTTATTTCTTCCTATATGCTAGTTATTTTCATTATAAGGGTAGGGAACATGGAGATTTAGCAGCAAACATCAACCCAACAAATGAAAATCCTTTCACCAATGCTCCCCTTAAGATCTATTTAGTCTTAAGATATGATAAAGTTACATTCTTACACAGCAAGGACACAGTGATATATAAGTACAGTGATCTATTACAAAAGAGAAAATGCATTAACTCAAAAAGTCTAGTATTGCTAACATCAAAAACTACCATATTTCCTTTGCTATATTCCAAATACATTGATTAATATATTCCCAGGTGCCTAAGGATATAGAGGCCTGGCGGCGATCATTGACTCAACAAGAAGAAAAAGTCCTATGCTAATTAAGACTCTCAAAATACTCCAAAACTCTCTGTGCTGTTTATGGTTGAGAGGTAGTAAACAATCATGTGCCTAGTGGCGGCAGTAAGGATAATCCTGTCACACAAGCTAGTCTGTCAGCAGAGAGGTTTGACCTGAGACATCCTTGTCCCACCCAGCGCAGGGAATTAGCAACAATTATTGACACAACAAATGAAGAACCCTTCACCACATAATTCCTAACCAACACACTATACTAATAATTTTAACTCCCCAAAATAATTTGCCTTTAGTAAGTCTAAAACATCTCGTGCCTCTCAGGTTGGGAGGCTGTAAGCAATCACATGTGGCCGGACAAACCTATACAGGTGGGCTAGATAACCTTCAGAGGAGTCCGTAAGCTGAAACACTCTTGTCACGCCCAAGAATTTTTATTGCCTTGGAGCTGCACGTTTACTCCTTCTCGGAGAGAAACGGTTATGGGGGAGAGCCCCCCGTAAAGTCAGAGGTGTAGGTGAGAGCATAAAACAGACTCTGGTTTTGGGGTTAGATGCTCTGGAACAGGGGGTTTCCTGAGGCTTGATCACGCCTTTGCGTATGCCAAGCCTCCTTCCTCATGACCTTTGCCATGGGCGGAATTCCTCACGCTGGCCCCTGGCACTTTGCCACTTAGAATCTCAGATACTCTAGAATCCGCAGGCAGTGGTTCCCTAGCCTCCCATTTGCAAGTCAAATGGCTTTCCTTCTAGATTTCTCTTCTAGATGCCACATACTGAAAGTTGGTGTTCATTCTTTCCAGCCTAGGTCAGAATGCCAGCTAGATAAGATCCTTGTAGGTTTTGTAATACATATCCTTGTTTCAGTTCTACACTATGGAAATTCTTGTTATCAGTTTTCATACTTAGTTAAGTATATAGTGTAAGAAAGCTTTTCTGGAGGGTCCAAATATGCTTATTAACTTGAAGATCCCATTAAATGTTGAAGTGCAGAGTGGCTTTGTTCTTATATTTGCATATGCCATAGTAACCTTGTCATATAAATTATAAATCAAAGTATTTTGAGGTGCAATTGGAATTCATCTTTATTAAAATAGATGAAAAACTGATTCTTTCTGACTTAGGGAAAATCTCACGGTTTATTTGAAGCTTTTCAAATCAGTTTGAACATTCTGACTACAAATCCATGTCAAATGGAGACAAAGTTAAGCTGCCCTAAATGAAAAATTTGTGAAGATGAATTCATAGGCAAGGCATTGGTGATTGCCACACGTAGATACAGCTACCAAGAAAGTCCTCAAATTAAAGACTGTCTGGGAATCATGAATGGGGATCAAATACCAAGTTGACTTCTAACTCTACATGTAGCCTCATATGAAGATCCCAGAAACAACTTCAAATGATAAAGCAAGACAGTATAACATACTATTGAATGAAATAAAAATACAAAGAGTAACAAACATGAAAATGACCAGTTTTGCAAGCATATGTGTGTATTTGTGTGTTTGAGAAGACCATAAACTTCCAGGTAAAAGTTATGCTTAAAACAGCAACAAAGCAAAATCATACTTCATTATATCCATTGCTTTCTGAAGTCAAAGATTATCTGATGTTTAAATACAAAAGAGAGATGCTGCACTATCAATATAGTTTCAGACTTGAGCCTTTTTCCCCTTCTTTGATAAGTTAAACGACTGCTGATTTGGGGCAGTAAACTATAGAGTTAAGATATGTTCCAAGATATAGTGAAATTGTAAGGAGTAATTAGGAGCAAAGTGTCAATAGTTATATGTGTGTGCACACACACTAAGTCATGTCAGTCGTGTCTAACTGAGTCGTGTCCAGTCCTCTCTCCATGGGATTCTCTAGGCAAGAATACTGGAGTGGGTTGCCATGCTCCTCTCCAGAGTTTTCTGATCCAGGGATTGAACCAGTGCCTCAGGTCTCCTGCACTGGCAGGTAGGTTTTCTTTACCACTAGTGCCACCCGAGAAGTCCAAGAAGAATCAGAAGAGAATTCCCCACTGTGAAACAAAAACAAGAGTCAGATAATTTTACAAAATAAATATTTCCAAGGGCTGAAAACATTATTTATCCACACAGATATACTTCTAGTTTCCTAATCAAGTATTTAATAAAGGTAAATAAATTAAATCAGTAAATGAAGAAAGGAGGCACATGCTATGGATTAAGTAGATACTCCCCCTTTCTTTCTCATCCTACTTACTTAAGCTCCTCTCATGCCTTCCCTTTTAACAGTGGAAAATCTTTCATACTATAACCTATACATCCCATCCCAGAAGTAAATGTTCTTGACTTTGTAAGGGATTCAGAATCTGCATGGAGCACTAATGGCTTGGATAGAGTAACCTAAAGAGGTTTGGAAAAGAGAAGTTTGAAGGTAGAGACATGTAGCTTTAAATTTTGATTTGAAGAGAGAGACACCCATATAGAAAGCTAGTCCAGCAAGAATGAATATGCAGGAAAATTTCCTATCTGAAAGGAAGAGAAAATGTAGAAGGCTGGGCAGGAGGAAGCCCTCATGATTACAGATAAGCAGAGGGACAGAGCGTGTGAAGTCCACAAATATGATTTGTGATGGTTGTGAGCAGCGGGAATCCTCATAACAGGGGGCAATCTGTGCAAGAGGTGTGCAGAAGCCAAGGGAATGCCTGTCTCATACTGTTGAAGAGCTACCTTGTTCTGGCCACAAATGATGCCTTCTCTCCAAGTTTTCCACTTAAGTCTAGTTTTCTAAACAATTTTTATGTCACTCTTGCACCTTCTGTGTCTCTTTTAAGGAATAGATGAATGTCAGAGCACGAAGGGCTACTTGAGATTCTAGAATATATTAAATTTACAGTTTGGAAAACTGAATGTTGAGTCAAATAAATGTCTTCCTCTCATTAGAAATAGTGGTTGATAAAAATGATCCAAAAAATCACTATAATCTTCAGTCTGATAGTCTGGTGGATATTTAAGGAGTCTTTATTTTGATTAACTGATCAATAAGATAAAAATATACTTACTTGTCATTTCTCCAAATAAATAAATAAAAATAGTTCACATCTTCTGAATTTCATTCCAGCTTTCTTTCTAACATACAGCATCACCTCAATATCCACATGAGATTGGTTTATGACCTTTGTGAAAATACCAAAATCTGTGGAAGCTCAGTCTCATATAAAAGATGTGTCTATTTACATCCTCCCACATACTTAAAACCATCTTATATTATTTATTATCCCTAAGACAGTGTAAATATCATGTAAATAGATGCTGTTACCCAGAAAATCAAGTTTTGTTTTTTGAAATCTTTTTTAAAAATATTTTTTGTTCACAGCTGGTTGAATCTGTGGAACTGGAATCCACAGTGCTGTGGTGGTCAGTTATTTTCTTCCTCTTTCTTCTCTGATATGTGCATGTGTATGTTTGTCTATTGTATGTATGTTAATAGGGACTAGCTGTCCTATTAATAATAGAGAATTAATATGTAAATTATAGAAGAGCTTCTAAGATGTGTTCTGACAAACTTTCTCCAAAGGATTTTAAATTAGTCTTTAATGTATTTTAATCCATTAATCTCCATGGAGCACTGTTGTCCAATAGAAATACATTTAAGAGCCACAAACATGAGCCACATATGTAATTTTAAATTCCTTAGTACTTAGATTAAAAAACAAAAATAAGTGAAATTAATACTATATTTTATTTAGCTCAGTATACCCAAATATTGATTTTCCCAGGTGATTCAGTAGTAAAGAATCTGCCTGCCAATGCAAAAGCTACAGGAGACGAGGGTTCAAATCATGGGTCGGAAAGATCCCCTGGAGTAGAAAAAGGCAACACACTCGTGTTCTTGCATGGAAAGTTCCAAGGACAGAAGAGCCTTGTGGGCTGTCATGGTGTTGCAAAGAACTGGACACAACTAAGTGACTGAACATGCACATACACACAGATATTATTTCAAATTATATTCAAGATAAAATTATTATTGTGATATTTATCATTTCACAGGAAGTCTTCATAACCAGTGTATGTTCTATATTTTCAGCTCATCTAAATTCAGATGATCCACTATCCATATTTCAGGTGCTCAAGAGCCACCCATAGTTAGCAGCTAACATATTGGACAGCACATCCCTAGAGAATAATTTTCAGTCGTAGCTTGAATTCAGTCATGGAAATCATAGCTATTGCCCATTTAGTAGCTATTTCTTTGGTATGATATTTTAATCACATCAGTGACCATCAGAAGATAAAATTGTCAAATTCTTAACATCTTTACACATCTTCAAAATTATTTTTGCCTCTGTAACTTTAACCCACAGAGGCATTTGCCACATGCTTAAATCAGATGCAAGAGTTTTGTAGTCAAAACATAACTTAAAATGCTCTTTAACGTTGACTTGCATTAAAGTACGGCAGGAAACAAGCAAGTTACCCTTTGAAGATTCACATAGTAATCCACTATATTTTCTGTGATTTTCTTGCATGCAAAATGTATTTCCAATTCTGAAACTGCTGAAATAATTGGATGATTCTATGTCTGAAATGCTGAGTAATTTAAAGTGGCTACCGGTTGTTCTAGGAAATTCTCTGCCTAGAGCACAGTCAAGCCTGACATCTTAAATGTTTATCAGAATTCAAATCTTTCAAACCCATTACAGACTCTTCCCTACACTTTGGTGTTATTGACTTCTACATAAGTGCTCCAGTTTACAGGTTTATTATTGAATAAAGTATGAATATAAACCAAAGCCTTGGTGCACTTGGCTTGGGTTGATTGATATGTGAATGAAATTCCCAATAGTATGTTGTATCCACCAAATGATATACTGGCTTTATGGTTCTATAGCTTCTGATGCTTGGCTGGCCAAGTGCAAATATTTGGTGGTAAATCATAAAAGATAATGATAAAGATGGAATTATTAAGTAAAGAAACTGATGGGTTCTACCTGCAGAGAACAAAATCTTGTTAATGAAAAAGGAAAATGAAATCAATCAGAAAATAATGACTTTTTATGAATAACACAAAAATGGAAATAATCTCCAGGTGTTCCTAGCTAAAAGAAAAAGTAGAAGCAAAATACAGACTACAAAAACAACAATAAAAGAGACTCTGTGTGCTACTGTTGCTCACTATAGCTTTAATGCAGGTGACTCTCTGGCATGGATTCATCTCTACCACCTTATACTGCAAACGTAAAAGAATTTCAGAGAAAATGCATCTTTATGTGGCCTATCTTTGATCTCTGTCCTTTAAAATTATTAGATCAGTCCTATATGCCTCTAGAAGTAATGTATTTGGCTCTGGTGTATCTCAGTTATTTTAGGAGATCTGCCAAGGACTACCATTTGTTCTTTCAAACAATTTATGAACAGAAATTATAAAACCTATACAGCAGATTAACCAAATATTCCATATGTTGAGGAAGATACTTGGTCAGTTTAAATAAAGGAGGTGCTAACAATAAAACGGATGAAGGTGGTCAAAAAGAAAGATAAATTTGGACTTCATTAGGATATAGGAGTCTATTATTTTAGCAAATAAAATAGCTTTTGAGATATGAGTGAAATTCTCATAGTAAATATTCTGATCATTTTATGTGATTAGCTCTTATGCTTATGCCAGGAATTTCTAATACAGATTTTATGTTGGGAGACAGCAGGGAGAATAAAAAGAAACCATTTATACGGAAAATGTAAACAACACTTGGCACCTACCCATGACTTAAGGGATTTTTCCCCTTCACTGTTAGCCTTATCATGAAATGAATTGTGATAAAACAAAACATCTTTTGTTCTGAATATAGTTTAGAAGTGTATCAATATTGTAGCTTGGCTTTATGACACACTGAGTTTAATTCTATTTTTCTATTTTCTGAAAATATTCCCTTTGAATAAGCCATTTTAAAATACCATCACTTTTGCAAACAGTCACATTCCACTTCAACTGCAGAAGAACACCTTTTCTTTACTGAGCCAGCTGCCAAAACATTTAAAAATATTCTGAATTTAAAAGGCTAGTCTATTTTCCCCCAAGAAACATTTGGAGCACAAACAAACAAACAAAAAATTCTAATAATAGTCAGCCAAATGATGCAGAAGCTTCCTTTAACTTCAGTGATATTGAAGTGATCTGACTCCTGCCATGTAGAAGCCGGATAATTACAGTTTGCAGCAGGACTTTTTAGCAATCGAGACAGTAGTTTAAATTCCACTTTGCCAAAATCTAATTCTATGGCCTTCAGTGAGTTAATTAATTTTTTCTAAGTCTCAATTTCTAAAACTGCCAAATGGAGATAATGATACTACCTCAATAGGCTGTAAGGTGGACTATGTTAAAAAAAAAAAAAAAAAAGAAAAGAAAACATACATTTACTGATTAGCAACTTGCCTGTCTGGAGAAGACAATGGCAATCCACTCCAGTACTCTTGCCTGGAAAATCCCATGGATGGAGGAGCCTGGTGGGCTGCCATCTATAGGGTCACACAGAGTCGGACACGACTGAAGCGACTTAGCAGAAGCAACAGCAACTTGCCTGGCACAAAATGGACGCTCTGTAAAACATTATTATTCTCCACAGAGACAAAATATAAATTAGCATATAACCCTAAAGTAAGTTACTTGGGATAAAAATAAATACATAAATATATTAAATATAAATAAATATATAAATTTTGGTAAATGAATGATAAAATTTATAAAATATAAATATATAAACATATAAATTAAGTATCCTTACCGTATGTGAGGTCCCTTCTCTCAAATCTCACTTAATAACATTTTCTATTCCATTCACTACTTACCAGCCACATAGACCTTCTTCCACTTCGTGGCACATGCCTATCGCTTTTGCAGGACTTGCTGTTTTCCCTGCATGAAACACATTAGGCAATTAATAGATGCATAATTAATCCTTCACATTCTTCAAGTTAAGTACTAAAAGGTGAGGAAACTAAGGCCAAGTAAGTTGTCATCTACAGTCGTAAGAAATGAAATAAGGTTTTTAAACTAAGCCTATTTAACAACCTAGTTTTCCTCATACACACAGAAGTACCTTTACTGTGAAGCCAATGAAGCTTTAAATTTCAGAAAGGAACATAGTAAGATGGTCGTAAGTCCCAAGTGGTATAAAAAGTAATATGTTTTAAGCAAAATTTGTCAAGACTACTGTCTCTTTCCATTCAGAATTTCCCTTTATTATAATTTCAGCTTCAGAATTCATTAATAGTTCAGTTAAGTTCAGTTCAGTCACTCAGTCATGTCTGACTCTTTGCGACCCCATGAACTGCAACATGCCAGGCCTCCCTGTCCATCACCAACTCCCGGAGTCCACCCAAACCCATGTCCATTGTGTTGGTGACGCCATCCAACCATCTCATCCTCTGTTGTTATCTTCTCCTGCCCTCAATCTTTCCAAGCATCAGGGTCTTTTCCAATGAATCAACTCTTTTCATCAGGTGGCCAAAATATTGGAGTTTCAGCTTCAACATCAGTCCTACCAATGAACATCCAGGACTGATCTCCTTTAGCATGAACTGGTTGGATCTCCTTGCAGTCCAAGGGACTCTCAAGAGTCTTCTCCAACACCACAGTTCAAAAGCATCAATTCTTTGGTGCTCAGCTTTCTTCACAGTCCAACTCTCACATCCATACATGACCACTGGAAATACCATAGCCTTGACTAGACAGACCTTTGTTGGCAAAGTAATGTCTCTGCTTTTTAATATGCTGTCTAGGTTGGTCATAACTTTCCTTCCTAGGATTAAGAGTCTTTTAATTTCATGGCTGCAATCACCATCCGCAGTGATTGTGGAGCCCAGAAAAAGTCAGCACTGTAAATTATTAGACTGTTGTCAAGTTTAAGGAAATCTCTATATAGTTTTTTGTTTGTTTGTTTGTTTTGTTTTGTTTAATATCAACCAAGCACCAGGAAGTCACAGCAATTGTTTTGTGAAGTGACTAACCTTACAGGTACTTCAAGGTGTAATGTTGGAAGCCATTCCCAAAATGTGATGTATTGCAGAAATCCATGTACAAACAGAAATGACTGCACATCACACAAATACATCTTAGTAATCACAAACTGATGTATCCCCCAGTTTCCCCATTGTTGCTGTTGATCAGTCATGAAGTTGTGTTCAGCTCCTTGACCTCATAGATTGTATTATGCCAGGCTCCTTGGTCTACCACTATCTCCCAGAGTTTGTTTGAACTCCTGTCCATTTGATGCTATCTAATCATCTGATCCTCTGCTGCCTTCTTCTTTCTTTGCCCTCTGTCTTTCTCAGCCTTGGGGTCTTTTCCAATGAGTCGACTCTATGTACCAGGTGGCCAAAGAATTGGAGCTTCAGCAACTGTCCTTCCAATGAATATTCAGGGTTGATTTCTCCTTAACTAGATTCCAAAACTACCAGTGCTTACATGGATATGCCCTGACAGGAAGTCAACTGATGAAGGAGAAGTTGAAGGAGAAAGAGATAGTAGTCTGAGCTGATTATGATTAAAATATCTAACTTTTGTGGAATTTACAAAAAAAAAAAAAAAAAAAGGCTATGATCCCTCCTCAGGTTTTTTTTGTAAAAGGGCTTTTTAAATTAATGATAAAAGTGTTTCAATCATACATTTTAAAGGAAAAGTTTGACTTGTTTTCCATTTTGTGTATCACAAATGTGATAATTACAAAATAGTTTCCTGGAAAGAAGTAATCAAAAAATTGACAGCCAAAAATCATAGAGGTGTGCTAGGAGATTATGCAAGAATTTTTTCTGGACTTTCTATGTTTATAAGATTTTTAAATTTTATAACTTGTAATTTATTTTTATTCTAAGTAAATATTTACTCTCATATCTGGTTTTGTATTTCTAATGTTGAATTGTATGGATTTCAGGCCCCACACCCCCTGGGTTCATCGTACTAATCCAATACACTGCCACCACTTTTTACTTGTAACTTGAGGTTACTTGTTATACATAGTTTTGAAGTCCTTGAAATATTCTTAAAGTTTTCGCTTATGTTAGAGCAAAAGTATCTATATAGAGAGTGTGTCTGACTCTGTGTGACCGATGCTTGTTTTAAACAAGCGATAATTGAAGGGAATGTAGCTTGACAGTCAATCTGAAGCAAGTATCAAAAACACATTACAATCCCACATATTATGTCCTTTTCAGACTTAACAATGTCACCTTCAGAAAATTATTTCTGACTGAAGGAAATGGCAACCCACTCCAGTATTCTTGCCTGGAAAATCCCATGAACAGAAGAACCTAGTAAGCTATAGTCCATGGGGTCTCAAAGAGTCGGACACGACTGAATGACTTCACTTTCACTTTCATACATTTCTTCGTAACTGGGTTGGCTTTTTAGGAAAGTGGGCAAGCAAAGAAGGGAAACTTGAACATGTTTACTCAAGTTTTCTGAAGCAAAATTGATCATTTTCCTTCTTTAGTCAATGGCTAAGTTTGATTTATTATTACACCTGTTATATCCACCCTGTAGGATTTCTGGTATATGTTTCAGAACTTGTTCTGAGAATACTGTAAGTGTGCAGTCTCTAGGAGTTACAGAGGTTAATATTCTGCAAAAGATGATTTTTTAAATCATACACTATAAATATTTAATATTCTAAATTAAATAATAAAATAGATTATTTAACTATAATCATTCTGAAGGTATCTATTATAACTATTGAAGATTCTCCACTGGAAAATATTCTATGTTTAATTAACAGGCAAAGCTCAAAACTATGCTGCATCCTGAAAACTTTTTTAAAGATTTATTATATTTGATAAACTTTTATTGTGCAAGTGTGATTTGAATATCTACCCCATAATAATATTACTTTGATTTATATAGTGCATTTTCTTTCAAAATCTTAGACACTAAACCATCTTTGAAACATCAAAACACTATGTACTCAATTCGAGTCTAAAATCAAACAAAATTTACTAGCTCCTTTATCAGCATAACAGATAAAAGACAGGACAGATGGATATAATATATTTCCTCAACTGTTGCTGCTGCTGCTGCTGCTAAGTCGCTTCAGTCATGTCCAACTCTGTGCGACCCCATAGATGGCAGCCCACCAGGCTCCTCTGTCCACAGGATTCTCCAGGCAAGAATACTGGAGCGGGTTGTCATTTCCTTCTCCCATTTCCTCAATTACTTCACTTATTTCTTTGATTAGAATGTGAATTTGTTGCTATTGATGGATATTTGCTTTGTCTAATACTTTATGTAGATTCATCATCCTATACTTAATATTTCTAAATCTGATTATTATATCTAAAAATAAAAATGTAAAAATAATATTTATTCCAAAAGTCATTTGGTCACAAAATCTAATCTTTATTTATCAAAGACATCATTTGTGCTTCTGTGTTCCCAATAGTCAGATATACCTTTTCTTGCTGACAAATTTTTGCATTTTTGATAATAAGTTATTTGATGTTTGTTGTTCTTTAACATTTTATTTTGCCTTCATATTAGCTTTAATTTAACTGTAAAACTGTTTTTAGAATAAGATCTACTACTCTGGTGACAGTTAACATCAGAAAAGAATGAGTGATGTGATGATCAGCATGTATTACATTTATTCTGGGCTTCCCTGGTGGCTCAGACGGTAAAAGCGTCTGTCTACAATGCGGGAGACCCGGGTTCAATCCCTGGGTCGGGAAGATCCGCTGGAGAAGGAAATGGCAATCCACTCCAGTTCTATTGCCTGGAAAATCCCATGGATAGAGGAGCTTGGTAGGCTACAGTCTATGGGGTCCCAAAGAGTGGGACACGACTGAGTGGCTGCACTTTACATTTATTCTGGGACAGTGAAGAACAAGAAATAGGAAACAAAACAATGCATCACATGGAAAAGAAGATTGAAGAGATGACTATGTGTTGTCTTGACAAAACATAAGTGAGTCTAATATACCGCAACTGGTTTGTTGGTCATGAAACCAACTAGAAGTGGTGGTAAAACACTAAAGAAATTAAAATGAGTGTGAATCTTTAGGGGACTGACTCCAAAGTACTAAGTACTATGATACATATGAAACTATGGAGAAAACTCTACTTTAATAAATTTTGTGAGGTAATACTTAATGAAAAATGTAGCCTTGAACAGATTTATTATGCTGATAAAGAGCATAATTTGTGCTCAATCCCTTCAATATTCTATTAATATATCATGTGTAATGTATTATATATGTTATATTAATTAATTAATATAATATATAAGTATTGCATTATATATTTATTATACATATAAAATATTTATATATAAATATATTTATAAATGTATTATATAATATAATAAATTGATTAATTATCTTGCAATCAATTAATTATACACAATATATTAATATAATTAACATAATAATTATATATTGTATATGATACAGTGTATATGTAGTATTCTAATACTGTATATTATATTATATCAGTTCAGTTCAGTTCAGTCCCTCAGTCACGTCCGACTCTTTGCGACCCCATGAATTGCAGCTCGCCAGGCCTCCCTGTCCATCATCAACTCCCGGAGTTCACCCAAATTCTTGTCCCTCGAGTCGATGATGCCATCCATTCTTCTTATCATCTGTCATCCCCTTCTCCTCCTGCCCCCAATCCCTCCCAGCATCAGACAGAGTCTATTCCAAAGAGGCAACTCTTCGCATGAGGTGGCCAGAGTACTGGAGTTTCAGCTTTAGCATTAGTCTTTCCAAAGAACATCTAGCACTAATCTCCTTTACGATGGACTGGTTGGATCTCCTTGCAGTCCAAGGGACTCTCAAGAGTCTTCTCAAACACCACAGTTCAAAAGCATCAATTCTTTGGCTCTCAGCTTTCTTTACAGTCCAACTCTCACATCCATACATAACCACTAGAAAAACCATAGCCTGACTAGACTGACCTTTTTTGGCAAAGTAATGTCTCTGCTTTTGAAAATACTATCTAGGTTGCTCATAACTTTCCCTCTAAGGAGTAAGCGTCTTTTAATTTCATGGCTGCAATCACCATCTGCAGTGATTTTGGAGCCCAAAAAAATAAAGTCTGACACTATTTCCACTGTTTCCCCACCTATTTCCCATGAAGTGATGGGACCAGATGGCATGATCTTCGTTTTCTGAATGTTGAGCTTAAAGCCAACTTTTTCACTCTCCTCTTTCACTTTCATCAAGAGGCTTTTTAGTCCCTCTTCACTCTCTGTCATAAGGGTGGTGTCATCTGCATAGCTGAGGTTATTGATATTTCTACCGGCAATTTTGATTCCAGCTTGTGCTTCTTCCAGCCCAATATGCCAGCAAATTTGGAAAACTCAGCAGTGGCCACAGGACTGGAAAAGGTCAGTTTTCATTCCAATCCCAAAGAAAGGCAATGCCAAAGACTGCTCAAACTACCACACAATTGCACTTATCTCACACGCTAGTAAAATAGTGCTCAAAATTCTCCAAGGCAGGCTTCTACAGTGCGTGAACTGTGAACTTCCAGATGTTCAAGCTGGTTTTAGAAAAGGCAGAGGAACCAGAGATCAAATTGCCAACATCCGCTGGATCATTGAAAAAGCAAGAGAGTTCCAAAAAAAAAAAAAAATCTATTTCTGCTTTATTGACTATGCCAAAGCCTTTGTCTGTGTAGATCCCAATAAACTGCAGAAAATCCTGAAAGAGATGAGAATACAAGAGCACCTGACCTTTCTCTTGAGAAACCTATATGCAGGTCAGGAAGCAGCAGTTAGAACTGGAGATGGAACAACAGACTGGTTCCAGATAGGAAAAGGAGTACATCAGAGCTATATATTGTCACCCTGCTTATTTAACTTCTATACAGTGTACAGCGCTCATTATTAGAGAATTGCAAGTCAAATATACAAGGAAGTATCACTTCACACCAGTCAGAATAACTATTATCAAAAAACTGCAAACAATGAATGATGGAAAAGATGTAGGGTAAAGGGAATCTTACTGCATGATTGGTGGGATGTAAATTGATATAGTCACTATGGAGAACTGTATGAAGATTCTTTAATAAGCTAGGAATATAACTACCACATGAGAATGTAGCTCAGTTTTGTCCAGTTGTTTGAGACCACAGTTTTGTGTGACTTTTTGCAGCCCCATGAACTGTAGCCCACAAGGCTCCTCTATCCATGGAATTCTCCAGGAAAGAATATTGGAGTGGGTAGCCTTTCCCTTCTCCAGGGGATCTTCCTGAATAGACTGAACACAGGTCTCTTGCATCTCCTGCATTGGAAGGTGGATTCTTTACTGCTATGCCACCTGGGAAGCCCCAAAACTATCATATAACTCAGCAGTCTCACAATTGATCATATACCCTGAGCATAGTTGCTCAGTCATGTCCAACTCTTTGTTACCCCATTGCCTGTAGCATGCCAGGCTCCTCTGTCCATGAGGATTGTCCATGCAAGAATGTCCTCCTCAAGGGGATCTTCCCAATCCAAGGATGGATCCCAGGTCTCCTGTATTTCAGGTGGATTCTTTACTGTCTGAGCCACCAGGGAAGCCCATATACCCTGAGAAAACCAAACCACAGTTCAAATAGATCCATGTACCCGAATGTTCTTTGCAGCACTATTTACAATAGCCAGGACATGAAAGCAACCTATATACAATAGAATATTACTCAGCCATAAAAAGAAATGAATGAGTCAGTTGTAGTGACGTGAGTGAACCTAGAGTCTATTATATTGAGCAAAGTAAGTCAGAAAGAGTAAAACAATTCTATATATTAATGTATATATATGGAATCTAGAAAAATAGTAGTGATGAACCTATCTATAGAGAAGAAATGGAGAAGCAGACATAGACAATGGACTTGTGGACACAGCAGGGAAAGAAGCAGCTAGAATAAATCAAGAAAGTAGCATTGACATGTATACACTATCATAAGTAAAATAGGCAACTGGTGGGAAACTGCTATATAGAGAGCCCAATCTGGTGGTCTGTGAAGATCTAGAGGGATAGAATGGGCAAGGAATAAGGAAGTCTCAAGAGAGAGGGGATATATACATGCGTATATACGTATACATACACACACACACACACATATACACACATATATATATATATGGTTTGTGTTGATGTACAGCAGAGACCAACACCACATTGCAAAGAAATTATACTCCAATAAATAAAATTAAAAAAAATTAAAAACAATAAAAATGTGCAGAAGATGGGAAGAATATGTCTGATCATTGAATTGCTGTCTTAGAACAACACGTATTTGTCATTGAGATTGTCAGGAGATTACTGTGGTTTACATAATTAAACAAAAATTTATTGGGAAAAAAACCTATGGTAATGTGATAGAAGACACGAGAAGTTTTTAATCAGGTCATCCATCATGAGATTCAATAAGGCTCTGGTGTGGTTTTGTCACTTTAAGAATTTACTGCAGACCCATCTTTAAACACCTAACTACAATCTTCTTACAAATGTCATGTTTGTGTGTCTGGTTTTCCAAGACACTCAGATGTAGCATATGTGTGTGTGTGTGTGTGTGTGTGTCTGTGTGTGTGTGCAAACATTATGTTTAGAGTGCAGTAGGCTGGTAGGATGCAGTCCATGGGGTCGCTAAGAGTCGGACATGACTGAGCAACTTCACTTTCACTTTTCACTTTCATACATTGGAGAAGGAAATGGCAACCCACTCCAGTGTTCTTGCCTGGAGAATCCCAGGGATGGGGGAGCCTGTTGGGCTGCCGTCTATGGGGTCACACAGAGTCGGACAGGACTGAAGCAACTTAGCAGCAGCATGCTAAATAATATTCACAGAAAAGAGAAGCAGAGAGTGTTTATGATCCATATTAATGTCTTCAAAATGTGACTCCTAGAACTAATAGCATCATTATCATAACTTGATAAAACTGCAAATTATAAGGAATTATGCACCCTTAAGTTGGGACCCAGAAATCTGTGTTTGCATAAGGCTTCAGGTTATTATCACATAGGTTCTCATTTGAGAACTCCTGGTGTACACTTTTTCCATTATTTCAAAACTATTTTAAAAAATTACTTTAAAAAGTAAAAGTCGCTCAGTAGTGTCCAACTCTTTGTGACCCTATGGACTGAATTCTCCAGGGCAGAATACTGGAGTGGGTAGCTTTTCCCTCCTTCTCCAGGGGATCTTCCCAACCTAGGGATTGAACCTAGGTCTCCTGCATTGCAAGTGGATTCTTTACCATATGAGCCAACAGGGAAGTCCAAGATTGCTGGAGCTATAGCCTATCCTTTCTCCAGTGGATTTTCCTGACCCAGGAGTCAAACCTGGGTCTCCTGTTCTGCAGGTGGATTCTTTACCAGCTGAGCTACCAAGGAAGCACTATAAAAAAGAACCATGTGTAAACTATAATGCAATTTATATCCTTTATGTATGCCACTTAGTGTGAATATGCACATATTTCACTGAAGAAATTGCAATAATTTAGATAAGGTACTGCCCCAAATCCTATTAAGGGTTTTAAGTAATAGATAACATATGCATATGCTATCTTCCTAAAATCAAAAGAAGTGGTACTTCTTAAAATATTTATTTTGAAGGTTTTGGATAAGGAATTGGGCATCTGTTCCAGTAATATGCCACTGAATAATCTTTTCATAAATATGCTAGTATGCTTTGGGGAAATTTTAGAAGTATAATTGCTGGGTCAAGTTCAGTTCAGTTCAGTTCAGTTCAGTCACTCAGTTGTGTGCAACTGTTTGTGATCCCATGCACTGCAGCATGCCAGGCCTCCCTGTCCATCACCAACTGGCAGAGTTTACTCAAACTCATGTCCATTGAGACAGTGATACCATACAACCATCTCATCCTCTTTTGTCCCCTTCTCCTCTTGCCTTCAATCTCTCCCAGCTTCAGGGTCTTTTCCAGTGAGTCACTTCTTCAAATCAGGTGGCCAAAGTATTGGATTTTCAGCTTCAGCATCAGTCCTTCTAACGAATATTCAGGGCTGATTTCCTTTAGGATGGACTGGTTGGATCTCCTTGCAGTCCAAGGGACTCTCAAGAGTCTTCTCCAACACCACAGTTCAAATGCTGGGTCAAAGAGTATATGTAACTGTGGTATTAAAAGATAATGCCCAGTGGATAATAATTGAAAAAAAAAATCTGAAGAATTCCATCTCTGTGTTCTGAGGCCAGTTCAGCCACACACTAGTCCACATCCCTCTAGCTGCACACACCAATGCAGTTGTTCAGCAGTGTGACTGGTCTTCCAGAAGTTACTAAGACCTGCCATCATATAAGGTTCTAAAGTCTTTACTTCTGAGCTGGATCAGAGATGAATTTTTATGATTTTATAGCAAAATGAAAATAACTGAATGTGAAAGTCACTCAGTCAAGTCTGACTCTTTGTGACCCCTTGGACTATAGAGTCCATGGAATTCTCCAGGCCCAAATATTGGAATGGGTAAACTTTCCCTTCTCCAGGGGATCTTCCCAACCCAGGGATAGAACCCAGGTCTCATGCATTGCAAGTGGATTCTTTACCAGCTGAGCCACCAGGGAAGCCCTTATATAGTGAATGTCATCTCTAAATATTAGTTTCTTCAAACACTTCAGTGAAAAAATTCTCTTCATTACCAAATTCCGCAGCTGCTGCTGCTGCTGCTGCTAAGTCACCTCCATCGTGTCCAACTCTGGGCAATCCCATAGACAGCAGCCCACCAGGCTCCCCTGTCCCTGGGATTCTCCAGGCAAGAACACTGGAGTGGTTTGCCATTTCCTTCACCAATGCATGAAAGTGAAAACTGAAAGTGAAGTCATTCAGTCGTGTCCGACTCTTTGTGACCCCATGGACTGAAGCCAACCAGGCTCTTCCAACCATGGGATTTTCCAGACAAGAGTACTGGAGTGTGTTGCCATTGCCTTCTCCGAAATTCCACAGCAATTCTCACAAAATGTGACATGGTCTTTTTGTGAACCTGTTGTAAAAGGGAACAAAGCAGCACAAACGTGATGTTTTGTTTAAAAAAATAAATAAATAAAAGATAATGCCCAATTTCTTTATGTAGAGATGAAACATTCTTAATTTTCTCATTGTGAAATAGACAGTGTAGACAAATGCCTATTTTCACATATTGCTCTGATGTCATATTAAGCTGTTCAGTGTTTATCCAGCTGATAAATGATATCACATCAGTTGTACTTTGCATTTTTCTCATTATGAACTGCAGTTGATAATCATATAATTCCTGTATTGTGATCACCTTCTTTGACCATTTTCCTGTTGATGTGTATCAGAGCTACTATAATCACAGGTATTTAAAAGATTACCATTTGTCATGGCGAGTATATGTTTCTCACTTGTCTTAAATTTCTTGATCCGTTTTGTATGAGTTTTTGCCTTACAAAAGCTTTTGATTTTTATGTTGTTTAATTAACCAGGTTTACTTCTCAATTTATAATTTTATCTTAGAGTTGGAAAAGTGTTCCTAATTCAGAGATTAAATAGACTTCTTTTTTTTCAATCAAATATTTTTTATATTTTTATTTTTACCTATACATTTTGCAAATGCCTTAAAAAAAACAAAACCTTTATTTTGTGTCAGGATATAGCTGATTAACAATGTTGAGGTAGTTTCAGGTGAACAGCCAAGGGACTCAGGCTTACATATACATATATTCTTTATCTCCCAGCTTCCCTGATGGCTCATATGGTAAAGAATCTGCCTACAATGTGGGAGACCTGATTTCTATCTCTAGGTCAGGAAGATCTCCTGGAGAAGGGAATAGCAATCCACTTCAGTATTCTTGCCTGGAGAATTCCATGAACAGAGGAGGCTGGCCGACTACAGTTCAGTGAAGTGATTTAATTACGGGTACAGCAGAGAGATTTGGTTACATATATGCAAGTATCTATTATTTTCAAATCATTTTCCCATTTATATTTTTACAGAATATTGAGCAGAGTTCCCTGTTCTATATAGCAGATTTGTTAACTATTCTAAATACAGTAGTGTGTACAAGTCAACCCCATATTCCCAGTCTATACCTCCTCCACCCACATTTTCCCTCTGCCAGCCATAAAATTATTCTTTAAGTCTACATTTCTGTTTAGTAAGTAAGTTAATTTATATCATTTTTTATATTCTGCAGATAAGTGATATCATATAATATTTGTCTTTTCTCTGTCCGACTTAGTAATCTCAGGTCCATCCACGTTGCTGCAAGTGACATTAATTCATCATTTTAAGGACTGAATAACAGTCCACTGTAAATATGTACCACATCTTCTTTATCCATCTTCTCTTCATGGATAGTTAGGTTGCTTTTATATCTTGGCTACTGTAAATAGTGCTGAAGTGAACATTAGGGTGCAGGTGTCATTTGTAATTATGGTTTTCCCTGGGTACCTGCCCAGGAGTGGGATTGCTAGATCAATGGTAGTTCTATTTTTACTTTTTTTAAATATAAATTTATTTATTTTAGTTGGAGGCTAATTACTTTATAGTATTGTATTGGTTTTGCCATACCTCAACATGAAGGAACCTCCATACTGTTTTCCATAGTGGTTGTACAAATTTACATTCCCAACAACAGTGTAGTTGAGTTCCCTTTATCCCACACGATCTCTAACATTTGTTGTTTATAGACATTTTGATGACGGTCATTCTGCCTGTTGTAAGTGATAACTCATTATAGTTTTGATTTGCATTTTTCTGATAATTAGCAATGATGAGACTTTTTCAAGAGTCTCTTGGCCATTTGTATGCTTTCTTTGGAGAAATGTCTATGCAGGTCTTCTGTTCATTTTTTATTGCATTATTTGTTTATTTATTCATATTGAGACACATGATCTATTTGTAAATTTAGAAGATTAATCTCTATTTAGTTGCTTCATTTGCAAATATTGTCTACCATTCTGTGTGTTGTCTTTTCATTTTGCTTATGGTTTTGTTTGCTTACAAAACATTTGAGTTTAATTAAGTTCCATTTGTTTAATTTTGTTTTTATTTCTATTACTCTAGGAGATAACTTAAAAAGGTTTTGCTGCAATTTATGTCAAAGAGTCTTCTGTCTGTGTTTTCCTTGAAGAGTTTTATATGGTCTTACATATAAGTCATTAGTCCATTTAGAGTTACATTTAAGCCTTTAATCCATTTTTGTGTAAGGTATTAAAAAATGTTCAACTTTTGTCTTTTTTTATGTACAGTTGTCTAACTTTCCCAGCATTATTTATTGAAGAGATTCTCTTTTTTTATTATATGGTCTTGCTCTCTTTGTCAGATATTAATTGCCAAAAGGTATTGCACTTATTTCTGGGCTTTCAATCCTGTCCTGTTGATTTACATTGCTGTTTTTGTGCCACTATCATACTGTTTTGATGGCTGTAGCTTTGTAGTTAGTATACTCTGAATCAAAGAGCCTGATATGTCCAGCTCCATTGTTTTTTTTGTTTTGTTCTGTTTTTTTTTTTCAGGACTATTTTGGCTAATAGAAGTCTTTTGTGTTTCCATACAAATCTGAAAAATTTTGGCCCTAGTTCTGTAAAAATGCCATTGATAGTTTGATAGGTATTTCATTGAATATGTAGACTGCTTTGGGTAGTATAGTCATTTTCACAGTATCAATACTTTCTTTTTTTAAATATAAATTTATTTATTTTAATAAGATGCTAATTACCTTACAATATAGTATTGGTCTTGCCATACATCAACATGAATCCACCACAGGTGTACATGTGTTCCCCATCCTGAACCCCCCTCCCACCTCCTTCCCCATGCCATCCCTCTGGGTCATCCCAGTGCACCAACCCTGAGCATCCTGTATCATGCATCGAATCTGGACTGGCGACTCATTTCACATATGATATTATACATGTTTCAATGCCATTCTCCAATTTTTTCATCTGTCTCTGATAGCTTTCAATATACAGGTATTTTGGCTCCTTAGGTGAATGTATTACTATATATTTTAATCTTGTGTATATAATGGAAAATAGGATTTTAATTTCATCTTCTGATCTTTTCCTGTTAGTGTATATCAATTAAAGAGACTTCAGTGTATTAATTTTTTTCCTACAATTTTATCAAATTAATTAAAGAATTCTAATAGTCTTATACTACCACTAAATTAACATGCTGTTCTCATTATGCCAGCAAATTTTGAAAACTCAGCAGAGGCCACAGGACTGGAATAGAACAGTTTTCATTCCAATTGCAAAGAAAAGCAATGCCAAAGAATGTTTAGGTTACCGTACAATTGCATTCATTTCACAAGCCAGCAAGATTTCGCTCAAAATCCTTCAAGTTAGGCTTCAGCAGTACATGAACTGAGAACTTCCAGGTGTAAAAGCTGGATTTAGAAAAGGCACAGGAACCAGCAATCAAATTGCCTACTTATGCTGGATCATAGAAAAGGCAAGGGAATTTTTAAAAAATCTACTTCTCCTTCATTGACTATGCTAAAGTCTTTGACTGTGTGGATCATAGCAAACTGTGAAATATTCTTCAAGAGATGGGAATGCCAGACCATAAATCTGCCTCCTGAGAAACTGGTATACAGGACAAGAAGCAACACTTAGAACTGACATGGAACAACAGACTGACCCAAACTGTACCCTGCTTATTTAACTTAAATACAGAGATAATCATGTGAAATGCCAGGCTAGATAAATCACAAGCTGGAGTCAAGATTGATGGGAGAAATATCAACAACCTCGGATATGCAGATGATACCATTATAATGGGAACTAAAGAGCCTGAAGGTGAAAGAGGACAGTGAAAAAGCTGGCTTAAAACTCAACATTCAAAAAAAAAAAAAAACCAAACAAAAAAAACGCCTAAGATCATGGCACCCAGTCCTATCACTTCATGGCAAATAAATAACAGGGGAAATTTTGGAAATAGTGTCAGATTTCATTTTCTTGGACTCCAAAATCAATGCAGATGGTGAGCACAGCCACAAAATTAAAAGATTTTTTGCTCCTTGGAAGAATAGCTATGTCAAACCTAGAGTGTTTTAAAAAGCAAAGGCATTACTTTGCTGACGAAGGTCCACATAGCCAAAGCTAAGGTTTTTTCTGGTAGCCATGTATGGATGTGAGAGCTGGACCATAAAGAAGACTGAGAATGAAAAGATTGATGCTTTTGACTTGTGTTACTGTAGAAAACACTTAAGAATCCCATGGACACCATGGAGTTCAAATAAGTCAATCCTAAAGGAAATCAACCCTGAATATTCATTGAAAGTACTGATGCTGAAAATCCAATACCTTGGCCACCTGATGCGAAAAGTTGGCTCATTGGAAAAGACCCTGATGCTGGGGAAAATTGAGGGCAAGAAAAGGGGCAACAGTAGATAAGATGGTTGGATGACATCACTGACTCAATGGACATGAGTTTGAACAAACTTAGGGAGATAATTATGGACAGAGAAGCCTGGCATGTTGCAGTTCATGGGATCACAAAGAGTTGAACATGGTTTACTGACTGAACTACAACAAGTAGTTTTCTGGTAGCATCTTTAGTATTTTCTGTGCATAATATTGAGCTTCTGAGGTGGTGTTAGTGATAAAGAACACACCTACCCATGCATAAAACATAAGAAATGTAGGTTCAGTTCCTGGATTGGGAAGATCCCCTGGAAGAGGGCATGATAACCCACTCCAGTATTCTTTCCTAGAGAATCCCCATGAATAGAGGATCCTGGCACGTTATAGTCCATAGAGCTGCAAAGAGTTGGACATGATTGAAACAACTTAGAACATATGAAGAACACATGAATAATATCTTGTCATCTGCAAACAGTGACAGTTGTACTTCTTTTCCAATATGGATTCATTTTCTTTTTCTTCTCTGATTTCCATGGGTAGGACTTCCAAAACTATGTTGAATAGAAGTGGCAAGAATGGACATCCTTGTCTTGTTTCTATTCTTCTAGAAAATTCTTTTTGTTTTTCACACTTAAGTATGATATTTGCTGTTGGTTTGTCATAAAATGAAAGTGAAGTCGCTCAGTTGTGTCCGACGCTTTGTGACTCCATGGACTCTAGCCTACAAGGCTGCCCCATCTACAGGATTTTCCAGGCAAGAATACTGGAGTGGGCTGCCATTTCCTTCTGCAGGAGATCTTCCTGACTCAGGGATTAAACCCACGTCCCCAATATTGTAGGCAGACGCCTTACCATCTGAGCCACCAGGGAATATTGAAGAATGTTCTCTCTATGCCTGATTACGGGGAAATTTTTATCATAAATCAGTCTTGAATTTTACCAAAAGCTCTTTCTGGGTCTATTGAGATTATCACATATTTTTTAATTGTTCAATTTGTTGATATATTGTATCAAACTGATTGATTTATACATATTGAAAAAATTTTGCATCCCTAAGATAAATCTCACTTCATCATGATATATGATCTTTTTCTTTTATTGTTGGATTCAAATTTATAGTGTTTTGTTGATAATTTTTTTGCTTATGTTCACCAGTGATATGAAACTGTATTTTTTTTAATTTTTTTCTGATATATCTGTCTGGTTTTGGTATCAAAGTGGTGGTAGCCTCATGGAATGAGTTTAGAAGTGTAATTTATTGGAACTTTTTCAGAAGGAAAAGTGTTAACTCTTTTTCAAATGTTGATGGAATTTGTCTGTGAAGCCATCTGGTTCTGGACATTTATTTCTTGGGAATTTTTAAAGTCACAGTTTCAATTTCAGTATTTGTGATTGACTTGTTCTTATTTTCTATTTCTGTCTGGTGTAGTGTTGTAATGTTGTATCTTTATAAGAATTTGTCCATTTCTTCTAGATTGTCCACTTATACAGTTGCTTATAGTAGTCTCTTATGATCCTTTGTATTTCTGTGATGCCCATTGTTATTTCTCCTTTTCAGATTCTAGTTTTATTGATTTGAGTCCACTCTTTTTTTTTCCCCCCTTAGAAGAAAGGCTTACTTTGTGGCCCAGCATGTGATCAATTTTGTAAAATGTTTTACACACATTTGAAAAGAATGTGTAATCTACATTTGCTGCTTTGATTGGATGCTTTATAAATAACAGTTAAGTGCATCTGATCTAATATGTCATTGAAGGCCTGTTTTCCCTTATTGGTTTTCTGTCTGGATAATCTGTCTATTGATGAAAGTAGGGTTTTAAAGTACACCACTCTTATTGTATTACTGTTGATTTTGTCTCTTATTACTGTTAGTATTCACCTTATATATTGAGGTGCTCAAATGTTGGGTGCATCATCTTTACAATTGTTATGTCTTTTCTTTGATTGATCCCTTGATCATTAAGTAGTATAATTTTTCTCTTGTAATTATCTTTATATTAAAATCTATCTTGAGTATTGCTACTCCAGCTTTCTTTTGGTTTGCATTTGTGCAGAATATCACTGACCATCCCCTCACTTTCAGTCTGTGTCCATAGATCTGAATTGGGTCTCTTATAGACAGCTTATATATGAATTTTGACTTTGTGTTAAAAGACGCTTACTCCTTGAAAGAAAAGTTATGACCAACCTAGATAGTATATTCAAAAGCAGAGACATTACTTTGCCAACTAAGGTCTATCTAGTCAAGGCTATGGTTTTTCCTGTGGTCAGGTATGGATGTGAGAGTTGGACTGTGAAGAAGGCTGAGTGCCAAAGAATTGATGCTTTTGAAGTGTGGTGTTGGAGAAGACTCTTGAGAGTCCCTTGGACTGCAAGGAGATCCAACCAGTCCATTCTGAAGGAGATCAACCCTGGGGTTTCTTTGGAAGGAATGATGCTAAAGCTGAAGCTCCAGTACTTTGGCCACTTGATGCGAAGAGTTGACTCATTGGAGAAGACTCTGATGCTGGGAGAGACTGGGGGCAGGAGGAGAAGGGGACGACCCAGGATGAGATGGCTTGATGGCATCACAGACTCGATGGATGTGAGTCTGAGTGAACTCCGCGAGATGGTGATGGACAGGGAGGCCTGGCGTGCTGCGATTCATGGGGTCGCAAAGAGTCAGACACGACTGAGCGACTGAACTGAACTGAATTGAACTAGGCAGTCTAAGTCTTTTGGTTGGAGCATTTAATCCATTTACATACATGATGATTATCACTATGTATGTTCTTTATGCCACTTTGTTAACTTATTTTGATTTATTTTTTTCTTCCCTTCCTCTTTTTCTTACTTCACTTGTGACTTTGTCAGAAACTTCATTATCAAGTTCAGATTCTGTTTTCTTTTATGGTGTATATATCTATTGTACATTTTTTGTTTGTGGTTATAATGATATTTTTGATATGGCATTCTATAAATAAACAAGATATTTTTAAGTTGCTGGCCTTTTAATTCCACATGCACTTCCATTATCCTACACTTGTGCTCTCCTTTTCTCACAATTGCTAGTTTTGATATCATATTTTTGTTCAATGAATTCCTATCTTTATTGTGTGTTTGCCTGTACCAAAGAAGATTTCCATTTACAGTTACCTTGGTTCTATATTTGGTCTTTTCTTTTATATCTATAGAATTTGGCATCTGTTATAAAGCTGATCTAGTGGTGTTGAATTATATTTTGTTTTTCTGTAAAGATTTTTGTTTTTCTGTCAAATCTGAATGAGAATTTTTCTGGTTAGAGTACTTTCGGTTATAGGTTCTTGCATAACATCACTTTAAATATATCATACCATTCCCCACTAGCTTGCAGGGTTTCTGCTGAGAAATCAGCTGATAACCTTATGGGATTCCCTTTTATATTATCTGTAGCTTTTAGTCTTTAATTTTTGCCAATTTGATTATTATGTGTCTTGGTATGTTCTTCCATGGGTTTAGACTGAGAGGAACTCTTTATGCTTCTTGAATTAGTGTGGCTGTTTCCTGTCCTATGTTAAGGGATTTTTCAGCTATTTTTTCTTCAAATATTTTCTCAGGTCCTTTCTTTCATTCTTCTCCTTCTGGAACAGCCTATAATACAAATGTGATTGCATTTAATGATCCCCCAGAGGTTTCTTAGATCTTGCGATATTCTTTTTATTCTTTCTTTTCCTTTATTCTGTTCCCCAGTAGTAATTTCTATCACTCTATTTCCTAATTCACTTATCAGTTCTTCTGCCTCAGTTATTCTCATTTTGAGTATTTTTACTTCCAGAGTATTTTTCATTTCAGTTTTTGTATTGTTCATCTCTGTTTTTTTTGCAGTTCAGTTCTTCTAGGTCTTTGTTGCACACTTCTTGTATCTTCTCAATCCTTACCTCCATTCTTTATTGCAAGATCTTGGATCATCTTACCATCATTACTCTGAACCCTTTTTGGGTACATTACCTATATGCAATTCAGTTAGTTTCTCTTCTAGGGTTTTATCTTATTCCTTCACATAAGACATATTCCTCTGTCATCTCATTTTGTATAACTTTCTGTGATTGCAGTTTCTGTCCTACAGGATGCACTATTGTAGTTTTTCTTGCTCTGCTATCTGTCCTCTGGAAAAGCTTCATAAGAGGCCTTATTACTCAAAATTTCTGATAGGAAGGACTGCTTTACATCCACTGGTGGGTAGAATTAGGTCTTGTTCCTTTCTTGGGTAGTGTTGTGTCAAGGAGAGTGGCTAGAGAGCTGTGGGCTCAGAAATGCTTTAAGAAGCCTGTTTGCTGATTGGTAGGACTGTGTTCCTCTCTTGTTGGTTGACTGGCCTTTGGCATCTCAGCATGGAAGCCTGCAGGATGTTTGGTGAGCTAAGTCTTAAGAAAATAGCAGCTGCAAGTGTTCTCACAATGAGCCATAGCTGACCCTGTCTATGCTCGATTTGCCAATACTAGCAGATAGGCCCAGCCAGGTCTTTTATGAGGTCCCTGTTTTTTTCCCCATGTCATGGTGCACACAGGACATTATGTGCTCCGTCTAAGAGCAGAATTTCCATTTCCTCTAATCCTGTGAAATTCCTGTGAATAAATCCCTCTGGACTCAAAGCCAAAAGTTGGGGGGCTTCTCCTCTTATTGCCCAAACCCCAAGATGAAGAACCTGATGTGGGCCTCAGAACTTTCTGTCTTATGGGAGAACTATTGCAGTATAAGTATTTTCCAGTTTTGGGTCAGCCTCCTGGTGGATATAGGATTTAATTTTATTGTGATTATGCTTGTCCTGCCATTTCATTGTGGCTTTTTACTTAACTTTTAATCTAAGGGGTATTTTTTGGTAGCCTTCAGTATTTTTTGTCCTTGATTATTCAGTTAGTTGTGATTATGGTGTGTCTGTAAAAAGAGGTGAGCTCACATCCTTATACTCTGCCATTTTGTCTCTGTCTCCCTTGATGTATGTTAGTAAATACTACTCAAAGAATATTTGAAAGTTACTAGAACACCATCTTCTAGTAGCAGAATATGAGGATTTTGGATATTCTGCTAACTTTCATATTGTCTCTCATTTTACTTTTAGTCCGTTACTGAGGTTTTCCTATTGTAGTTTTAGTCAATGTCCCCTCAGTTACCAATAATATTGAGAATTTCACACGTTTATTGTATACACATACATATGATAAGACTGTATTTTGTCATTGTGCTTATTTAACTTATATGGAAAGTACCTCATGTGAAATGATGGATGACTCAAAAGCTGGTATCAAGATTGCCAGGAGAAATATCAACGACCTCATATATGCAGGTGATACCACTCTAATGGGAGAAATTGAAGAAGAAATAAAAGGAAAGCTGGCTTGAAACTCCACCTTCCAAAAACTAAGATCATGAAAACTTGTCCCATCATTTCATAGCATATAGAAGGGGGGAAGTGCAGAGAATGGCAGAATTTATTTTCTTGAGCTCGAAAATCACTGTGGATAGTGACTGCAGCATTGAAATTAAAAGACACTGATACTTGGATGGAAAGCTGACAAAACTAGACAGTGTTTTAAAAAGCAGAGACATCACTTTGCTGACAAAAGTCCATATAAACAAAGCTGTGATTTTTCCAGTAGTCACATACAGATGTGAGAGTTGGACTATAAATAAGGTTGAGTGCCAATAAATTGATGCTTTTGAATTGTGGTGCTGGAGGTTACTCTTCAGAGTCTCTTGGATTGCAAGGGGATCAGACCAGTCAATCCTAAAGGAAATCAGTCCTGAATATCAATTGAAAGACTGATGCTGAAACTGTAGCTCCAATACTTTGGCCACCTGATGCAAAGAACTGACTCCCTGGAAAGGACCCTGATGATGGGAAAGATTGAAGGTAGGAGGAGAAGGAATAACAGAGGATGACTGAATGGAAATGAATCTGAGAAGACTACAGGAGACAGTAAAGGACAAAGAAGCCTGGTATGCTTCAATCCATGAATTCACAAATAGCTGGACCTTACTTAATAATCAAACAACAGCAACAAATATCCTAAGAAGTGCTCTAACATCATTAAGAAACTAATTGGTCAGAGTCTCTCTGCCAATATCTATTTTAGCTAAATTGTTTTCAGAGACTGAAAGTAGATCACTACTAAGTGTAACCAACTAAGTTCTAAGCCTTTCTTTTATTACATTTTTTTTTTTAATTAAGGGTAGAAGGTGCTGAGAGGAACAAACCTGAGAATGGTTAAAGGAACAAGAAAATATACCTATGCATATACATATACAAAAATACATATAAATTGTTATTTTTGCTCAATCACTCAGTCATGTCCAACTCTTTGTGACCTCATGGACTGAAGCATGCCAGGCTTCTCTGTCCTTCACTAACTCCCAGCGTTTGCTCAAACTCATGTCCATTGAGTTGATGATGCCGTCCAACAATCTCTCTGTCACCCCCTTCTCCTGCTGCCCTCAGTTTCCCTGCATCACTTGTTTGTAGTGTGCCTTTCTTGTTTCTTATTTGTTTCCATTGGGTTTCTTTGTAAATCCCTTATGGATTTTAGGAGCTTTTTTAGTTTTTAACTTAGGATGCAAGTCTTTTGTGAGTTATATATGTTATAATTATCTGGTCTACTCTGCAGATTGTCTTTTCACTCTTATTTTGAATTATAGAAGTTTTAACTGTAATGCAGTTAAATTTATCAAACTAAATTTATAGACAATGCTTTATTTGTTTCGATTGTTTAACATGTTTCTATCTACCTCTGATTCATGTCAACAGTCAAATAATTTTCTAAAATTATGCTCATTTTTCTTCCATACAAATATTTATAAATTCTTTGGAATTAACTTTTGTGAAAAGTGTAAAGTAAAAGTCAAATTTCACATTAAAAAAAATGTGGATAGTCCATTAACCTAACATTTTAATACACATATGTCTTCCCACTTCTGCTTATTTCCACTTTTGTCATAAGTCGTGTATCCCTTTAAGACTGGAACTTTACCTGCATTATCAATATTATTCTGTTCTTTATTGATCTATATCATGATTGGTATTTTTGTAATTTTAAGAATCTTTATAAATATTAAAATCAGATGGTGGTCAAATACAGGACCACTGGAATTTTGATTGAAATTTCAATAAAGTTATATTTCAATTGTGGGAGAGAATCTGTGCCTTTATAATATGGGCTATTTCAAATATTTTGCATAATATATCTAATTAATATTTTTTTCTATAAAATTTCTTAAAATATGTTTAAAACTTTCTGTATAGATATCTTAAATATATTCAGTTTATTAGTTGGTATTTTATAGTATCAACATTATTTTAAATGTGTTTTTTCATCATTACATTTTCTGTCTTTTATCTTGAATATTGCAATTATTATGTATGGAGACTGTATGCAAAAATCTTCTAAACTAAATTGCTATCCAAAATATTAATCGGTAGATTCTTCTGGATGTTTCTACAAATATGATAATATTATCTTGAGACATGTTTCTACTTTACAAATTTTATAATGAATAAAATTATGACTCTTTAAATATATTCATATCTTTCATAAAAAGAAACTCCAGTATGAAATTATTTTAATGGTGATTGCTGCACATAATTAACTCAGAAATTTAGAAGTAGGGAGACTTCCATTTGTTCTATGAGAACAGCCTAACTTTGATAATGAAACATGACTAGTAGTAGTAGTGTAGTGTTAGTCACTTAGTCATGTCTGACTCGTTGCGATGCCGTGGACTGTGGCCCAACAGGCTCCTCTGTCCATGGGATTCTCAACATGACTGGAAAGTTACAAAAAGAAAATCATAGACTAATTTCATAAATATAGACGTAAAAATATTGAAAAAATACAAGCAACTTGAACCAAGAAATTCAGAAAAATAATCATATAATACTACGTAGTTGGGGTTATTCAAGAAATGTAAAGGTTCCCAAGTTGTACTAGCAGTAAAGAAAACACCTGCCAGTGCAGTAGATGGAAGAGACACAGGCTGATTCCTGGGTTGGGAAGACCGCTGGAGAAGTAAATGGCAACCCATTCCAGTATTCCTGCCTGGAGAATCCCATCTACAGAGAAGCCTGGTGGGATAAAGTCCATGGATCACGAAGAGTCAGACAGAACTGAAGTGACAACACAGTACATACAAGGGGATTATTAAATTTTAAAATTAATCAACATATTCAACATTATACTAGATATTTTAGCCAGTGGATTAAACAGGAAAGAAAAGATATACGTGTTTGTGTGTGTGTGTGTGTGTGTGTATATTATTGTTGTTCAGTGACTAGTAATATCCAACTCTTTCTGACCCCATTGACCAGGCTTCCCTGTCCTTCACTATCTCCTGGAGTTTGCTCAAACTCATGTTCATTGAGTGGTGATGCCATCCACTCTCTGATTCTCTTCTTCCCTCTTCTCCTCCCACCTTCAATCTTTCCCACATCAGGATCTTTCCCAGTGATTTGGCACTTTGCATCAGGTGGCCACTTCAGCTTCAGCATCAGTCCTTCCAATGAATAGTCAGGGCTGATTTCCCTTAGGAGTGACTGGTTTGATCTCCTTGCTGTGAAAGTGATTCTCAAGAATCTTCTCCAGCACCACAATTGGAAAGAATCAATTCTTCACTGCTCAGCCTTCTTTATGGTCCAACTCACATCCATACATGACTATTGGAAAACCCATAGCTTTGACTACAGGGATGCACGTTGGTAAAGTGATGTCACTGCTTTTTAGTACAATGTCTAGGTTTGTCATATTTTCTTCCAACAAGTAAGTGTCTTCTAATTTAGTGGCTGCAGTCACTGTTTGCAGTCATTTTGGAACCCCAAAAATAAAATCTATCACTGTCTCCATTTTTTCTCCATCAGTTTGCCATGAAGTAATGGGACTGAATGCCATAATCTTAGTTTTTTGAATGTTGAGTTTTAAGCCAGTATTTTCACCTTCATCAAAAGGCTCTTTAGTTTCTCCTCTCTTTCTGCTATTAGAGTGGTATCTTCTGGGTATAGGAGGTTGCTGATGTTTCTCCCAGTAAAGTTGATTCCAGGCTGTGTGTATACATATATGTACGCATCAGTTCAGTTCAGTTGTTCAGTCATGGACAATTCATTGCAACTCCATGGATGGCACCATGCCAGGCTTCCCTGTCCATCATCAATGTCCATACTCATGTCCATCAAGTTGGTGATGCCATCAAACCATCTAATCCTCTGTCATCCTCTTCTCCTCATGACTTTAATCTTTCCCGGCATCAGTCTTTTCCAATGAGTCAGTTCTTTGCATCAGGTTGCCAACGTATTGGAGCTACAGCATCAGACCTTTCAATGAACATTCAAGGCTGATTTCCCTTAGGATTGACTTGTTTCATCTCCTTGCAGTCCAAGACACTTCTCAGGAATATTCTCCAACACCAGAGTTCAAAAGTACCAATTCTTTGGCACTCAGCTTTCTTTATAGTCCAACTCTCACATCCATATGTGACTACTGAAAAAAACATAGGTGTGACTAGATGGACCTTTGTTGGAAAAGTAATGTCTGCTTTTTAAATTGCTGTCTAGACTTGTCATAGCTTTTCTTCCAAGGATCAAGTGTCTTTTAATTTCATGGCTGCAGTCATCATCTGCACTGATTTTGGAGTCCAAGAAAATAAAGTCCCTCACTGTTTCCATTGTTTCCCCATCTATTTGCCATGAAGTGATGGGACTGAAGGCCATGATCTTAGTCTTTTGAATGTTGAGTTTTAAGCCAGCTTTTTCACTCTCCTCTTTCAGTTTCATCAAGAAGCTCTTCAGTTCCTCTTCACTTTTTGCTATAAGGGTGGTGTGATCTGCATATCTGAGGTTATTTATATATCTGTCTGCAATCTTGATTGCAACTTGTGCTTCATTCAGACCAGCATTTAATTTGATATAATGTACTCTGCATATAAGTTAAATAAGCATGGTGACAATATACAGCTTGGAGGTACTCCTTTTCTGACTTGGAACCAGTCCATTTTTCCATGTCCGATTCTAACTGTTGCTTCCTGACCTGCATACAGATTTTTCAGAAGGTAGGTCAGGTGGTCTGGTATTCCTATCTCTTTAAGAATTTTCCACAGTGTGTTGTGATCCACACAGTAACACATGACTTTATTGGCATAGTCAATAAAGCAAAAGTAGATGTTTTTCTGGAACTCTGTTGCTTTCTCTATGATCCGATGGATGTTGGCAATTTGATCGCTGGTTCCTCTGCCTTTTCTCAATCCAGCTAGAACATGTGGATATTCTTTGTTCACGTACTGTTGAAGCCTCACTTGGAGAATTTTGAGCATTGCTGAGAACGTCAATTCCTAGGCAGGTTGATAAAAAGTCAAGAGTTCCCAAGGAGGAGAAAAGGGTCTGGGGCTCTAAGGAGAGATAGAGTCTGGAATTCTCAAGGAGGAAAGGGCAAATTTTCTGTCTACATTCCTTAGTAAGGATTATTATAATAATGTACCCTGCTTGAGGACATATTCTTCCTGGAAACATTTTGACTAATTTTGTTATCTCTGAAATGTTTATTGTGAGAGTGGGTTTAGTAAGATCTTTACAACCTTGACACATTTTGAAAATTTATTTTAATAACCAATTTAAAAAGTATATAACTCTATTGCTAACACTAGCAAGGGGGACACTTTCTTTCCATCCCCCTTCCAATGTCTATGTCAGAAGCTTTATCTGTCCCTTGTCATACTTTAATAAAATTCTACTACAGAAAATCTCTTGGGTGATCAAGTTTAGTCCCTGGTCCCAAAGGTAAATCTTCTTTGAAAATCATGATTCCAATGCCGAATCCAATACTGTTCACCTGTAAGCTAGTGTGTCAGATGTGTGAAACTGTATGGTAGTTTGAACATTCTTTGGCATTGCCTTTCTTTGGGATTGAAATGAAAACTGACTTTTACAGCCCCATGGCTACTGCTGAACTTTCCAAATTTGCTGGCATATTGAGTGTGCACTATAGCAGCAGCATCTTTTAGGATTTGAAATAGCTCAGCTGGAATTCCATCACCTCCACTAGTTTTGCTTGTAGTGATGGTTCTTAAGGCCCACTTGACTTCACAATCCAGTATATCTGGCTCTAGGTGAGTGATCACATCATCGTGGTTATTTGGGTCATGAAGACCTGTTTGGTATAGTTCTTTTGTGTATTGTTGCCACTTTTTAATATCTTCTGGTTTTGTTAGGTCCATAACATTTCTGTCATTTATTTTGCACATCTTTGCATGAAATGTTCCCTTGTTATCTCTATTTTTCTTGAAGTCTTTTCTCTAGCCTGTCCCATTATATCAATTTCCTCTGTTTCTTTACATTGATCACTGAGGAAGGCTTTCTTATCTCTCCTTTCTATACTTTGGAACACTGGATTCAGATAGGTATTATCTTTCCTTTTCTCTTTGGCTTTAGCTTCTTTACTCAGCTATTTGAAAGACCTCCTCAGACAACCATTTTGCCTTTTTGCATTTACTTTTATTAGGGATGTCTTGATCATTGCCTCTTTTACAATGTCATGAACCTCCATCCACAGTTTTTCAGGCACTGTGACTATCAGACCTAATCCTTTGAATCTGTTTGCAATTTCCACTGTATAATCATAAGGGATTTGATTTAGGTAATTCCTGAATGTGGTTTTCCCTGCTTTCTTCAATTTAAGTCTGAATTTGGCAATAAGTAGTTCATAATCTGAGCCACAGTCAGCTCCTGATCTTGGTTTCTGGTGACTTTATAGAGCTTCTCCATCTTTGGCTACAAAGAATATAATCAATTTGAACTTTGATGTTGACCATATGGTTACGTGCATGTGTAGAGTCATCATTTTTGTTTTTGGAAGAGGGTGTTTGCTATGACCAAAGTGTTCTCTTGGCAACACTCTATTAGCCTTTGCCCTGCTTCATTTTGTACTCCAAGACCAAACTTGTCTGTTATTCCAGGTAGCTCTTGACTTCCTACTTTCGCATTCCAGTCCACTATGATGAAAAGGACAGCTTTCTGGTTTTTGTTTTTTTTTTTTTTTTGGGTGGAGGGGGGTTAGTTCTAGAAGATTTTGTAGATCATCACAGAACTGTTCAACTTCAGCTTCTTCAACATTAGTTGTTGGGTCACAGACTTGGATTATTGTGATATTAAGTGGTTTGCCTTGGAAAGGAACAGAGATTATTCTGTCGTTTTTGAGATTACACCCAAGTACTGCATTTTGGACTCCTTTGTTAGCAATGAGGGTTACTCCATTTCTTCTAGCGAATTCTCGCCCACAATAGTAGATATAATGGTCATTTGAATTAAATTCACCCATTCCAGTCCATTTTATTTCACTGATTCCTTAAATGTCGACATTCACTCTTGCCATCTCCTGTTTGGTCAAACTTCCAATTTATCTTGAGTCATGGACCTAACATTCCAGGTTTCTACACAATATTGTTCTTTACAGCATCAGACTTTATGTCCATCACCAGTCACATCCACAACTGAGAATTATTTTTGCTTTGGCTTCGTCTCTTCATTCTTTCTGGAATTATTGCTCCATTTTTCTCAGTAGCACACTGTGCACCTACCGACCTGGGTAGTTCATCTTTCAGTGTCATATCTTTTTACCTGTTTATACTGTTCATGGGTTTCTCAAGGCAAGAATACTGAAGTGGTTTTCCATTCCTTTCTCCAGTGGACTGTTTTGTCAGAACTCTCCACCATGACCCATCCATCTTGGGTGGCACTACATGGCATGTCTCATAGTTTCATTGAGTTAGACAAGGCCGTGGTTCATGTGATCAATTCAGTTGGTTTTCTTTGATTGTGGTTTTTATCTGTCTGCATCCTGATGAATAAGGATCAGAGGCTTATGGAAGCTTCCTGATGGGAGGGACTAATTGTGGGGAATACTAGGTCTTGTTCTGATGGGCAGGGACATGTTTAGTAATTCTTTGATCCAAACTTCTGTTGATGGTCAAGGCTGCATTCCCTCCCTGTTGTTTGACCTGAGGCCAAACTGTCGACCCATGCCTCCACTGGAGAACCCTGGACATTCACAGGCAAATTTTGCTTAGTCTCCTGCTGGCCTCCAAAGTCAAATTCCCTGGGGGTTCTCTTTCTCTTGCCGGATCCCCAGTGGGGATCTTCAGATCCCCTGTGCTGGATCTGTTGTGGGTCCTAGAAGTTTCTTAACAGTGTGAGAATTTCTTTGGTGTAATTCTTTTTGAAGTTTGTGGGTCATCTCCCCGGCAGCTCTATCGTAGGGCTAATGATAATTTCCTCCAAGAGGGCTTAGGCCACATGATGGGTGACCCAAGTCTGCTGCATCCAGTGCCCCTGCCCTGCGGCAGGCCATTGCTGACCCATGACTCCACAGGAGATACTCAAACATTCCAAAGTATGTGTGCTTAGTCTCTGTGGGGCCCCTGCATCCAGATGCATAAATATCTATACATATGTGTACATATGTATATATATGTGTGTGTGCATACATATAAACATAAGCTTGCATACACATGTATATGTGTGTACATATATATAATTCATTTAACGACTGTTTTATGTTGATGTCTCATGATATTTGGACATTCTAACGGAAAACAAGTAGCAAACATGTGTACAGAATGCTACGTATTGTTTCACATAAAACTATTTTTTTAATATCTGAATTGTACAAAATTCCCTTTATTAGCTGTGTGGTAAAACATATAGATGAAGTAGACTTCACTCCTATCTTATAGAAACATGCAAACTAGTCTTGAGGATGAACAATGGGTTATTTAAAATACAATGCAATGCACTATGTCACCTCTTTCCTAGTAACTAGCAGAAGATGTATATCCTTGATTTAACCTAGGATTAAATCAGTTCAAATCAGTTAAGTTAAATCAGTTAAATCAGTTCAGTTTAGAGGTTCAAAACACAAAGGACAATCCATATTTTTGTATACTTTAGAATATTACCCTTTCTGAGAATATTCTTTCCCATATTTTCTAATATTTTTTCAATTTATTTTTCTATTTTTTAAATATAAATTTATTTTAATTTGAGTTTAATTACTTTACAATATTGTATTTATTTTTTGAAGGGGAAAATATTTATATGTTCTTTGTTTTGTTCAAATCTAATGAAACAACTTTTTTATTTTTTAGTTTTTAAATAATTTTTTTCAGTTTTATTTATTTGTGTATTTTAGTTTACAATATTGTATTGGTTTTGCCATACATTGACATGAATCTGTCACGGGTGTACATGTGTTCCCCATCCTGAACCCCCCCACTCCCACTACCCTCCCCATTCCATCCCTCTGGGTCATCTCAGCCACGAGCACCCTGTATCACACATTGAACATTTTTAAATAAAATTTCAAAGATTAACTCCATTTACAGTTATTACAAAATATTTGCCATATTCCCAATGCTTTTCAGTTTATTTTGTTTATTAAAATTTTGCTGGTTAAAGCTTTCAGAGTGGCTTAAACACACAATTAGCCACTCAAGATTTAGTGCAAATTTCTTCACTCATATTACTATTTTCTAGTAACTAATCCACCTGCTCTAAAGGAAGATTAACACTCTTCTGGGGAAGTCCATGTAAATGGCTTTGTGGAGAATATAGTCCCTTAGTGTAAGCAAGTACAGAACACTCTCACAGACATAGCAAGTCTGACTGTTATGTATTTGTTCATGAATAGGAACTCTTTTGGTACATAAAAAACATTCAATACTTCATTACTTAAAACCACAGAATCTTTTTTTTTTTTTTTTTATCCTGACATTTGTGCAGGTGTTGGTATGAGGTTCTCATTACTGGCTCGTTTACTCCAGCTTGACCGGAGCCCAAAGATGGTTTTTGAAGATGAGCTCACTCATATGGCTGGAAAATTGGCATTGACTGTCAGCTGGGACCTCAGCTTGGACTATAACATACTTCAGTTCCTTCCTACAAGAATTTTTCTTAAAGGCTAGTTAAGCTTCCTCAGAGCATGGCAGCTCGGAACCAAGATGAATATTCAATCGACAGGCAGTAGAAGCCACTTAAATTTCTTAAATCTAGGTGTGGAAATTAGTGACATCATTTTCACAGTATTCTGTTAGGCATGTAGTCTACAACCTTTGCCTGGATTCAAGGTGAGAGAACTAAACCCCACCTAGAGGGCTTCCCTGGTGCCTTAGAGGGTAAAGAATCCACATGTACTGCGGGAGACTTGGGCTCCATCCCTGGGTGGGGAAGATCCCCTGGAGGAGGGCATGGCAACCCACTCCAGAATTCTTGCCTGGAGAATCCCCATGGACAGAGGAACGTGGTGAGCTACAGCTCATGGGATCACAAAGAGTCTGACATGACAGCAACAAAACACAGCACAGAACATTAGTGGGATGAGTGTAAAACAATGTAATGTATTACTGTAAGTGAAACCTCTGTCCCATAGATAAAGGACTCTTAGGAAAAAGGAAAGTAAATATGTTAAAAAAAAATGACAAACTTTACTGCTATGGCAATTGCACTGTCATTTCTAAAACTAAGAACTGGGAAGAAAACAAATTCATTCTTCACAATGTCTCTCCCATTTGCTTATGTGCTTTTCCCTTTCTACAGAAAATGTCTTTACCTTTAGGATTGAATTATCAGAATTGACTCTTACTAATATTATACTTAAACTGTACTATGAGTTATTATTATCATTATTTTTAGTTAGGATAAGGAAAGAAGCTATTACCATTTATCATTTCTTTTTCTTTAAGAATATTTACAAATTTTTATAACAAAACATGTTTGCAAACATTAAAAAACATAATGCAAAAATGCAAATATATCTGAAGGCTATAGATAGACTGACATCAGCAGAATATAGTGATTAACTTCAGACAGCAATGCCTGTGCCAAGATCACTTATGTTAATGATATATTGACAGATACACATTAATATTTTCTGGAACAGCAGAGCTAGGAGAGTGAAAGGCCATCAGCTTTACAAGGGTCACAAAACCATGTCAGCCACAATATCCTGGCCCAAGTATAGTAGCTGGGGAATGAGACAATAATAATGGACTTTTATGAGGTGCAAATGATTCAAAGAACCCTGCTAAGAAAAGATGTCTTGTAGCAAATTCATAAAATCCAAATAAAAATGAAAAGAATAGAAAATAGCAAATTGTTTCATATTCCAGAAAACTGAAAACTAAGCAAAAAAGTCAGCTTTTAAGTGATCTCTGAAAGTTGAAGTGAACCTATCAAGCAATATTTTTTTTGAAAGTAGCTGAGTTCCTTCCAAAAGTGATACCCAAATTTCCCTAGTTTAAAAAAATATATATTTTTATGCTACTCCTATTGAAAGCCTAAGGATAAAACAGTTTTACTGTATAGAAATTTGCTTTTCTGTCTTCAGTAAATTATAGGTAATATTTCATGGAGAAAATGATGAATAAATAAATTTATATTTTAAAAAATGATGAAAAGGTTCTGTATTGTCATGTCACTTTGAAGAAGGTAGTGAATCATTCAGCTTACTGTATTGAGTACTAAGCTAGATGTTATAGCAAGACAACCCCTGGGAGCTTTGTGTGTGTCAGCAGGGATAATAGGAAAGAACAAACTGCCTATCATTGAAAGGACCTAATTTCTAGTACCAGCTCCATTCTGCCAATGATTTTGCTTCTCTGTATGCACTTTTGTCATCTGCAACTTGAAGCAGCAGGACCCAGTCCTTTTTGCAATCTTCTTTGGTTTTAATGTCTACGATCTTATTCATTTAATTTTTGCTTGGGGAAGGAAATAGTTTTTGAAATGTATGCTTACTGATATGTATTCTTTGGGTTATTTCACCTTAACTTAGGTGAGCACCTGAGATTGAGCCCTGGCCTTTGTATGGACCCTTAAATATCTGATCTCCTTCAGTACCAATGCATTCGCTTTTCCCTAAACTCAGGCAGCACCATTATGTTACCTTTTGGAGGTCTTTATTCAAATGTCAGAGAGAGACTGTTTCCTGACATAAAACCCAATATTCCCTAACTGCTAACACAATTATTTTTATTCATAAATTTTAATATCTCTGATACTGTGATTATTCATTTATTACATCCATTTTCTCATTACAATGTAGCATCCATAAGGGCAAGAAATATGCTCTAATTCTTTATTATATGTAAGAATGCCTGGCACATTACTAATTATTTCAACTCGTATCTGATCTCAGTGTTTATATTTTTAATGATTTTCCTCTGTTCTTTTAAATTAGTTTCAACTTGCAAGCTTATTCTCAATGCTTATATGACTTTTCATCAAATTTCTACCAAATTGCCGTTGAGAGATCTTTCCCCACAAGTCAGTATTTAAACTGAGCACCAAAGAACTCTGAGCACTTTTGTTACTTCCTTTTCCATTTTTTACTAATGCAATTGCCCCTTTAGATGACTTGTTTATAAATTGATCTCTTTTCAGACTTCGTACTTTATCTGATTAATGTTTTAATCTGTGTATCTCTAGTAACTAGCACAGATTTTTTTTTTCCACAGAGAAGGCAGTTAATAACTTTTTAATTAAATAGGTATTTTAAAAAGGTGCCAGAATTAATGTTTTCCATTCTTATAAAATGTATATATTGGCTTAAGTTTTAGGTTGAATATAGCAAATAAAGGATAATATACATTTTATTAGGTAGAGCAAATTACCCAGGAAGCAACAGTTAGAACTTGGCATGGAACAACGGACTGGTTCTCAATAGGGAAAGGAGTATGTCAAGGCTGTATATTGTCACCTTGATTATTTAACTTTTATGAAGAGTACACTAGGTGAAATACTGGAATAGTGAAGCACAAGCTAAACTCAAGCTTGCCCTGAGAAATATCAATAACCTTATATACGTAGATGACTCCACACTTATGGCAGAAAACGAAGAAGAACTGAAGAGCCTCTTGATGAAAGTGAAAGAGGAGAGTGAAAAAAGTTGGCTTTAAGCTCAACATTCAGAAAACTAAGACCATGGCATCCAGTCCCATTACTTCATGACAAATAGATGCGGAAGCAGTGGAAATAGTTTGAGACTTTATTTTGGGGCTCGGAAATCACTGCAGATGGAGACTGTAGCCATGAAATTAAAAGACACTTGCTCCTTGGAAGAAAAGCTATGACTAACCTAGACAGCATATTAAAAAGCAGAGACATTACTTTGTCAGCAAAGGTCCATCTAGCCAAAGCTATGGTTTTTCCAGTAGTCATGTATGAATGTGAGAGTTGGACTGTAAAGAAAGCTGAGTGCCAAAGAATTGATGCTTTTGAACTGTGGTGTTAAAGAAGACTCTTGAGAGTCCCTTGGACTGCAAGGAGATCCAACCATTCCATCCTAAAGGAAATCAGTCCTCAATATTCATTGGAAGGACTGATGCTGAAGCTGAAACTCCAATATTTTGGCCACTTGATGCGAAGAATTGATTCATTTGAAAAGACCCTGATGCTGGGAAGGATTGAAGGCGGGAGGAGAAGGGGATGACAGAAGATGGGATGAATGTATGGCATCACTGACTTGATGGACATGAGTTTGAATAAACTCCAGGAGCTGGTGATGGACAGGGAGGCCTGGCATGCTGCAGGCCATGCGGTTGCAAAGTCAGAAATGACTGACTGAACTGACTGAACTGAAATTACCCAATAAACTAGTTTTTAATAATAGCATGTTTGTACAGATAGAGAAATTTTGGAAATAATTCTTTCTGTGGTTAGCATTTATTATTTTTCTATCACTTGGGAAAGTGCTTATTAGTTTGGCCATGAAACTTTCAAGCCTTGGCACTTGGCTACTCATTTCTAGACCCATGTTTTCCAGTTTCATTAGTAGACACAATTCATGCCTTTCAGTTTCTGTAAGACACCATGTGCTTAGTCTCTCAGTTGTACTGAGTTTTTTGTGACATTTTGGATTGTTACCCTCCGGGCTACTCTGTCCATTGGATTTTTCAGGTAAGAATACTGGAGTGGGTTGTCATTTCTTCCTCCAGATCTTCCCGACCCAGGGATTGAATCCTTGTCTCCTGCATTGCAGGCAGATTCTCTACCCATTGAGCCATCAGAGGAACTCAGATAATGCACCATTGTCTCCATTCACCTTACATCTTCTCTCATGCCGTACTTCTGTCTGTAACACACTTTATCTTCCCTGTCCAAATATTAACCTTTGCTTGAGTAATATCTATTCATTTCTCAAGCCAACCTTGATCTCTGGTCTATGTGATAACTCCATTATAAGCCTGCTATTTGCTTGTGACCCATTACTACTGTTGTACATCTTAAAGAGGCCTGTGATCCTTTCCTTTAATTCCATCTGCTAAATGGCATACTCATGCGTTTACTGTTGCTGTTTCCTAAGCACCTCCATTCTATGCTTTATTATTTGAAGCTTTGATTTGCCATAAGTATAAAGCATTTCAACAGTTATGTGCAATGTTATCTTACAGACCAGTTCCAGGCGTTCCTCCCAAGTTCAGTTCACTTCAGTCCCTCAGTCCTGTCTGACTCTTTGCGACCCCATGAATCGCAGCACGCCAGGCCTCCCTGTCCATCATTAACTCCCAGAGTTCACTCAGACTCACGTCCATCGAGTCAGTGATGCCATCCAGGCATCTCATCCTCTGTCGTCCCCTTCTTCTCCTGCCCCCAATCCCTCCCAGCATCAGAGTCTTTTCCAGTGAGTCAACTCTTCATATGAGGTGGCCAAAGTACTGGAGTTTCAGCTTCAGCATCATTCCCTCCAAAGAAATCCTGGGGCTGATCTTCAGATAGGACTGATTGGATCTCCTTGCAGTCCAAGGGACTCTCAAGAGTCTTCTCCAACACCACAGTTCAAAAGCATCAATTCTTTGGCGCTCAGCCTTCTTCACAGTCCAAGTCTCACATCCATACATGACCACTGGAAAAACCATAGCCTTGACTAGACGGACCTTTGTTGTCCAAGTAATGTCTCTGCTTTTTAATATGCTATCTAGGTTGTCATAAATTTTCTTCCAAGGAGTAAGCGTCTTTTAATTTCATGGCTGCAGTCACCATCTACAGTGATTTTGGAGCCCAAAGCCATGTTTATATAACTTTGCCTTCCCTCCTACAGTTAATTAAAGGGGTATGATATGAACATTGTCTTCCTTTGGTCCCAGCAGATGATTTAAAATTTGTAAAATTTAATTCTTTCATTTCCACACAAGAGACTGGAACACTGACCATTTTCTACTCCATATTCTCACTTTAGAGTTGGCTATTCTGATGAAAAGACCTATGCAATATTCACTTACTTGTTTTTCTAGAAGCAAAACCAGTACTTGTCAAGTTGAATTATTATTATTATGATTATTTGGTATTAACTACCTGCAAAGGCCTAAAACCAATAAAAAGTATTTTTCACTTATAGATAAATCTCAAAATTCTTTCACATTGTTAACACATCCTTCACATCGTTCTACACCAGTTTTATTTTAGCTTTATGTCATATTTCTTCCAATCACGATGAGTTTGTTCCACCAGGCTTTACCTACTGCTCACAATTTTACTGTCTACATTGTCCTTGTCTTCTCTGTTCCTAATAGGAACACCTAATTCTCATCTAATCCGACTCTGTATTTGAGCTTCAACTCATATCCCATCGCTTCCTTGAAGCCACTCTTCACTAATTGGATTATAATCCAATTTTTCTTACTTAGATATCCTACTGTCAGATTTTATCTCTGTGTTGACTTCCTTGTAACTTTAGGTTATTATCTTCTCTTTGCTTATCTATCCTTATGTATGTCTAAATCAATACATGATGCATGCTATATCCTTATTAGTTTTAAGGACACAACTTAAATAATGTCTGCCATCAAATTGTATAGCCAAGGATTATCATGCAAATTTTGCAGCTGTACGTTAATCCCTGGCAAAAATCCATGGAGAACTAATCAGTGAAAGCTAGAGATTATGTCTATATTAAGCTCTCAATCATCACTCTTGCTTATACCTCTGGAAACACAAATGTATCTCTCTGCTTAAAAACCAATTCAGGAAGTGAATTATTTATTAGAAATAAATACACTGTTCTTCAGTTAACCCAAGTGAAAGACCCCAATGCATCCCTAAAATGCATTTTAACTTTTTTTTTTTTCTCAACTGATTTCAGACAAAGAATCAAATGTGTCAAGCCTTGTTTCCTAGGATGCCATTCATCAGATATGCACAGTTTTAGAGGTCAGAGACATACTGAGATCAGTCATCACAGAATTAGTTCTTCTGCCAGGAGCTGAGAATAACATTTGCACCTTAATGTCCCTGGGGATCATCAAAGGAAATTGTCCATGACATGAAAGACTCTTCAGTATGTACCTAATGTTGTGAATATAGCATTTCAAAATTCTGGTGATCTAATAAAGTGTTGAGCAGAATAGTAGAATATTTAGTTAACTGAACAAAATAATAAAACATAATATTAAATATTATATATATATTATATATATAGTGAGTGAGGACTAAAGTGACTCAGGTTAAATAGGTAGCAAAGGATTAATTAGACTCTATCTTAAAGTTTTGCTCCATTGTTGTGAATATGTGGCAAGAACATAGATGCTGGTTTGGAGGCTACATCAAACAGAAAATCAAAACAGCATGATTTGTGGACAAAAGGAATATGCCAACTTCAGACACGGTTGGTTGATCATTGGTTCAAGCAAAATTAAAGTAATATTGTCTCCCCATCTCTTACCTTTTTTTATTATTTTTTGTTTTATTATCAAAGAGTTCCTCTTTGTGACATGAGGATTTTGCTGCTCTAGAATTTCACTCTCAAAACTCCACATTCAGCTTATTGATTCTGATTGGTTTGACCTAAGTCATGGACCCATTTTTGAACATTTGTGGTCATATGGAAGAAATCTACCAATTGGCTTAGTCCTCAGTTCATGTCTAGCTCTGGGAATGACTTAAATCATGTAACATAGGCTGCATGATTAGGACCCAAAGCAAAAGTGAAGTTCTGTTATCAGAAGAACATAGAGTGTATTCTAACTAGCAAAAATAAATGTTTTCAGGAAATACCAAATGATCTGATCTCAAATAAATGTTTTACTTCTTATGAAAATGTATATCTAAAACATTTAATGCAGCAGTTACTGCAAATGAATAAGCATAGAAAGATAGTTCATTCTGAAGTAATCATGAACTATGATCTTCAAAAATATAATGAATATAAAGGCTAGTGGAAAACTCAGAGCATTTCTCCATCTGCTGAAATATGTTCAGAAATTTATATCAGAATTTGCCTTAATAATTATGAAAAAAATTGAATGACGTAAGATACACATGCATATAAAACATATATAAAACCTGACTTTTATCATTCATTAAAATGTTAAGTTGGACACTAAAATATTCATTATAACAGTCAGTGAGCAATTTTTCTTTTCAATACAGGCTTGACTAAGAAAATATATGAATATTTGGAATTTAATGTAAAAATTTTTCCAACATCCAGCAAGCTAAGAAGTCTCCACTAGCTAGCTCCAGCCAATTACTGCTGCAGTATGGGAACCATAGTATCTAGTCTAAATATTATTGACCTTATTCCCTAAGTTAATCAACCAATATAACATTAGCAACAGAAAAGGAGACTTAATATCCTTAAAGGAAGAGAAGTGCTCAGGTGTATGGGAAAGAGAGGATATTAAATAAATAAAGAGCACAGAAAGAGGAAATGAAACTGTTTATAATCAATAGTCATATCATTTTTTATTAACACATCCTGCCCACCTCTATACTTCATTATCTCTAACTTGAAACTAAATTATTCCATAATTTTTAAAAGTCTTGCCATTTCTGAGTGCTAGCTAAGTATAGTTGAATAATAATTTTAAAATTATTATGTAGTATTGTAGACATAGAAAACAAGAAAGAGTCACACATCTGCCCCCAGCCAAGGAAATAAAACATCACCAACAGGAGTGCAAGCTCCTCTGTATTTCTTTCTGACTTTGTTTTCCTCCTTCTTTAAAAATGAAACAAACCAAACAAAAACTTTGTAAATCAGTTAGGCAGCTATAAAATATTTGTGAAGAAAACATTTTAGGGATCATGAAAATGAATTATTTCAAATGATAGATTCACTGTAACTGTAGTTACTCCAACCTGGCATTTATATGTATGTATACAAGTAGACACAAAAGAAAGTTGAGATAAATACGTGAACATTTAATTTATATATCCTTCACACAGACTCTTCCCTCTAATCATATTTTTGACAGTTGTGAACTTTATGAAGCAAATTAGTTCAATGTTTTTACTAATTCCTTTCTTTTAACCTTGATATCATCTCTATGAGGTAAATATTATTATATCCATTTGAAAGATGAGGGAAATTAAAAATCAGTCAATGCACTTCCAAAATCTATACAGAAAGTATATGCAAAGTTGAAATTTAACTTTGGCTCTATTGACTCAAAGCAAACATCTCAACCATATTATTTCTGTTTGTTTCTTTGTTTATTTCTCACTCACAGGTTATTTATTTTAATGTTCCACAAAGCCTTCAACATCACTAAATATTTCCACTAAACTCTTCTTTAAAGATAATTTGTTTTATATGATTATTTTGACACCAGCTATCAAGGTTATCACTCTGTAGGAATTGTACATTTTCTCTGGCAGCTTTCACAGTTTAAAAAATAATTTAAAATTCTAAAATTTAAAAAAATAAATAATTTGAAATATTAAAAATACTTTTAAAAAGAAATCAAACAATAATAAAAGAAACTTCTGTTTTCAGCAATTTAACTATTATGTACTTATGTGCAGTTTTACATACCTGGAAGTTGAGAACAAAAATATCAAAAACTTGTCCAATGTTAAGCTCTTAATCATAAGAATCAAGATTCTAATCCATGTGTCTGTGATGTACATGTTTGTTTTAGTGACAGGCTCTTCCTTTAGTGTTCCAGACAATCCTTCTACATCCTAGACATTCCTCTGTACTATTTTTCCTTGCTGTTTGCATTCTGGGAAAAATATTTATGGTGATAGGTATCTCAGGCAATTGTTTTTCTGTTATCAATGGGCAATTAGAAAAAATCTACCTGTGTGAGAACTTGCTACAACATACTTCTTAATCTCCTCAACAAAAAACAATGACAGTAAAAAAGAGACTGCAGGAGAGACATGTAATTGTGAGTTAAAAAAAAAAAAAGACAGAGATTTAAGCTGCATTTCAACCACTTGCAACATATGGATTTTATTTGACTTTTCAAATATTACAAATATATATGTGATAATTTTAAAAATGTAAACTGACTATATATTTTATTTTAGAAAGATGGTAATGATAACCTTGTATGCAAGACAGCAAAAGACACACAGATGTATTGAACAGTCTTTTGGACTCTGTGGGAAAGGAAGATGGTGGGATGATTTGGGAGAATGGCATTGAAACAGGTATAATATCATATAAGAAACAAATTGCCAGTCTAGGTTTGATGCAGGATATAGGATTCTTGGAGCTGGTGCACTGGTATGACCCAGAGAGATGGTATGGGGAGGGAGGTGGGAGGGGTGTTCAGGATTGGGAACATGTGTACACCCATGGCAGATTCATGTTGATGTATGGCAAAACCAATACAGTATTGCAAAATAAAGTAAAATACAATAAATAAATAAAATGAAAATGTAAACTGACTACATATTTTATTTTAAGAAGAAATTATTTTATGCATAGCATAAATTTAATAATATTATCACTATTATACATTATATTACTAACATTCAGCACTTAAAGCCAATAATCATCACGCCATGAAATGGCATACAAGAAACAAACGAACACCACTAAGTAATAGAGACCAATGTGAAAAGGCTACATACAGTGTAATTATAGCTCTGTCACATTCCGGAAAATGTAAAACTATGGAGACAGTAAAAAGATCAGTGGTTGCCAGGGATTGTGAGGTCGGAGGAATAAATAGGTGAAAACATGGCAATTTTAGATCAGTGACACTATTCTGTATGACAACGTAATTATGGTTGCATATCATTATACATTTGTCCAAAGCCATAAAATGTAACAGCACCAAGAGTGAAAGACAGTATAAATTTTGAGTGATAATGATATGTCAAGGCAGGTTCATCAATTGTACCATATGTATCACTCTGGTGGGAAATATTGTGCGTGAGTGGGACAGGGAATATATATGATATCTCTGTACATTGTTTTTGATTATACTGTAAACATAGAATTTCTCTAAAAATAAATCTACTAAAAAAAGACTTTATTTTTATTTACAGGAACATGTTAATACTGTTGTAGTTATATTTATTAAAGCTGTTATATTCTAGAATTACATACTGAAATATTTATTTTTAAAAGTTTTAGTTCCTGAGACTCACTTCTGCATAATCAAAGGACAAAGAGTGTGAGTATGGTTAAGAAAAAAGAAATTGTCATGATGGAATAATTGTTGAGGCTAGAATAGATACATGACAGATATCTAACACTATTGTCTACTTTTGTAGTTATGTGACTAAAAGATGAGATTTTAAAATAGTTTTTCTTAAGCCTATCAAGATTCCCACAATATTCACTGGAGCTTTAATTTAGGCTCATGCTTACTCCTTGTATCTTTATTCAAATAATAACATTCTAGTCAAGGTCCCCTGGAGAATATGAAAATGATGTTGCCTGTTCTTTCCTTCACAGTAAAATTAAGGGGCAAAAATAAAGTACAGGGCTGAAATAGTGGAGAAAAACATTTCAGGTACATGAAGAATGGTTCATCTATGATTACACTGATTAATAAGGAATTGTTATGTGAAATTATACTCTGAGTTTCTTATCACCATTTTTTGCCTTCAATTTGGATTTGCCTTTTATATTCCATTATTTTGTAATTTTTTGATGACCCTAATGTGTTACAAATTTAGTTCAGTTTAGTTCAGTTTAGTTCAGTTCAGTCACTCAGTCATTTTTTACTCTTCGTGATCCCATGAATTGCAACACGCCAGGCCTCCCTGTCCATCATCAACTCCTGTAGTTCACTCAGACTCACGTCCATCAAGTCAGTGATGCCATCCAGCCATCTCATTCTCTGTCATCCCCTTCTCCTCCTGCCTCCATTCCTTCCCAGCATCAGAGTCTTTTCCAATGAGTCAACTTTTCACATGAAGTGGCCAAAGTACTGGAGTTTCAGCTTTAGCATCATTCCTTCCAAAGAACACTTAGGACTGATCTCCTTTAGAATGGACTGGTTGGATCTCCTTGCAATCCAAGGGACTCTAGTATCCAGTTATTTATATTCTAGATTGGTAAGACTGAAAGGCTTTGACCAATGACTTTCAGAAAATATGGTAAATGTAACCATGGCTACTACTAGGTGAAAAACAAAAGGCTTATTAGATGTTCATAAAAATGACAATGAAGTCAGACATCCTGTGTTTATGTGTGCGTGTGTGTGTGTGTGTGTGTGTGTGTAGTGTGAGCATTCTTCTTTGATTCCAAAAGGTATAGTGAGTAAAATATGAATTTGTGAAGCTTTCCTCTTTTCCATCCCCCATCAAAGGAATGAAATGCTACACGAGAAGGAAACTCTACCCCACTTTTGTCTATCTGACTCATATGTAGACTATGTTGAACAAAGTTTAGAATTGCTTCTTCAATTTGAGTCTTCTACTGGATGTAGTAGCATGTAGGCTTGGGTGACAATATAAAATAATTGTTATCATGTGGACTGTAGAATATATTTTTATTCCATTACTAACGTGTATAGCTCAACTCCCCAAACTTCCTGTATTGAAGTTTTAGCCTGCAGTACTTCAAAGCGTAGTTCTATTCAGAGATAATGGTGACTATCTGGAGAGTGGTGTCCTTATAAGAAGGGGGAATTTGAATATACATGTATAGAGAGAAGACCATTTATAGGAGTGACATCTCAGAAGCAACTAGTCCTACCAACACCTTGATCTCAGCCTTCTAGCCTCCAGAATTGTGAAAATATGTATTTCTGTTTTGTAAGGCTCATTGTTGGTGGCACTTTGTTATTTCAGCCCTAGCTAACATACAAAAGTTTAGAAAAAAATAATTTGAGGGGGAGGAGATACCCTCATATTTAAAAATAGAGTTTCCACGTGTGTGACCATAAGACAGTGGAAGAATGATGTCAACTGTTATGACAGGATCCTACTATTACCCACCAGTGGCTGCCAATTCAATGCTTTTGATAGTTGGTCCATTAGACTATGTTGATTGCAGTACTCTTATTTCTCATCAATTGATTCTAATAATTATGTGATAAGCCACCAACCATTGATAGGTACTGTGCATGTAATCACAGTTCCCATGTTTCCCATTGACCACCTAAGCCATTCAGCACTTGGAATGAGTATTAGTTCAGTTAAGTTCAGTCACTCACTCATGTCCAACTCTTTGCAATCCTGTGGACTGCAGCATGCCAGGCTTCCCTGTCCATCACCAGATCCCACAGTTTGCTCAAATTCATGTCCATCGAGTCAGTGGTGCCATCCAACCATCTCATCTTCTGTTGTCCCTTCTCCTCCTGCCTTCACTCTTTCCCAGCATCGGGGTCTTTTCCAATGAGTCAGCTCTTCGCATCAGGTGGCCAAAGTATGGGAGTTTCAGCTTCAGCATCAGTCCTTGCAATGAATATTCAGGACTGATTTCCTTTAGGATGGAAAATCTAAAACCCTACCTAATTTTCACCCTTTATTAACCTTACCAGGAGGTAGAACTGTAAATACTATTTTATATCTAGTGACAGTCTAGTAGTACTAGAGAATCAATAAAGATCAGATAACTTTATCCTCTTGAATTGATTTCATGAATAACAGGCTTACTCGCCAATGTTTTACATTGCATTGAACACACATGCAAGTAGATACACTATAGAACAGTGTACTATTTAAGATCATAATCTCTAGAGTCAATGTGTCTGGGATTATATTTTGACTTCCCAATTTAATAATATTCAAGTTACTAGAAACACTCATTATATTTTTTTTCCACTTGAATTAGGATTTCAGTTTATCTGATTAAAAAAAAAAACTGGAGGAAAACTTAGTTGGATCTAAATATGTAAATTGCCAAGAACTGCAGCAGAAACAGTAGGCAATTCATAAATTTTACTGTTAGTATAGTCAAATATGAAGAACCATTAGGGCCACCAAATCATTAACCCATCAAACTACTGAAAATATGTATGTATATAATGATATAAACTCATTTCTAGGAATAAATAATCCATATTTCATACTTTCTCATGACTGAAGTATCTCTGTTTTACTAAACCTCATTGATTACACTCACTAAACTCTCATTCTTCCTCCTTTTCTATTTTTCTAAGACATTTTTATTCTAAGGAAGTTTGCTAACACTTCTGCTCACCACAAAAATTAATAGTAATAACAATAATAGTTGTCATTCATGGAATGATTACAATGTACTAGACACTATAATAAGCTCCATAATTACAAAGAATATTACAAAGAATATCCCCATTTTACAGATTTGGAAACTGAGTCTAGAGTTCAAGTAATTGTTTGAACTCACCTAGTAAGGGGTAAATGTGGAATCTGAACCCAGACATCCAGACTCCAGAGCAAAAGAAATGTAACTATTTTACCATATGGAATACACTCTATAGCATTTTCTCTCTACCAAGTATTCACTGAAATTTTCTTTGCTCTTCTAAGTTTGTAAGACGCAGTTACCTCCACATGACTCCATTTTCAAAAGACTTAAATTCTGGTATTAAATATAAATTGGATGTGTACAATTATGTAACTTTATAAAACAGAGCAGTCTGCAATAATTCCACAATGGAAACATATCTTAATAAATATTTCACAGTATTCAAGTGCATTTATAAAGACATCAATCTTTCATCTAGATATGCAAGATTTAATTAGGAATTGTTGAGCAAAATCTTTCTAGAGAACATTTTTGGCAATATCTGTTTCTTTAGAAGTATCTGCTATTTTTCTTAGAAATACTACCTTTCCCATAGGTCTTGTTTGTTCCCTTATTCTAATATTTTTTTTTTCCTTTCATTTTGAATTGCACCAGATACTTTTATTTTTATTTTTAAATTTAAATTTATTTATGTTAATGGGAGGCTAATTACTTTACAATATTGTATTGGTTTTGCCATATATCAACATGAATCTGCCATGGGTGTACACGTGTTCCCAATCCTGAAACCCCCTCCCACCTCCCTCCCCATACCATCCCTCTGGGTCATCCCAGCACACCAGCCCCAAGCATCCTGTATCCTGCCTTGAACCTAGACTGGCGATTCATTTCTTATATGATATTATACATGTTTCAATGCCATTCTCCCAAATCATCCCACCCTCTCCCTCTCCCACAGAGTCCAAAAGACTGTTCTATACATCTATGTCTCTTTTGCTGTCTCGCATACAGGGTTATCGTTACCATCTTTCTAAATTCCATATATATGTGTTAGTATACTGTATTGATGTTTTTGTTTCTGGCTTACTTCACTCTGTATAATAGGTTCCAGTTTCATCCACCTCATTAGAACTGATTCAAATGTATTGTTTTTAATGGCTGAGTAAAAAACTGGAAATAGAGCTGCCTTATGACCCAGCAATCTCACTGCTTGGCATACACACCAAGGAAACCAGATACTTTTAAAACACACACACACACACACCTCTCTCTCCTTGTAGGTGTATCATTCTGATGATTTTCATAGGTATATTTTAAGTTGTGAAAGTTGGAATTCTCATTGCTTGCTCCTGGCTTTTCAGTGTTATTTACGTGGAATAGAGCCAGGCCCCATGGACTGAATTAATTTTAATTGTATCTTCTGTAATTTGTCTGCTGCACCTCAGAAAGCTGGTTTAGGGAAAAAAATATATTCAAGCAGACCTCTCCCATTTGTCCCCTCTGACACCATAATTTTACACGATTTTGTATTCTGTGATCAATACTCCTCTTTTTAGAATCTCTCCATTTCCTTTTGCCATTCATCTTCTGAGCTACCTCTGAATGCTTGTCAATTACAAACTCTATACTTGAGTTTTCTGCTGAATTTTTAGAGGCTGAGTTGAGGAGCTATGCTTCTTTAAAAGTCTTCCCAGGTGGCTCAGTGAGTAAAGAATCCACCTGCAATGCAGCAGATGGGGGTTCGATCCTCAGGTTAGGAAGATACCCTGGAGGAGGGTATCATAATCTTCTCCAGTATTCTTCCCTGGAGAATCCCATGGACAGAGGAGGCTGATGGACTATAGTCCATAGCTTTGAAGAGTCCCTCGGACACAAGTGACTGAGTCTGCTTGCATGCCTCTTTAAGGCTTTTAAGTACTCTGTCTAAAGAGGCAAATTCTGGGAATGTTGAATGATAATCTAGTGAATGGGATTCATCTAGATGTTTGTGGTGGATGTTGTGATGCCCAGGCCAGATTTCCCTTTCTTTACATTCACCTCCTATTCCCTAAGCCGCTAACTGCTAGCTGCTCACAGGTATGTGATTCCCTTGAAATTGCTTTAGTTGAAGAAAGTTCCCTCACCAAGGTTACAACATTTTCCTAAAGGGAGCCCATATCCAACAATTGTTTAATGGAACCAGCGGCAAAGTTTGGGCCCCTTTCTTTATAAAGAGATGTCATAGCCCCTAAACCCAATGTGAGATCAACTGAGGGATCTATGATAACTGAATTGTGGAAATGTAGTTCAAATTCTTCCTCCACTCAGATGATTTTTCCTCACCTCCTCAAGCACTTTGCTGACTGTGCGCACTGAAAAGCCCCGTTTCAAATTGCCAGTTCATAGTCTGTTTCCAGAAAACTGGCCTAAGACAGTGTTGAAATGAATCCTAGCAGACTGCATTTAATTAGGTAAAACCTCACCACTATTTTTAACTAAGCTATTTATGTAATTGTCTTCCTTTTCCAAATTCTATTTCCCCTATCTTCTAAAAGGCAAATCAGCTGCAATGAAGGAATGAGAGTTCTGCTTATTGAAGTTACCTTATTGAATAGTGAGTGGGCTTCCCTGGTGGCTCAGATGGTAAAGTGCCTGTCTACAATGCAGAAGATCTGGGTTCGATCCCTGGGTTGGGATAATCCCTTGGGGAAGGAAACGTCAAACCACTCCAGTACTCTTGCTTAGAAAATCCCATGGATGGAGGAGCCTGGTAGGCTACAGTTCATGGGGTTGCAAAGAGTCGGACACGACTGAGCGATTCCATTTTATTGAATAGTGATTAATGCTGTTGCTGCTGCTGCTGCTAAGTCGCTTCAGTCACAAGCTAATTTCATTTTAAAAGTGATTAACAAGCCAGTCTCAATCTCTCTTGTCTCTCTTTCCTTCTAGCTCCATCTCTTTATCTCCATCTCTCTCTCTATGACACATACATGCTTCTTCTCTCTCTTCATGAGCCAGGTCACTGAAGAAACTAGGGATGTTGTTAATTACACTTTATTGTTGGTATATCTTCACTGAAGATATACTTCCTTTTCTTTTCCCATTAGACTCTCAACTCTAAGAGGTTAATGAATTAAAATAATATTCTAATCCCAAGTATGTATTAGATACTCAAATAATTTGGTATGGATAGAAGAACATTCTAAAATTTTAACTTTCATTCTGACAGCTTGAAGTAGCAATTATAACCCCACTATACTACTGATAATTATGCTTTATTTATAATTTATTATATTAATAATATTTATATAATTTATCTTTGGTAAATCATGGATCAATAAATTATACTTCTAAACATTTGTAATAATAATAATGCTATTATTTTAAAGTACATGAAACTGACCCCTCCTACCAAGCACCAATTAGGGCCTAACTTTGCTGTCATATTCTAGTGGGGTGTTGGTACTTAATCATTTCAATTAAACCATGCTTGTTTGTCTTTCTCAGGATCTAGCTCTTATCACCCTATGCAAACTTTTCTTACACATTGTATTCCATCAAAGTCAAACATAGCCACAATAAATATTCTGATAACTTTTAATGGAGTGAGAAGTAAGTATCCCCTGCATTTACTGAAGTATTCAGGGGCAGTTTTCCTCCCCACCTACTTCAGCACCTTATTATGCTCTTCAACTGTGATCCATTTCCCAGTCTCCTATCAGCAAAGGTAAATATATTCTCAAGCTCAGCTGACAGCAAGTCATAATTCACAGAAAGGCATCCTGTTTTAGAGAAAGTACAGCTCCTGTAGACACGTGCACAGGAAGGTAACAGGGAGAGGACCCACAACATTCTGTGAGACACAGAGATTTTCACAGAGAGGATGAGTATCAGAGAAGAAACTCACATGCTAGAAATTCTTCTCATGTTTCAACATTTTTTAAATTTTATTTTTCCTTATGACTCTCAAAGCTATTTGCTTATTATTTTTATATCCTTTAAGGTGATAAGGAGAGGCTGTTCCTCTCCCTTTCTCAAGCAAGCTTTTCTTTTTTGATCAGACATTTCAGATAATCTTCCTGCTTTTAATGTCCTCTTGCAGGTGGTCCTGTGACAGGCCTTTCATCTCTCCACCCCTCTGATCTAGAAGCAATCACTAACACAAAATTCTTTCTAAAATAGATCACTGAAAACAGTTTAGTATGTATTTACTGAGATGAGCCCTAATACCTCTTGACAATTTACTTTCCTGAATTAATAAAGCCACTTAGGATAACAGCTTTCTTGGTCACACTAGGAGTCTTAGAAATTGTTGAATCTTAAAGATGGTGATTATGTACTGCATGGTTGATCAAAAGTATGAGAATAGCTGACATGTAAGAGAAAACCCATGAATTTTTAGTTAAGACAACCTCTTTGGATGGGTTCTATTAGCTCCATTGATTTTGTATGAGGTAATTTCCTACAGCCATGAGTGAATCACACAGGCATATGCACATATTTGCACACATATCTGTACCACTGAATTTATATACAACCCACATATATTTAACTTCTCTGACAGTCACAGCTGATTGATTTTAGCAGTCAACTAAATCCTGACATCTTTTCCACATAAACTGCTGTTGAGGACTTTTCAAATACGGATTGATATGCAATATATTAATCGTTTCTCTCAGCCTTTTGTCACCTGAAAATTTTATCAGCACACATTTTTTTTCTTTATCCAAGTCAATGATAAAAGTGTTACATAGGACAAGGCTTAGGACAGAGTCTAAATGATCACTCTCTTTTTTTTTAAGTGATCAGTGGAGGAGATGTAATTCAACCGTCTAAATGTACTGTCACCCAACTCTGATCAAACTTGATTTTTCTCTCATCTGGCCTACATTTCTCCAACTGGTAAATAAATAAATCATGAGAAATTTTAACGCTTTTCTGAAATACAGATCATCTTGTGAGTTTTCTCTGCTTGACCATTCTTACTAGATACCACTTTACTTAAAATACTAATAGAATGAGGTTATGCTTCCATGTTGATTCTGTAACTATGCTAATCCCTTGCGATACTTTCTTTTTTAGGTTCTTAGAACTCATTTAGTTTTACAAACAAGTATTGAGCATTTATATTTATCATGTGCTATGTTAGGTGTTTCAGTTATAAATATATCTATTCTATAATGCCTGTTCCCACTATGCTCACTGTCTGCTCTATAATATGATATCAAATATTTCCAGAATCTGATATTAAGCTCATATATCTTTAGTTTTTATCATTGACATCAAAATTGTTATCATATTTCATAATAACAAGTATTCAAGTACCTATTTTATGTGACATTACCAAAAATATCAAGAGCAATATCAATGCAAAAACTCTGCCTCTGTGTACTGGTGCTGAATTGAGTCCCAAAGACAGAGTTTTGGGTGAAGTAGAAGAGAAAATCTTTATTACTTTGCCAGGCAAATGGAGACACAGGAAGACTCAAAGCTTGAAAAATTGTGTGTCCTAAGCCAGGAGGATTTTGTAAATTTTATATCAATGATTCAAGGGCAAGGTTGCTGATAAGGATGAGGGGGTGTACAGGACCTACATTCTTTTAATCTGCCCTCAGGAGGTCTCCTGATGAGCTTCTTGAGGTTATCAAACTGATCTCTGGAGTGAAGAAAGCTCCATTTGTGGGAGTTTTAGTTCCAAAGAAGAACTAAAAGGTGTTGTTGTGTGTACTGCTTGAAGTGGAACCAGGACCCTGCTCCAAGGCTGCACTACTGTTCCTTGGGTGCTCCTCCCTTGTCCCTTCCTTCTCTGATTGTGCTTATACTTATGCTCTTAGTCACTCACTCATTTCAGACTCTGCGACTCCATTGGATTGTAGCCCAACAGGCCTCTCTGTCCATGCGATTTTCCAGGAAACAATATTGGAGTGAGCTCCCGTCTCCTTCTCCAGAGGATCTTCCCAACCCAGGGGTTGAAACTGAATCTCCTGTGTCTGCTGCATTGCAAGTAGATACTTAACCTGCAGAGCCATTGAGGAAGCCCTCCCTTCTGTGATTAGCAGCTGTTAGATTCTCTCTCTTTTTTTTAATATAAACTTATCTATTTTAATTGGAGGCTAATTACTTTAAAGATTGTATTGGTTTTGCCATACATCAACATGAAACCGCCATGGGTGTACACGTGTTTCGCACCCTGAACCTCCCTCCCACCTCCCTCCCTATACCATCCCTCTGGGTCATCCCAGTGAACCAGCCCCAAGATTCTGCCCTTTCAAACTCAGGGAAGGTCATGGAGGCTGGAGTCTATTCCCTACAAACAAGAAACAGAGGATATGGAAAGGTTTCCACACCCAGGAGCCCCACAGGTTCTTGCTCCATTCAATACTGATAATATAAATACAGTTAACTGTAGTAGTTAAATGTATAACTCATCTGAAACTATGTGCATTTATAATCATTATTACAATTTTCTCTCCATTATGGATCACCAAGGCCATTCTCAGACTTGAAGATTAACTAGAACTCATATAATTCATTCAGAAGATCTGTTATGCTCATATTTACAATTGCAGTCAAAGGATTCAGAGTAAACTCAGAAAAGGGAAAAGACACATGAGATCAAGTATAGGGGAAAACAGACACAAGCTTTTAGGTGTCCCTCTCCCCGTGGAATGGTACAAAAAAATGATTCTTCTAGAAACAATGTCTAACAACACAGGAAAAGTATTGCTGACTAGGAAAGCTCACCTGAGCCTTGAACTGTAGAGTTTTCACTGACTGTCAGCTATTTAAGCATTCATAACTTGTATGACTTGGATTACCATGATATTGAATGGTTTGCCTTGGAGACGAACAGAGATCATTCTGTCATTTTTGAGATTGCATCCAAGTACTGCATTTCGGACTCTTTTTTTGACCATGATGGCTACTCCATTTCTTCTAAGGGATTCCTGCCCACAGTAGTAGATATAATGGTCATCTGAGTTAAATTCACCCATTCCAGTCCATTTTAGTTTGCTGATCCCTAGAATGTTGGCGTTCACTCTTGTCATTTCTTGTTTGACCACTTCCATTTGCCTTGATTCATGGACCTGACATTCCAGGTTCCTATGCAATATTGTTCTTTACAGCATTGGAACTTGCTTCTATCACCAGTCACATCCACAGCTGGGTATTGTTTTTGCTTTAGCTCCACCCCTTCATTCTTTCTCGAGTTATTTCTCCACTGACCTCCAGTAGCATATTGGGCTCCTACTGACCTGGGGAGTTCCTCTTTCAGTATCCTATCATTTTGCCTTTTCATACTGTTCATGGGGTTCTCAAGGCAAGAATACTGAAGTGGTTTGCCATTCCTTTCTCCAGTGGACCACATTCTGTCAGTAATACTGAAGAAGCTGAAGTTGAACAGTTCTATGAAGACCTACAAGAACTTTTAGAACTAACACCCAAAAAAGATGTCCTTTTCATTTTAGGGGGCTGGAATGCAAAAGTAGCAAGCCGAGAAACACCTGGAGTAACAGGCAGATTTGGCCTTGGAATACGGAATGAAGCAGGGAAAAGACTAAAATAGAGTTTTGCCAAGAAAATGCACGGAGCATAGCAAACACCCTCTTTCAACAACACAAGAGAAGACTCTACACATGGACATCACCAGATGGTCAACACCATCAGGTTAATTATATTCTTACAGCCAAAAATGGAGAAGCTCTATACAGTCAACTAAAACAAGACCAGGAGCTGACTGTGGCTCAGATCATGAACTCCTTATTACCCAATTCAGACTCAAATTGAAGAAAGTAGGGAAAACCACTAGACCATTCAGGTATGACTTAATCAAATCCCTTATGATTATACAGTGGAAGTGAAATAGATTTAAGGGCCTAGATCTGATAGATAGGGTGCCTGATGAACTATGGAATGAGGTTCGAGACATTGTACAGGAGACAGGGATTAAGACCATCCCCATGGAAAAGAAATGCAAAAAGCAAAATGGCTGTCTGGGGAGGCCTTACAAATAGCTGTGAAAAGAAGAGAAGTGAAAAGCAAAGGAGAAAAGGAAAGATATAAGCATCTGAATGCAGAGTTCCAAAGAATAGCAAGAAGAGATAAGAAAGCCTTCTTCAGAGATCAATGAAAAGAAATAGAGGAAAAGAACAGAATGGAAAAGTCTACAGATCTCTTCAAGAAAATTAGAGATACCAAGGGAACAGTTCATGCAAAGATGGGCTAGGTAAAGGACAGAAATGGTCTGGACCTAACAGAAGCAGAAGATATTCTGAAGAGGTGGCAAGAATACACAGAAGTGTACAAAAAAGATCTTCATGACCCAGATAATCACGGTGGTGTGATCACACATCTGGAGCCAGACATCCTGAAATGTGAAGTAAAGTGGGCCTTAGAAAGCATCACTATGAACAAAGCTAGTGGAGGTGATGAAATTCCAGTAGAGCTGTTTCAAATTGAAGAAAGATGATGCTGTGAAAGTGCTGCACTCAATATGCCAGCAAAATAGGAAAACTCAGCAGTGGCCACAGAACTGGAGAAGGTCAGTTTTCATTCCAATCCCAAAGAAAGGCATTGTCAAAGAATGCTGAAACTACTGCACAATTGCACTCATCTCACATGCTAGTAAAGGAATGCTCAAAATTCTCCAAGCCAGGCTTCAGCAATACGTGAACCGTGAACTTCATGATGTTCAAGCTGGTTTTAGAAAAGGCAGAGGAACCAGGGATCAAATTGCCAACATTTGCTGGATCATGGGAAAAGCAAGAGAGTTCCAGAAATACATCTATTTCTGCTTTATTGACTATGCCAAAGCCTTTGACTGTGTGGATCACAATAAACTGTGGAAAATTCTGAAAGAGATGGGAATACCAGACCACCTAACCTGCCTCTTGAGAAATCTGTATGCAGGTCAGGAAGCAACAGTTAGAACTGGAGATGGAACAACAGACTGGTTCCAAATAGGAAAAGGAGTAAAGCAAGGCTATATATTGTCACCCTGCTCATTTAACTTATATGCAGAGTACATCATGAGAAATGCTGGACTGGAAGAAACACAAGCTGGAATCAAGATTGCCAGGAGAAATATCAATAACTTCAGATATGCAGATGACACCACCCTTATGGCAGAAAGTGAAGAAGAACTAAAGAGCCCCTTGATGAAAGTGAAAACGGAAAGTGAAAAAGTTGGCCTAAAGCTCAACATTCAGAAAACGAAGATCATAGCATCTGGTCCCATCACTTCATGGGAAATAGATGGGGAAACAGTGGAAACAGTGTCAGACTTTGTTTTTTGGGGCTCCAAAATCTGGAGAAATATCAATTTTTGAACTTCATCTAAATAATTCATTTAATTTAAAATTTAGATTTTGTGGTTATATTGAAACAACATACACGAAACACTAAAGCACACTGAAACATACTAAAAATAATTATCTCTTGATGTTTTGTTTTTATGCATACCAGTCTTTTTTCTATTTTCACAAATATTTCTTTTTCTTTTACATTTCCATCATCTAGTAGCAGATGTATGTCTTGTGAAGTGTAAATTAGAGATTTTAGACTAATTATAAAAAGGAAATAAAAACTGAAGAAAAACAAAATCATGACAGCTGAGCACTAGATGACTCAACGCCCTGGAATTTGCCTTATAAAATTTTTTTTTTAAAAATCAAGAAGTCTAAAATCCATAATAAATTAATTTTAACTAAATGAAATACCATAGTATTAATTATCCATAACTGCATATCAAGCTACCTCAAAAACTAGAAGCTTAAAACCAGGCTTTTATTTTCTTACAGTTTCTGAGATCAACATGCAGACACAGCAAAAAAAGTGTCACTGGAATCTGCAATCATTTCAAAGTAAAACTGAAGGAAGATCCCCTTCCAAGCTCACTGGCATGGTTTTTAACCATGGTTTTACCTACGGACTTTTGGTTAAAGTTGTCCCTTAGTTCCTCTCCACCTGGGTCACTTTATAGGGCAGCTGTCTTTCATCAGAGAGAGCAAGAGCAAGAGCAAGAAATTAACAAGACAGAACCTATTCTAAGTTTGTTTCTGAAGTGATATTTCATCACTTTTGTCATAGATAATTGGTTAAAGCAAATCATTAAGTTAATCTGACACTCAAGAGAAGAAGTTTATGCAAAAGCATAAACAAGGCAGTGACAGAAGATGAGATGGTTGGACAGTGTCACTGACTTGATGGACATGAGTTTGAGCAAATTCTGGAAGATAATAAAGGACAAAGAAGCCTGGTGTGCTGCAGTCTATGGGGTCTAAAAGAGTCAGACATGACTTAGCAACTGAACAACAGGGAGGTAAGAATTATTAGCACCCAACTTAGAAGCTCCCTACCATAGTGATTTATATAACAATACCATTGAATACCATGTGGAAAGCTTCACTATGAACAAACCTAGTGGAGGTGATGGAATTACAGTAGAGCTAGTTCAAATCCTGAAAGACGATGCTGTGAAAATGGTGCACTCAATATGCTAGCAAATTTGGAAAACTCAGCAATGGCCACAGGACTGGAAAAGGTCAGTTTTCATTTCAATCCCAAAGAAGGACAATGCCAGAGAATGCTCAAACTACCGCACAATTGCACTCATCTCACATGCTAGTAAAGTAATGCTCAATATTCTCCAAGCCAGGCTTCAGCAATACGTGAACCGTGAACTTCCAGATGCTCAAGCTGGTTTTAGAAAAGACAGAGGAACCAGAGATCAAATTGCTAACATCCGCTGGATCATGGAAAAAGCAAAAGAGTTCCAGAAAAACATCTATTTCTGCTTTATTGACTATGCCAAAACCTTTGACTGTGCGGATCACAATAAACTGTGGAAAATTCTGAAAGAGATGGGAATACCAGACCACCTAACCTGCCTCTTGAGAAATCTGTATGCAGGCCAGGAAGCAACAGTTAGAACTGGACACGGAACAACAGACTGGTTCCAAATAGGAAAAGGAGTAAGGCAAGGCTGTATATTGTCACCCTGCTCATTTAACTTCTATGCAGAGTACATCATGAGAAATGCTGGACTGGAAAAAACACAAGCTGGAATCAAGATTGTCGGGAGAAATATCAATAACCTCAGATATGCAGATGACACCACCCTTATGGCAGAAAGTGAAGAGGAACTCAAAAGCCTCTAAATGAAAGTGAAAGAGGAGAGTGAAAAAGTTGGCTTAAAGCTCAACATTCAGAAAAGATCATGGTTTGCAGTCCCATCACTCACTTCATGGGAAATAGATGGGGAAACAGTGGAGACAGTGTCAGACTTTATTTTGGGGGGCTCCAAAATCACTGCAGATGGTGATTGGAGCAGTGAAATTAGAAGACGCTTACTCCTTGGAAGAAAAGTTATGACCAACCTAGACAGTATATTCAAAAGCAGAGACATTACTTTGCTGACTAAGGTCCATCTAGTCAAGGCTATGTTTTTTCCTGTAGCCATGTATGGATGTGAGAGTTGGACTGTGAAGAAGGCTGAGCACCGAAGAATTGATGCTTTTGAACTGTGGTTTTGGAGAAGACTCTTGAGAGTCCCTTGGACTACAAGGAGATCCAACCAGTCCATTCTGAAGATCAACCCTGGGATTTCTTTGGAAGGAACGATGCTAAAGCTGAAGCTCCAGTTCTTTGGCCACCTCATACGAAGAGTTGACTCGTTAGAAAAGACTCTGATGCTGGGAGGGATTGTGGGCAGGAGGAGAAGGGGACAACAGAGGATGAAATGGCTGGATGGCATCACTGACTCGATGGACGTGAGTCTGAGTGAACTCTGGGAGTTGGTGATGGACAGGGAGGCCTGGCGTGCTCCAATTCATGGGATCGCAAAGAGTTGGAAACAACTGAGCAACTGAACTGAACCATTAAATACCGTATATATGCATGTATATATATATAATGTCTGAGTAAATGTCACTGGTTCTCAATTTATATTTTCCCATGATATCTGGAGCCAGTTTTGATTGTTTTGACTGCAGGAGCACTCTTGGCATCTAGTAGGTAGAAAACTGGAATGCTGTTTACTAATTAACATTGCACAGAACAATTCCTTTTGAAACAAAGAGTTTTCCAATTTACCATGGCACTATTTCTGAGGTTGCAAAAACCTGGTAAATATTAATAAATATTAAAATCTGTTAGATTAGTACAAAGCCTGGGATGTCCTTTAGGCAAAATATGCTAATGTCTTAGAAAATAACATATATAATCACTGACTTGGTTACTTAATCAAAAATACAAGTATTATATGTAATAATTATTACAGATCCTTCTATGTAGAAGCCAAGTCAGTTCTTTTTAGTGAAATGAAACTGCCTAGTGATTTCTGCCTCACAGATATGTTTAATAATCTTGCCAATATTGACAACCACTAGAACAGAATGTCTTTAGAAATTAGTGAAATAATCTGAAGTGCTAATCATTCAGTTGTCTTTCTCTTTGCAATCCCATGGACTGTAGCCTTCCAGGCTTCTCTGTACATGAAATCTCCAGGCAAGAATACTGGAGTGGGTTGCATTTCCTTCTGCAGGGTATCTTCCCAACCCGGGGATCAAACCTGATTCTCCCATATTGCAGGCAGATTCTTTACCAACTAAACCACCAGGGATAATCTAATGATGTGCTAATATTACAAAATTAAATGTGGGACTGTTGAAATATTCTTTATTCATCTCTAGATAGATTAACACTATAATGAAAAGGTAGGTATTCTAAAAATCTATTTTTTAGTTTGTAAGGATTTATTCCTGGGGGACATCTGAGCTAAATCTGGATCACCATCTGTTTTTATAAATATATAGTTTTATCAGAATACTGCTATAGCCATTTGTTTGTTTGTTTGTTTTCTGTGACTGCTTTTGAGTATAATAGCAGATTTAATGATTTGCAACAGAGACTGTATGGCTGACAAAGCCTTGAATATCTAACTTAATCTGTTCCATTAAAGAAAATGTTTTTCAAGTTCTGATCTATTCCAATACTAACAGAATTTATTTTCATTGCATTTTTGGTATTTATTATTATTTGTTTCTGGTCCCTCTCTTAATGGTGTATTTCAACATGAAGAACTTAAAATGTGGTAAGACAGAATAGGGGGTAAATTCTAAAATAAGTAATATTTCTTTGTTTCCATATATGCTTCCAAACATATATGTCTCCAAAATCACTGCAGATGGTAACTTACTCCTTGGAAGGAAAGTTATGACCAACCTAGACAGCATATTAAAAAGCAGAGACATTACTCTGTCAACAAAGGTCCATCTAGTCAAGGGTATGGTTTTTCCAGTAGTCTTGTATGGATTTGAGAGTTGGACTATAAAGAAAGCTGAGAGCCAGAGAATTGATGCTTTTGAACTATGGTGTTGGAGAAGACTCTTGAGAGTTCCTTGGACTGCAAGGAGATCCAAACAGTCCATCCTAAAGGAAATCAGTCCTGAATCTTTATTGCAAGGCCTGAAGCTAAAGCTGAAACTGCAATACTTGGCCACCTGATGCGAAGAGCTGACTCATTTTAAAAGACCCTGATGCTGGGAAATATTAAAGGGAGAAAGGGACAACAGAGGATGAGATGGTTGGATGGCATCACTGACTCAATGGACATGAGTTTGAATAAACTCCAGGAGTTGGTGATGGACAGGGAGGCCTGGTGTGCTGCAGTCCATGGGGTCTCAAAGAGTCAGACACGACTGAGCAACTGAATTGAACTGATGCTAGATTTATTATACACTATCTTTTATTGTGTAAACACAATGTCTTGAATCAATTTTTATTTACTTAGAACAAAACAGATACTTTTAAACTATGATTTTCTCCCTTCGAGTCAGCTGAAACAGTTAATCCTTACTCTACAGATAATAAAAGCAATCATTTATTGTAACTTACTTAAGGTTACATAGTTATATGATAATTCAGATACAGAAGGCAATCTTGGGAGTCTGGGCTTTTTATCCATAGAAGAAAACCTGTTTATGTACAAAGGACAATCAGTTACTGTTAGGTAGTTAGACTAGAAAAAAGGAGTCCAAAATGGCAGTGGCTAAAGGACAAGGAAAGGGAAAACCCCGAGAAAATAGAACAAAGGAAGGTCAGAGGGCAGAGTGAGAACCTCAGGTAAAACAAATAGCATTCCTGGCTAGCCCGATTTACATAGGGCAGGCTGCAGGGAGCAGAAAAAAAAACATATAAAAAGAGGAGCCAAAATTGGACCGGGGCTTCTCTTCTCTTTGAGTCTTTTGGGTTGGCCCACCCTCACACCTCAAGAATATATTTTCCTTTACTTTCTAAATAAAATTGAGCTGTAACATGGAGCTATAACACTGATCCATCCAAGGAAATTACACAGGGCTGTAACATTGGTCAGTCTGAGGGCTGTAACACCAGTCTGTCCATCGCTTCAAATTTTTGTTGCAACAAGACAGAACCAAGGAAATTAAACACTCCCCTGACACATTAACACTGCATATTCCAAAACTCCTGAAAATTTAAATTAGATCATTTTTATTCTTAAAGCTGGCTACTTAACTTTTAAATAAAATTGCAATTAAAAAATATATTTTAATGCGACATGTTATGTTTGCTTACAAAAATAGACAGGTTAAGTGTCTTACTAAAGATACTTCATGTTTCAAGTACAGTCAGTTCTTCCATCACACTTATTTTGAAACACATATGTGTCCCAATGCAATCTATTAGGAAGCAATTTATAAACAATGGAAAATTAAAGTAAATCAATTTAATTAAAAAAAAAAAGAACTTCCATTGGCTTGTATGCAAATTTATGTGCAAGAAATACTGGGTGACTACAAAAAATGTACCCAGCTGAACTGAACCACAAAGGAATGCACAAAATGAGTACGTGGGCATGTTACTGAGTCCAAGTTCTCTCTGTTCGCTGCACAATAGGCCAATTAATTCGAGAGATGAGGTGTTGAGGCAAGGAAGAGACTTTAATTGTGAAGACAGCTGACTGAGAAGATGGCAGGCTAGCACCTCAAAATAACCATCTTGTCAGGGCCTAGTTGCCAGGTTCTTTTATGGATCAGAGATAGGGGAAAGTGAAAATAAAGTAAAACACTATTCAATCCTTGCAAATATCCCTAGAATGGCAAGCCTCAGGCTGGTTTCACTTCCCTCAGGTTCTTCAGAGGTAGGCTGCTCAGGCTGTAGGGTATTATGTATGCTCATAATAACAAAAAAAGGGTTAAAGTCACAGAAGCAGATCCAGTGTAAATTTAAAATTAACCCTTCCAAGTTACAAGCATACCTCAAACATTCTCTTTTATTGCCTCACTATTCATTACATGTGTTATGCTAAAGGATCATTTTAATATTTATTTATTTGTGCATTTTCGGAGACTCATTCAACATACCAAACATATCTCAGTGTACTAATCAGGAAACACAGACCAATTTATTAAAAAGAAAAAAAAAGCCTAAATATTGGAAAGAAGCTGGAAATAATTAAACGTTTTGAAATAAATTAACATGTGATAGCTTTCAAACAACAAGCATGCAGGGAATGTACATTGGGGACCATCGGAGACAATGCCATGAAAACAAAAGCACTATCGTAGTTGGAAAGACGTCAAGCACTGCAAAGTCAGTAAGAGCAAGACATAAAGAAGTAGAAGTAATAGAAAGATTGTTGCACTTATACTGAAGACCAAACATTAAAAAGTCAGAAAAACCTTTCCATAATCAAATATAAAGCACTATTTATAAAATAAGATTTTAAACAGAAATTTCCAAACCCTGCAGAAGTGGCTTCTATTAATACCAGTTTGTGATTTCAAAAATCAATAAAATTTCCAGTTTTCAGCTGTTGAACAAAGCCATGATTTAAGATTAAAAGCTGTAAAAGAAATTCCAGAATTTATACAGAAAGTTACTGAAGATGTCTATGAATCATATACTTTTTTTAAAATTTTTATGAAGAAAATATCTCCTATAAACAGAACCCTTGAAGGACCTGTCCCTCACAGGCAAAACAAACAAACAAACAAAAACAAACAAACAAAAGAAACAACAAAGAAGCTTCAGGCTCTAAGTCTGTAAAACATTACACTTTGTGTATTGTTTCTGTCATTTAACAATCAATCACAAGATTTAATCCATCTTATGTCCCTTTACAGAAAATTCTTTTCTTTTTCCACAAGGTAATTTCAGTATCTATTATGACATTTTCTTGACTGTTTAGCACGTATAAAACAGGGAATTATTTATTTTTTTAGTTCCTACTTTTCTTTTTGTGTTGTTGATGAAGTTTTTGAGGAGTTTTGCTTCTAACTTCACACTTACCATCAGTTCCTTTTTTTATTGATGATTTTGCATACTGCAATTATTTTTAGTAATCCATATGTTGCATTACAGTGAAGTAGCCATAACAGGAAGTCATTCGAGAGAGATTACACAAAAAAGAAAGGAATTACCCGTTTCTCACACAGCCGAAACCAGGAAGTGTAATAAGGACTCAGGAGGCATCCTCAGTTCAGTTCAGTTCAGTTGCTCAGTCGTGTCTGACTCTTCGTGACCCCATGAATCGCAGCATGCCAGGCCTCCCTGTCCATCACCAACTCCCAGAGTTCACTCAGACTCACGTCCATCGAGTCAGTGATGCCATCCAGCCATCTCATCCTCGGTTGTCCCCTTCTCCTCCTGCCCCCAATCCCTTCCGCATCAGAGTCTTTTCCAATGAGTCAACTCTTCACATGCGGTGGCCAAAGTACTGGAGTTTCCGTTTTAGCATCATTCCTTCCAAAGAAATCCCAGGGTTGATCTCCTTCAGAATGGACTGGTTGGATATCCTTCCAGTCCAAGGGACTCTCAAGAGTCTTCTCCAACACCACACTTCAAAAGCATCAATTCTTGGCACTCAGCCTTCTTCACAGTCCAACTCTCACATTCATACATGACCACAGGAAAAACCATAGCCTTGACTAGACGGACCTTAGTTGGCAAAGTAATGTCTCTGCTTTTGAATATACTATCTAGATTGGTCATAACCTTTCTTCCAAGGAGTAAGCGTCTTTTAATTTCATGGCTGCAGTCACCATCTGCAGTGATTTTGGAGCCCAGAAAAATAAAGTCTGACACTGTTTCCACTGTTTTCCCATCTATTTCCCATGGAGTGATGGGACTGGATGCCATGATCTTCGTTTTCTGAACGTTGAGCTTAAAACAATTTTTTCGCTCTCTTCTTTCACTTTCATCAAGAGGCTTTTGAGTTCCTCTTCACTTTCTGCCATAAGAGTGGTGTCATCTGCATATCTGAGGTTATTGATATTTCTCCTGGCAATCTTGGTTCCAGCTTGTATTTCTTCCAGTCCAGCGTTTCTCATGATGTACTCTGCATATAAGTTAAATGAGCAGGGTGACAATATACAGCCTTGCCTTACTCCTTTTCCTATTTGGAATCAGTCTGTTTTTCCATGTTAAGTTTTAACTGTTGCTTCCTGACCTGCATACAGATTTCTCAAGAGGCAGGTCAGGTAGTCTGGGATTCCCATCTCTTTCAGAGTGTTCCACAATTTATTGTGATCCACACAGTCAAAGGCTTTGGCATAGTCAATAAAGCCGAAATACATGTTTCTCTGGAACTCTGTTGCTTTTTTGATGATCCAGCGGATGTTGGCAATTTGATCTCTGGTTCCTCTGCCTTTTCTAAAACCAGCTTGAGCATCAGGAAGTTCACCGTTCACGTATTGCTGAAGCCTGGCTTGGAGAATTTTGAACATTATTTTCCTCATTGGATTCTAAAATCTCTGAGACACAAAGAGAGGTACTACTCTCATTTCTGCAGGGCCAAATTATCCCTTTTATCTTCTTCCTATAAGCCTGTTCATTGTTTTGTTTATGTGTTTATTTTTATTGATGGATATTTTGTTCCTAACAAGTACATGAAAAAGATGGCCTCCCTTCAGCCTGTCAGAGTAGGTAAGCAGAAGAGACTGACTATTGTAGAGAATAATTTCTCCAAATTTTTGTGAGAGATAATTTGATAAGCCGATTTTGAACTAGAAAATAATACAAAATTGTCTAGATTTTATTTTTTTCTCATTAGCACATCACTGAGTTGAATTATTAAATGAGATAAATTATGAGTTGTGAAATATGTTACAAAAATTGGTTTAAGCTTTGTGTGAATGGAAAATGTTGCCTGTCACATCAATAAGCAAAAGTTCTTGCAGCCATCAAGCCATCACATTACAGTCACCCTACAATGAGCCCTAAGGGAACAAGATAGAAACAAGATGCCTGCCATTTAGCAATCAAACCTGGAGTGCCCCCCAACCCCTGTTCCCGGACAGAAAACTCAAAATTAAAAAGAATAGGATACTGGTCACAGATAGCTGAGATGCATAGCAGATAAATAATTTAAATGAACCCAGGCTGTTACATCTTCCCATGCACAGAAAAACACTACATTTCTTACATTATGATATCTGGTTTTCTTTAATAGTAATTATTTTATGTCCTGACTACCTTGTCTTTGCTGCAAAAGCTCCTATATATCCTGGCCCCTCCCTTGTCACTTTGGAGCGGTCTCTCAGAGTTATCTGAGATGATGTGTCTGAGGCTTATGTCCTCCGTTTGGCCCACTAAACAAAATATAACTCTCAACTTTTATGTTGTGCTTTTTTTATTGTTTTTTTTTTTTTTTCAGTTGACACCATATTGGAAATGTGAATATTTTTGTTCTCCACAGTAATAATGCTAGGAATAGTGGACTGTCCACTTCGTTTTGTTTTATCTTGTTTTTGTTGTTGTTGTTGTTGTTGTTTTAAGATCCTGCTTTTATATTTAACAAGACATAAAATGTTAACAAGAAAGGATTTGCCATCTTCATACTATTCATGGGGTTCTCAAAGCAAGAGTGCTAGAATGGTTTCCCATGCCTTCCTCCAATGGATCACATTATTTCAGAACTCTTCATTACAACCTGTCTGTCTTGGGTGACCCTGCACAGTGTGGCTGATACTTTCATTGAGTTACACAAACCCCTTCACCACAAGAAGGCTGTGATCCAGGAAGGGGATTCTCAACACTAAAACAACAACAACAACTAAGATCATGGCACCCAGACCCATCACTTCATGGCACACAGATGAAGAAAAAGTGGAAGCAGTAAAAGATTATATTTTCTTGGGCTCCAAAATCACTGCTGATGGTGACTGCAGCCATGAGATTATAAGATGCTTGCTGCTTGGAAGAAAAGCTATGGAAAACCAAGAAAAGCACATTAAAAATGAAAGACATCACAATGCTGACAGAGGTCTGTATAGTCAAAGCTATGATTTTCCAATAGCCATATACTGATGTGACACTTAGACCATAAAGAAAGCTGATCATCAAAGAATAAATGCTTTTGAATTGTGTTGGAGAGGACTCCTGAGAGTCTCTTGAACTGCAAAGAAATCAAATTTGTCAATCTTAAAGGAAAGCAATCCTGAATATTCATTGGAAGGACTGATGCTGAAGCTGAAGTTCCAATACTTTGGCACCTGATGCTAAGAGCTGACTCATTGGAAAAGATGCTGATGCTGGGAAAGATTGAAGGCAAAAGAAAGGGGCAGCAGAGGATAAATGGTTAGATAGCATCACCAACCCAAATGGACATAAATCTGAGCAAATTCCAGGAGATAGTGAAGGACAGGGGAGTCTGGCATGCTGCAGTCCATGAGGCTGCAAAGAATCAGGCATGACTTAGAGACAAAACAACAACAAAAACAGAGGATTTTGATGATCCAGACAGCCATCTAACTCCCAAGGAAAGACTCTGAGTTCCCGAGAGTTTTGTAATTCCCCAAGATAATGTTTGGAAAATTCAAAATAGTTTGGCCACCTAATGCAAAGAGCTGACTCACTGGAAAGGACCCTGATGCTTGGAAAGATTGAGAACAGGAGAAGAGGGGAGACAGAGGCTGAGATGGTTGGATGGTATCACTGACTCAGTGGACATGAGTCTGAGCAAACTCCAGGACATAGTGATGGACAGGGAAGCCTGGCTTGCTGCAGTTCCTGGGGACACAAAGAGCCAGACACAACTTAGTGACTGAACAACAACAAAGATAATATTATAGAGTGATATTGGAGTAGTTATTCCTGGCAGCTAGGAACCAAGTAGAACAATAAAAAGCAAAATGAAGAAGATTCATCCTAATTTTATCTAAATGTATTCCTGGACCTCACATTAATAATCAGTAAAATAAACATATATTACTGCCTATTATAAACAATATCAAAATTTTCTGCATGGAGAGAATTTTTGAGCAATGAAAACTAAAATCTGAGGTGAAAGGCAAAACTTTGAATGTTAAAAAAAAATGACTGAATAGAAAGAGAACTCCAGAGAGATTTAGGTCTATGTATTTACATTTACATTTCAAAGAGGGATAAAGCCCAGAACACTGGGGCATTCCAGTGATTGTAAACCAGGGACAAATATCTTATCTGCCCTACTGAAGAGATTTATTTTCATTCCAAAGGACAAAAACCAAGAGACCTTAATTTTTACTTTCTATGGAGACTTTGGTTTCTTTAGTGGAGTTATTCTAATTCTATTCCTCTCTCAGAATAGAGACCAGCTGTGCAAGCCAAATTATATAAGCACATAGATTCATAATTGTGAGGTTCTTTTCCAGTGGTAGAAACCCAGTAGCTGCAGGCCTAACCTTTTGGCTCTTAGCACTTCAGTAAGGTGGATAAAGTGGAATATGCTGAAATGATACAATTATTGTTTTGGGTAATAATATCCTCTGATCCAATACTTCATGTTTGCATTCAAGAAAATATAAACATTTCTAGATATTAAAAATGTATTACTGAAGGATGGTGTTATAAAAAGCTCTGTGTATATACATCTCAGTGAATCACCCATAACTGGTGAAAGTTACAGAAAACAAAATCATGAACAAAAATTGAGTGAATTTATTGCTATCAGGCACCTGATGAAAAAGATGTAAAGAAACTCTTCAGACTGAAAGAAAGTGACACCAGAAAATAACTTGAATCCACATTAAAGAAAATGAAATAATAAAAGTAAATATTGTAAAATATAGTATTAATATCTATATCTTCTTTTTTCACTAATTTATACAGTAACTATATATGACAATGTGTATACATATATATTATAGAAATGTATATTATGTAACAACAATAGTACAAAAAGGGGGAAGAGGGAATAGAGTTCTATGAAATTAACACTTCTTTATTTCAATGGAATTGAGTGTAAATCTGAAGGAAGTCCTGATAAGTTGAGGTGTATATGGTAAGCCCTTGAGCAACCACTAAGAAAATAATCAAAGGACTGAAAAATCATGAAAGGAGTTAAAAGGTTATGCTAGCAAATACTCACTTAATCAAAACACAAGTGGAAACAGAAAAAAAAGAAAAGGTAAAATGTCACATATAAAGTACATATATCATTAACAATATCAAACATGAATGGATTAAATGTTATTAAAAGGAAAAGATTGACAGTCTAGACAAAAGCCAAGATTCTACTCGATGCTATCAATAGGGGTCATATTTTAAATTCAAATATGTAAAGAGCTTGAAAGAGAAGTTTAAAAGGGAAGAAAAAGATATATCACACAAATGGCAAGCATAAGACAGATGAAATGTCTGTACTAATATAAGGAAAAATAGATTTTAAGCAAAAAATATGACTAGAGGTAAGAGGGACATTTTATAATGATAAAATGATCAATCCATCAAAAAGATACAACAATTATAAACATATATGCATTTAAAAGGGGTTCCCTGGTGGCTAAGTGGTCAAGAATTCGTCTGCAATACAGGAGGCATAGGAGACATGGATTCATTCCTTGGGTAGGGAAGGTCCCCTGAAGAAGGAAATGACAACCCACTCCAGTATTCTTTCCTGAAAAATCCCATTAACAGAGGAAACTGGCAGGCTACAGTCCATAGGGTCTCAAAGAGCTGAACATGACTGAGCACATGTGCACACCATAACCATGCATTTAAAAACAGAACTCAAAATACATGCAACAAAATTGATCAAGAGTTGAGGAACACACACGATTCAACAATGATAGTCAAAGACAATAATAATCATATTCAGTAATGGACAGAAAAACTAAATGGGTGATCAGTAAGGAAATGGTAGACTTGAACAACACTATTAATCAACTAAACCTAATTGACATCTATAAAACACTCCCCCTACCAACAGCAGAATATATATTCTTAAGTGCACATGAAACACGTAGAAAAACTCAATTGCAGAAAGAAGCCTTGTGTACATTTGGAAATTTAAAACATACTCCTAAGTTATCAATGAATCAAAGAAGAAATCACAAAAGGAAATAAAAAAGATACTTTAAGATGAATAAAAGTGAAAACCAGCAACATATCAAACTGTAGGATGCAGCTAAGGCAGTGTGAGTGGAAGATTTAAAGGCTGATGTGCTGCAGTCCATGGGGTCGCAATGAGTCAGACGCAGCATAGTGACTGAACAACAACCAAGCAGTTAGGGAAAAATTAATACAAATCCTTTATAATTACATCCAAAACTCGTAGGATGAGGAGATAACGCTTCATAACTCATTTTATGAGGATTGTATTACCCTGAATTTAGACAGATAAATGCTTAGCAAGAAAGTTATAGACCAATTATTTATTATGAATATAGATATGAAAAACCTCAGCAAAGTATTAACAACAACAACAACAACAACAACAACAAGCATCCAGTAACATAAAAGAGAGATTATATACTACAATCCAATAGAATTTATTCCAGGAATTTTGTATTGATTTAATATAAAATCAACTGATGTAGTCCACCATGTCAATATTTCTGGGCATACACACAGAGGAAACCAGAATTGAAAGAGACACATGTACCCCAATGTTCATCGCAGCACTGTTTATAATAGCCAGGACATGGAAACAACCTAGATGTCCATCAGCAGATGAATGGATAAGAAAGCTGTGGTACATATACACAATGGAGTATTACTCAGCCGTTAAAAAGAATTCATTTGAATCAGTTCTGTTGAGATGGATGAAACTGGAGCCGATTATACAGAGTGAAGTAAGCCAGAAAGAAAAACACCAATACAGTATACTAACACATATATATGGAATTTAGGAAGATGGCAATGACGACCCTGTATGCAAGACAGGGAAAGAGACACAGATGTGTATAACGGACTTTTGGACTCAGAGAGAGAGGGAGAGGGTGGGATGATTTGGGAGAATGCCATTCTAACATGTATACTATCATGTGAATTGAATCGCCAGTCTATGTCTGACGCAGGATGCAGCATGCTTGGGGCTGGTGCATGGGGATGACCCAGAAAGATGTTATGGGGAGGGAGGTGGGAGGGGGGTTCATGTTTGGGAATGCATGTAAGAATTAAAGATTTTAAAATTTAAAAAAATAAAATAAAATAAAATAAAATAAAAAATAAATAAATTTAAAAAAAAGAAAAAAACTTTATGATCTTTTAAATAGACACACAAAAAAGCCTTTGACTGAATCCAACATCTTTTAAAGGTAAAAACATTTTAAAAATTAGAAATGGAATCTATTTCCACAACTAGATAAAATACATAAAAATCTTGCTAATATCACACTATGCTGAAAGACTTACTGTTTAAGAATGTGAACAAGACAAAGATGCCTGTTCTCACCTTGTCTATTTAACCTTGTACTAGAAGTTCTAGTCAGGACATTGGGGCAATACAGTGAAATAAATGCATATGGGTTGGAAAGAGAAGAAAAGCTCTCTATATAGATGATATGGTCAGATTGGAAAGATAAAAAAAAGCTATATCTATTTGCAGATGACATGGAATTGTATATAGATATCCTAATAAATCTTCTAAAAACTATTAGAACAAATAAATCAGATGAGTGAGATTGGAATGTCCAATACCAATGTTTTAAAAAATTGTATTTCTATTAGCGATCAGCAAATCATGTAAAAATGCAATTAAGTAAGCAATTCTATTTGCAGCAGCAATTTAATGTAAGTTTTTAAACTTATATCCTGAAAATTGTAAAACACTTTTGAAAGAAATTACAGAAAACCTTATAGATAGACAATCCATGTTTATGAATGAGAAGATTTAACACTATTATTTCTCCAGGGAGGACATGCAGAAGGCCAAAAGCCACATAAGATGCTTAACACCACAAATTGTTGCTACAACTGCTACTGCTACTGCTACTGCTAAGTCGCTTCAGTCGTGTCTGACTCTGTGCAACCCCATAGACGGCAGCCCACCAGGCTCCGCCATCCCTGGGATTCTCCAGGCAAGAGTACTGGAGTGGGGTGCCATTTCCTTCTCCAATGCATGAAAGTGAAAAGGCAAAGTGAAGTCGCTCAGTCGTGTCCGACTCTTAGTGACCCCAGGGACTGCAGCCTTCCAGGCTCCTCCATCCATGGGATTTTCCAGGCAAGAGTACTGGAGTGGGGTGCCATTGTCAAACTACGATGAGATATCACCTTACACCTCTCAGAATGGCCATCACGAAAAAATCTATAAAGAATAAATGCCAGAGAGGGTGTGGAGGAAAGGGAACCCTTCTACAAGGTTGATGGGAATGTAAATTGGTACAGCCACTATGAAGAACCGTGTCTAATTTAATGGCTAAGTAATATTCCATTATATATATGTATCACATCTTCTATATCCATTCCGCTATCTATGGACATTTATGTTGCTCCCATAACATCCTGGCTGCTGTAAATAGTGCTCCAATGAACATTGGGGTACATGTATATTTTTGAAATTATGGTTTTCTCTGGATATAAACTCAGGAGTGGGATTGCTGGATCATATGGCAGATCTATTTTTATTAAGTTTTATTTTGAGAACCCTTCATACTGCTTGTAAGTCACATATATGATGAGAGATTTTTATCTAGAATATATAAAAACACTTGAATATAATAAAAATAAATTAAATTTCAGAAATTAAATTAGGTATAAAAATTGAAAATGGACAAATGATCTGAATAGAACCTTCCCCAAAGAACTTCTACAAATATTTAATAACACAAATATTAAATAACACAAAAGATGTTCAACATCATTAGTCATTAGAGAAATGTCAGTCAAACCTATAAGATTTCAATTTGTACTCACTAGAATGGCAATAATAATAATAAAAGACAGATAATAGCAAATGCTAACAAGAAATAAGAGAGAGATGTGGGGAAATTAGAACATTTATACATTGTTAGTGGTAATATTACCCACCCCAGTGTTCTCGCCTGGAGAATCCCAGGGAGGGGGGAGCCAGACATGACTAAAGCGACTTAGCAGTACCAGCAGCAGCAGTGGTAATATCAAATGGTAACACACTTTGGAAAACTGAGTTTAGAAGTCGCTTAAAAACTTAAACTAGGGGAATTTCCAGGTGTTACAGTGGTTAGGACTCCATGTGCTTTTACTGCTGAAGGCTTGGGTTCAATCCCTGGTCAGGGAGCTGAGATTCCACAAACTGCAAGGTGTGGTTAAAAAAAAAAAAGTTTTAAATATAAAGTTATCATATAAACCAGCATACTCAAGAGAACTGAGACCAAATACATACATAAAAGTCATGCATGACTGTACATTGCAGAATTATTCAGAATAACTTAACAGTGGAAGCAACTCAAATGGCCATGGGTAAATGTTATCTATACATATTGGGTTGACCAAAACACTAAGCAGGAATTAGTCAGACATGTGCAGGAAAAGGAGAAAAGAAATAGAAAAAAATCAGCAGTCTATTTTATGCACAACTTGGTCAGGTACGTTAATTGGTTTATGTTTTATCTTAGGAAATACTGTCTGTAAATAGTTGTAAAGATGAAGAGGGAGTATTCAGATTTGTATTTCAGAATACTTATTTTGACTGCAGTATTCAGATTTTATTTCATAAGATTCAATATCTTTTAACTATTAGATTTCCAACTTCCCCTAGAGCTTCTCAAAGTATCTCACCCTAACAAATTTAAAATCTCCTAATAATTTTACAACAACTTATGAACCTTTGGTAACGTAGTCTGCTGCTGCTGCTAAGTTGCTTCAGTCGTGTCTGACCCTGTGCAACCCCATAGATGGCAACCCACCAGGGTCCCCTGTCCCTGGGATTCTCCAGGCAAGAACACTGGAGTGGGTTGCCATTTCCTTCTCCAATTCATGAAAGTGAAAAGTGAAAGTGAAGTTGCTTAGTCGTCTCTGACTCTTAGCTACCCCATGGATTGCAGCCTACCACATTCCTCCATCCATGTGATTTTCCAGGCAAGAGTACTGGAGTGGATTGCCGTTGCCTTCTCTGAACATAGTCTGAGTTAAGGTTAAAATTCAGAAGGAGCCAAATCAGAGAGAAAAAATAGAAGAGAGTGAATCAGGGACACCTGCACTTTCAAAGATACCTTCCTAGAATACAACGTGTTTTCTCCACACTGTAGCATCATTTTATTGATGGTCTACCTACTATATTCCCAATATCATGCAAAGTGCTATAATCATGTGAAATAGATAAGACACTATTCCTTATTTTGAGCAGTTGGAGGAGAGAAAGACTGGTACACTTTAGCCTATGAAAACTGCCAGTTAATGCCATATGTTCTATAAAGTCAGAGAGATCTGAACTTATTTAGCACTGGTTCCTAGTTCTTGGGATTCCTCAATAGCTCAGTTGGTAAAGAATCCACTAGTAATGAAGGAGACCTTTTTGGATTCCTGGGTCAGGAAGATCCCCTGGAGAAGGGATAGGCTACCCAGCCCCGTACTCTTGGGCTTCACTAGTGGCTCAGCTGGTAAAGAATCCACCTGCAATGTGGGAGACCTGGGATCAATCACTGAGTTGGGAAGATCCCCTGGAGAAAGGAAAGGCTACTCATGCCAATATTCTGTCCTAGAGAATTTCTTAGTATATTTTCCAAATATAGCTGGCATTCAGCAATTACACAGTGAATAACTGTGAAAATGTAATATAAATTTGGTGCAATTATGGTTTAGACATAGTCATTTCTGGCTGTGGAGGTAACAGCAACCAGGAATTGGTAGCATTTACCTAAGAAAGATAGGTTAATATCATACAGCAAGAGAAGGAGATAGATAAACGCTTGAGAGACTTCCAGTGAACATTCTGGACTGATTTCCTGTAGGATTGACTGGTTTGATCTCTTTGAAGTCTAAAGAACTCTCAAGAGTCTTCTCCAGCACCACAATTTGAAAGCATCAATTCTTTGGCACTCAGCCTACTTTATGGTCCAAGTCTCACATCCATACATGACTGCTGGAAAAACTATAGCTTTGATTAGATGGGTCTTTGCTAGCAAAGTGATGCATCTGCTTTTTAATACACTGTCTTGTTTTGTCATAGTTTTTCCTCCATAAAGCAATGTGTTTTAATTTCATAACTACAGTAACAATCTGCAGTGATTTTGGAGCCCAAGAATAAGTCTCTCATTATTTCCATTGTTTCTCCATCTATTTGCCATGAAGTGATGGGACTGGATACCACGATCTTTGTTTTTAGAATGTTTATTTTTTTTAATTAATTCATTTATTCTAATTGGTGACTAATTACTTTACAATATTGTGGTAATTTTTGCCATACACAGACATGAATCAGCCATGAGTGTACATGTGTCCCACATCCTGAAACCCCCACCCACCTCCTTCCCAATCTCATCCCTCAGGGTTGGCCCAGTTTACCGGCTTTGAGTACCCTGTTTCATGCATTGAACTTGAACCTTATATTGATTTCACATACGGTAATATATATGTTTCAGTGCTATTCTCTCAAATCATCCCACCCTTGCCTTCTCCCACAGAGTCCAAAAGTATGTTGTTTATATCTGTGTCTCTTTTGCTGTTTCACATATAGGGTCATCATTACCATCTTTCTAAATTCCATATATATGAGTTAGTATACTCTATTGATGTTTTTCTTTCTGACTGACTTCACCTTGTAAAATAGGCTCCAGTTTCATCCACCTCATTAAAACTGATTTAAATGTGTTCTTTTTAATAGCTGAGTAATATTCCATTGTGTATATGTACCACAACTTGCTTATCCACTCATCTACCAATGGACATGTAGGTTGCTTCCATGGCTAACTATTGTAAACAGTGCTGTGATGAACACTGGAACACATGTGTCTCTTTCAATTCTGGTTTCCTCAGTGTGGATGCTCAGCAGTGTGATGGCTGGGTCGTATGGCAGTTCTATTTCCAGTTTTTGAAAGAATCTCTACACTGTTTTCCATAGTGGCTGTACTAGTTTGCATTCCCACCAGCAGTGTAGGAGGGTTTCCTTTTCTCCACACACTCTCCAGCATTTATTGTTTGTAGACTTTTTGATGACAGTCATTCTGACCCATGTGAGATGGAACCTCACAGCGGGTTTGATTTGCTGTTCTCTGATAATGAGTAATGTTGAGCATTCTTTCATGTGTTTATTAGCCATCTGTATGTATTCTTTGGAGAAATGTCTGTTTAGTTATTTGGCCCATTTTTCGGTTGGGTTGTTTATTTTTCTGATATTGAGCTGTACAAGCTATTTTTATATTTTTGAGATTAATTGTTGCTCAGTTGCTTCACGTGTGCTTATATTTTCCCATTCTGAAGGCTGTCTTCTAACCTTGCTTATAGTTTCCTTCATTGTGCAAAAGCTTTTAACTTTATTTAGGTCCCACTTGCTTATTTTTACTTTTATTTCCATTAATCTGTGAGGTGGGTCATAGAGGATCTTGCTGTGATTTATGTCAGAGAGTGTTTTGCCTATGTTTTCCTCTAGGTGTTTTATAGTTTCCGGTTTTACATTTAGATCTTTAATCCATTTTAAGTTTATTTTTGTGCACGGTGTTAGAAAGTGTTCTAGTTTCATTCTTTTACATGTGATTGACCAGTTTTCCTAGCACCACTTGCTAAAGAGATTGTCTTTTCTCCATTGTATATTTTTGCTTGCTTTATCAAAGATGAGATGTCCAAAGGTGCAATGATTTATATCTGTGCTTTCTATTTTGATCCATTGATCTATATGTCTATCTTTGTGCCAGTACCATACTGTCTTCGTGACTGTAGCTTTTAGTATAGTCTGAAGTCAGGCAGGTTGATTCCTCCAATTCCATCCTTCTTTCTCAAGATTGCTTTGCTTATTCAAGATTTTTTTTTCCATCCAAATCGTGAAATTATTTGTTCTAGCTCTGTGAAAAATACCATTGGTAGCTTGGTAGGGATTGCATTGAAACTGTAGGTTGCTTTGGGTAGTACACTCATTTTCACTATATTGATTCTTCCAATCCATAACATGGTATATTTATCTATCTATTTGTGTCATCTTTGATTTCTTTCATCAGTGTTATATAGTTTTCTAAGTAAAGACTTTTTGTTTCTTTAGATCGATTTATTCTGAAGTATTTTATTCTTTTTATCATAATGGGGAATGGGATTGTTTCCTTTATTTCTCTTTCTGTTTTCTCATTGTTAGTGTATAGGAATGCAAGGGAATTCTGAGTATTAATTTTATATCCTGCAAGTTTATTATATTCATTGTTTAGCTCTAGTAACTTTCTGCTGATGTCTTTAGTGTTTTCTATGTAGGGAATCATGTCATCTGCAAACAGTGAGAGTTTTACTTCCAATATGCATCCCTTTTATTTATTTTTCTTCTCTGATTGCCAGAAGAAATAAAGAAGAGTCAATCAATAATGAATAATGAAATAACTGAGAACAAAATCACTCTGGAGGGAACCAACTGTAGAATAACTGAGGCAGAAAATAGGATAAGTGAGGTGGAAAATAGAATTGTGATAATAAATGAAGCAGAGAGGAAAAAAGAATATAAAGAAAGGAGGACAACCTCAGAGACCTCTGGGACAATGTTAAATGCCCCAACATTCAAATCATGGGAGTCCCAGGAGAAAAAAAAAAAAAAAGGTCATGAGAAAATATTTAAGGCACTACTATTTGAAAACTTCCCTAAAATGGGGAAGGAAATAGCCACTCAAGTCAAGAAAAACACAGAGAGTCCCAAACAGGATAAATCCAATGCAAAACACCCCCAGACACATATTAATCAAACTATCAAAGATCAAACACAAAGAGAAAATATTAAATGCAGCAAGGGAAAAGCAACAAATAATACACAAGGGAATCCACATAAGAATAATAGCTGATCTTTCAATGGAAACTCTTTAGGCCAAAAGAGAATGGCAGGACATATTTAAAGTGATGAAAAAGAAAAACCTACAACCCAGATTACTGTACCCAGCAAGGATCTCATTCAGATATGAAGGAGAAATCAAAAGCTTTACAGACAAGTAAAAGCTGAGAGAATTCAGCACCACCAAACCAGCTCTCCAACAAATGCTAAAGGATCTTCTCTACACAGGAAACACAGAAAAGATTTATAAATTTAAACCCAAAACAACAAAGTAAAAGGCAATGGGATCATACTTATCAATAATTATCTTAAATATAAGTGGGCTGAATGCCCCAACCAAAAGACAAAGACTGGCTGAATGTATATGAAAACAAGACCCCTATATATGCTGTCTACAAGGGGCCCACCTCAAACCAAGGAACACATAGAAACTGAAAGTGAAGGTCTGGAAAAGACATTTCATGCAAATAGAGACCAAAAGGAAGCAGGAGTAGCAATGCTCATATCAGATAAAATAGACTTTGAAATAAAGCCTGTGTAAAGAGACAGAGTCAGACACAACTGAGAGACTGAACTGAACTGAACTGAACTGAACTGAACTGAAAGAGACAAAGAACACTACATAATGATCGAACGATCAATCCAAGAAGAAGATAAAACAATTATAAATATATATACACTCAACATAGGAGCTCCTCAATACATAAGGCAAATGCTAATAAGTATGAAAGGGGAAATTGCCAGTAATGCAATAATAGTGAGGGACTTTTATACCCCATTCACACCCATGGATAGGTCAACCAAACAGAAAATTAGCAAGGAAACACAAACTTGAATGAAATGGTCTATAAATATCAATTAAGTCCCTGCTCCCCCAAAAAAGATCCAATGGACCAGTTAGACCTAATTGATATCTATAGGACATTTCACCCCAAAACAGTGAATTTCACCTTTCTCTCAAGTGCATATGGAACATTCTCCAGTATAGATCACATTCTGGGCCATAAATTTAGCCTTAATTTTTTTTTAATGAAATAATTTCAAGCACATTTTCTGATCACAATGTGGCAAGATGAGAGGTCAACTGCAGGAAAAAAATCTTTTAAAAATACAAACATATGGAGGCTAGATAACACACTTCTGAATAACCAAAAAAAAAAAAAAGGAAGAAATCCAAAAGGAAATCAAAATATGCATAGAAACAAATGAAAATGAAAACACAACAACCCAAAACCTATGGGATTCAGTAAAAGCAGTGCTAAGAGGAAGGTTCATAGCACTGGAAGCTTACCTCAAGAAACATACACACCGAGGAAACCAGAGTTGAAAGAGACACGTGTACCCCAGTGTTCATCGTAGCACTGTTTATAAGAGCCAGGACATGGAAGCAACCTAGATGTCCATCAGCAGATGAATGGATAAGAAAGCTGTGGTACATATACACAATGGAGTATTACTCAGCCATTAAAAAGAATAGATTTGAATCAGTTCTAATGAGGTGGATGAAACTGAAGCCTATTATACAGAGTGAAGTAAGCCAGAAAGAAAAACACCAATACAGTATACTAATGCATATATATGGAATTTAGAAAGATGGTAACGATAACCCTGTATGTGAGACAGCAAAAGAGACACAGATGTATAGAACAGTTTTTTGGACTCTGTGGGAGAAGGCAAGGGTGGGATGATTCAGAAGAGTGGCATTGAAACTTGTATAATATCACATATGAAACGAATAGCCAGTCCAGGTTTGATGCATGATACTGGATGCTTGGGGCTGGTATACTGAGACGACCCAGAGGGATGGTACAGGGAGGGACGAGGGAGGGGGGTTCAGGATGGGGAACACGTGTATACCTGTGGCTGATTCATGTTGATGTATGGTAAAACCAATACAATATTGAGATTAACCTCCAATTAAAATAAATAAATTTATATTAAAAAAAGAAACATGAAAAATCAAACAAATAACCTAATTTTATACCTAAAGCAACTAGAAAAAGAACAAATGAAGAATCCCAGGGTTAGTAGAAGGAAAGAAATCAATTACAAAAATTAGGGCAGAAATAAATGAAAAAGAAACAAAGGAGATTATAGCAAAAATCAACAAAACTAAAAGCTGTTTTTTTGAGAAGATAAATAAAGTAGACAAACATTATTCTCAATTCCTCAATGGTGAAAGTTGAAAGCATTTCCCCTAAAGTCAGGAAAAAGACAGAAGTGCACACTCTCACCACTACTTTCCAACATAGTTTTGGAAGTTTTAGCCATGGTAGTATGAGAAGAAAAAGAAATAAAAGAAATCCAGATTGAAAGAGAAGAAGTAAAACTCTCACTGTTTGCAGATGATAGGATCATCTACATAGAATGTTGAGTTTTAAGCCAGGTTTTTCACTCTCCTCTTTCACCTTCATCAAGAGACTCTTTAGTTCGTCTTCACTTTCTGCCTTAAGGGTGGTATCATCTGCATATCTGAAGTTATTACTATTTCTCCCTGTAATCTTGATTCTAGCTTGTGCTTCATCCAGACCAACATTTTGCATGATATATGAAACGTACTTATATGCATTTCTGCATATAAGTTCAATAAGCAGGGTCTGTTCTTCTATGTCCAGTTCTAACTGTTACTTAGTGACCCACATACAGGTTTCTCAGGAGACAGGTAAAGTGGTCTTATATTCCATCTCTTTAAGAATTTTCCACAGCTTTTTGTGATTCACACTGTCAAAGGCTTTAGTGTAGTTAATGAAGCAGAAGATTTTTTTTTTTCTTTAATTCCCTTGTTTTTTTCTATGATCTAACCATGTCAGCAATTTGCCTGTGGGTGGAATCAGGTCCTAAGTTGCTGGGTCAGAAGCCATGAGGGTTGGGCCCAAACTGGCTTATTTCCACTTTAGTGTGTGTTCTCTCCCCACTCTCAGCCCTTGCACCCTCACTCCAAAGGGGAGTGATCCTGGAGCAAGAGGAACTAGTGTTGTCACTGGGCATGGGTCTGAGCATGAACTCATTCCAACCTAGCTGGGGTCAGAGACCTGGATTCTTGATGTGATACCTGTGCAACATGAGTTATAAATGTCCCTACCCTGCTCAGATGCTCCCTCAGGTCTGAGCTTTCTTTGTCCCTAATAGCTGAGCTTTCCCCTCAGCCTCTGTCACTCTTCCTGATATGGAGGTGCACCACAGGGCAGGAGGGACCTGTGCTGGCCTCAGCATAAGTTGGGACATGGACTGTGGTAGTCCAGCCCCAGACAGAGACTGGTACCGTTTCTGATTTGCTTTCTGTATAAATAACAGTATATAAGCTGCCCCAGCCCTGCTCAGATGCAATGTTGGTCAGACCTCTTCTCAGTGCAGAGTTGCATCTTGAAACAGGTGGTGCTGGAGCAGTTGCTTGTCTCAGGCTGAACCACACACCAAGTAAATTATGGGAAACTGATCAGCCACTTGTGCCATCTCAACTTACCCTCTCTTCTCTGCTTCAGGATCAAGCAAATTAGCATGCATTCTTCACAGGGGGGCGTCCAGGCTTCCCACAGCCTTCTGTTAGTCCTGTTTTCTCTCCCAACTAGCCAAGGGAAGTAGTGTTCCCTGTGTTGAATACGGCTGGGATGCCCAATATGTGCCTTAAACAGCTCACTTCTCAGGGAGGATGTCTGCCTGTGTACCTTCCTTTACTTCTGAGTCCCTTCCCAGGGACACGGGTCCCAATTTGATTTCTTTTCTTCCCTTTCTACACAGTTCTGTATGGATCTTTCTTACAGCCTTGGTTGTACAGAAGTCCTTCTGCCAGTAGCTCCAGTTAGTTTTCAGTGAGAATCCTCCCACATATAGATGTATTTTTGTTGTGTTCATGGGGGGAGGTGAATTCCACATCCTCCTACTCCAACATATTGCTCTTTTCTAAATGAACTTTTTAACCATAATTGTACCTTACAATATGTCTACTTTAAAACACTTTCCAATTTTTTTTGGTAATTTGAAAATTAAAAGTTATACTGACAACTCTTATGATGCATGGCAAAACCAATACAATATTGTAAAGTAATTAACCTCCAATTAAAATAAATAAAGTTATATAAAAAATAAATAAAAGTTATACTGAGATAGATTAAATGATGGATACTTATCAAAAACCTAGATTACTTCCAAATAAGATAAAATACTGAAACATTAACTATTTAACACAAATGTATCTACTTTTGTCTTATAAAGGAGCTAAAGACATTTGGGTTTATTAATTAGCATATTTTGTGTCACATTTCAAAACTTACCATGAGAAATAATATGCAGCTAGAAATTATAAAAACATATTAAAATTTTTGCCATTTAAGAGATAGTAGTTTTAATAGACATTCCACAATTGCTTACTTTTTAGTCTTCACTAGGAATAATGATTTTAAAAGTTAAAGACTCCACTTGATAAATGTAATGAAAATGACAGAAATAATTAGTTAAAGAAAATAATTATATATGAAAAGTAGAGAAGGAAAGCAAAATAACTGTTCTGAAATAATAAAAAATACAATAAAACTAGGATAAAATCTAACATAAAAGACTATAGAAGACTTGTGCAAATGAAATTTATGTGTGGTCAACCTGGATAAGATAGAAATGAATTTATTTGTTTTTAAAGAATAAATTTTAGGATTGGTTTTCTCTTTGTTAAAAGGACAAGGTATTATTTGACTATTAATCTTCTCTTGATAAGAGATTGTGAAAGTAATTTTTGTGTTTTTTTTTGTTTGTTTTTAATCTTTTAGGAAACTTGTAAGCAAAGATTTTATGTTTCATCAAAATAATTTTCTCTACTTCATTTGTCATGAGCAGGTCTTTGATTACTTATAAAATCCAAGTCTTCTCACTATTAAGAGAGCTATGTTGTGTTCACAACTGTGTAATCTTCTGCATTTGCCTTTAACATCTTCTTTTATCACTTTTAATAGATTATGAAGCATTATTTACTGATAATCTATGATACCATTTAATCAAATATTCAAGCTCTTTGATGCCTTGACAGCTTCTTAAAATTTTTTACTTCCAAGCAATTTTAAGTTTTCCCAGAAGGCCTGTGGAAAGTTTCAAAGTATTTGTCTGTCACCATATAAAAGAGAAATATTAAACTAATTAAACTTATTTTATGTTAATTACGTGGGAAGCATTGTCAAATATGTGATGGCAAGCACACTTAGGTTACATTTAAATACATAAATATTATTAACAATGGAATTCTAGAAATTTTATAAAATTCCTTAAAAATGTAATATGTCTTGACATTTTTTTATATTATTATTTTCTTTTCTTTTTTTTTTCTTTTTTTTTTTTTTTACTTTACAATACTGTATTGGTTTTGCCATACATTGATATGAATCCACCACAGGTCAGTCATAATTCCAGTTATTATCTTTAAAAATGTTACACATCACAGGAATAATCCAATTTCCTTGTCAAGTCTATTTTAACGAACTCTCATTGGATCTGTCACTAATGCATCTGGTCTGTATAAGTGCTAGAAACCTTGAAGTTAAATTGATAAAGAATAGCAGTAGCTCACAATGAGGTATGTTGCTTTCTTTCAGGATGTTTTATCAAGAACATTTCTTTCTAGCCTTCCTTCCCTTTCTGAATAATTTTTCCTAATTCTTAAACCATGAAGATCTTTATGATTCTTTGGTTCACTTTTTGCCTTGCTCTGGTTTGGAAAAATAATGATACCTTTGATATATTTCAGGACATTGTGTGTAGTGGAGAGTAATTCAACCTCCAAATGACTGTTGAATTTGCTATGATTTTATAGTTCTGCCTGTCACAAAAGTCTCCTTGATTCCCAATGTCTCAGTTTCTCTAGAAGATAACTCAGCCCTGTCTCTATTGTGTCAACCTCTCTAACCCTGGGAGTCCATTTCTCTACCTCTGCTTAACAATTCCAAACCCAGGGAACCTCATATCCAGCCACTATACAAAGAAAGGAACAAAAGACAAGGGTAATCACAAAAAAACCACCTGTGTGTCTACAGACAGCTAAATTTCACTAGTCTCATGTAAGTCATAACATATAGTATTTGTATTACTCTAACTTATTTCACTAAGAATAATACCCTCTAGGTTCATAGATGTTGTTAATTTTCCTTTGAAATTTTCCTTTTTTTTATGATTAATATTCCATTGCTGTGTATCTTCTTAATCTGTTCATATGTTGATGGATACATAAGTTGCTTTAAATAATACGAACATTGGAAAACATGCATCTTTTTGAATTAGTGTTTTCTTTTTTTTCAAATACATATATATGAGTGAAATTGCTGCATCAGTTTTTTTGAGGAAATTCCATACTTTTTTCATAGTGGCTGCGTCAACTTATTATCTCACCAATGCTGCAGAATGCTTACCTTTTCTTCACACCCTCTCTAACATTTGTTATTTGTAGACTTTTTAATGATACCCATTGTGATAAGTGTGAGCATATGTGTCAAAATTAATATATAACAAAACAAAAACAGATTGTATATAACCAAACAGAAACAGACTCACAAATAGAAAATGAGCTAGAGACTACCACTGAGAAGAAGGGGAAGGACAGAATGGGGTATGGAATTAAGAGATACAAGCTACCACACATAAAATATATAAGCAATAAGGACATATTTTATGATACAGGAAAATACATTCATTAATACATTATTTTATAATAGCTTTAAATAGTATAAACTATAAAAGAGTTGAATCACTATGCTACACACCTGAAAATAACATAATTTTCTGTTATGAATTTTATGTCCAACTATTCCTCAATTAAAAAAAAAAAAAAGAATGATAGTCTCCACTGTCACTTTTCCAGCCCCACGCTATAGACTCAAATAGGGAGTATCAGGAAGTATTCATGAGTCAAAATTAGCTTCCACTGTCAGGTTCCTAGTCCCCTGGTTATGAATAAGGGCAAATGAGACATCCACTATTGTCTCCTTACTCCTGAAGCTATTGCAGAATCGGCTGCTTAAACAATAGCCACCTCACAAAAATCCCAGGATTATTTGGTTAAATTATTTCTTGATAATGGAATAGGTTTTGATCATCTTTTATATGAGCAAGGAGGTGTTTGTAATTAGCACCATTTGCTGCACTGGGATTAATATTGCTGGGGAGGTTGAGACACTGTATATATATATAATCACTAAAAAATATTTTTTGGCTTGAGAGAGGTCTTTGACATTTGATTCTGATTGGTTTGGGTCTCAGGGACCTTGGCTCTGAAGTGCACTCTAAACATTGGGAATAATCTTGTTGATAATAATCATAGTAGTCTCCCTGGTGTGCTGTTTTCTCTCAAAAGCTTTACATGCACATTTTCAGCCACTGACCACTAAACAATCATTCTAAGACTAGAAAGTCAGAAAAGGAAAGAAGATGTGAATCTGAAATTATGACTTGCAAATACTGAGTAAAAAAAATTAAAAAAAAAAAAAAGCAAGAATTCCAGAGTCATAGCTGGGAGTAGTACTAAAGCTTTAAATTTTATAGCATCTCTCAGTCAGGCTGAGAGTATGATCGAAAGGGGAAATTGTTAAAAAAGAAAACAAGTCCAAAATGGAGTCAGTTATACTAAACCTCATGTCACCAAGCCAAAACTTAATTATAGTTTCAGCTCTCCCAGAAATGAGATCTCTAATAATCAATCAGGAGTTGCCTGATCAGGACTAGGCATATAATCTGCTTAATAGACTCCTGCTATTCCCGAACGGAAAGTAATTCTTCATAAATGACCAAGTTTTTGCCTGGTATAATGTCCTTGTTCTGCTTCTTTATGCCTATAAATGTTTGTCATTTTGTTCAAATCCTAGAGCTCTTTACTACCTGCTGCCCAATTTGAATCAATTTCACTCAAATAAATTCTTAATATTTTCAATATGTCTCAGTTTATTTTTAACAATTCACATACATAGATATACACAAAAAAAACCCTTTTAACTCACACACAAGAAAGTGTTCTGGTCTTTAAGAATTTTGGGAGTGATCACTTTTGGAGTTTCATCCTTTTGTAATGTTACTTAGCAGTACTAAATTTATTTTATCTTAAATTCATATTAGTTCTTTCTATAAAGCTATCAGGGACTTAGCTCATAATAAATAGTGATGAGAAATTGCCTGCCAAAGCAGTCCCCTCATCACTTCCAACCCATCATGAAATTATGACAGACTGTGTGAAAACACTCCATCAACTAGACTTATTACAGGAGAATGGCCAGTTACAGAAAACCCTCAGTCCCTAACACTGAACTTCCTCCTTTGAAGTGTCTCTAAACTTCTGGCTTACCCCTTCCAGCAACCAAGGACTGTCAATTACACATTAATAAATCTCCTCCACTTCTACATTCCACATAAATGGATGGTTTCAGTATTCTTTTTACTCTATACAATTTACTCTCCTTTTTAATACCCATAATTTCTACTGAAATGAAAATGATGGTGGAAGTGTCCCTCGATGCTTATGAAAGAACATTTTATTTTATTATGGGTCGCACTCAGTTTTGTCTTTGACAATAGTGTAATGTATATTTACTTGCTTCTTCCTCACACAAGATGGAGGCTTTCTGTGAACAAGAGTGTACTTTTTTTTTTTTTTTTTTTTTTTAATCTGTATTGTGTGACAAAGTGCCTGGCTTACTGAGACACCCAACTCATTAGGTGGACAAAAGTATTCTATTTCAATAAACTGATTATTTTAAAATGAATCCTTAATTTTAATTGCGCATTTTGTGGAAATAAAGAACACTCAAATGAGAACAAGCAGAATCTATTTCTCCAGTTTTTAATAGTATACAAGTCAGCCACCATCACTAGAATTTTAGCAGATAATCAAAGGCAGGCAGAGGAGTGGGAAAGCTTTATAGTGGATAAAAGAGGAAGGTTTCACAAATGTCCTGAAAGTTTGCTGTTAGTATGGGGCAGGTATATGAGGACAACTAGAAATGAAATATTCTGTGTGATTGATTAGGAGTGCATTTTTGGCTTTCTCTAGTTTCTCTTCCTAAGTTGGAACCAGAGGCAAAAATAAGGGAAATTGTAAAGTCCTTGCCACTTTGGAGCTAGTTCTTAGAGGAATTATTATTATTATTATTATTTAATTTATTACATCTGACTTACAGATAGCAGGTTGGCTTCCTGGGTCTGTTACTAGAGAAAATCGGTTGGCTCACTGTATTGGTTGCTGCCAATTGTGGATCAGAGTTCTATTACCATACATGGTCTGGCCTTGACCATTTGTATAGTCTCTCAGGTCCTAGAAAACATGGTATTGCTAGTTCTTTCTTCCTAAAGAACACATCATCTTATCCAGGTGATAAAACTTTCGAGGATCCTCCTGACCTACCAAGAAAAGTAAAAAATATTTAACCTGACAGATTCTAATCTCAAAAGTTGTCTACTCATCCTTTATAACCTGTTATTCTCTTCCAGGCCTCCCGGGCAACAAGCAAATTTGAGTCCTTATGGCTTTGAAATATATCCATGCCTTCCTGTTTCTGTATTTTTGAGTAAATTCTTTTCCTTTTTTGGTTTTCTTCTCTACCCATCCTGCATTTATGCCAATTAGTATTATATTATTCCTAAATGCCTACTCTAATTATGCTTTCCTCATCTGAATATTCCACAAAATTTCACTTTAAATGCTTTTTCATGGTTTAGCAGTAGGGAAGTATGCTATACATCCATTGTTTTTATCTACGTATGGGAAACTATCTAAACCTTGAAAGTGAGGAAAAATGTGGGGAGCGCATTTTTCATATGAAAGCAAAGCATTATCTATAGGAATGTAAATGGTTAAATTCACTGTTTACCCATGATCCTAGGCTTCAGTAAAGTATAATTTAACTTGTAGATTTTCTTAAGAAAAATCAATTTCTATTTTGGGGGAAAGATAACCCCCAAAATATTATTTCCCCTTTGAATTTTAACTGTTTTTTGTTTCTCTAATGTAGTGATCTTAACATAAAATTACCTGTATGTCATTACTTCAGAAATACTTTTTGAAGCATCTTACCAGTTTTCTCATTAATTAATGAGTTAACTTAAAATTTCGACATTTGTACATTTTATATGTTCATAAGTCATGTTTTTAATCTTGTGAAAATTATACTTTAATATAGATGTGTTTAAAAAAAATACCACCAGGGGTTCTTTATGTCTTTTCCATTGTTTATTGCTCCTTAGAGGTCTTCATCCACTGTGTTGCACATTATATATGCTTAATACATGTTTGATGAGATAGATAAATTTCATTTTTATCACAAGACTATAATCTTATATCTTTAATAAAAAATAATATTTGGTGTTGTTTTCACAAGTAGTTAAAGGTATTTGACTTGCCAAAATAAATTGATTAAAATATGGGAATAAAGTTTATCCAGTGGCAATACATAATTTTTATTTTTAATGAAAAATGTGGAGTATACAAATAAACTGCAATCTCATTGAAAAAGGCAGCACTACTCTTTAAAGATCCATATTATCAGGTGACATTATTCAGTTACCAGTATCTTCATAAATCCCAAGCCCATAATTTGGCTTGGGATAGCACTGAAATAGCACTTGCAGTGAGCTTAATTTCTAATGTCAACATAGCAGCTTCAAACTAAAGTTTTCTACAAATCTGTAAGGAACCTCTTAAGCTACTTTATAGAAACCAATTTACTTCCTAGAAAAGATAGTCAGCTTTATGCTGGAAAATATAAGAAATTAAACTAACAGACTGTGTGAAAGATAATGCTGTCACTTGGAGCTCTGAAATCAACATATACTTGTCAGAAAATAAATATTCTTGTGAAGTAGTTCTATCCTAAAGAAAAGGAGTTTCATATAAATTGCAGCAGCAATATATAGAAAATTATGATGCATTTCCCCAGTAGTCTCTGTCTAGAGAATGAAAAGCTGAACTAACTCTAAAAAAATCAATCTATGTAATTCACCCTATTAACGGGATAAAGAAGAAATACCTTATGATCATCTTAATAGCACCCTCCCCTTCGGAAAAAAAAAAAAAATCAATACCTATTCCTGAAAAAAACTTTGAACAGACTAGGAAGAGATGGAACTTCTTCAGTACAATAAGGGGCATTTTAAGATAAAGTTATCTTTAGCATCATATTTAATGATGAAATATTGAACTCTTTCCTGATAAGATCAGAAGTTAAGTCAAGGATTCTCATTGTCACAACTCTTGTTCAACACTGAACTAGAGGTTTGTTTATGTGAAAAATCCTAAGGCATTGATAAACATCTATTGGACATACTATGTGAATTCATCAAGGTCATAGGATGCAAGGTTAATATGGTAAAAGACAATTTTTAAAACGATGATAGCAGCAAAAATTTCAAAACTAAAACTGAAATTTAAAATCCATTTACAATTGTCTCATGAGACATACATTATTTAGAACTTTTTTATTTAAAAATACCAAGGATATTCTTTCTTGATAGTCTACATTCATGTTGTATTTTGGGCATTATTTTATACATGGCCTAATTTAATCCTGACAATAACTTTTAACTTAGATAATTTTGTTTATTTTACTTATCTAATAGAAATGGAGGTAAACTCCATGTTGAGAGATGCTAAGCTCATCTTGTTTTAAATATACATCTTGGGAAAAGATATAAACTATGATGTTGGTCCACCAATGTTCTAATGAATCATTTTTCCATAGTTATCAATAGACTCAAATTGTTAGCAGTTTGGCAAAATGTGTTTCCATAGTTAGCAATTGGCAAAATGTATATATTTCAAATTAATTTTATTCATTATAGACAGATGTTATAGGGCAAAATGGACACTGATTCACTTAGAAACAGTAAAATAGAATCAGCAAAATGAAAAAGAGAAAAAACATTTAATTACTATAGAAACTTAAATGTACTTAGTTTTCTTAATGTATTAAAATTGAAATTGTAATAAAATATTAAAAATGTATGCATTAAAAAACCTATTGCTATCAGCAATTTTTGGCAATCCTAACTACTACTTTGGTGACTAGCTGGAAGGACCTACATGGCTTAATGTAAAATTATACTCGTGGCTAAGCTTTATTACAGCAAGGGATATAGGGCAAAAATAACAGGAAAATTAGAAGGCTAGAAATGTCAGTTACAGGATCTCTTGTCATTTAGCATGTATTGAACAAACAGGCTTTTTCTTCGGCTGTAAACCTCAGGGTCATTCAAGAGATATTATTGTCCCGGAAAGACCTTAAAGGTGGTTGGTCACAAACCAACCATATGATTATAGATGATACAGTCCTCAAGTCAGGCAGTAGGTGTATATCATGAAATGTAATGTTTCCTTTCAGTATGGTGACACCATCTTTCATTCTGACCTACCGATTGCCAGTATATAGAATAATATCACTACCCAGTGATGTGAGCATTCCCATGGTTTAGTTCTCAAAGTTTGACATAGTCACCATCATGGTTATGGCAGAGGCAAGAAATGGATGATACAGACCTGATACATTGATTCTTTCCTCAAGATTGCATAAAAATCATTCAAAAGAAAAATGTTGATAGAGCTTTTTCTTGGAATTCTGATACTTTTATTGAAAAAAAATGAAAGTGTTAGCACAGAATGATCTGGCTAATAGACAAGCCTTTCCAATATTCTAAGGTCAAGAGATACCTTAATGTAATTTTAGTGAAATAGCAAAGTCACAATCTATAATAGACCTATTCCTACCAGGGCCCAAGATTTAGGGATGCATGCTGGGACCATGAGTAGAATCATAAGAGTCTGAGTTCCTCCCAATTGTGCATTATTGAATAGTTTCCTAATATAGGTAGATAGATTAAACCATTCGGGCCACCTTTTGAAATTTTGGGAAAAAAATTAATGTGTAATAGATGTATGTCTCATAAGCATTAGAATAGTTTATAAAAACATCTGATACATTCTTATATAACCCACTCTAACTCAATATACACTTAACATAAATTGATGAATTCTGAGAAAAATTAATAGATATACCTTTTTTGATCTAAAATTAGTTTGATCTATACTGAAAATGTAACCAACATTTAAAATGTTTCTTATTATCAAAAGTAATATCTGTATATTATATGTTCAACAAATAGGCATCTAGTTCACCCTGTAGGAAGTGCCAAGATCAAAACATTACCATTTGGGGAAGAGAAAAGAAAGTTCCACTGCAGATCTATTTAATGAGCAACAGCTGTAGAGAACAGAATCCACTACAACTATATCCAAGCAGAATGAAGAAGGGAATCTGAGACCACAAGGAAAATTTACTGCTAAAAACAAAACTAGGGTGAAAACATGAAATGCTATATCTAACATAATGAAAGAAATTCTTAAAGGAAACATTAACTTGCTATTTACTAAGTAATGTATATGTATTTAGCACTGCTGCTGCTGCTGCTGCTGCTGCTGCTGCTGCTGCTGCTGCTGCTGCTGCTGCTGCTAAGTCGGTTCAGTCATGTCCGACTCTCCGATCCTACAAACGGCAGCCTACCAGGCTCCTCTGCCCTGGGATTTTCCAGGCAAGAATACTGAAGTGGTTTGCCATTTCCTTCCCCAATGCATGCAAGCATGCTAAGTCGCTTCAGTCGTGTCCAACTCCATGTGACCCTATGGACAGCAGCCCACCAGGCTCCTCAGTCCACAGGATTCTCTAGGCAGGAATACTGGAGTGGGTTGCCATTTCCTTCTCCAATATTTAGCACTAGAGAAATATAATCAATCTAAGTTGCTTGCTTGAATTGAGTTGATCTTATTCATTAATTATGGCCCAATCAGAGATGAAAATATTACCTCACATTAAATATAGTTACATGTATAAAAATATTTAGCTCTTATTCAAATAATTTATATATTTTGGTAAATAAAGATATCATAAAATAATGAGAAAGCAAAATAAAGAAAATCAATTAAAGTAAAAACTTTAAAAGTACTTCATGAAAGATATAAATTTGAGATGAAAAATACTCATGTTGCTGTACAGCAGAAAACAACACAACATTATAAAGCAATTATGCTCCAACTTGAAATAAATTAAAGAATTAAAAATTTGAATTCATCAAAATACAGTTCTTGGAAATCAGCAAGTCACAGACTGGGAAAAAAATTTCAAATTTATATGTGAGAAAAGATTAATATCCAAACATGTAAAGAACCACCACAAACAAAGAAGGAAAGAAAATACATAATTTACATAGTATACACAACTCTGGAAAATATACTAACTAAAGAAAATCTCCAAATGGGAAATAAAGTTACAAAATCAGTCTTATCACAGTGAAATATTGCTACATATACCAGGATGGATAAAAATTTAAAAATTGACCATTTTATGCATTACAATAAATATGGAAAACTTGTACTTTACAAGTGGGAGAATAAATTGATTTAAGAAAACACTTTGGGAATCTCTTGGTTATTGCCTACAGAACCCAAGCATTTTCCTTTTCTATGAGTCAGTAATTTCATTCTTATTTATAGGTCAAAAAATAAGTTTGCACATTTAGCTATAAAAGGCATGCAATTGTTCATAGCAGCCTTCCTCCTAATAGTACCAAAATATTAACAACTATTTGCTGTCAAAAAAAAACTAAAACTTAAAAAAAAGTCTGTCTGTGAAAAGAATAAATGAACAATAAAGAACAATATAAACAATAAAGAACAATAGCACATGGATCAAAATTCACTAATTCATGTGATAAATGTCCATTTAGAACCTAATAAAACCAAGACATTTTGCTATATTCCTTGAAATATGCAAAGATGAATGTTATAGTCCCTGTTCTCAAGAAGTTTTCACTCTATTAGGTAAATAAGACAAATATATGTAATTGTAGCATTTGGTACATTTAACAATACAAGAGAGGCTAACAAAGACCCATAGTATTAGTTGCCCAGGCATCCTGACTCTTTGCCACTCCATAAACTGGGTTCCTCTGTCCACAGAATTCTCCAGGCAAGAATGATGGAGTGGGTAGCCATTTCCATCTTCATGGCATCTTCCCAACCCAGGGATCAAAGCTGGGTCTCCCGCATTGCAGTCAGATTCTTTACAATTTAAGCCACCAGGGAAGCCCTCTAGGGTATTAGAAAATTTAATTCTGCCATATTCTGTTTGTCAAAGTTGTCAAAGATTAGGCTGTTTTAACAGCTAGATAGACTAGGTGGTGATATAGAATCCCTTGCTTGATGGAGGAGCTGCAAGGTCACATAGCAGACAAGCATATATTATGTGGAGGCCATCTTTAGAAGATACAACTGAACAGTAGACTTAAGGAAATTCTAAATATAAGAATGTTAGGAATGATTAGGAATGTTCTATATGTTTGGTAGATACTGACTAGTTTACAGAAGTTAGATAGAGGATATGGTTAAGAAACTGGTGAGATATTAGATAAAATTCATATCATGAGAGGAGAGCTTGAGCAAAGCCTAAGATTTGTTTAATTCCATAGGCCATGGTTATTTTCAGTAGTAGAGGAACATAATCAGACTTTTATCTTACCATATTTGATTTTTTTTTTCAGTTGACAGGTTTTATTGATACAAGTCAATAAAAGCATTATAAAGAGACTGGAAATGGAGGCCAGTAAGGATCCTATTGTGATTATTCACATGAGGAGGTAGTTTGAATTAATATTTAAGATCTAGAAATAAGGAAGAGGGAAGAGAGTCAAAGGTTGATTCAAATGTAGAGATCTGTAGAGTTAACATGTAAGGGAAGGCCACAGCAAAGTATCAGTGAAATATTTCTGGGTCTAGGCAATACTGAGGAGACTGTTGTATATTTTCCTCAGTAGTCAACCAAAGAGATACCTTACATGCTTTTAAAAAGATCTCTTATCTTCATTCACCAGTGGGCAGACAGAAGAATCAAGAACCATAATCCCACAGCCTCCAGAATGAAAACCACGTTGCAGAAGGCTAACCAAAACAATCACATGGATTATAGCTTTGTGTAACTGAATGAGGCTATGACCCACACTATGCAGGGCCAGTGAGAAGAGATGGGCCATGGTGGAGATTGCTGATAAAAACGTGGTCCACTGGAGAAGGGAATGGCAAACCACTTCAATATTCTTGACTTGAAAACACCATGAACACTATGAAAAGGTTAAGAGAGAGAGAGAGAGAGAGAGAGAGACTTGGAAATAAGCCCCCCAGGTCTGTGGGTGTCCCATATGCCACTGGGGTAGAATGGAGAAACACTCCGGAAAGAATGAAGAGGCTGAGCCAAAGCAGAAACTATACTCAGTTGTGGATGTGCCTGGTGGTAATGCTGTAAAGAACAATATTGCATAGACCTGGAATGTTATGTCCATGAATCAAGGTAAATTGAGAGTGGTCAAGTAGGAGATGGCAAGAGTGAACATTAACATTTTAAGAATCAGTGAACTAAAATGGAAGGGATTGACAAATTAATTCAGATGATCATTACATCTGCTACTGTAGGCAAGAATCCTTTCAAAGAAATGAAGTGAAGTGAAGTCACTCAGTCATGTCTGACTCTTTGTGACCCCATGGACTGTAGCCTACCAGGCTCCTCTCTCCATGGGATTTTCCAGGCAATAGTCCTGGAGTGGATTGCCATTTCCTTCTCCAGGGGATCTTCCCAACCCAGGGATCGAACCTGTGTCTCCTGCATTGTAGACAGATGCTTTACTGTCTGAGCCACCAGGGAAGTCAAAGAAATAGATGCCCTTATAGCCAACAAAAGAGTCGGAAATGCAGTACTGGAATACAGTCTAATGACAGAATGATCTAGGTTTGTTTCCAAGGAAAAGCATTCAACACCATAGTAATCCAGTCTATGCCCCAACCAATAATGCCAAAGAAACTGAAGTTGAACCATTCTATGAAAAACTACAAGATTTTCTAGAACAAATAACAACAAGAACAAAAAAAGATGTCCTTTTCATCATGGGGTCACAAAGAGTCAGACATGACTGAGCAACTTCACTTCACTTCACTTCACTTCACTTCACTTCACTTCACGATTGGAATGAAATTCCAACTGGAATGAAATTGGAATGAAAAACTAGGAAGTCAAGAGATACCTGGGGCAACAAGCAAGTTTGGTTTTTGAGTATAAAATGAAGCAGAGCAAAAGCTAACAGAGTTTTGCCAATAGAACACACTGTTCATAGCAAATGCTCTCTTCCAACAACACAAGGGATGACTTTACACATCAGCATCACCAGATAATCATCATCAAAATCATATTGATTATATTCTTTGCAGCTGAAGATGGAGAAGCTCCAAAGATTCAGCAAAAACAAGACCTGGAGCTGACTGCGGTTCAGCTTATGAACTCCTAATTGCAAACATCAGACTTAAATTGTAGAAAATAGGGGACACCACTAGGCCAATCAGGTATGACTTAAATCAAATCCCATATGATTATACAATGGAAGTGAAAAATATATTCAAGGGATTAGATCTAATAGACAGAGTGCCTGAAGAACTATGGATGGAGGTTCATAACATTGTACAGGAGGCATTGACAAAGTCATGCCCAAGACAAACAAATGCAAGAAAGCAAAGTGATTGTCTGAGGAGGCCTTACAAATAGCTGAGAAAAGAAGAGAAGCAAAAGTTAAAAGAGAAAGAGAAACACAACTGAATGCAGAGTTCCAGAAACTAGCAAGGGGAGAAAAGAAAGCCTTCTTATATGAACAATGCAAAGAAATAGAGGGAAAAAATAGAATGAAAAAGACTATATATATCTTCAAGACAATCAGAGATATTGAGGGAATATTTAATGCAAAGATGGGCACAATAAGGGAAGAAAAGGAAATGACCTAACAGAAGCAGAACAGATTAAGAAGAGGTGGCAAGAATACAGAGAAGAACTATACCTAAAGGCTCTTAATGACCTGGATAACCATGATGGTGTGGTCATTCACCTAGAGCCAGACATCTTGGATTGTGAAGTCAAATAGGGCCTTAGAAATCATTACTGCAAACAAAGCTAGTGGAGGTGATGGAATTTCAGCTGAGCTATTTAAAATGCTAAACGATGATGCTGTAAAAGTGCTGTACTCAATATCCCATCAAATTTGGAAAACTCACCAGTGGTCACAGGACTGGTAAAGGCCAATTTTCATTACATTCCCCCAGATGGCAATGCCAAAGAATGTTCATACTACCATATAGTTGTAATCATTTCACATGCTAGCAAGGAAAAGCTCAAAGTCCTACAAGCTATGCTTCAACAGCACATGAACCAAGAATTTTCAGATGTGCAGGCTGGATTTAGAAAAGAAAGAGGAACCAGAGATCAAGTTGCCAACATCTTTTGGAATATAGAGAAAGCAAGGAAATTCCAGAAATATATCTAATTCTACTTAATTGGTGATGCTGAAGTCTTTGATTATGTGGATCACAACAAACTGGAAAATTCTTAAAGAGATTGAAATAACAGACCACCTTATCTGTGTCCTGAGAGACCTGTATGTAGGAGAAGTAACAGAACTGAACATGGAACAACCACAGACTGGTTCCAAATGGGGTAAGGAGTATATTGTCACCTTGCTTATTTAACTTATATGCAGAGTACATCATGCCAAATGCCAGGCTGGATGGAGCTCAAGCTGGAATCAAGCTTGCCAGGAGTAATATCAATAATTTCAAATATATGGATGACAACACACTTATGGCAGAAAGTGAAGAGTAACTAAAGAGTCTCTTGAGGAGCGTTAAAAAGGATAGTGAAAAAGCTGGTTTAAAAATCAACATTCAGTGAACTAAGATGATGCAGTCTGGTTCCATCACTTCATGGCAAATAGTTGGGAAAAGAGTGAAAATAGTGGCAGATTTTATTTTCTTGGACTCCAAAATCATTGAAGCCTATGACTGCAGCCACTAAATTAAAAGACTTTTACCCCTTGGAGGAAAAGCTATGACAAACCTAGACAGTGTATTAAAAAGCAGAGACATCACTTTGCCAACAGATACATATAGTCAAAGCTATGTTCTTTTTTTCTAGTAGCTATGTACAGTTGTGAAAGTTGGACAATAAAGAAAGCTGATAACTGAACATTGATGCTTCCAAATTGTGGTGCTGGAGATGAGTCTGAAGAGTCTCTTGGATTGCAAGGAAATCAAACCAGTCAATCCTAAGGGAAGTCAACCCTGAATATTCACTGGAAGGACTGATGCTGAACCTGCAATGTCAATACTTTGGCCACCTGATGTGAAGAGCTGACTCATTGTTGAGAAAGATTGAGGGCAGAGAGAAAAGTGGATGACAGAGGATGAAATAGTTGAATGGCATCACCAACCTAACTGACATGAGTTTGAGTGAACTCTAGGCCATAGTGAAGGACAGGGAACCTGGTGTGCTGCAGTTCATGGGATCATGAAGAATCAGACATAACTGAGGAACTGAACAACGGCAGTAAAAAAATCTCATTTAGCTTACATAAGCTCCATGAAAATTGACGAAAATCAACGTCCTGCACAAGGCAAAACTTTCCAAAACATTGACCCCCCCCAAAGGGGGTCACATTTGGGAGATATTGGGATTATATTTACAGGGAGAGAGTCCTAAGTATCCCAGAGGAGAGACAACAAGTTCTCTATCCAGGGCTTTTTAAAGTTCTATTGAATGACTCTCCTGTGGATGGAAGGGAAGTTGGGTCTGAAAAGCGGGGGCCTCCATGGAAGCAGGGCATGGGATACAAGACTTCGTAAAGCCCTTTATAATCATTATTTATTTTTATCATATTGCTGCTTAACACTTGCTGATATATGTATGTATATTTCTTCCTATTTATTTCTTCCTTATTATAGCAAATAAGTATGTATAGAAAACTTATAAAAATGTGGGTCAGGCACAGAATAGATCCTTATAAAGTAAAATCTTATTTGAAACACTTTTGTGGATAATATTTAAGTACAGCATTTATGTAATCATGTGTCAGTTTTATTTCATCCATTAGATTGTTTACTATTATGCATCTTTCTACTCTTATATTTCAACTGATATCAACATTACTGAACAGTATAAAATCTCAGGCTACTATCAGTTCAGTTCAGCAGCTCAATTGTGTCTGACTCTGCAACTCCATGGACTGCAGCAGTCCAGGCTTCCCTGTCCATCACCAACTCCTGGAGTTTGCGTAAATTCATGCCTGTTGAGTCAGTGATGCCATTCAATCATCTCTTCCTCTGTCATGCCCTTCTCCTCCCGCCTTTTTCTGTGATTCAGCTCTTCACAGGTGGCCAAAGTGTTGGAGCTTCAGTTTCATCATCAGTCCTTCCAATGAATATTCAGAATTGATTCCGTTTAGGATTGACTGGTTTGATCTTCAGGCTTCTTTAGGATTGACTGGTTGATATGACAGGCTTCTATAGGATTTTTTAAAATTTATAGATACAGGTATAAATATATTATACAAATGTTAATGGAATATTAGATATTATACATTATTTTGACACACAAAATTTCATTAAAAATAACATACTATGAGCCATCAGGGAAGCCCCACATACATACATACATAATTTTTTATCTTGACCAAATACCAATTACACAAACTTATTTGTAGGCCTTCATCTATTAATACAGAAAATGGCATAAAGAGAAGTGTGCAAAAGATTATGAACTTAACAACAATCTTGAAGTTTAGCCATGTCCCCAGAATTTCTTACTTACCTCTAGCACCTCCTGTGGCTAAAACACCCCTGTGCGTGTGCTAAGTCGCTTCAGTTGTTTCTGACTTTTTGTGACTCTATAACTGTAGCCTGCCAGGCTCCTCTGTCCATGGGATTCTCCAGGCAAGATTACTGGAGTGGGTTGCATTGCCCTTCTCCAGGAGATCTGCCTAATCCAGGGACTGAACCTGAGTCTCTTATGTCTTCTGCATTGGCAAGTGGATTGTTTACCACTAGTGCCACTTGGGAAGCTCAAAAAATCCCTAACCCCACAAAATTTCTCTAACTTGTACTTTATCACTGGGTCTCTTATTTGTTTATTTGACCACACTGTGCAGCATGTGAGATCTTAATTCCCTGGTCAGTTATCAAACTCATACCCACTGAATTGGAAGTGTGAATTCTTAACCACTGGACTGCCTCTTGTTGTTGTAGTCCTGAGTTTCCACATTGGTTGCCTAATTTATAAAAATGTGTTGTTGTCCTTTTCAATTTGCTTTAAATTTATGTCCATTGTTTCAGGAGCAAAGAGTGATAATGGAGGCCCTTTTTGAGGTTAGTGTATAGTAAAGTTTAAAGTTTAAAGTGAAGTCACTCAGTCGTGTCTGACTCTTTGCAAACCCATGGACTGTAGCCTACAAGTCTCTTCTGTCCATGAAATTTTCCAGGCAAGAGTACTGAAGTGGGTTGCCATTTCCTTCTCCAGGGGACCTTCCCAACCCCAGAGATTGAACCTAGGTCTCCCGCACTGCAGGCAGACACTTTACCATCTGAGCCACTAGGGATGATATAACCCTACTGCAATTCTGGTCCCTTGATTTGAATGATTTTCAAAAATACAGATAGTAAATACAGATAGTAAAAGTAATCTAACTCTCTCAAGAAGTGGGCAACAGTTCCTACAAACCCTGTCATCAAATGCCTGTCACCTCATTCTCTTCAACTGATTCAGTCATGCTTCTAATTTCTGACCTCAAAATGGCATGTATGAGGAGTTTCACTCTATTTGTAACACTCTGTAGCATACAGAAATTCTACTGTAGCCTTTACATGAAACAAGCCAGGGTTGTAAAATGGAATGAGAAATAACCTTTATTTTTATTTTTTTTCTCACAAATAGTTAAAGCTACTCTGTAAGGCTAAGTCAGGTTTCCAGGTTTCTCTGGGATCTTTGCGACATTAAAACATCCTTCTGTTATATATATTTTTTTCCTACTAACAGTCTCATTTTAGTTATTGAAATAGATATTCCTATGCAGTAAGCATGAGTTCTTTGGATATCTTACCACTAAGGATCTCTGATTTTTCCTTAAAATATTCATTTGAATTTAGGTTGACTTAAAGTGCTTCTCCCCTAGTGAGTCAGTTAGCATTTTTTATTCATTTGCTGGATGGGTCCTGAGACTCTCTCTGACACCTTTAATACAGTGACCCTTAGAAATACCTTTTCATCTTCTCTGCTTCAGTCTTTACTAGTTATTATATAGAGCTACCAAACAACTGTCAACTTTGACTTTACCTACATTATAGAAACTCTTTTGCCTTTCTCTGTTGTAAGATTCCCAGCTTTGTGGATCTTAGGAGGCTTGTGTCATTTTCAATGGCACATTTCCATCTGAGAATGAATACATTAGCCTTTTAAAAATTCTTGACTACAAAGTATCTATACTTGCATACTATGCCTATATGAATACATGTTTACTTTTTGCTCATTCTAGATTGTGGGTATTAAGATCTAGATTTGGAAAATTGACTGTAATACTATGTCGTCTACATGGCTATATAAGTTTTGAATATTTGCTATAAGGGGTGTGTGTTTGTGCATGTGTATGAGTATGCATGTAAGCATATGTGTCTGGGGGCATTGGTGAGCTGTGTATGATTGATTGTATTCTGGAAGTTTTTATGATATTTTTAGCATTACCTGATATTCTGAAATTTTCTTACTATGTGGTGATATAGATCATTTTTCACTTAATGTGCTGGACACTTAGTAGTAGTCTTTTCAATTTAAAAACTAATCTTCTGGGAAAATTTCCATTTATTTATTTCCCATCCAATTTCTTCTTTCTATCTCTTTCTATGTCTGCTCTTGGACAGATATGAAATCCCCTGGGTGCTAATTTCTTATTTGCTTTCTATTTTCCCATCTCTTTGTTTACCTTATGCACTAGAAAGTCTTGTTGTTCGAAGAGTGAAACTGGCAACAGCAGCATCATCTGAAAGCCTATTCAAAATGAACAATCTCAGGTCCAACACCAGAGATACTAAATCACAATTTTCATTTTGTCAATTTACCTAAGTGATATGTATGTACACTAAAATTTGAGATGCACTGCTCCAGAATAATTTTCAATATGTGCTTCAATCATTATGTTTAATTTTAAATTTCTGCTGTCACATTTTATTTACCTTTCTTTTTTGTTCTCTGGATATTACTTTTTAATAGCATTCTTTACTTTTTTTTTTTTAAATAAAGTAAAGCTATCTCATCTCTCTGATGATATAATTAGACATTCTGAATATTTTCCTCTGTTTTTGCATGGTCTCTCTTTCTCTAAATTTCTTTAGTATGTTCATTTGCTTTTGTTTCTGTCATTCACGGTACAGTTGGTTTCCAAATATCTGGTAATTTTCACTATTCATTTTTAAAGTGAAACAATAAAAAGTTGAGTGGTAGCTTTTGAGTTGACTGAAATGGAGATGAGGTGATTATCTGGCCTTATCATATCAATATGTGAAGGTTTTTTTTTTTTTTTTCCTTAGATCATCAATCAATTTTTACCAGCCTTAAAAAGCAAAAAGTTGTCAGTATTCTGGTGAATTTTGGGGACGGTTGAGGGGCAATGATCATTCAGAATACAGATCTTATTTAAACTTCTTTGTATTCAGTAAGACTAAATACCCATCTTAAGTCAGCTTAAGGTCCCTAAACTCAAAAGCTTGGCATCGACATGTTTAGAGATTAAATCTCCCATCTGTTTCATACAGAAGGGGCAGAGAAGGAAATCTCTGCTAGTTGGTGTGTGGGATGTAGCAATTTAAATGCCCCAAGTATCAATTTTTCCATGTTTAGCATCACCCAGCTTCCTCACCTTTGGATGTACCACCAATTTCCAAAATTTTCTGAAGTTTTTGGGAACACAAATCAGCTTCCTTCTCAGCCCTACTCCTGTAGATACTTAATTTTAACGTTTTAATTATAATAAAAACGTTGCTACTCAAATTCCAGCTTTCCAAATTAATTTTTTTTCTGTGTCAATGTTTCTTGTCTCTGGCATATTTTCTCCTACCATTTTTTTTTCCCTCATGAATTTACACTTTTCATTTCCATTATTTCACATTTCAGTAGGGGGTGGACATGTGACGGGATGGATTTTTATAAATTAGGCATTATATGGTTATTGCTAAGATGTCTAGGTTCATTCCTTTTATCTTTGTAGCAATTCTGTCCCTTAACTGATTATATTGCAATAAACTAAAATGGGAAATTTAGAAATATAACGTGTTTGGCTTCTGTTTCCTAGGTGGTGCTGGTGGTAAGAAAGCTGCCTGCCAATGCAGGAGACACAAAAAAATCAGGTTCAGTCCCTAGATTGGTAAAATCCCCTAGAGGAAGGCAGGGCATCCCACTCCAGCATTCTTCCCTGGAAAATCCCACGGACAGAGGAGGCTGGCGGACTACAGTCCATAGGGTCTCAAAGAATTGGACACAACTAAAGCAACTTAGCACATATGCACACAACGTGTTTGGCTCAGCTCAAAAAACTTAAATATGATTGATTTGAATCCACATGTTCTCACTTAAAGTCCTCTGGCCCTTAGGCTATTTATCAAGGTGGGCCTGCAAACTAGGCTCATAAGGCAAACCAGGTCCACAGCATGTTTTGTAAATAAAGTTTTTTTGAAATGCAGTTAATAAAATTTTTTGTGCATTATCTGTGGCATTATAATGGAAGGGTTGAGCATTTTCAAAAACCAAACAGCCTAAAATATTTACTGCCTAGACCTATACATAAAAAGTTTGTCAATCCCTATTCTAAATCCTTACATGGATGCTAACCCTAATCACCCTTTCTACTCACCTTGTCTGTACTTTTGCACATAGTCTAACCTCTGGGAAATGTACATCTCTTTCTCTGTACAGTGCCATTTTAAAAACTGTGTGTGTGTGTGCACATGTGTGTAACTGGCTCCTTATAAAATTGTTTAAGATAAGTAAACTCTCATTTTATTTATTTATACCCCAGACTACTGGAGGTAATATTTTTTCACTTTAAAAGTCACTTGGTTCATAAAAAATATTTATAACAGTCTCGGTACTTGGTGGTAGATTTTTGAAAATGGTCATTTGAACACTTTCTTCAGCCTTTTGTTCCAAAATGATTGATGATTCAAAATGCCAGCATAAGCTATATAAACACAGCTATATTTGGTCAAAGAGTGTCATCATGTCCTTGTTGAAAAATAGAAGCATCTGTCATGTCTGTGTATCTTATTAAATCTTAAGTAAGATTTGCCATGTTAATCTTGGAAATTCAAACAAATTCTTAGGCTTTATCTCATTTATGTGATAATCCACTTATATGTTTGTTTATTTATTTATTTATTTTTGGTTCTGAACCACAAAATTAGTGAATCCAAAAAGATAATCTAATGGTACAAGTAGGCAAATCTCCAGCATGAATTTAGCTGCTTTAATAGTTTTATGTTTTTGATTTGTATCTTATTGGGAACATTGTTATTAATTCAAAGCCTAACTATGATGAAGAATATTCATGTATATAACTCAAGCCACAAAAATCATCATTTCCAGCATGATGGAATTTACTGCTATGCTATCAAAGACATATTCTTTGGGGACTAGCTACAATATAATAAAATTGTACATTCAGAAAAAAATGAGAAAATAAACCAGCAGTGAGGGAGTATGTTTCAAAGTGAAAAGAACAATGCATTGAAATAATTCTGTTTTGACAAAATATTGCCAGAATGATATTTAAGCTGATTCAGAAATATATATACATATGCATGTATATAATCATATATAGCATTATGCAAAGCAAAAAGCAAAGGTAGGATGGTACAGCGGGAAAGCACCTGGACTAAATATCAAAGGACTTAATTTTTGTCTTCGCACTAACAATACATAATTGTAAGTTGGATTAGGTAATTTCATAGAGCCCTTCCAGGTCTCTTAAATTTTCTCTTCATACAATTTACTGACAATTATATTACATAGATTATAATATCCCCTCATGGATCAAAATGTTCTCATGGTGAAGGGGCTTGCATAACTCAGTGAAGCTATGAAACATGCTGCGCAACACCATCCAAGAAGAATGGGTCATAGTGAAGAGTGCTGATAAAACATGGTGTGGTTCGCTGGAGGAGGGAATGGAGACCCATTTCAGTATTCTTGTCCTAAGAACCCCATGACCAGTATGAAAAGCCAAAAAGATATGAGGAAAGTGAGCCTCTCAGGTTGGAAGGTGTCCAATATGCTACTGGGGAAGAGTTGAAGGCAATTACTAATAATTTCAGAAAAAAATGAAGAGACTGGGTCAAACTGAAAATGATGCTCAGTTGTGGATGTGTCTGGTTCAGGATTGAGAAACGAGTACATCAAGGTTGTTTGCTGTCACTCTTTAACTTATATGCTGATCACATCATGAGAAATACTGGGATGGATGAGTTAAAAGCTGGAATCAGGATTGGCAGGAAAAACATCAACAGCCTTACATATGCAGATGGCAGAAAGTGAAGAGGAACTAAAGAACCTCTTGCTGAGGGTGAAGGAGGAGAGGGAAAAAGTTGGCTTAAAACTAAATATTAAAAAAAGAAAAAACAAGATCATGGCATCATTGGCAAATGGAAGGGTAAAAAGTGGAAGCAGTGAGTGATTTCTTCTTCTTGGGCTGTAAAATCACTGCAAATGGTGACTGCAGCCATGATATTAGAAGACAATTACTTCTCGGCAGGAACGGTATAACAAACCTAGACAAGTGTGTTAAAAAGCAAAAACATCACTTTACTGACAAAGGTCTATACAGTCAAGACTACGGCCTTTTCAGTAGTCATATACAGTTGTGAGAGCTGGACCAAAAAGAAGATAAAGTCCTGAAGAATTGATTCCTTCAAACTGCGGTACTGGATAAAAGTTTTGAGAGTCCCTTGGACAGCAAGGAGATCAAACCAATCAATCTTAAAGGAAGTCAACCCTGAATAGTCATTGGAAGGACTGATGCTGAGACTGGAGAAACAATATTTTGGTCATCTGATATGAATTGTTGACTCATTGGAAAAGACCCTAATGCTGGGAAAAATTGAAAGTAGGGGAGAAGAGTGCTGGATGAGAAAGCAGAGGGTAAGATGGCTGGATTACATCACTGATGCAATGGAGATGAACCTGGGCAAACTCTACGAGATGGTGAGAAATAGGGAGGCCTGGCATGTGGTCCATGGGGTTGTGAAGAATCTGACACAACTGGGTGATTCTATAACAACAACTGCTGGTAAAAGTAAAGCCCAATGTTGAAAAGAACAATATTGCATAGGAATCTGTTAGTCTATGAATCAAGATAAATTGGAAGTGGTCAAGCAGGAGATGGCAAGCATGAACATCAACAGTTTAGGAATCACTGAACTAAAATGGATAGGAATGGGTGAATTTAATTCAGATGACCATTATATGTACTATTGTGTGCAAGAATCACTTAGAGGAAATGAGGTAGTCATAATAGTTAATAGAAAGTCCAAATTCAGCACTTGGGTGCTATCTTAAAAATGACAGAATGATCTAGGTTTGTTTCTAAGGCAAACCATTCAATTTTATAGTAATCCAAGTATATGACCCTTCATTAATGCCAAAGAAACTGAAGTTGACCTACATTGAAGACCTACAAGACTTTCTAGAACTAACAAAAAAAGATCTCCTTTTCTGATTCTCATAAGGGATTGAAATGAAAAAACACTAAGTCAAGAGATATCTGGAGTAACAAGCAAATTTGGCCATGGAGTACAAAATGAAGCAGGGCAAAGGCTAACAGAGTTTTGGCAAGAGAACACACTGTTCATAGCTAGCATCCTCTTCCAACAATATGAGAGATGGTTCTATACATGGACATTAACAGATGGTCAACACTTGAAACTGATTCTATTATTTGCAGCCAAAAATGGAGAATCTTTATAGTTATCAGAAGCAAGATCTGGAGTTGATTGTGGCTCAGATTGCAAAATTCAGGTTTAAAATGAACAAAGTAAGGAAAAGCAATAAGCCATTCATGTATGGCCTAAATCAAATCCTTGTGATTCTGTGGTAGAAGTGATGAACTGATTCAAGGGATTAGATGTGGTAGACAGAGTACTTGAAGAAATATGGACAGAGGTTCATAACATTGTAGAAAATGCAGTGACCAAAACTACCCCAAAGTAAAATATGTGCAAGAAGGAAAAGAGATTTTCTGAGGAAGTCTTACAAATAGCTGAGAAAAGAAGAGAAGCAAAAGGAAGGGAGAAAGGGGACGGTATACCCAACTAAATAAAGAGATCCAGAGAATAACAAGTATAGATAAAAAGACTTTATAAAGAACATAATGCACAAGCATAGAGGAAAACAATAGAATGGGAAAGACCAGAGATCTCTTCCAGAAGATTGCAGAGATCAAGGAAATATTTTATGTAAGGACGGGTACAATAAAGGATAGAAATGTCCTTTCTAACAACATAACAGAAGAAAAGATTAGGAAGAAATGTCAAGAATACACCAAAGAACTATATGAAAAAGGTGTGAGTGATTCAGATAACCTTAATGTTGTGGCCATTCACCTAGAGCCTGACATCCTGCAGTGTGAAGTCAAGTTGGCCTTAGGAAGCATTACTGCAAACAAAGTTAGTAGAGGTGATGAAATTCTAGCTAAACTAATTCTAATCCTAAAAGATTATATTATAACAGTACAGTACTCAATATGTCAGCAAATGTAGATAACTTATCAATGGCCACAGTACTGGAAAAGGTCAGTTTTCATTTCAATCTCAAAAAGGACAATGCCAAAGAATGTTCAAATTGTCATAGAGCTGCACTCATTTAACATGCTATCAAGGCTACGCTCAAAAATCTTCAAGCTAGGCTTCAGTAGTATGTGAACCTAGAATTGCCAGATATACAAGCTAGATTTAGAAAACACAGAGGAACAAAGACCAAATTGCCAACATTATTTGCATCATAGAGAAAGCAAGAAAATTTCAGGAAACATCTACTTCATTGATAAAACCAGTCTTCGTGTGGATCAAAACAAACTGGATAATTCTTAGAGATGGGAATACCTTACCTTTCTCCTGAGAAAGCTATGTCAAGGTCAAGAAGCAACAGGTAGAACTGAACATGGAATAATGAACTGGTTCAAAATTGGAAAAGGATTATGTCTTGTCACCCTGTTTACTTAACTTATACACAGAGTACATCATGTGAAATGGCAGGCTGCAAGAATTACAAACTGGAATCAAAATTTCTGTGAAAAATATAAACTGTCTCTGATATGTAGATGATACCATTCTAATGGCAGAAAATGAAAAAGAACTGAAAAGCATTTTGATGATGGTGAAAGAGAACAGTGAAAAAGCTGGCTTAAAACTCAGCGCTTAAAAAAAACTAAAATCACAGCATCTGATCTCATCACCTCAGGGAAAATAGAAGGGGAAAAGTGTAAACAGTGACATATTTTATTTTCTTGGGCTCCCAAACCATTGCAGACAATGAATGTAGTCATGAAATTAAAATACACTTGCTCATTGGAAGTAAAGCTACACCAAACCTAGACAGTGTATTATAAAACAGAGACATCAATTTATTAACAGCATCCCAATGGTCAAAGCTACATTTTTACAAGGTCATGTATGAATGTGATTTGGACCATAAAGAAGGCTGAGCACCAAAGAACTGATACTTTTGAATTGTGGTGCTGGAGAAGACTCTTGAGAGTACCTTGGACTGCGATGAGATAAAATGAGTCAATTCTAGAGGAAATTAACTCCTAATGTTCTTGGAAAGACTGATGCTGAAGCAGAAGCTCCATTATTTTGGCCACCTGATGAGAAGACTCAATGCATTGGAAAAGGTCCTGATGCTGGGAAATATTGAAAGCAAAAAGAGAAGGATGCAGCAGAGGATGAGATGGTTAGATAGTATCAGAAACTCAACGGACATGAATTTGTGCCAAATCCATAAGTGAGTGAAGGACAGAAAGCCTGGCCTGATACCATCCATGGGTTCTGAAAGAGTTTCTCCTGACGAAGGGACTGAACAACAAAGATATATAATTATGTAAACAGTGTGCAAAGAAAATTCTCACCATGTAATAGTGAGTGAGAACATTTTCCTTAGTCTGATGTTTTCTGATAGGATCTTGACTAGTTTTGAGTACTCTGTAGTTTTTGTCTCTCAGTCATGTCCAATTTTTGTGACCCCATGGACTACACCATGCCATGCTTCCCTGTCTTTCACCATCTCTTGGGCTTGTTCAAACTCACGTCATTGGGTACTGGTGCTTGAGCTTAAGCATCAGTCCCTCCAGTGAATATTCTGGTTGATTTTCTTTAGGATTGATTGAACCTATCTCCTTGCAGTCCAAGGAATTCTAAGAGTCTTCCCCAATACCACAGTTTGAGAGCATCAGTTTTTCAATATTCAGGCATCCTTATGGTCCAGCTCTCCTGTCTGTATATGGAAAAACCATAGCTTTGATTATTTGAATCTTTGCTAAGTAATGTCACTGCTTTTTGCTATGTTGTCTAGGTTTGTCATAGTTTTTCTTCCAAGGAGCAAGTGTCTTAGAATTTCATTGCTACTGTCACAATCTGAGGTGATTTGGGATCTTAAGAAAATAAAGTCTGCCACTGTTTCCATTGTTTTTCTGTCTATCTGCCATGAAGTGATTGGACCAGATGCCATGATCTTAGTTTTCTGAATGTTGAGTTTTAAGCCAGTTTTTTCCCTCTCATCCTTATTTTCATCAAGAAGCTCTTAGTCCTTCTTCATTTTCTGCCATAAGTATGGTAACATCTGCATATCTGAGGTTATTGATATTTCTCCCAGCAATCTTGACTCCAGCTTGTGCTTCATCCAGCCAGGCATTTCATATGATGTACTCTGCATATAACTTAAATAAGCAAGGTGACTATATACAGCCTTGACATGCTCCTTTATCAATTTTCGATCAGTCCGTTGTTCCATGTCAGGAACATGCAAAAATGTTCCTGACGTTTTTTGATTTGCAACAGTTTCTCAAGAGGCAGATAAGGTGGTCTGGTATTCCCACCTTAAAGAACTTTCCACAGTTTGTATACTGTATTGGTGTTTTTCTTTCTGGCTTGCTTTACTTTGTATAAGAGGCTCCAGTTTCATCCACCTCATTAGAACTGATTCAAATGTATTCTTTTTAATGACTACATAATACTTCATTGTGTATATGTACCACAGCTTTCTTATCCATTCATCTCAGTAAAAGGCTTTAGCAGAGTCAATGAAGCAGAAATACAGTTGCTGTTGTTGTTTTTCTGAAATTCTCTTGCTTTTCCTATGATCCAAAGGATGTTGGCATTTTGATCTTTGGTGTTTCTGCCTTTCCTAAATCCAGCTTGAACAACTGAAAGTTCTCAGTTTATGTACTGTTGAAGCCTAACTGGGAGAATTTTGAGAATTATTTTGCTAGCATGTAAGATATGCATATGCATGGTAGTTTGAACATTCTTTGGCATTGTCTTTCTTTGGGTTTGGAATGAAAACTGACCTCTCCCAGTCCTGTGGCCAGTGCTGAGTTTTCCAAATTTGCTGGCATATTGAGTGAGGCACTTTAATAGCATCATCTTTGGGGGTTTGAAATATCTCAACTGGAACTCTATTACCTCCACTTGCTTCCTAAGGCCCATTTGACTTCACACTCCAGGATGTCTGGCTCTAGGTGAGTGATCACACCTTTGTGGCTGATTAATTAAGATCTTTTTGGTATAGTTCTTCTGTGTATTCTTATCACCTGTTCATAATATCTCCTGCTTCTGTTAGGTCCATACCATTTCTGAAGAAGGTAAAGTTCTCTCTAAAAAAATATATATATATAGGTTTAGAAATCCTTAAGAAAATATTAGCAACTAAAATACAATAATATATAATAGATTCATTCATTGTTACAAAGTAGACCTTATAAGCATGTAAAAAATTATGAGAAAGTTTTAAAACAAAACCATTTTTATATGATTTTTTTTTTCCAGCAGGAGAAAAAAGAATAAGGTTATAAGAGTCTTTTAATATTTAAGTAATATGAAAACTAAAGCTGAGCACTAGATTCTGTATATAAGTAAATCTAAAATACAAGAGTTAAATAAGAGTTTCTCTTTCAAAGAAAAAAGACTTTAAGCTTTCCTTACACTTAACAAACTTCACAAAACAGATGTTAAAGGGAAACAAGCCCTCCTGACTCCTTTTCCACCAGTCTACCATCAGGAAGTGATCATCCACTGTAAGTTCTGGGTGTGGCCTGGCTTCAATAGCTCTCTGGCAGCAGCAGCAACAGGTGGGTCCTGAGGAGGGGCAAAAGGGTGCTTGTCAGCCTCCTTTGATCAGAGCTTACTGGATCAGAGCTTAATTAAACCTATTAAAAGTTAATTAACACATTAATATAATAAAGGTGAAAAGTACATGCCAAATCATCTCAATAGAAGAAGAACAAAAGATTTGACAAAATGCAATGTCTATAAGTTGTGGATTTGACTAGTGATGGAAGTAAAGTCCGATTCTGTAAAGAGCAATATTGCATAGGAACCTGGAATGTTAGGTCAATGAATCAGGAACAATTTGAAGTTGTCAAACAGGAGATGACAAGGATGAACATCAACATTTTAGGAAACAGAGAACTAAAGTGGACTGGGAAGAGTGAATTTGGCTCAGATGGCCATTATATCTACTACTGTGGGCAAGAATCCCTTAGAGGAAAAGGAGTAGCTATGATAGTCAGCAAAAAAAGTCCAAAATGCAGTACTTCGATATAATCTCAAAAATGAAAGAATGATCTCTGTTCGTTTCCAAGGCACACCGTTCAATATCACAGTAATCCAAGTTGATGCCCCGACAACTAATGTCAGAGAAGATGATGCTGAATGGTTCTATGAAGACCTACAAAATATTCTAGAATTCATACCCCCAAAAAAGATGTCCTTATCATTATAGGGGACAGGAATGCAAAACTAGGAAGTCAACAAATACCTGGAGTAACCGGCAAATTTGGCCTTAGAGTACAGAATGAAGAATTTTGCCAAAAAACACACTGGTCATAGCAAAAATCGTCTTCCAACAACACAAGAGAAGACTCTACATATGGACATCCCCAGATGGTCAACACCGAAATCAGATTGATTATATTCTTTGCAACCAAAGATGGAGAAGGTCTATATAGTGAGCAAAACAAGACCAGGAGCTGACTGTGGCTCAGATCATGAAAACCTTATTGCCAGATTCAGACTTAAGTTGAAGAAAGTAGAGAAAACCATTCAGGCGTGACTTAAATCAGATCCTTTACAATTATACAGTGGAAGTGACAAATAGATTCAAGGGATTAAATCTGATAGAGTGCTTGAGGAACTATGGATAGAGGTTCATGACATTGTACAGGAGACAGGGATCAAGAAAATCCTCAAGAAACAGAAATGCAAAAAGGCAAAATGATTGTCTGAGGAGGCCTTACAAATAGCTATGAAAAGGAGAAAAGGAAAGATATACCCATTTGAATGCAGAATTCCAAAGAATAGCAAGGAGAAAAAAGAAAGTCTTCCCCAGTGATCCCTGCAAAGAAATAGAGGAAAACAACAGAATGGGAAAGACTAGAGATCTTTATAAGAAAATTATACATTCCAGGGGAAATTTTCATGCAAAGATGAGCTCAATAAAGGACAGAAATGATATGCACCTAACAGAATCAGAAACTATTAAGAAGAGGTGACAAGAATACACAGAAGAACTGTACAAAAAATATCTTCACAATCTAGATAACCACAATAGTATGATCACTCCCCTAGAGCCAGACATCCTGGAATGTGAAGTCAAGTGGGCCTTAGGAAGCATCACTACGAACAAAGATAGTGGAGATGATGGAATTCCAGTTAAGCTATTTCAAATCCTAAAAGATGATGCTGTGAAAGTGCTGCACTCAATATGCCAGCAAATTTGAAAAACTCATCAGTGGAGACAGGACTAGAAAAGATCAGTTTTCATTCCAATCCCAAGAAAGGCAATGCCAAAGAATGCTCAAACTACTGCACAATTGTACTCATTTCACACACCAGCAAAGAAATGCTCAATATTCTCCAAACCATGATTCAATAGTATGTTAACTGTGAACTTCCAAATGTTCAAGCTGGATTTAGAAAAGGCAGAGGAAGTAGAGATGAAATAGCAACATCCGTTGGATCATCAAAAAGGCATGAGAGTTCCAGAAAAACATTTACTTCTGCTTTATTGACTTTGCAAAAGCCTTTGACTGTGTGGCTCACAAAATAACTGTGGAAAATTCTTAAAGAGATGGAAATACCAGATCACCTGACCGGCCTCCTAAAAAATCTGTATGCAGATTCAAAAAGGAACAGTTAAAACTGGACATGGTACAACAGACTGGTTCCAAGTTGGGAAAGGAGTATGACAAGGCTTTATATCCTCACCCTGCTTATTTAACTTATAGGCAGATTACATCATGAGAAATGCTGGACAGGATGAAGCACAAGCTGGAATCAAGATTGCTGGGAGAAATATCAATAACCTCAGATACGCAGATGATACCACCCTTATGGCAAAAACGCAGAAGGACTAAAGTGCTTCTTGATGAAAGTAATAAGGAGAGTGAAAAAGTTGGCTTAAAATCCAACGTTCATAAAAATAAATCATGTCATCTGGTCCCATCACTTCATGGCAAAGAGATGGGTAAACAGTGGAAACAATGATAGACTATACTTTTAGGCTCCAAAATCATCTCAGATAGTGACTGCAGTCATGAAATTAAAAGATGATTACTCCGTGGAAGGAAAGTTATGACCAATCCAAAGAGCATATTAAAAAGTAGAGACATTACTTTGTCAACAAAGGTCCATCTAGCCTAAGCTTTGGTTTTTCCAGTAGTCATGTATGGATGTGAGTGTTGGACTATAAAGAAAGCTGAGCACTGAAGAACTGATGCTTTTGAACTGTGGTGTTGGAGAAGATTCTTGAGAGTTCCTTGGACACCAAGGAGATCCAATCTGTCAATCCTAAAGGAAATCAGTCCTGATTATTCATTGGAAGGACTGATGTTGAAGTTGAAACTCCAATACTTTGTCCCTCTTTCACAAATAACTGACTCATTGGGAAAGACACTGATGCTGGGAAAGATTGAAGGTGGGAGGAGAAAGGGATGACAGAGGACAAGAAGTTTGGATAACATCACCACCTCAATGGACAGGAGTTTAATCAAGCCCCAGGAATTGGTGATGGACAGGGAAGCCTTGCCTGCTACAGTCCTTGGAATCACAAAGAGTTGGACACGAATGATCGACTAAACTAAACTGAACTAATAGTTTTTGTTTGTTTGTTTGTTTGTTTTAATGCTGAAGGAGAGAAAATATCTTAGGAAACTAGGAACAAAATTTTGATCTACTAAAGGGAATCAAAGAAGAATTGAAGCTAAGAGAAATAATTATTGGTGAAATATTGAATTTTTCCCCAGTAATATCTGGAATGAAGTAAGATTGTTAGTATTCAGCAATTCTTCTAACAAAAAAGGGCTTCCCTGGTGGCCTAGAGGTTAAAGCATCTGCTTGCAATGCGGGAGACCCAGGTTCGATCCCTGGGTTGAGAAGATCCCCTGGAGAAGGAAATGGCAATCCACTCCAGTATTCTTGCTTGGAGAACCCCATGAAGAGAGGAGCCTAGTAGGCTACAGTCCAGGGGGTTGCAAAGAGTTGGACATACCTGAGTGACTTCACTTTCACTTTCTTACAAAAATAACAACAACAACAGCAAAAACAAATCAAAATAAAACCAAAAATGCACTGGAAGTTCTATCTGGCATAAATTGGTAAAAAGAAAGAAAGAAAGAAAGAAAGAAAGAAAGAAAAGCTTAAAGCTTGGGTGAAAGTGAAAATGAAAGTCACTAGTCTTGTCTGGCTTTTTGCAACCCCATGGACTGTAGCCTGTCAGGCTCCTCTATCCAAGGAATTCTCTAGGCCAGAATACTAGAGTGAACATGAATACTATATGGACATCAGAGTAAGCTCTGGGAATTTGTGATGGACAGGGAAGCCTGGCCTGCTACAGTCCTTGTGGTTGCAAGGAGTCAGACATGACTGAGTGACTGAACTGAAATGAACATATGTTTGTTCTCTTATATGAGAAGACTTGGAAGCAGTGGCACCACCATGGTCATGAGCACATTAGGGACACACATCTTATTTTGTACATAATATTCAACACAGAAAGGAACCAACTCTTGGTAGGAATGTTTGCTTATAGGTCTGGGAAAGGAAAATTTCAAGAAAAGCCTGGATTACCTTATACCAGAAAGTAAGGAAGTGCACGGAAACCTAAAAGGACCTGGGAAAACCAGCCCTTTTGAAAGGACTTTCTCTGATGACATCTGGAATAAGCTTAACAAGAAAATAAATAATCATGACACATAAAAAGGAAAACTGAAGGCCAATATCACTGGTGAACATAGATGCAAAAATCCTCAAGAAAATCCTAGCAAACAGAATGCAACAGCATATTAAAAAGATCATACACCATGAAAAAGTGGACTTCATCCCAGGGATGCAAAAGTTCTTTAATATTTGCAAATCAATCAATATGATATACCACATTAACAAACTGAAAGATAAAAAATATATGATTATCTCAATAGATGCATAGAAAACCTTTGACGAACTTCAGCATTCATTTATGATTAAAAAAAAAAAAAAACCACTCCAGAAACCAAGCATATAAAGAATTTACCTCAATATAATAAAAGTGATATATGATAAACCCACAGCAAACACTATCCACAATGGAGAAATATTGAAGGCATTTTCCCTAAAGTTAGTAACAAGACATGGGTGCTCACTCTCACCACTACTATTCAACATAGTTTTGGACATTTTAGCCATGGCAATCAGAGAAGAAAAAGAAAGAAAAGGAATCCAGAGTGGAAAAGAAGTAAAACTGTCACTGCAGATGACTTGATCCTCTGTACAGAGAACCCTAAAAATACCACCAGAAAATTACTAGAGCTAATGAATAAATATAGTAAAGTTTCAGGATATAAAATTAATACATAGAAATCTCTTGCATTCCTATACACTAACAGTGAGAAAACAGAAAGAGAAATTAAGGAAACAACTCCATTCACCATTGTAACAAAAAGAATAAAAAACTTAGGAATAAATCTGCCTAAAGAAACAAAAGACCTAAATAAGGAAAACTATAAAACACTGATGAAAGAAATCAAAGATCACACAAATAGATGGAGAAATATACCATGTTCATGGATTGGAAGAATCAATATAGTGAAAATGAGTATACTACCCAAAGCAATCTATAGATTCAATGCAATCCCTGCCAAACTACCAGTAGTATTTTTCACAGAACTAGAACAAATAATTTCATAATTTGTATGGAAATATATATTAAAAAAAAAACTCAAATAGGCAAAGCAATATTGAGAAAGAAGAATGGAACTGGAGGAATCAACCTACCTGACTTCAGACTCTACTACAAAGCTATAGTCATCAAGACAGTATGGTACTGGCACAAAGACAGAAATATAGATCAACGGATCAAAATAGAAAGCCCAGAGATAAATCTCCCCACCTATGTACACCTTATCTTTGACAAAGTAGGCAAAAATATACAATGAAGAAAAGACAATCTCATTAGCAAGTGGTGCTGGGAAAACTGGTCCATCACATGTAAAAAAATGAAACTAGAACACTTTCTAACACCATACACAAAAATAAACTCAAAATGGATTAAAGATCTAAATGTAAGACCAGAAATTATAATACTCCTAGAGGAAAACAGAGGCAAAACACTCTCTGATATAAATCAGAGCAGGATCCTCTATGACCACCTCCTAGAGCAATGGAAATAAAAGCAAAGATAAATAGGACCTAATTAAACTTAAAAGTTTTTGTACAATGAAAGAAACTATAATCAAGGTTAAAAGACAGCCTTCAGCATGGGAGGAAATAATCACAAATTAAGCAACTGACAAAGAATTAATCTCAAATGTATACAAGCAGCTCATGCAGCTCAATACCAGAAAATAAACAACCCAATAAAAAAAAAATGGGCCAAAGAACTAAACAGACATTTCTCCAAAGAAGACATACAAATGGCTATCAAACACATGAAAAGATGCTCAACATCACTCACTATCAGAGAAATGCAAATCAAAACCACACGTGGGTCAGAATGGATGCTATCAAAAAGTCTACAAACAATAAATGCTGGAGAGGGTGTGAAGAAAAGGGAACCCTCTTACACCATTGGTCAGAATGCAAACTAGTACAGCCATTATGAATAACAGTGTGGAGATTCCTTAGAAATATGAAAATAGAACTGCCATACAACTCAGGAATCCCACTGCTGTGCATACGCACTGAGGAAACCAGAATTGAAAGAGACACATGTATGTACTCCAGTGTTCATTACAGCACTGTTTACAATAGCTCGCCATGGAACTAACCTAGATGTCCATTGGCAGATGAATGGATAAGCAAGTTGTGGCACATATAAACAATGAAATATTCAGTTCAGTTCAGTCGCTCAGTTGTGTCCGACTATTTGCGACCCCATGAATCACAGCACCCCAGGCCTCCCTGTCCATCACCAACTCCCAGGGAGTTCACTCAAACTCATGTCCATCGAGCTGGTAACTCAGCTATTAAAAAGAATGCATTTGAATCAGGTCTAATGAGGTGAGTGAAACTGAGGCCTATTATACAGAATGAAAGAAGTCATAAAGAAAAACACCAATACAGTATATTAACACATATGTATGGAATTTAGAAAGATGGTAATGATGACCCTATATGCGAGACAAGAAAAGAAACACAGATATAAAGAATAGACTTTTAGACTCTGTGGGAGAAGGCTAGGGTTGGATGATACATTACCATATGTAAAATAGATGTAAGGTCCAAGTTTGATGCATGAAAATAGGACATTCAAATCAGGTGCACCGGGATAACACTGAGGGATGGGATGGGGAGGGAATTGGGAGGGCAGTCAGGATTGAGGGCACATGTATAGCCATGGATGATTCATGTCAATGTATGGCCAAAACCAGCAAAATATTGTAAAATAATTAGCCTCCAATTAAAATGAATAAATTAATTTAAAAGAAAAGGGTTAATTGATAAAAAAGAAAAAAATTCTTATACACACTAAATTTTTGGTAAGTCTGGGGCTGTATATATATAGGAGCTCCTTGTTTTATTCTTTAACTTCTCTAATTTTGAAATAACTAAGTAAAAAGAAAGAGAAAAAGAACTTAGAAAACTTCTGCAAAAGTGGGTTGGTAAATTTAAAGTTATAACTAGTTGACAGATGGAACTGATTACTCAGAAGAGTGGATTTTTATAGAAGGATTTTCTTTTTCTTGAGTAGTTACTTCTGTGTGATATAATCGGAGCATTTTCAAGGAGACTCACAATAATATTAACTACAAAATGGATTTCACTGCAAATAACAAATCCTTTGTTTTTATTTTTATTAAATATTTTGCAAATGTTTATTTTTAGTTGGAGTATAATCGTTTTATGATATTGTGTTGGCTTCTGCCATATATCACCATGAATCCATAAGCGTACTTGTGCCTCCTCCCACTTGAACTTTCCTCCCACTTGAACTTTCCTCGCACTTGAACTTTCCTCCCACTGTCCACTCCTTCCCAGCCCTCTAGGTTGTCACAGAGCACTGGGTTTGAGTTTCCTGCATCATACAACAAATTTACAGTAGTTCTCTATTTTACATGGGTAATGTATATGTTGCAGTGTTGCTCTCAATTTGTTCCACCCTCTCCTTCCTTATATTGCTCCACCCTCCCCTCTCCACTGTGTCCACAAGTCTGTTCTCTATATCTATATATCCATTGCTACCCTGCAAATAAGTTCATTAGTATCATCTTTCCAGATTCCATATGCAAATCCTTCAGTTTATAAAACTTCTTCAAAACAATTTTTTTCCAACACTAGTCCACATCCTTCTCTCTTAAAATAATTAGGTCATTTGTAAATAATAATAATAATAATAATTAGGTCATTTATAAACCTTACCTGTGTTATTTCCCTCAGTTTTCTGTATCTTTATGTCATATCAAGATACTCCCAAATTTCTTCCTGCCTCAGGGGGGGAAAAAAGTTGTTATTTTTTTTCTAAAATTATCTTTATTCTTTCTAGACTAATTTTTTAAATTTCTATCTCATCCTGTTAAGCCTCCTAAGTAAGGATGTCAGTCTATCACATTGTCAAGAAGCTCCCCATCCTCTTCCTTTCACATTTATCTGTAGCTTTTGTTTCTACTGATACTTGTTTGCACATGTGTATGTGTGTGTGTGTGTGTGTTTAGACACACTTACCTTAAAAAATGGGACTTCCCTGGTGGCTCAGTGGTAAAGAGTCTGCCTGCCAATGCAAGAGACATGGGTTTGATCCCTGGGTCAGGAAGATCCCCTGGAGAGAAAAATGGAAACCCATTCCAGTATTCTTGCCTGAAAATCCCATGGACAGAGGAGCCTGGAGGGTTACATTCCATATTGGCACAAAGAGTTGGACACGACTGAGTGACTGAGCATAGCACCTTAAAGAAATAGCTGAAATCACAAACCCCAAACTCAAACTCCCTTGAATGTATTAAAGATATCGTCTCTTTGAATGATCTTTTCTTTTTTATATCCAGTGGGAGTTCAGTGTAAAAGCAGAGAATCCAAAGCCAGTGCTGTGAAAACCTAGAGGGTTGGAATGGGAAGGGAGGTAGGAAAGGGGTTCAAGCGGGAGGGGAACATATGTATGCAAGGCATACAGCAACATGAATCAGCATTGGTATATTTATATATATTTTATATATTAATATATATTATACATATTTATATATATTATGTATATGACACAGTTTTTGTATTTCAGAAATCTGCAGACATTTTTGTTTGGCATTAATTTCACTGTGCTGTAGATGTCTGAAGAAAGCCCAATTATTTTTTCTTATACATCACCCATTTTTTTCCCAATTTCTCTGATTGTATAGCTAGTTTTTAATTCCTAACTTAAGAAATATTATCAGTCTGTATTTGTCGTCAAAATCCTTGAGATATCTTTTCAAGTAAAAGATATAATCTTTATTTCAGGAAGTAGTTTTATATAATCAAAATTTTTCTAGTTTTGTGAAATTGTCCTTGGTCTTTTGACAGGGGTTGCATTCAATCTGTAGATTACGTTGGGTAGTATGATCATTTTAACAATATTTATTCTTCCAATACATGAACATGGTATATCTGCTTGAGTATGATTTTAGCTGTGGGCTTGCATATAAGACCCTTATTGAATTGAATTTTACTCCCTATATGCCAACATTCTAGAGATTTTTTATTATAAATGGATGTTGAGTTTTGTCAAAATATTTTCTGTGTATATTAAGAAAATCATATAGCTTTATTCTTTTTGAGCTATGAGGACATTCCTCATAGCTCAAATCCATCTACAATGCAGGAGAGCCTGGGTTCAATTCCTCGATCAGAGAGATTGCTGGAGAAGGAAAAGGCTACCCACTTCCGTATTCTGGCCTGGAGAATTCCATGGACTGTATAGTCCATGGGGTCACAAACAGTTGGAGAGGACTGACTTTCACTTTATTTGTTAATGTATCACATTGAAAGATTTGTGGATATTGAAAAATCCTTACCTTCCAGAGATAAATTGCAGTTTATCCTGGAGTATGATCCTTTTAATATGTTGTTGAATTTAGTTTATTAATATTTTGTTGAGGATTTTTTCATCTATGATCATCACTGATATTAGCTTTTCAATTTTTTGTTATATTTTATTTGATTTTGATATCAGGGTGACACTGGCCTTACAGAATGCATTAAGAAGCATTTCTTCCTCCACTATTTTTGGGCTATTTTAAAAAGGATAGGTTTTAGCATTCTCTACTATGGAATTTTTGATATGTGGTTACCATGAAGTTCATTTATAGCAAACTATACATATATTTAATTGTTTTAAATTGCTAATCTCTTTTCTCCAAATTCATTAACAATCTTAATTGTGTGCTCTCTACTTTCAAACTAATTGTTTCTGGTATCACATTTATGTAACTTGTCACTTTTCCTTTGCTGCTTTTGATATTCTCTTTATTTTTAGTTTTTTTCCACTTTAATTACTATGTGGCTTTTAGTGTGCTTCTCTTTGGGTTGATCTTATCTGGGGCTCTATATTTGCTGAACTTGAAAGTTTTATTTCCTTTTCCAGGTTAGGAAAATTTTCAGCTTCTATGTCTTTAATTATGTTTTCAGTCCCTCTATCTCTTCTTTCTGGAACATTTATAATGGAAACATCTGTGCACTTAATTTTATCTCATATTTCTCTTAAACTGACCTCATTTATTTTCATTATTCTTTCTTTTTTTCTCTTCACAGTTCTTACTCTGTCTTCTAGCTCATTGGTTAATTCCTTTGAATTATTTTGTCTACTATTGATTCCTTCTAGTTTATTTTTTTCATTTCAGTTATTGTATTCTTTATCTCTGTTTCCTTATTCTTTATATATACTAACTCTGTTAAAACATCTAACTTCTTGGTCTGTGCATCCATTCACTTTTCAAACCATTCAATTTCTCTGACCATCTTTACAATAATTAACCTGACTCTTTCTTGGGTAGAGTGGTTTTCTTCACCTGACTTAGTTCTTCTTCATTGGTTTTATACTGTTCCTTCATCTGGAACTTGTTTCTTGTTTTGCCTCATTTTGCCTAAATTACTCTATAGATGAGTTATGTTTCCTGACCTTAGACAAGTGATGTTTTGTAGGAGATATCCTATGTGTTCTAGCACTTCTCTCTTATTAAGAGTGGTATATGCCCTAGGGCTTCCACCTATGATGACTGCATGGGTCTTTCTACCATGATCAGTTAACTATGTAGGCAGTCTAATAGGCTTGGTTAGCACTCAGTCCAGCTGACTGTTAGGCCCTGCCTCATGTGGTGGATGCTAGTTACTGATCGGTGGGACCCCGTCAGGAAGCAGCTGACTACAGGAACTGGAGGGCTCTGGAACTAATGCTAACTTAGTGGTGGATGAAGTCAACATCCAAGAGACACTGAAGTTGTTCCTTGCCCACTGGTGGATGAAGCCAGTCCCTGAGGCCAGTGGTGGTCTATTGATTACTCAGGTCCTGGAGTTTTGTTGCTGGGTCCAGAGATCCCAAAACTGGTTTCAGATCACTTGTGGATGGAAATGGTTCTTGACACAGTTGGCTATGGTGTCTGGGCTCTGTTGACCTACTAATGGGACGATTCAGGGCCAAAATAGTCCCAGGACAGGATCTGGCCTGCTAGTGTTTGGGTCAAAACTGTAGGTTATGGGACTGTGATTTTCTTGCTGCTAGTACATATCCTTGGAGAAGGGAATGGCAACATACTCCAGTACTCTTGCCTGGAGAATTCTGTGGATGGAGGAGCCTGGTGTGCTGTTGTCCATGGGGCTGCACAGAGTCAGACACGACTGAAGTGACTTAGCATGCATGCATGCATTGGACAAGGAAATGGCAACCCACGCCAGTATTCTTGCCTGGTGAATCCCAGGGACAGAGGAGCCTGGTGGGCTGCCATCTATGGGATTGCACAGAGTTGGACACGACTGAAGTGACTTATCAGCAGCAGCAGCAACAGTACATACCCTCTTGTGGGGAAGGCTGGACCCAATGCTAGATCAGGCTCATTGGTGGGCAAGGCAAAGGCCAGGTGATTCTGAGGCTGGTGCCTGGCACCTGGCCTCTGTGGACTCTTCCCCAGAGTCTCTGACTGGAAGTCTTTGAGAGCCCCTAGTATGGGGCCTGCACAGTGGTGTATGGGGCAGGGTCCTTGGCCCTTTGGTGGACTGGCACTCACCAGTATCAGTGTCAACACAGTCAAAGGAGCTCCCTTAAATGGATACCGCTTGTGTCTGCACTTGCCTACTGCCTTTCTGGGAGGAACTCCAATATGAAAAAGTAGGTCTAACTCTTGTTTTTGTTATTGTTTGGTCACTAAGTCCTGTCTGACACTTTGCAGATCCCTGGATTACAGCATGCCAGGCTTCTCTGCCTTCCACTACTGCCCAGAGTTTGCTGAAATTCATGTCCATTGAGTCGGCGATGCTATCTAAACATTTCATCCTCCACTGCCCTCTTCCCCTTCTGCTGACAATCATTGCCATCATCAGGGTTTTTTCCACTGAGTCAGCTCTTCACATCAATTAGTTGAAATATTGGAGCTTGAGCTTTAGTATCAGTCCTTTCTTTCTTTTAAAAAAAAATTGTTATTTTTTTTCCTATTTTTAAATTTTACTTTACAATACTGTATTCGTTTTGCCATACATCAACATGAATCCACCACGGGTGTACACGTGTTCCCAATCCTGAACCCCCTTCCCACCTCCCTCCCCTTACCATCTCTCTGGGTCATCCCAGTGCACCAGCCCCAAGCATCCTGTATCCTGCATCGAACCTAAACTGGCGATTCGTTTCTTATATGATATTATACATATTTCAATGTCATTCTCCCAAATCATCCCACCCTCTCCCTCTCCCACAGAGTGCAAAAGACTGTTGTATACATCTGTGTCTCTTTTGCTCTCTCGCATTCAGTTTTATAGTTACCATCTTTCTAAATTCTATATATATATGTGTTAGTATACTGTAGTTTTTCTTTACTGGTGTTTTTCTTTCTGGCTTACTTCACTCTGTATAATAGGATCCAGTTACATCCACCTCATTAGAACTGATTCAAATGTATTCTTTTCAATGGCTGAGTAATACTCCATTGTGTATATGTACCACTGCTTTCTTATCCATTCATCTGCTGATGGACATCTAGGTTGCTTCCATGTCCTGGCTATTATAAACAGTGCTGCGATGAACATTGGGGTACACGTGTCTTCTTCAATTCTGGTTTCCTTGGTGTGTATCCCCAGCAGTGGGATTGCTGCATCATAAGGCAGTTCTATTTCCAGTTTTTTAAGGAATCTCCACAATGTTCTCCATAGTGGCTGTACTAGATTGCATTCCCACCAACAGCGTAAGAGGGTTCCATTATCTCCACATCCTCTGCAGCATTTGCTTATAGACTTTTGGATCGCAGCCATTCTGACTGGTGTGAACTTGTACCTCATTGTGGTTTTGATTTGCATTTCTCTGATAATGAGTGATGTTGAGCATCTTTTCATGTGTTTGTTAGCCATCTGTATGTCTTCTCTGGAGAAATGTCTATTTAGTTCTTTGGCCCATTTTTTGATTGGGTCGTTTATTTTTCTGGAATTGAGCTGTAGGAGTTGCTTGTATATTTTTGAGATTTGTTGTTCGTTAGTTGCTTCATTTGCTATTATTTTCTCCCATTCCAAAGGCTGTCTTTCCACCTTGCTTATAATTTCTTTTGTTGTGCAGAAGCTTTTAATTTTAATTCGATCCCATTTGTTTATTTTTGCTTTTATTTCCAATATTCTGGGCAGTGGGTCATAGAGGATCCTGTTTATCAGTCCTTTCAATGAATATTCAGGGTTGATTTCCTTTAATATGGATTAGTTTGATCTCCTGGCAGTCCAAGGGACTCCAGCACCATAGGTTGCATAAAGTTTTCAGTGCTTTTTGCTTCTTTGTGGTCTAAATCTCACATCCAAACATTACTAATGGAAACACCATAGCTTTGATTATGCAGACTTTGTCGGCAAAAAGATGTCTCTGCTTTTTAATATGCTTTCTAGGTTTGTCATAGCTTTCTTTCCAAGGAGCAGGCAACTTTTATTTTCATGGCTGCAGTCACCACTGCAGTGATTTTGGAGCCCTAGAGAATAAAATATGTCACTGCTTCCACTTTTTTCTCTACTATTTGCCACAAAGTGATGGAATCAGATGTCGTAATCTTAGTTTTTATATAGGTGAGTTTCAAGCCTATGTTCTCATTCTACTCTTTATCTTTCATCAAGAGCTCTTTAGTTTCTCTTCACTTTCTGTCATTAGAGTGGTATTGCCTGCCTGTATGATATTATTGATATTTCCCCTGGCAATCTTTATTGTAACTTGTGAGTCATCTAGCCAGGCATGTTGCATGATGTACCATGCATACAAGTTAAATAAGCAGGCTGACAATATATAGCCTTGTCATACTTATTTTCCAATTTTGAAATAATAGAATTGGAAAGGCTAGAAATCATTTCAAGAAAATTGGAAAGATCAAGGGAAGATTTTAAAAGGATGGGCACAATAAAGGACAGAAAAGGAAAGGACCTGACAGAAACAGAAAACATTAAGAAGAGGTAACAAAAATACACAAAATAACTATATTTTTTAAAAAATTAATGACCCAAATAACCATATTGGTGTGGCCACTCACCTAATGATAGACATCCTGGAGTGTGAAGTCAGGTTGGCCATAGGAAGCATTGCTATTGTTCAGTTCCCTGGTTGTGTCCGACTCTTTTTGACCCCATGGACTGCAACATTCAAGGTCTCTCTGTCCCTCACTTCTCCTGAAGTTTGTCCAAATTCATGTCCATTGCATCTGTGATGCCATCCAGCCATCTCATCCTCTGATGCCTTTTTCTCCTTCTGCCCTCAATCTTTCACAAGATCAGGGACTTTTCCAATGAGTCAGCTGTTCACATCAAAAGACCAATAGTGGAATTCCAGCTTCAGCATCAGTTCTTCCAATGAGTACTCATGGTTGATTTCCCTTAAGATTGACTCTTTTGAGCTCCTTGCTGTCCAAGGGACTCTCAGGAGCTGTCTCCAGTACAACAATTTGAAGGCATCAATTCTTTGGCACTCCACCTTCTTTATAGCCATCTCTCACAACTGTACATGACTGCTGGGAAGACCAGTGAAGCCTCTTTACAGTCCAGCTCTCACAACCATATATGACCACTGGGAAGAAGTAGGAACCATTAATGTGAACAAAGGTCTGACTCTGGCTCCTATCAGATCATTAGCCTATCTGGTTTCCAGAGTACGTGAGGTTTTTTTGTCCACCTTTTAAGAATGAAATCTCTTTCTTCCAGCTCTCTGAGAATCTAGAAAGTAACCCAGCTGTCCTTTGAAGCCTAATGTTCTGGGGTTTAATTTTCAAGTTTGGGAGCCCCATGCTGGGGAGCCAAATGTGAAGCTTGAACTTCTGATTCCTTTGAGAGAAACTCTGTAATAGAATATATTCTCATGAATCACTATATTTTATGTCTATAATTTATATATTATACATTGACTAAACTTCAATTGAAAATAGTAATTATTCTCCTATTTCTGGTTTGCCCACCAAAATTATAGCATGCATGCATATATGCTAAGTTGCTTCAGTCATATCTGACTCTGAAACCTTATGGACTGTTGCCTGCCAAGCGGCTCCATCCATGGAATTCTCCAGGAAAGGCTACTGGAGTGAGTTGTCATCTCTTCTAGGGGATCTTCCTGACCCAAGGGTAAAACCTGTATCTTTTATTTCTCCTGCATTGGTAAGAGGGTTCTTTACCAGTAGTGCCACCTGGAAAACCCAAAGTTATAGACTTAAATGTATTTACACCCTTGGTTTATTTATTTTACTATGTTTTAAAATTTTTCTTTAATTTAGAGATGACTTTATGGTCTTCAGTATACATACATAACTTATAACAAGTTTATAGGACATACCAAATTTCTTACAGAGTTGCAAAACTGTATAAAAACATACTTCCAAATTGTCCCTGCCATTCTGTGTATCATTTTGGTCACACACTTTAAGTTTTACTAGTTTATAAACTCCAAAGTACATTAGTCTTATTTTTAAAAACATTGTGTAGTCATTTCAAGGGATTCAGTTCAGTTGCGTTCAGTTCAGTCACTCAGTGATGTCCAACTCTGCAACTCCATGAATTGGAGCATACCAGGCTTCCCTGTCCCTCAACAACTCCCAGAGTTTACTCAAACTCATGCCCATCGGGTAACTGATGTCATCCAGCCATCTCATCCTCTGTCATCCCCTTCTCCTCCTGCTCCCAATCCCTCCCAGCATCCGAGTCTTTTCCAATGAGTCAACTCTTCACTTGAGATGGCCAAAGTATTGGAATTTCAGCTTTAGCATCATTCTTTCCAAAGAACACCCAAGACTGATCTCCTTTAGAATGGACTAGTTGGATCTCCTTGCAGTCCAAGGGACTCTCAAGAGTCTTCTCTAACACCACAGTTCAAAAGCATCAATTCTTCAGTGATCAGCTTTCTTCACAGTCCAACTCTCACACTCATACACAACCACTGGAAAAACCATAGCCTTGACTAGACAGACCTTTGTTGGCAAAGTAATGTCTCTGCTTTTGAATATGCATTCTGGGTTGGTCATAACTTTCCTTCCAAGAAGTAAAAAAAAATATCTTTCATATATAGATTCATTTTACCATTATTGGAGTTATTCCTTTATTTGTATGATTTCATGTTCATTCTGCCTGCAGAACTTTTTCCTTGAATATTTCTTATGGCACAATGAAGTTTATTAGTTTTCTTTGTCTGGCCAGATAGTTTTCACCTTAAGTTTTCAAAGACATTTTCATTAGCACAGAATTCTGGGTTATTTGCTTTTATTTGTTTACATGCATATTTGTTTTATTTTATGATTTTTTCCCCCAACACTTTAAAAGTGCTATTTAACTACCTTCTGTCTTATGTAGTTTCCGACAACCAATCTACTATAATCCTAGGGTGGGTTTTAAAACAATAATAGTCTTCTCTGACTTCTTTCACAGTATTATTCTAAAGCTGTATATTCTTTGTTCTGTTTTATTGAGCTTGTTTTCTTTTTGTATTTCTTTTTTTTTTTTGGATAGTTCTTCAAGTTCACAAATTCCTTCTTCATCTTCCTTGAATCTACTAATGACTTTCTCAAAGGACTTTTTGATCAGTAGTTTCTTTTATTTTAACTTGATTCCTTTTTATGTCTTCTACAGCTATTTAAAAACTTTTTATCTACCCATGCCTGCTATTTTTGAGACCTGCCCCATGGGAGAGAGTGGTGAAAGAGGAAAGGTTCCCTCACCCTTGGAACTCCTCTCACCGGCTGGGAGATCAACCAGGAAGGGTAGACAGTTTCAGAGACTCTGAGAAGGGTGCAACAGTCAGCTTGCTGTAGGCAAAACAGAAAGAGACAAGCACAGACAGTCCTGGACATCTCACAGTACACCCTAGCCTGAGGTATGCTTTAACTTGTGTGTGCAGTACTGTGACAACCACATAAAAAAGAGGAGGTTCCACTCAATATCTAGTGTAGACTTTAGTCACCACAACATCAATCATACCCCTATCAAAGAGATAACAGCAAGTACACATCAAGCAAGGTCATGGCAAACATCCATATTTTTATTGAACTAAAGCTATTAGACTTAGGCATGCTATACAGGAAAGGTCCCACAAAAAAGATAAACCTTTGAGACAAAAACAGATAATTATTTCTCCTAAGTTCATAGAGTCAGAGAAATATATGTAAAATGAAGAAGCAGAAGAGCCACACCCAAATAAAAGAACAACAACAAAAATATCTTGAAAGAATAAGCAAAGAGATAAATGTCTCTGATCTGCCAGACACAGAGTTCAAAAGGAGTTAATAAAAATACTGAAGAGTTTCATAAAGGAAACTGATGGAAATGCAGATCACTAAAACAAGGAACTAGAAAATATAAAGAGAAGCTAATTTATTGTCTTTAGATTGAGAAAAAACAAGTTAATGGCAATAAATAGTAAAATAAATAATGTAGAGAAACAAATTAGTGGTCTAGAAGATAAAATAACTGAAATTACTTAACCTGAACAGCAGACAGAAAGTTAAATTTAAAAAAAATATATAAAAGACATAATATAATACAAAGTATACCAATTTATTCATAATAAAGATTCCAGAAGGAGAAGAAAAATAAAAGGGGATTTGAAAAGATATTTGAAGAATTTATGTCTGAAAACTTCCTAAACCTAAAGACAGAACTGTACAACCCAGTATAGAAAAGACAGAATATCTCAAACAAGATAAACCCAAACAGGCCCACACAAAGATATTGCAATTAAAATACCTCAATTTAAAGATAAGGAGAGTTTTAAAGGCAGCAAGCGATAAATATAGTTTATTTGTTCTATGGGACAAATAAGGTGATCATCTGATTTCTCCACAGAAATGTAGATCAGAGGGAGTGCCAAAATGAATCCAAAGTCATAAAAGGGAAAAGCCTGCAATCTAGAAACTCTACCCAGAAAGATAATCATTCAGCATAGAAGGAGAGATAAAGAATTTCTCAAACAAGCAAAAGTTTAGAAAATACAGCAATATTAAATTACCCCTAAAAGAAATATTGATCAGTTCAGTTCAGTTCAGTCTCTCAGTCGTGTCCGACTATTTGCGACCCGATGAATCGCAGCACGCCAGGCCTCCCTGTCCATCACCAACTCCCGGAGTTCACTCAAACTCACGGCCATCGAGTCAGTGATGCCATCCAGCCATCTCATCCTCTGTCATCCCCTTCTCCTCCTGACCACAATCCCTCCCAGCATCAGAGTTTTTTCCAATGAGTCAACTTTTCGCATGAGGTGGCCAACGTACTGGAGTTTCAGATTTAGCATCATTCCTTCCAAAGAAATCCCAGGGCTGATCTCCTTCAGAATGGACTGGTTGGATCTCCTTGCAGTCCAAGGGACTCTCAAGAGTCTTCTCCAACACCACAGTTCAAAAGCATCAATGCTTTGGTGCTCAGCCTTCTTCACAGTCCAACTCTCACATCCATACATGACTACTGGAAAAACCATAGCCTTGACTAGACGGACCTCAGTTGGCAAAGTAATGTCTCTGCTTTTGAATATGCTATCTAGATTGGTCATAACTTTTCTTCCAAGGAGTAAGTGTCTTTTAATTTCATGGCTGCAGTTACCATCTGCAGTGATTTGGGAGCCCCAAAATAGAAAGTCTGACACTGTTTCCACTGTTCCCCCATCTATTTCCCATGAAGTGATGGGACCGGGTGCCATGATCTTCATTTTCTGAATGTTTAGCTTTAAGCCAACTTTTTCAGTCTCCTCTTTCACTTTCATTAAGAGGCTTTTAGTTCCTCTTCACTTTCTGCCATAACAGTGGTGTCATCTGCATATCTGAGGTTATTGATATTTCTCCCAGCAATCTTGATTCCAGCTTGTGTTTCTTCCAGTCCAGCGTTTCTCATGATGTACTCTGCATATAAGTTAAATAAGCAGGGTGACAATATACAGCCTTGATGTACTCCTTTTCATATTTGGAACCAGTTTGTTGTTCCAAGTTCATTTCTAACTGTTGCTTCCTTACCTGCATACAGGTTTCTCAAGAGGCAGGTCAGGTGATCTGGTATTCCCATCTCTCTCAGAATTTTCCACAGTTTATTGTGATCCACACAGTCAAAGGCTTTGACATAGTCAATAAAGCAGAAATAGATGTTTTTCTGGAACTCTCTTGCTTTTTCCATGATTCAGTCGATGTTGGCAATTTGGTCTCTGGTTGCTCTGCCATTTCTAAAACCAGCTTGAACATTAGGAAGTTCACGGTTCACATATTGTTGAAGCCTGGCTTGGAGAATCTTGAGCATTACTTTACTAGCATGTGAGATGACTGCAACTGTGTGGTAGTTTGAGCATTCTTTGGCATTGCCTTTCTTTGGGCAAAAGAAATATTGATAGCTAGTCTCTAAAAAGGAAAGAAGCAAGCATCTACAGGAAAGAGAAAACCACAACTGGAAAGTAAGTTACTAAATAAACCACTGCAAAATTTTTTTGTTTAAATTGTGAGAGGATAACTATAATTAAAAAAAAGGTAGACATGAAAATGTAAAAGAAGACATCAAAATCATAAAATATGTGAGAATGGAGTGAGAAAAATGGAGATTATTTTAAGAATATGTTTATGCCTATATGACTACCAGTCTGAAGCAAGTAGATATAGTAATGCGTCAACATTCGTGAAAAATAGGATAATCAGAAATCAAAAATACACAATAGACTCATAAAATCCAAAAAGAAAAGATCTCAAGCATAGTAAAAAAGACAATCATCAAAACACAAAGGGATTTTAAAAAAAGCAACAAAGAAAAAGTACAACATAATCTCAAAAACAAAATTTAAAATGATAATAAGTGCATATCTGTCAATAATTACCTTGCAGTACAATGCATTAAATTCTCTGATAAAAAATATATAGCATGACAGAATGGATAAAACATTCAATAACCTGAAGTATGCTGTCAATAAAAGACTCACTTCAGGGCAAAAGAAACACTTATATTGAAAGTGTGAGGATGAGACAGATATTTAAGGAAATGGAAATGACAGGAAAATAGAGATAGCAATACTTATATCACACAAGATATACTTTAAAAAAATACATTAAAGAAAGAAAAAGGATACCATGTTAATGATAAATTCATCCATACAGGAAGATATTAAACTTGTTAACACCCAATATTTGAGAACCAAAATATATAGACAAATATTAGTAGAAATAAAGTGATGAATTGACCAGTATGAAATTACAGTAGGAAACTTTAGCACCTTATTAAAATCAATGAACAAATATTTCAGACAGAAAATCAATAAAACAACAGTGATCTTAATTGACATGATTGACACTATAACAGTTACACTAATTTATACTTTCAGAACACTATATTAAAAAATAATAATAATACACAGTGTTTTCCAAAGCACAAGGAACATTCGAGCATTCTCTGGAATAGACAACACACTAGTATAAAAAACAAGCCTCAGGAAGTTTAAGAGGATAGAAATTACTTCAAGTATCTGTTCTAACAACAACAGCATGAAACAAGAAATCAACCACAAAAAGAGAAACGAGGAAAAATAATTACATGGAAAATAAACAACATGCTAATAAATACCCAATGGCTCATGATGACATCAAAAAGGGCATTAAAAGACAAATGACAATGAAAACACAATCACACAAAATCTTTGGGATGCAGCTAAAGCAGTCCTAAGTAGGAATTTCATAGTGATAGAGGTTCACTAAAAAAAAAAAAAGAAAAAAGAAAAGAAAAAAATCTCAAATAGACAACTTGAACTATCGCTTGAAAAAATTAGAAAGACACAAACCTAAAATTATCAGACAGAAGTGTCAGGGGAATTTGTAATTTCCTTGGTTCTGTCTCATCACAACAAAAATTTGAAGCAAGGGACCAGTGTTACAGCCCTCTGACATACCAGTGTTACAGCTCTCAGATGAATCAGTGTTACAGCTCCGTGTTTCAGCTCAGTTTTATTTAGAAAATAAAGGAACTACATCCTCAAGGTGTGAGGGCATGGCAACCCAAGAGGTGCAGAGAAGAGACCCCCACCCTTTAGCTCTTCTTTTTTTTTTTTTTTTCTTTCCTCTTCCCCTGGGCCTGCCATATATAAATTAGGCTAATCAGGGGTGCTGTTTGTTCTACCTGAGGTCCTCACTCTGGTCCTCACACCTTCCTTTGTTTTATTTTTCCAGGCTTTTCCCTTCCTTGTATTTTAGCCACTGCCATTTGGGACCCCTTTTTCCTATTTTAACTACCTAACAGAAGGAAATAATGAAAATCTGAGACAAAATAAAATTTTCAAAAAGCAATAAAACCTTAATAAAACCAAGAGGTCTCTGTTTAACAGGGCAAACAAAGTCAACAAACCTTTGGCCAAGCTCACCAAGAAGGAAAATAAAACTGGGGGCCCAGATAAACAAAATGATAAGGGAAAGAGAAGGAATAACAACTGATACTACAGGAAAGCAAAAATCATAAGAGAATACTAGAAACAATTTCATGCTAAGAAATTTGACACCCTAATGGCCCGATCAAGTTTCCAGACAAATATAGCTCATGAAAACTGAATCAAGAAGTATGAAATAATTTGAATAGACATCTTCAGAAGTGAAATACAATCCCTAATTAAAAAGAAAAATAAAAAAACCTACAATAAAAATTCCAGGCCCATGGAAACTATCACCATGATAGTTTCATTAATGAATTCTACCAACCATAAACAGAATAATTTATGCCAATCCTTCTCAAAATCTTTTAAAAGGAGAAACACTCCCAAAGTCATTCTATGAAGCTATCATCACCTTGGTGCCAAAGCCAGGCAAAGACATGTCACATGTCAGTAACTCTGAAGAATACAGAGGCAATATTCTCAGCAAAGGACTTCCCTGGTGGCTTAAACAGTAAAGAATCTGCCTGAAATGAGGGAGACCTACGTTTGATCCCTAGGTTGGGAAGATACCCTGGAGGAGGGCATAGCAATCCCTTCCAGTATTCTTGCCTGAGAACCCCGCAGACAGAGGAGCCAAGCGGGCTTCAGTCCATTGGGTCACAAAGAGTCAGACACAACTGAGTGACTAAGCACATTCACAACAAAAATATTAACATGACAATATAACATTAAAAAACTTTAAAAATATTTTAAAAAATTAAAAAAAAAAGGAAAGATCTTACACCTGATCAAGTTAGATTCCTCCCAGGATCACAAGAATATTTCAACATTTGCAAATGAATCAATGTGATATACCACTTCAATAAAAGACAAAAACCTCATGACCCTCTCAAAAGATGCATAAAATACTTTGATAAAATTTAACATCCGTTAGTGTCAAAAAAAAGAAGAAAAAAAAAAAAAACTTACCAAGGTCAGTATGTTGCTACTTAGTCAGTCATGTCTAACTCTCTGTGACTGCATGGACTGTAGCCCATCAGGCTCTTCTGTCCATGGGATTACTCATGCAAGAATTCCTTCTCCAGGAGATCCTCCCAACCCACGGATCAAACACAAGTCTCTTATGTCTCCTGCACTAGCAGGCAGATTCTTTACCCCTAGCACCACCAAAGTCAGTATATCTCAACATCATAAATAGTATTCATGACAAACCAACAGCCAGTCTATTATTCAATGTTCAAAAGCTAAAAATCTTCTTGCTAAAATATGAAAAAAAGACAATGATGCCCACTTTCACAACTTGTATTAAATATAATATTGGAAGTCTTAGCCACAGTAATAAGAGAAGAAAAATAAATAAAACCATCCGAGGAGAAGAGGTTTAAAGAGAAGAGGTAAAATTGTCATTATATGAAGGTGACAAAACAGTGTATATAGAAAACCCTAAAGACTTCACACAAAAACTATTAATACAGATAAACAAATTCAGCAAGGTAGCAGGATAGACGATTAACACACAGAAATCTGTTGGATTTCTTTATACAAACAATGAGATATTAGAAAGGGAATATTTTTATTTTTTAATTTTTTTTTTAGCTTTTTATTTTTTGAATTTTAAAATCTTTAATTCTTACATGTGTTCCCAAACATGAACCCCCCCTCCCACCTCCCTCCCCACAACATCTCTCTGGGTCATCCCCATGCACCAGCCCCAAGCATGCTGCACCCTGAGTCAGACATAGACTGGCAATTCAATTCTTACATGATAGTGTACATGTTAGAATGCCATTCTCCCAAATCATCCCACCCTCTCACTCTCCCTCTGAGTCCAAAAGTCCATTATATACATCTGTGTCTTTTTTCCTGTCTTGCATACAGGGTCGTCATTGCCATCTTCCTAAATTCCATATATATGTGTTAGTATACTGTATTGGTGTTTTTCTTTCTGGCTTACTTCACCCCTCAAAATTAACATACCTAGAAACAAACCTAAATAAAGGTATTAAAGATTTATATGCTGAGAACTATATGATTGAACTAGATGATTCAAATTAATGAAAAGACATCCCATAATCTTGTTTGGAAGAATTAATGTTGTTGAAATGTATGTACTAATCCAAGCACTCTACATATTTAATATGACCCTTATCAAGTTATCATGACATTTTTCATAGAACTAGAACAAATAATCCTAAATTTTTTAGCTTTCATAAAACTAAAACAAGTAATCCTAAGTCATGTCTGACTCTTGCAACCCCATGGACTGTAGCCCACCAGGCTCCTCTCTCCATGAGATTTCTCAGGCAAAATTACAAGAGTGGGTTGCCATTTCCTTCTCCAGGAGATCTTGCTGACCCAGGGATCAAACCCAAATCTCCTGCATTGCAGGTAGTATCTTTACTGTCTGAGCGAACAGGGAAGCCCCTAAAGTTTATATGCAACCATAAAAATTCCAGAAACACTAAAGCAAACCTGAGGAAAAAGGACAAAGTTGGAAGTGTAACCTTCCAGACTTCAGAAAATATTGCAACGTAACACTAATCAAAATAATGTGATATTGCATTAAAACAGACATATGGATCAATTGAACAGAATAGATAATATTAAAATAAACCCACACACCTATGGTCAATAAATCTATGACACAGCAAGCAAGAATATACAATGGAGAGAAAACAGTCTCTTCAGTAAGTGGTGTCAGGAAAGTTGGACTGTTGCATGTAAATTAATGAAATTAGGACATGCCATTACACCAAACACAAAAATAAACTCAAAATTTCTTGAAGGTTTAAATATTCATATGATACCATAAAACTCCTAAAAGGGAACATAGGCAAAACATTCTCTGGCATAAATCACAGCAATGTTTTCTTATATTAGTCTCCCACAGTAATTGAAGATGCAAATCACTATATATAAAATAGATAAATGACAAGTCTCTACTGTATAGTGCAGGGAACTATATATAGTCAATATCTTGTAATAATCTGTAAAGGAAAGAATATGAAAATACATATTTGAATCACTTTGTTGTATACCAGAAACTAACAAAATATTATAAATCATCTATACTACAATTAAAAATTAAGAGAAATAATATTATATTTGGAAAAGAGGAGATATGGGAGAATCTCCAATACCCATGTCTGATTCTGATTCAATACCCAAGGCTTGTCATATGGAATATGGAGCATATGGTTCCATGTAATGCCATAGGAGAGAAAACTGATCAAAGGACAGAGGTGTACATTGATTCAACAGGACAAAATTCAGTGGATCTAATGATGACCCAATAAAACTCTCTAGTTCTGCAATATTGTAACTAGACTGAATCTCTAAAGATGCAAATACAAAATTGAATTGTATTCTGTTTAACATAGTAATCTTGTGAGGATTCAAAACATAAAGATTAATCAATAAAACAGTCTTTCTCAGGCCTATTTTCTGCAGTGGTCCTATTCTGGAACAACGCTTTCATTTACTTAACTGAGGAATAATTGCTGCCCCAATTCATTCAACTCTCTAGCTCTTAATGGTTATTTAATTCTAAAAGTTTAAAACTTTTTTCCTGGAATTTTTTATCAGAATTTTTATCTTCAGCCAGGCACATTTTTTGTTTTATATATTCTTGTGAAAAACACTGTCTTTTTCCTCTGTATACCTATATGCACATCATATAGGTATATGTATACCTATATGTATACTATATAGGTATATAGTATACCTATATGCACAACACTCTATATGACTAAATCTTTAAACACTAAGCATTCCTAAACTTTCATTTCTGTGTCAGTCACATATGTGTGTTAGTTATTCAGTGGACTCTGATTCATTGAGATCCCATGGACTGTTGCCACCAGGCTCCTCTCTACATGGAATTCTCCAGGCAAGAATACTAGAGTGGGTTGCCATTCCCTTCTACAGGTGATCTTCCTGACTAAGGGTCAAACCCAGTTCTCCTGCAATGAGGCAGGTTCTTTACTGCTTGACCCACCAGGGAAGCCAATCAGTCATAAACCTTTAAATTTGAGCAGGGATAATTCTCAGAGATACCTCCAGTGACAAAGACATTTTTCTCAGTCCACTTCTGTCTCTCAAGCATGTCTGATTCTCTGTGACCCCATAGACTGCAGCATGGCAGACTTCTCTGTCCATCACCAATTTACAGAACTTCTTCAAACTCATGTCCATCGAGTAGGTGATGTTATACAACAATCATATCTTCTGTTCCCCGCCTCTCCTCCTGCCTTCAATCTTTTCCAGGATCAGGGTCTTTTCCAATGATTCAGTTCTTCACATCAGGTGCAAAAAGTATTGGAGTGTCAGCAACAGTCCTTCCAGTGAATATTCAGGACTGATTTCCTTTAGGATGGACTAATTGGATGTCCTTGCAGTCCAAGGGTCTCTCAAGAGTCTTCTCCAACACCACAGTTCAGAAATATCAATTCTTCAGCACTCAGCTTTCTTTAATGTCCAACTCTCACAACCATACATGACTACTGGAAAAAAAACATAGCTTTGACTATATGACCTTTGTAGGTAAAGTAATGTCTGTGTTTTTAATATTCTCTCTAGGTTTGTCACAGTTTTTCTTCCAAGGAGCAAATGTCTTTGAATTTCATGGCTGCAGTCATCTGCAGTGATTTTGGAGCCCAGGAAAACAAAGTCTACTACTGTTTCCAGACATTCCCCATCTATTTGCCATGAAGTGATGGGACCAGATGACATGATTTTAGTTTTCTGAAGGTTGAGTTTTAAGCCAGCTTATTCATTCTCGGGCTTCCCTGGTGGCTCAGACGGTAAAGTGGCTGCCAGCATCTGGGAGACCCAGGTTCGATCCCTGGGTCAGAAGATCCTCTGGAGAAGGAAATGGCAACCCACTCTAGTACTCTTGCCTGGAAAATCCCATGGACGGAGAAGACTGGTAGGACACAGTTCATGGGGTCACAGAGTCGGACATGACTGAGCGACTTTATTTTCTTTCTTTTTTTTCATTCTCCTCTTTCACCTTTATCAAGAGGCTCTTTCATTTCCCTTCAATTTCTGCCACAAGGGTAGTACCATCTGTGTATCTGAGGTTATTGATATTTCTCCCTCCAATCTGGAGTCCAGCTTATGCTTCATTCAGCGCAGCATTTCACATGATGTATTCTGCATTAAGTTAAATAAGCAATGTGACAATACACAGCCTTGACATACCCTTTCCCAATATGGAACCAGTCTGTTGTTCCATGTCCGGTTTTAACTGTTCCTTCTTGACCTACATACAGATTTCTCAGGAGGAAGGTAAGGTGCTCTGATGTTCCCATCATTTTAAGGATTTTCCACAGTGTATTGTGGTCCACAAGGTCAAAGGCTTTAGCATAATCAATGAAGCAGACGTTTTTCTGGAATTCTCTTGCTTATTCTAATATCCGGTGGATGTTGGCACTTTTATTTCTGGTTCTTCTGCCTTTTCTAAATCCAGCTTGAACATCTGGAAGTTCTCATTTCATATATTGTTGAAGCCTAGCTTGAAGAATTTTGAGTATTACTTTGCTAAGTTTGTGAGTTGAGTGCAATTGTGTGTTAATTTCAACATTCTTTGGCATTGCCTTTCTTTGGGATTGGAATTAAACCTGAAATTTTCCAGTCCTGTGGCCACTGCTGAGTTTTCCAAATTTGCTGGCGTAATGAGTGAAGCAATGTCACAGCATCATCCTTTAGGATTTGAAATAGCTCAGCTAGAATTTCATCACCTCCACTATCTTTGTTCATAATGATGCTTCCTAAGGCCCACTTAACTTCACAGTCCAAGATGTCTGGCTCTAGGTGAGTGGTAACACCATCGTTGTTATCTGGGTCATAAAGATCTTTTTTATGTAGTGTTTCTATGTATTCTTACCACCTCTTCTTAATATCTTCTGCTTCTGTTAGGTCCATATCATTTCTGTCCTTTATTGTGCCCATCTTTGCATGAAATGTTCCCTTGGTATCTTTAATTTTCTTGACGAGATCTTTAATCTTTCCTATTCTATAGTTTTCCTCTATTTCTTTGCATTGATCACTTAGAAAGGCTTTCTTATCTTTCTTTCCTATTCTTTGGAACTCTGCATTCAGACAGCTATATTTTTCCTTTTCTGCTTTGCTATTCACTTTTCTTTTTTCAGCTATTTGTAAGGCCTCCTCAGACAGCCGTTTTACCTTGTTACATTTCTTTTCTTTTTTTTTTTAATTTTTTTTTTATTTTTTAAATTTTAAAATCTTTAATTCTTACATGCATTCCCAAACATGACCCCCCTCCCACCTCCCTCCCCACAACATCTCTCTGGGTCATCCCCATGCACCAGCCCCAAGCATGCTGCATCCTGCGTCAGACATGGACTGGCGATTCAATTCTTACATGATAGTATACATGTTAGAATTCCCATTCTCCCAAATCATCCCACCCTCTCCCTCTCCCTCTGAGTCCAAAAGTCCGTTATACACATCTGTGTCTTTTTTCCTGTCTTGCATACAGGGTCGTCATTGCCATGTGGAATGGTTTTGATCACTGCTTCCTGTACAATGTTACAAATCTCTGTCCATAGTTCTTAAGACACTCAGTCTATCACATCTAATCCCTTAAATCTATTTGCCACTTCCACTGTATAATCATAAGGGATTTGATTTAGGTCATACCTGAATGATCTAGTTGTTTTCCCTACTTTCTTCCATTTTAGTGTGAATTTTGCATTAAGGAGCTCATGATCTATGCCACAGTGTGCTCCTGATCTTGTTTTTACTGACTGTATAGAGCTTCTCCATCTTTAGCTGGAAGGAATATAATCAGTCTGATTTCAGTATTAACCATCTGGTGATGTCCATGTGTAAAGTCTTCTCTTGTGTTGTTGGAAGAGGGTGTTTTCTATGACTAGTGCATTCTCTTGGCAAAACTCTGTTAGCCTTTGTCATGCTTCATTTTGCAGTCCAAGGTCAAACTTGCCTGTTACTATAGGTATCTCTTCACTTTCTATTTTTGTATTCCAGTCCCCTGGAATGAGTGTAATACCTTTCCAGTACCCTGCAAAGAGTGTAATAAAGACTTTTAGTGGATTTTCAGTTTTACCCAAATACCTGGAATTTTAATTACTGTCAACAAGATCCTAATGACCTATCATCTCCCTTATGCTCTATAAGTATCTCCTGCCTCTGGCCTATCATTTACACTAGCTCCATAGAGTTTCTTGCTCTTCTTTTTCCTTACCAGGAATGCTCTTTAAGATCGTTGCTCATGCTGTTCCTTTGATTTCTTCACAGTTACAGGAAAGCTACATGGTATTTTCTCACTTTTTCTTTAACCCAATGACATTTTGTCAGATATGCTTTCCTTGAGCAACCTAACTTCCTTACCTTCTTATGTTTTTTTCCAAATACTTATCACTGTATATCATAACTTAATTTTTTACCTATTTCTTTTAATCTTCCTGTACTATGAAAGCTGAATGAGGACAAAATTTAATCAGTTTTGAATATTGATTTATCCTCCGTGTTCATATCAATGCCTCACACACAATAGGTACTCAGCAAACTTTGTCAAATGGATGAGTAAGTGAAAGAATGAATAACAGGGAAATTGGCTCTTGAAAATTATGACTTGCCAGTCAAACTAAGTGGTAAAGCAATGTCCTGAGTTTCCAGGACTCCTACTTTTTCTGTACTGAGATTATAGGTATCAGAAAGGAATCCATACAAAGAGAGGCAAGAGGACTGAAATAGCTTAAATTTTATTTATTTTAATAATGATTGTAAAAATGTGTGCTAGTTAATTTAACTCATACTGGAGTACACAAGAGATCCATCATGGACAAATATAGAGGCATGTAAAACAACAAGTATTAAGAGATGCACTACAAAGGTGCAGGCTGTGCATTGTTAAAATAGAATATATATATATATATATATATATATATATATATATATATTAGAATTGTTATAATAGAATATATAATATTATATTACATTATATTAATTTCTACAAAGCATATCTTTGCAGCAATAGCATAGTAATTCAAGTATCAGTTCCATTTAATTACTGGGTTTCAGAAAAAACATCTACTTCTGCTTTATTGACTATGCCAAAGCTTTTGACTGTGTGGATCAAATAAACTGTGGAAAATTCTGAAAGAGATGGGAATAACAGACCTCCTAACCTGCCTCTTGAGAAATCTGTATGCAGGTCAGGAAGCAACAGTTAGAACTGGACATGGAAAAACAGACCGGTTCCAAATACAAAAAAGAGTATGTCAAGGCTGTATATTGTCACACTGCTCATTTAACTTCTATGCAGAGTACATCAGGAGAAACGCTGAACTGGAAGAAACACAAGCTGGAATCAAGATTGCCAGGAGAAATTATCAATAACCTCAGATATGCAGATGACACCACCTTTATGGCAGAAAGTGAAGAAGAACTAAAGAGTCTCTTGATGAAAGTGAAAGAGGAGAGTGAAAAAGTTGGCTTAAAACTCAACATTCAGAAAACAAAGATCATGGCATCCGGTCCCATCACTTCATGGGAAATAGATGGGGAAACAGTGGAAACAGTGTCAGACTTTATTTTTCTGGGCTCCAAAATCACGGCAGATGGTGGCTGCAGCCATGAAATTAAAAGATGCTTTAGAAAAGTTATGACCAATCTAGATAGTATATTCAAAAGCAGAGACATTACTTTGCCAACTAAGGTCCATCTAGTTAAGGCTATGGTTTTTCCTGTGGTCATGTATGGATGTGAGAGTTGGACTGTGAAGAAGGCTGAGCGCTGAAGAATTGATGCTTTTGAAGTGTGGTGTTGGAGAAGACTCTTGAGAGTCCCTTGGGCTGCAAGGAGATCCAACCAGTCCATTCTGAAGGAGATCAACCTTGGGATTTCTTTGGAAGGAATGACGCTGAAGCTGAAACTCCTGTACTTTGGCCACCTCATGCTAAGAGTTGACTCATTGGAAAAGACTCTGATGCTGGGAGGGATTGTGGGCAGGAGGAGAAGGGGACGACCGAGGATGAGATGGGTGGATGGCATCATGGACTCAATGGGCATGATTCTGACTGAACTCCGGGAGTTGGTGATGGACAGGGAGGCCTGGCGTGCTGCGATTCATGGGCTCGCAGAGTCGGACATGACTGAACGACTGAACTGAACTAAACTACTCCTTGGAAGAAAAGTTATGACCAACCTGGAAAGCATACTCATAAGCAGAGACATTACTTTGCCAACTAAGGTCTGACTAGTCAAGGCTATGGTTTTCCAGTAGTCATGTATGGATGTGAGAGTTGGATTGTGAAGAAAGCTGAGCACCGAAGAATTGATGCTTTTGAACTGTGGTGTTGGAGAAGACTCTTGAGAGTCCCTTGGCCTGCAAGGAGATCCAACCAGTCCATTCTGAAGGAGATCAGCCGTGGGATTTCTTTGGAAGGAAAGATGTGAAAGCTCAAACTCCAGTACGTTGGCCACCTCATGCAAAGAGTTGACTCATTGGAAAAGACTCTGATGCTGGGAGGGATCGGGGCAGGAGGAGAAGGGGACAACAGAGGATGAGATGCCTGGATGGCATCACTGACTCGATGGAAGTGAATCTGAGTAAACTCCGGGAGTTGGTGATGGACAGGGAGGCCTGGCGTGCTGCGATTCATGGGGTCACAAATAGTCGGACACGACTGAGTGACTGAACTGAACTAATATACTTAATTGATATACTCTGATTTAAGTTCTGTTAAAAATAGCAAATCTCTGGAATGAAATAATTTTAATTAACAATCAACATAAAAATAATAATCACATTAGTGTAATTTTATATTCTGTATATATTTTACAGTTTAGCTCAATTAATTAATGTTTAGTTAAAATTATAGTTTTGTTAAATTAATAAAGCATGCATTACAAATATGAATGGTTTGTATACATAAGTGGTTTGAGTTTAAAACAGCTGCCCTTACAAATACATTGTAAAAGTAAATTTATCAAGGGAACTTGATTTCAAATTTCTTTGAAGAATACATTTGGAGAAATATTATTTGAGTTATCAGAAATTTCCAACTGCTTATGAAATTTTCAACACTTTTGTTGTACATATAAGGCATTTACTAATTCATTTTTTAGTTATGTTTCTAGACTCTCTCTTATTACTTCTTGTACCCCTATGTTGACAGCACAAAAGTCTGACTTAATCAAAAGCCTCATTGTTCTCTATATGGCAAAGTCCTATGTAAATTCTAAAATGAGTCAATATAATCTGAATTACTAGTTTTCTCTCATTAAGAAATTTTATTTAACTTGGAATTGTATGAAATTCTTTATATATAAGGGAAATCAAAATGAGCAAACAATTTACATTATCAAATATTCCCAAGTGTATGTAAGCCAAGTGTGCTTGAAAATGCACTGCAATTGTTTAGATAAGTAAAAGAAGAAAAGAAAAGAAAGAGTAACCAAAAAAAAAAAAAATCAATTGGAAAAGATGAGCCTGAAAAGAGCTCTCATTGTATATTGGAGCAAATAATGTAGATGGGAAAACAAATGATGACACCAAGCCCAAGGCAAAAATACTAAAGCCCAAGACCTCTCTTTAAATAAAAAATGGAATTTTTCTAAAATTTTAAGTTTATTTTATAGTAGCTATGAAATATTTATAGTATAGCATCTATAAAAATTTATTTTATACTAGCCTGGCATGCTGCAGTCCATGGGGTCTCAAAGAGTTGGGCTGAGGGACTGAACTGAACTGAACTGATAGTAGCCATATTGCCAGCCATGTCATGAGGAAAGAAGGAGAGAGACAGAGACACACAGATACACAAGTATCAGATTAATAATACAGCAGAGATGAATCAGTTGTGGGGCATGGAAACCAGGCACTTATTTTATTTATTTATTTTACAACTAATTGTTAATGTTTGTTTTGTCTCCATTACTCACTGAATGAAGGAACTACCCTCTTCTCATTTATCCATTAGGTACCCATACACTTGATTTTTCCTCTGAAATTTCTGAAGTATTGAATACATCTTTAGACCTGACATTTTATGTTTGGCTTATAATCTCTTGAGAAATAACTTCTTCGTTTCACCATCATTTTCCATTAGACACATATTTTAAGTCCTAGTGGAACTTCAACTTTTCTGAGCCTTAGCATTTTTATCTGTGAAATGGCACTAATAATATGTCTTACATATGTCCCAAGGCTAATTTTAGAGACCAACAGCAATTGAATCCGGAACGTTTATATATATATTGTCTTAAGGAGGTCAGCAAGACAGTTTGGCTTTCTGTCTCATAGTCCATCTCATTTTGACTAATGGGCATGGAGAATCAAATTTTACAAAAAGCAAACCTTTACCTTGGCAACATATGTAGCTTTACCTATAACCTTGTCTTCCTTCACGATTAATGACTTACTCCTGAATTCACAAACCAGTGTTGTAGCCAGTCAACCTATCTATTTCTCTCTGCTGCTGTTGCTAAGTCACTACAGCCGTGTTGGACTCTGTGCGACCCCATAGACGGCAGCCCACCAGGCTCCACCGTCCCTGGGATTTTCCAGGCAAGAACACTGGAGTGGGTTGCCATTTCCTTCTCCAATGCATGAAAGTGAAAAGTGAAAGTGAAGTCATTCAGTTGTGTCCTACTCTTCGAGATCCCATGGACTGCAGCCTACCAGGCTCCTCCATCCATGGTATTTGCCAGGAAAGAGTGCTGGAGTGGGTTGCCATTGCCTTTTCCAATCTACTTTAACTAAAATATTTTTCTTCAAATCATTATCTAAGTAATTCTCATGGTACTCAAGATACTAATATCCTATAAACTGCTGTATACAAATTTAAAAAAGTACACTTCTTCTAGAGCCGTTTTAGATTTACAGAAAAATTAGGAAAAAAATATAGGATTCTTATATACCTTCCACAGTTTCCACTATTACTAATATATTTTATTGTGTTCTGTGCCCAATTGCTCAGTTGTCTGATTTTCTGTGGCCCTATGGACTGCCAGACTTTTCTGTCCATGGAATTTTCCAGGCAAGAATGCTGGAATGGGTAGCCATTCCCTTCTCCAGGGGATCTTCCCAACTCAGGGACTGAACCCCAGTTTCCTGCATTGTAGGCAGATTCTTTAAAGTCTGAGTCACCAAGGAAACTCATCTTTCATTAGTGTAGTACCTTTGCTTTAATTGATGAATCAATATTGACATATTGTTATTAACTAAGGTCCAAAGTTTGGGCTTCCCTGGTGGCTTAGATGGTAAAGAAAATACCTGCAGTGTGGAAGATCTGGGTTCTACCCCTGGGTTTGGAAGATCCCCTGGAGGAGGCCATGGCAACCCACTCCAGTATTCTGGTGTGGAGAATCCCCACGGAGCCTGGAGGGCAACAGTCCATCTGATCGCCAAGAGTCAGACTCGACTGAACCACCAAATGCAGCGCAAGGTCCATAGTTTACTTTAGGGTTCACACCTTCAGTTCAGTCGCTCAGTCATGGCCGACTCTGTGACCCCATGAACCACAGCACCCCAGGCCTCCCTGTCCATCACCAACTCCCAAAGTCCACCCAAACCCGTGTCCATTGAGTCAGCGATGCCATCTAACCATCTCATCCTCTGTCATCCCCTTCTCCTCCTGCCCCTAATCTTTCCCAGCATCAGGTCTTTTCCAATGAGTCAGCTCTTCTCATTAGGTGGCCAAAACATTGGAGTTTCAGTTTCAACATTAGTCCTTCCAATGAACACCCAGGACTGATCTCCTTTAGGGTGGACTGGGTGGATCTCCTTGCAGTCCAATGGTTCATACCTGTTGAACCTCAAATAGGTTCTGAAAAATGTATAACAATTATTCACCATTATACTGTCATGAAGAACAGTCCAACAGTCCCTACAAAGGGCTTTATAGAGCCCTCACCTCCTCCCTCCCAGTTTTTCCCTCCCAATGGTTTTTCTATAATTTTCTATAGTTTCTATAGGTTTGCCTTTTCCAGAATGTTATGTGTGTGTGTTGGAATAAAACTTTACATATCCTCTTCAGACTGTTTTATTATTTTTTTCCAATTTGGAAATACACATTGAAGCTTCTTCTCTTTCTGTGGTTTGATAATTTAATATTAAAACACTCTCTTATATGAATATAACACTGCTTTTTTCCACTCATCTATGAAAGGACATCTTGATTATTTCTAATTTGTATTTCTATTTTGTATTGCAGTATTTCTAAGATTAATTCAGCATAAATCTTTTGGTGTTTGAATGAGAGACAGAAGAGATGCAGTGGGAAAGCTGAGATGGAATTAGATTGTGGAAACTCTCACATTCCCAAGTAAAAAGATTGGAATTTATCTAAGAAGCGATAAATAGAAATACATGAGGAAAAGTCAAACCTGAATAAAACTAGAGTTCTGTGACTGAAAAGAAGTGCAGATGGAAACAAAGCCTAGGTAACAAATGATATCTGCCTTTATAACATGTTTGTACAAAATGGTTTACAATCAAAAGCAGCAATATGACTGCTTCCAAAGAGGAAATGGGCAGAGTTTCAAAAGAAAATGCTTTGGTCTTAAGGAACATGCAAAAGTTAACAAGCAGAGCTTTGATGTTGAGTTAAGCAAACAATATGAAAAGGAATGAGAAAATCAGTAATGATACATAACTGATAACATGACAATGAGGCAAAAAGTCCTTTGCGAGGATGGATTTTCTCACTAGCTTTTTGGAAGCAAATCCTAGTGCCTAATTAAATGAAAATGTCTCCACTTTTTTATGCAGCTGTCTTCATGATGTGAATATACAATGATCATAATAGTTATTCTATGCATTATATTATGTTTTGTAAAACTTCAACTCCAGATAAATGAATCTGCATTTAAGATATTCAAGGCATTTTCACCAAGGTGCCTCTTAATTGGGTAGCTCATTAACCTAAAGATTGTTCATTTAAATGTGCTTAAGAACATCAGAAATTATAATTTTGTCTCATTAAAAAGCTCAGCTTAGCTAAGCTTCCACCTAGAACAAGAAAACTGGAAGAAGTAGTGTTTCCATTCTAACAAGAAAAAGGAAGAGGGGAAAAAAAAAAAAAAACTACAAAATCACAAGCTTTCTTAAACCCATCAGAAAGCTAGTGTTTCATGGCAATAATATAGACCTGAAATCTAAAGAACAATAGGACTTTCCTGTAAGAGTTAGGACCTGTGCCCCACATTACCTGTGACAGAGTGTGGAGGAAAACATGCCAGGTGCTATAAAAAGCAGTGAGAATTTAACTACATTTTGGTAAAGAATTTGCCTGCAATGTAGGAAACCTGAGTCCAATCCCTGAGTCAGGAAGTTTCCCTAGAGAAAGGAATAGCAACCCACTCCAGTATTTGTGCCTGGAGAATCCCATTGACAGAGGAGCCTGGTGGGTATGGTCCATGGGGTCACAAAGACTTGGACACAACTGAGCAACAAACACAGATACATAAAGGTAAGGTGCAGGTTAGCATAAAAGAGAATGGAACTCCTGAAAGCCACAGACATACAGATATTTCATTCACAGTTGCAAGTTCTTCTTCACAAACCTTCGCTGAATGCTTGCCAGAAGGATCCAGAACAGGCAAGAGGCCTGCTGATGCATGCCTAGAAAGACAGTTTGTCAGTTTCTTATAAAGTTAAACAATACCACTGAACACTCAGGCCTAAGTATTCACTCAAGAAAAATTAACAAATTAACACTTTAATTCATACAATATCCTATAGGCGAATCTTTATAGTGGTTTAACTCATAATTATTCAAAACTGGAAATAACTTACATATCCATCAAATAGTGGATAGATACATTTTGATGTATCCATAAAATGAAACAATAGTTGAAAACGAGGAAACATGCTTCTGGTACACTTAACAGCATGGATAAATCACACATTTACTATAAACTAAATATGAGAAGGGCTTCCCTGGTGGCTCAGATGGTAAAGAATCTTCTGCAATGCAAGAGACTTGGATTTCCAGTATTCTTGCTTGGGAAATCACATAGACAGAGAAGCCTGGCAGGCTACACTCCATGTGGTCACAAAGAGTCGGACACAACTGAGTGATTCACACACACACATACACACACACACACACATACACACAAGAAGGCAGAATAGAAAAGGTACATACTAAATTTCATTTATATTACATTATGAAGAGAGAAATATAGGAATAGAACACAGATCTGAGATTTCTATAGGTTAGGGTGGAGTTAAATTCCAGTACTTTGGCCACCTCATGCGAAGAGTTGACTCATTGGAAAAGACTCTGATGCTGGGAGGGATTGGGGGCAGGAGGAGAAGGGCACAACAGAGGATGAGATGGTTGAATGGCATCACTGACTCGATGGACCTGAGTCTGAGTGAACTGTGGGAGTTGGTGATGGACAGGAAGGCCTGGCATGCTGCTATTCATGGGGTTGCAAAGAGTCGGACACGACTGAGCAACTGAACTGATCTGAACTGAAGGTTTGACTTCAAGGGCATGGATGGATTTTTAAAGCAATTTAACTATTCTGTATTTTGATTCTGTTAGTGGTTACATGAATGTATATGTATGCCCATGTCATAGAACTGTGCACTGAAAAGGGTGAATTTTCATTTCTAAAAAAGAAAAATAAAGTAATATATTGAAACCTCCTCCTCTTTCATAAATGGAGCATTGTCCCTGGCTTGATGAGTGAAAGGAGAAGCATGGAAAGCAATTTTAGTTTTAGAGGTCCACCATCTAATGCAACAGTTTTCATCATAATTCTGCTCTCTTTTCTTTAACATCAAACTATAAATAGCTGAGCAATCTATTTGGAAAGTTCAGTTCAAAATAGCTGGTTAAATTTGTTGGCCTGTTTATTTAGGCCTATATATTCATATTTGAAGCAATATTCTAGAAATACTCTGAGAAAGATACAAAATACTTTACACAAAATATTGCATATTTCAAACAAAAGGAATCATCTTATATTAGCTTTTAATCAGCCTTTTAATTTTAGGACAAATGTAATATTTTAAGTGATACTACCACATAATTTTAGAAAATACTTATTTTTATTCTGAATGCATAATGTAAAATTCAAACCTAAAAGTTTGCATTTCTGTGCGTGTGTGTATGTGTGTGTGTGTGTGTGTGTGTGTGTGTGTGTGTGTGTGGTTAGCTTACATTTCCCTAAGCTGCTAACTGGAGAAAAACCTCTACTACAGATCATATTTGCTGTGAAATGCAAAAACAGACAGTGCCCTTTGGCCTTCTGAAAAATGGATACATATTCCATTTATAATTTTCTCTTATTATTTGCATGTAGGAATTGCAACATGCAATTTGTTATGGATTTGTTATGAGTGGGGAAAAAAAATAAAGACTTTAACTAATGTGTTTTCCATCCCAATATTGAAGAAAACAGTAAAGTGCCTATCTTTGTCCCTAGTTAAGTGCAAAAGAACACTCTAGCCCAGAGGTCCCCAACCTCCAGGTTGTGGATGGGTACCTCCTATCAGATTAGTGGCAGCATTTATTAGAAATAAAGTGCATAATTAGTGTAATGTGCTTGAATCATCCTGAAGCCATCCTCCCCACCTCTGGTTTGTGGAAAAATTGTCTTCCATGAAATTGGCTCCTGGTGCCAAGAAGGTTGGGGACTACTGCTCTAGCACACCTGAAATCACAGATGTCATATGGGGAAAAATTGCTCTTTCCACAGTGTCAAACTACTTGGCAGACTCTTCTAGAAGCAGTTGGTGAGACTAGAAGCTTCTGAACTGCCTTGAGGGCTGTCATATGCCTTATTTGTTGTTGAATTAATGGTCTGTTCAGGAATCCTGACCTCAAATTCTGAAGTTTGCATACAGAATCAACCTAAGTGAATAAAAAATAAAAAACAAAATTAAAGTAAAAGCATCTTATTATTTCAGCAGTCTTACAAAATCAAATCACATCATTCCCAGATGTGATATTTTGTGATTGGTGTGTCATAGAGTAAAATAGCTGAAAGTCAGCAATTTATTTTGCTATTGAATGAAATCTGGGCCAGCTCTTTGATCCCTCCTTTATTGAGCAAGCACTGTATGCTCTCCATTGTAATAGGCACTGGTGTTCATGAATGAACAAGGTATGGGCCCTGTGGTAAAAAACCTAAAGCAAGAAAGATATGTAAAAAAAAATAGATGCATTGCTTCCCAGTGGTTATATATATATATATATATATATATATATATATATATGTATATACATATATATGTAAGTTATGACCAACCTAGATAGCATGTTCAAAAGCAGAGACATTACTTTGCCAACTAAGGTTTGTCTAGTCAAGGCTATGGTTTTTCCTGTGGTCATGTATGGATGTGAGAGTTGGACTATGAAGAAGGCTGAGCGCCAAAGAATTGATGCTTTTGAACTGTGGTGTTGGAGAAGACTCTTGAGAGTCCTTTGGACTTCAAGGAGATCCAACCAATCCATTCTGAAGGAGATCAGCCCTGGGATTTCTTTGGAGGGAATGATGCTAAAGCTGAAACTCCAGTACTTTGGCCACCTCATGCGAAGAGTTGACTCATTGGAAAAGACTCTGATGCTGGGAGGGATTGGGGGCAGGAGGAGAAGGGGACGACCAAGGATGAGATGGCTGGATGGCATCACGGACTCGATGGACGTGAGTCTGAGTGAACTCCGGGAGTTGGTGATGGACAGGGAGGCCTGGCGTGCTGCGATTCATGGGGTTGCAAAGAGTAGGACACGACTGAGCGACTGAACTGAACTGAACTGATACGTATGTAAAAATATATATACATATAAATATATATACATATAAATAAATAAATATACATATATGTATATATAAACATGTATTCATGTAACACAAGGAAAGGACAACAAAATCTCCATCAAATCATTGGGAATGTTATGAAGTTGTATGTAATCCATCTCATTATTAAAGAATAAATATGAGTTTTCCAGAGAGAAAAAAGAAAAAGAAAAAGGCATTTCAGGAAGACAAAAGCAAGTATATGGGAAAGGAAAATATGTGCTAAGAAAATGGTGAAATATTAGTAATAAATAAGGAGAAATGCATTGAAGAAGTTACAGAATGTAAGACAGAAGAGTTAGATATAAGTAAAATTTAGAAATAATGGTTATGTTTACTCTAGATATTATTCTTTTGTTGCAAGTCACAGAGAACCTTAAACAGAAAATTTGAGGCATTGATGGAATCTGTGTGCATGTAAGGACAAAAAGCATAGTGTAGTCAAACCTTAAGTGCAATACAAATCTCACAGGATCTCTATGCTCTCTTTATTGTTCAGTGACCACATGGCCTCATTCCTGCTTATTTTCTCTGTTTATTCCATTGTTTCCTTTAAAAAACAAAACCTTTATTTTGTATTGGGCTATAGCCAATTAACAATGCTGTGGTAGTTTCCGGTGAACAGTGAAGGGACTCAGTCACACTTATACATGTATCCATTCTCCCACAAATTCCCCTTCCATCCAGGCTACCACATAACACTGAGCAGAGTTCCCTGTGTGATACCCTAGTTCCTTGTTGGTGGTTGTTATTGTTTAGTCACTAAGTTGTGTTCAACTATTTGCAGCCTCATAAACTGTAGCCTGTCAAGCTCTTCGGTCCATGAGATTTCTCAGGCAAGATTACTGGAATGGGTTGCCATTTCCTTCACCAGGGGATCTTTCTGACCCAAAGATCTAACCCGCATCTCCTGAACTGGTGGGCGGATTCTTTACCACTGAGGTTATTCATTTCAAATATAACAGTGTTTACATGTCTTTTCTTCTGATAGACACTGTCTCTTTGCATGGTTGTCAGCTTTTGATATGTTCTTAAACTGAGCAATTGCGTCCTGAAATCTAAATGAGCTTCATCTCAGGAATAGCCAACTGGTTAAGATACAGTGTATTTGTCTTTCTGTGATCATTCTGTATTTGAAGACTTGAGGCAGCCTTCAGGATAATTTTTTTTTCTTTTTCTCTAGGTTGTTATAGACATTTTAATTCATGCTTTCTCCTAAATATCTATTAGACATTGTTGGAAACTCTGAGTTCATTATCTATATATCATAACTCTTTACATTGTATACCTTTGTCCTTTTGCATTTCACTTTGAGAGAGTTGCTGAGGTCAAGTTTATATTGCCTACTTAAATTTTCTAATGTACTCATTCTAATAAGTCTATCTATTGAAATATTTCTTCTCTTACTCCTCATCCTTTTCTTCCTTCTCCTTCTTCTTTTAGTGAATTTAGTCTCCTTTTTTAATGAAATTATGCTATGCTACATTGGGGTAACAAATTAATCCTGAATTTTTAGTGGCTTATTATAGTAATACTTGTTATTGACTCAATAAAAAGATGGATTCATGGAATCTTCCTCTATTTGGGGACTCTGAAATTAGAAACTTATTGTGTTCAGGTAATAATGTCAGGGAATGAAAGTCTGAATAAATTCATGGAATACTATTAAGGACTAGGTCTACATAATTTTTACTCACATCCCATTGTCTGTAACCCTGTAAGCTAATCTAACTGCCAAGAAATTTGGCATCATAAAAAAGGAAAATGTATACACTCTTGATAAAGAGTGTATACCTTTGTTGTTGCCAAAACTGTAATCTCCAAGATATTAATAGATGATACTATTGCTTTTATATTATTTGTACTTATCTAAAGTTCTCTTTGTTTTCTTCAATTCACTATTGTTTTTGCTGCAGCAATCGACCCCAAAGTATAATCACTGTTCATAATCTCCTTCTTTTACTGGCTATTCTATGTGCTACTCACTCTCAGGCAATAATTTTGCTGATCTAGGGGGCCAGATCTTCACCCATGGTGGGATAACTCAGATCTTCATCCTGGTTGCACTCCCTTTCAGATCATATTTGCTGCAATTTTTCACCTAAATTTGTCGCTGGACATGAATGAATAAATCAGGACCTCTGTGTATCCTGATTTCAGACACACTCCTCCCCGCCCCCCCCACCCCCCGCCCAGTACCATAGCAGCAACACTCTCACCTCAATCTAATGTTCAATCAATGGTACAGAATCTGCCCACCAATGCAGGAGCTGTGGATTTGAACTCTTGGCCTGGAAGATCCTCTGGAGAAGAAAATGGCAATCCACTCCAATATCCTTGCCTGGGAAATCCCATGGACAGAGGATCCTGGTGGGTTTCCATGGGGCACCAAAAGATTCGGACATGACTTAGCTACTAAACAACAACTTCTGCTAGAGTACTAACTCTTTTTTTCCTTGCTAGTCTGTCCACTGGCATAGGAGTGGACAAAATATCCAGTGGCAGAGAGATCTCCAGGCTTGAGGGAACCCTATTGTGCCCTGGTGAAACTACCCTCCCTTTAAAATGGAACTCTAGTTCAGTTTGGAGGAAAAGTGGTAAAAATTATCCAAGTGAGTCAGTGCTATTCATTGATACTGAACAGTATGTACTCCTAATTTAAGAGACATTTATTCCGCTATTGGGGCATCCCAGGTGGTCCTAGTGGTAAAGAACCTGCCTGCCAATGCAGAAGACATGAGATGAGGGTTTGATCCCTGGGTCAAGAAGATCCTCTGAAAGAAGGAATGACAACCCACCAGTATACCTGCCTAGAGAATCCAATGGACAGAGGAGCCTGGGGGCTACAGTCCATAGGTTCTTATAGAGTTGGACATGACTGAAGCAACCTAGCATGCAGGCACACACATTCTACTATTGAAGATATAGCACCGTATAATACCTGTTGACTTAGACTTGAATTCCTCAAAGATTCATCTAAAAGAGCTCAATTCAGATATATTTTTTATGAAGTCACTCTAATGTCCTATCAGGAAATAATTTTTTTAAATGCAGCATAATATAGGACAAATGGATCTTATGTTTCTATAATATTTCTTTCCTATATTTTGTATATTTCCTATATTTTAATATTCCTTGTCAAATAGGCTCATTAGCCCAAAACTATGTTATGATAATTCCATGATCATAAAATTGATACTTTGTGAGCCTGAGATCATTATGCTAACTGAGACAGTGAAGATAAATCTATGTCTAGAAAGCATGGTAAGCATATTATTCCATTTAGTGCCTCAAATAAGGAAGAAAAGGGGATTATGTCATGATAAAATGGTCATTCTAAAATTTATTTTGTTGTGTTGTCTTTGGAAGCATGTTTCAAAATATTACTAGATAGATATTCATTAATCCTGAGAGTGATTGACTGGATATTACTTTTATCAAACAACAATTATGTCCTCTAATATAGATTCTCATTTCATCTTGTAGACTACTTTGATTATAATTGACTGCTACTCAAGAGATTTATTAGACATCTACTATATCTAAAGCACTTAGGTAGGTGCATGACCTGGAAAGCTGACAGTTTATTGGCAGGACTAAGAGATAATAGCAGTAATATGAGTCAAATATATAGAAGAATAAGCAATATTATGAAAGTGCTGTTTTGGGAATAATTTATTTTATCTCGGTAATTAGGAAATGATCACATAAGACTTAACAATTGGATTGGGCAATGAAAAATTAGTTGAATCAAGTCATAAAAAGTTGTAGGAGCAAAGATATGGAGGAATGAAAGCTTTTAATATATTTGGGAAATGGAGAAAAACTCTGGGATACAATTGAGTACAAAGAGAAGTAGTATGGGAATGATATAATATGCGACCAGAAAAATATGCTAAATGACATATTATTAATATTTAATTCTTGTGAAAATGCATGAGTATTCAGATGTACTTGAAGCAAAAGTAGTATGTAAAAAAGTGGCGTGAAATCCTGAGGAGGTTTTGAGCCAAATTATAAAACTTTGAGTAGAACAATAAAGAAATGATAAAGAATTGATATCAAATAAAATATTTTTGAGATCACAAATAACATAATTAGTGAAGAGGAAGAAGAGAGTGGAATCAATGAAAACGACTACTAATTAATTAAATGAGGCTAGATAACACATTTTTAAAAAGTATGAAGTATAGAGTAGCAAAAGGCAAGGATATAAAATAACAAGTGTGATAGACATATTGATAGTAAAACAAATGTGAATCAATGATAACAGCAGATACTGTAAGTGATTCACCCATCTCCCATCAGCCTTTACCATCTCCCTGCACTCTGGCACAAATTCCAACCACCATCACCTCTGATTCTTTGCCTCAAAGTTGTCACTGACCAGCAGAGCCTGCTCTGTCTTCTACATAGTTGGGCTAAAAGCCGTGGTGAATCAATTGTCTTCAGGATTCCTTAACTAATAGCTGATAGTACTACTTGAATCATTATCCCCATCCCTTTTTCCCTGACTGGGATGATTCTCAAGCGCTTGTTCTTCTCTTTCTCTCTCTTTTCTTTATACCAGGTACCCATATGGTAATGTACGTTTTTTTAAAATTTATTTTTAATTGAAGGATACTTGCTTTACAATATAGTGTTGGTTTCTGCTATGCATCAATCTGCTATGAATCACCCATAGATATACATATGTACCCTCCCTCTTGGACCTCCCTTCCACCTACCACTCTATTCCACCACTCTGTGTTGTCACGGAGTCCTGGTTTAAGCTCCCTGAGTCATACAGCAAATTTCCCCTGGCTATCTATTTTACATATGGTAGCACATATGTTTCCAACTACTCTCTCCATTCATCTGACTCTCTCCTAGGCCCCCCTCCCCTCAGGTCCACAAGTCTGTTTTCTATGTTTGCATCTCCATTGTTTCCTGCAAGTAGATTCATCAGTACCATCTTTTGAGATTTCATATATATAATATACATAAGTCAGAAAGAGAAAACTATGGCAATGCATTTATTTGTTTTATTCTCTTCTTTGTATTATCTATGTTCTCTCCAACGGTGTTTTCCAGAATCACTTCCCAATATACTACTTGCATTTCAATTATTTTCTTCAAGATATTATATTAGGAGAACTCAATTAAAATAGTTTTCCTGGAAATAGTCCTACACATCCCCAGATTGAAAGACTAAGAATGAACCTGTTCCTAGGAATACGTCACCAACAATTCACTTGAAGTGGCTAGAGATAATTATTGGTGCACTTTAACATTACAGTTACTAATGCTCTCACCTGAGGAGATAAAGACAAAGTATCAGTGAACTGGAATTCACTGATGTACTGATTTTATATTGAACCCATAGCATTACTATAAACAGTGACTTGACACAACTATATTACCTTTGAGTTCTATAGAAATCCAATACAGATTTCAATAAACTATCATGTATCAGTAGGTCTGTGTTTCCTCTGGAGGCTCAAAGCGAGCATCCATTTTCTTATTTTTTCAGCTTTTAAGAAGCCATTTGAATTCCTTGGCTTCCTGCTACCTTCAAAACAAGTAATGCTACCTGTCTCTAACTATTCCTCCATAGAGAGATTTTCCTCTGACACTTTATGAATCCTGCTTTTAAGAATCCATGTGATTGGGAAGAGTCAGGGAGGAACAAACTAGAAGTCTGGGACTAAAATATACACACTACTACAACTATATTTCAATAAAGATTTTAAAAAGAACCTATGTAATTATGTTGATTCTACCCTGATAGCTTTGTTCAGTATGACTGGAGATGGAAGTGAAGCCCAATGTTGTATAGAACAATATTGCATAGGAACGTGGAATGTTAGGTCCATGAATCAAGGTAAATTGGAAGTGTTCAAACAGGAGATGGCAAGAGTGAACACCAACATTTTAGGAATCAGTGAAGTAAAATGAAATGGAATGGGAGATTTAATTCAGATGACCATTATATCTACTACTGTAGGGAAAAATCTCTTAAAAGAAATGAAGATGGAGTAGCCATCATAGTCAACAAAAGAGAACAAAATGCAGTACTTGGGTGCAATTTCAAAAATGACAGAATGATTTCTGTTTGTTTCCAAGGCAAACCATTCAATATCATGGCAATCCAAGTCTATGACCCAACTCTAATGCCAAAGAAGCTAGGGTTGAACAGTTCTATGATGACCTGCAAGGCCTTCTAGAACTACCACCAAAAAAGATGTGCTTTTCATCATAGGGGACTGGAAGGCAAAAGTAGGGAGTCAAGAGTTGCCTGGAATAACAGGTTAGTTTGTTCTTTGGGTACAAAATGAAGCAGGGCAAAGTCTAACATAGTTTTGTCAAGAGAATGCACTGGTAATAGCAAACACCTCTCACAACAACACAAGTGAAGACTCTACACATGGACATCACTGGATGGTCAATTTTGAAATCAGATCAATTATAATCTTTGCAGAAAAAATGGAGAAGCTCTACACAGTCAGCAAAAACAAGGCTGGGAGCTGACTGTGGTTCAGACCACGAACTCATTGCAAAATTCAGACTTAAATTGAAGTAGGGAAAACCACTAGACCATTCAAGTATGACCTAAGTCAAATCCCTTACAATTATACAGTGGAAGTGACAAACAGATTCAATGGGATAGATCTGATAGACAGAGTGGCTATAGAACTATGAGTGGAGGTTTGGGACGTTGTACAGGAGGCAGGGATCAAGACCATCCCTAAGACAAAGAAATGCAAAAGGCGAAATAATTGTCTAAGCGGGCCTTAAAAATAGCTGAGGAAATAAGAGAAGCTAAACGCAAAGCAAGGAGAAAAGGAAAGATATATCCATCTGAATATAGAGTTTCAAAGAAAAACAAAGAAAGATAAAGCCTTCTGCAGTGGTCAATGGGGAAAAGAAATAGAGGAAAACAATAGAATGGAAAGAATAGAGATCTCTTCAAGAAAATGACAGATAACAAGGGAACATTTAATGCAAACATGGACACAATAAGTGACAGAAATTGTATGGATATAACAGAAGCAGAAGAAGAGATGGTAAGGATACACAGAAGAACTATACAAAAAAGATCTTAATGACCAAGATAATCATGAAGGTTTGATCACTCACCTAAAGCCAAATATCCTGTAATGTGAAGTCAAGTGGGCCTTAGGAAGCTTCACTATGAACAAAGCCAGTGGAGGTGGTGGAATTCCAGTTTAGCTATTTTAGATCCTAAAAGATGGTGCTGTGAAACTGCTGCACTCAATATGTTAGCAAATTTGGAAAACTCAGCAGTGGCTACAGCACTGGAAAAAGTCCAGCTTTCATTCCAATCCCAAAGAAAGGCAATGCCAAAGAATGTTCAAACTACCACACAATTACACTCATCTCACATGCTAGCAAAGTAATGCTCAAAATTCTCCAAGCCAGTCTTCAACAGTATACAAACTGAATTTCCAGATGTTCAAGCTGGAGTTAGAAAAGGCAGAGGAATTAGAGATCAAATTGCCAACATCCACTGGATCATCAAAAAAGCAAGAAAGTTTCACAAAAACATCTATTTCTGCCTTATTGATTAGGGTAAAGCCTTCAACTGTATGCACCACAACAAATAGTGGGAAATTCTCCAAGAGATGGGAATATCAGAAAACCTTACCTGCCTCCTGAGAAGTCTGTATGCAGGGCAAAAAGCAACAGTTAGAACTGGTCACAGAACAAAGATGGTTCCAAATTGGTAAAGGAGTACATCAAGACTGTATAGTGTCACCCTGCTTATTTAATTCATATACAGTTTACAGCATCTGAAATGTTGGGCTAGATGAAGCACAAGTTTGAATCAAAATTGCCGGAAGAAATGTAAATAACCTCAGATATGCAGACAACATCACCCTTATGGCAGAAAGAGGAAAACAAAACAGACCCTTGATGAAAGTGAAACAGGAGAATTAAAAATTTGGCTTAAAACTGAATATTCTAAAAACAAAGATCCTGTCATCTAGCCCCATCACTTCATAGCAAATAGATGGGGAAACAGTGACAGACTTTATTTATTTTTATTTTTTTTAATTTTTATTTTTACTTTATTTTACTTTACAATATTCTATTGGTTTGACATACATTGACATGTGTCCACCACGGGTGTACATGATTTCCCAATCCTGAACCCCTCCTCCCACCTCCCACCCCATATCATCTCTCTGAATCATCCCTGTGCACCAGCCCCAAGCATCCTGTATCCTGCATCAAACATAGACTGGTGACTGGTGATTCATGCCTTACATGATAGTATACATGTCTCAGTGCCATTCTCCCAAATCATCTCACCCTCTCCCTCTCCTTCAGAGTCCAAAAGTCCGTTCTATACATCTGTGTCCCTTTTGCTGTCTCGCAAACAGGGTTATCACTACCATCTTTCTAAATTCCATATTTAGGGACCCAGGAGAAAGATGGCGGAGGAATAGGACGGGAAGACCACTTTCTCCCTCACAAATTCCTCAAAAGAACATTTCAACGCTGAGCAAACTCCACAAAACAACTTCTGTAGGCTGGCAGAGGACATCAGGCAACCAGAAAAGCAGACCATTGTCTTCAAAAACAGATTTTTAATCTTTGCTCTTAGGTTTTTGTTGTCAATTTTGTACATTTAAAAACCCAAACTTCACTACCCAAGTTTACCTGAGAGCAAGATTACTGGCTTGATCACTCTCTCCTCCTCTGGACTCTCCTTTTCCTCCACCAGGTGGCCTCTGTCTCTTTTCTCCCCCATCTCTTCTCTATCCAACTCTGTGAATCTCTGGGTGTTCCAGACGGTGGAGAACACCGAAGGAACTGGTTACTGGCAGAATTTGTCTCTCTCCTTCTCATTCCTCTCTCTTATCCTCCTGGTCACCTCTGTCTACTTCCTCCCTCTCCTCTTCCCCGTATAACTCTGTAAATACCTCTGAGCGGTCCAGACTATAGAGAGCACATAAGGAAGTGACTACTGGCTAGCTTGCTCTCTCCTCTCTTGATCTCACCGCATCTCATTCCAGTTACCTCTAACTACCCCCTCCATCTTCTCTTCTCCTTGTAACTCAGTGAACCTCTCTGAGTATCCCTCAATGTGGAGAAACTTTTCATCTTTAACCTAGATGTTTTATCATCGGTGCTATATAGATGGAGAAGTCTAGAGGCTACTGTAAAAATAAAACTGAAAACCAGAAGCAGGAGGCTTAAATCCAAAGCCTGAAAACATTAGAGAACTCTTGAATTCAGGGAACACTAAGCAATAGGAGCTCATCAAATGCCTTCATACCTACACCAAAACCAAGCTCCACCCAAGGGCCAACAAGTTCCAAAACAAGACATACCACGCAAATTCTCCAGCAACACAGGAACACTCCCCTGAGCTTCAATATACAGGCAGCTCAAAATTATCCCAAAACCTTTGATGTCTCATAACCCATTACTGGTCACTCCACTGCACTCCAGAGAGAAGAAACCCAGCTCCACCCACCAGAACTCCAACACAAGCCTCCCTAACCAGGAAACCTTGACAAGCCACTGAAAGAACCCCACCCAAAGTGAGGAAGCTCCATAATAAAGAGAACTCAACAAATTACCAGAATATAAAAAGGCCACCCCAAACGCAGCAATATGACCAAGATGAAGAGACAGAGGAATACTCAGCAGGTAAAGGAACAGGAGAGTTGCCCACCAAACCAAACAAAAGAGGAAGAAGTAGGGAATCTACCGGAGAAGGAATTCTGAATATTGATAGTGAAAATGATCCAAAATCTTGAAATAAAAATGGAATCACAGATAAATAGCCTAGAGACAAGGATTGAGAAGATGCAAGACAGGTTTAACAAGGACCTAGAAGAAATAAAAAAGAGTCAAAATATAATGAATAATGCAATAAATGAGATCAGAAACACTCTGGAGGCAACAAATAGTAGAATAACAGAGGCAGAAGATAGGATTAGTGAAATAGAAGATAGAATGGCAGAAATAAATGAATCAGAGAGGAAACAAGAAAAACGAATTAAAAGAAACGAGGACAATCTCAGAGACCTCCAGGACAATATGAAACGCTCCAACATTCGAATTATAGGAGTCCCAGAAGAAGAAGACAGAAAGAAAGATTATGAGAAAATCCTTGAGGAGATAATAGTTGAAAACTTCCCTAAAATGGGGAAGGAAATAATCACCCAAGTCCAAGAAACACAGAGAGTTCCAAATAGGATAAACCCAAGGCAAAACACCCCAAGACACATATTAATCAAATTAACAAAGATCAAACACAAAGAACAAATATTAAAAGCAGCAAGGGAAAAACAACAAATAACACACAAGGGGATTCCCATAAGGATAACAGCTGATCTTTCAATAGAAACTCTTCAGGCCAGGAGGGAATGGCAAGACATACTTAAAGTGATGAAAGACAATAACCTACAGCCCAGATTACTGTACCCAGCAAGGATCTCATTCAAATACGAAGGAGAAATCAAAAGCTTTACAGACAAGCAAAAGCTGAGAGAAGTCAGCACCACCAAACCAGCTCTCCAACAAATTCTAAAGGATATTCTCTAGACAGGAAACACGAAAGGGTGTATAAACCTGAACCCAAAACAGTAAAGTAAATGGTAATGGGATCATACTTATCAATAATTACCTTAAACGTAAATGGGTTCAACGCCCCAACCAAAAGACAAAGACTGGCCGAATGGATACAAAAACCAGACCCCTCTATATGCTGCTTACAAGAGACCCACCTCAAATCAAGGGACACATACAGACTGAAAGTGAAGGGCTGGAAAAAGATATACCACACAAATAGAGACCAAAAGAAAGCAGGAGTGGCAATACTCATATCCGACAAAATAGACTTTAAAACAAAGACTGTGAAAAAAGACAAAGAAGGCCACTACATAATGATCAAAGGAACAATCCAAGAAGAAGATATAACAATTATAAATATATATGCACCCAATATAGGAGCACCACAATATGTAAGACAAATGCTAACAAGTATGAAAGGGGAAATCAACAATAACACAATAATAGTGGGAGACTGTAATACCCTACTCACACCTATGGACAGATCAACTAAACAGAAAATTAACAAAGAAACGCAAACTTTAAATGATACATTAGATCAGTTAGACCTAATTGATATCTATAGGACATTTCACCCCAAAACAATGAATTTCACCTTTTTTCAAGTGCTCATGGAACCTTCTCCAGGATAGATCACATCCTGGGCCATAAATCTAAACTTGATAAATTCAAAAAAATCAAAATCATTCCAAGCATCTTTTCTGACCATAATGCATTAAGATTAGATCTCAATTACAGGAGAAAAACTATTAAAAATTCCAACATATGGAGGTTGACCAACACACTTCTGAATAACCAACAAATCACAGAAGAAATCAAAAAAGAAATCAAAATATGCATAGAAACTAATGAAAATGAAAACACAACAACCCAAAACCTGTGGGACACTATAAAAGCAGTGCTAAGAGGAAAGTTCATAGCAATACAGGCATTCCTCAAGAAACAAGAAAAAAGTCAAATAAATAACCTAACTCTACAACTAAAGCAACTAGAAAAGGAAGAATTGGAGAACCCCAGAGTTAGTAGAAGGAAAGAAAATCCTAAAAATTAGGGCAGAAATAAATGCAAAAGAAACAAAGGAGACCATAGCAAAAATCAACAAAGCCAAAAGCTGGTTCTTTGAAAGGATAAATAAAATTGACAAAACATTAGCCAGACTCATCAAGAAGCAAAGAGAGAAAACTCAAATCAATAAAATTAGAAATGAAAATGGAGAGATCACAACAGACAACACAGAAATACAAAGGATCATAAGAGACTACTATCAGCAGTTGTATGCCAATAAAATGGACAACATGGAAGAAATGGACAAATTCTTAGAAAAGTACAATTTTCCAAAACCGAACCAGGAAGAAATAGAAAATCTTAACAGACCCATCACAAGCATGGAAATTGAAACTGTAATCAGAAATCTTCCAGCAAACAAAAGCCCAGGTCCAGACGGCTTCACAGCTGAATTCTACCAAAAATTTCGAGAAGAGCTAACACCTATCCTCCTCAAACTCTTCCAAAAAATTGCAGAGGAAGGTAAACTTCCAAACTCATTCTATGAGGCCACCATTACCCTAATACCAAAACCTGACAAAGATGTCACCAAAAAAGAAAACTACAGGCCAATATCACTGATGAACATAGATGCAAAAATCCTCAACAAAATTCTAGCAATCAGAATCCAACAACACATTAAAAAGATCATACACCATGACCAAGTGGGCTTTACCCCAGGGATGCAAGGATTCTTCAATATCCACAAATCAATCAATGTAATTCACCACATTAACAAATTGAAAAATAAAAACCATATGATTATCTCAATAGATGCAGAGAAGGCCTCTGACAAAATTCAACATCCATTTATGATAAAAACTCTCCAGAAAGCAGGAATAGAAGGAACATACCTCAACATAATAAAAGCTATCTATGACAAACCCACAGCAAACATTATCCTCAATGGTGAAAAATTGAAAGCATTTCCCCTAAAGTCAGGAACAAGACAAGGGTGTCCACTTTCACTGCTACTATTCAACATAGTTCTGGAAGTTTTGGCCACAGCAGTCAGAGCAGAAAAAGAAATAAAAGAATCCAAATTGGAAAAGAAGTAAAACTCTCACTGTTTGCAGATGACATGATCCTCTACATGGAAAACCCTAAAGACTCCACCAGAAAATTACTAGAGCTAATCAATGAATATAGTAAAGCTGCAGGATATAAAATCAACACACAGAAATCCCTTGCATTCCTATACACGAATAATGAGAAAGTAGAAAAAGAAATTAAGGAAACAATTCCATTCACCATTGCAACGAAAAGAATAAAATACTTAGGAATATATCTACCTAAAGAAACTAAAGACCTATATATAGAAAACTATAAAACACTGATGAAAGAAATCAAAGAGGACACTAATAGATGGAGAAATATACCATGTTCGTGGATTGGAAGAATCAATATAGTGAAAATGAGTATACTACCCAAAGCAATTTACATATTCAATGCAATCCCTATCAAGCTACCAGCCACATTTTTCACAGAAGTAGAACAAATAATTTCAAGATTTGTATGGAAATACAAAACACCTCGAATAGCCAAAGCAATCTTGAGAAAGAAGAATGGAACTGGAGGAATCAACCTGCCTGACTTCAGGCTCTACTACAAAGCCACAGTCATCAAGACAGTATGGTACTGGCACAAAGACAGACATATAGATCAATGGAACAAAATAGAAAGCCCAGAGATAAATCCACACACATATGAACACCTTATCTTTGACAAAGGAGGCAAGAATATACAATGGAGTAAAGACAATCTCTTTAACAAGTGGTGCTGGGAAAACTGGTCAACCACTTGTAAAAGAATGAAACTAGATCACTTTCTAACACCGCACACGAAAATAAACTCAAAATGGATTAAAGATCAAAATGTAAGACCAGAAACTATAAAACTCCTAGAGGAGAACATAGGCAAAACACTCTCAGACATAAATCACAGCAGGATCCTCTATGATCCACCTCCCAGAATTCTGGAAATAAAAGCAAAAATTAACAAATGGGATCTAATTAAACTTAAAAGCTTCTGCACAACAAAGGAAACTATAAGCAAGGTGAAAAGACAGCCTTCTGAATGGGAGAAAATAATAGCAAATGAAGCAACTGGCAAACAACTAATCTCAAAAATATACAAGCAGCTTATGCAGCTCAATTCCAGAAAAATAAATGACCCAATCAAAAAATGGGCCAAAGAACTAAATAGACATTTCTCCAAAGAAGACATACGAATGGCTAACAAACACATGAAAAGATGCTCAACATCATTCATTATTAGAGAAATGCAAATCAAAACCACAATGAGGTACCACTTCATACCAGTCAGAATGTCTGTGATCCAAAAATCTGCAAGCAATAAATGCTGGAGAGGGTGTGGAGAAAAGGGAACCCTCCTACACTGTTGGTGGGAATGCAAACTAGTACAGCCACTATGGAGAACAGTGTGGAGATTTCTTAAAAAAATTGCAAATAGAACTGCCTTATGACCCAGCAATCCCACAGCTGGGCATACACACCAAGGAAACCAGAATTGAAAGAGACACATGTACCCCAATGTTCATCGCAGCACTGTTTATAATAGCCAGGACATGGAAACAACCTAGATGTCCATCAGCAGATGAATGGATAAGAAAGCAGTGGTACATATACACAATGGAGTATTACTCAGCCGTTAAAAAGAATTCATTTGAATCAGTTCTGATAAGATGGATGAAACTGGAGCCGATTATACAGAGTGAAGTAAGCCAGAAAGAAAAACACCAATACAGTATACTAACACATATATATGGAATTTAGGAAGATGGCAATGACGACCCTGTATGCAAGACAGGAAAAAAGACACAGATGTGTATAACGGACTTTTGGACTCAGAGGGAGAGGGAGAGGGTGGGATGATTTGGGAGAATGACATTCTAACATGTATACTATCATGTAAGAATTGCATCGCCAGTCTATGTCTGACACAGGATACAGCATGCTTGGGGCTGGTGCATGGGGATATAGTTGCTCATAATAATCTCATAATCCTTTGTATTTCTGCATTGTCTGTTGTAACCTCTTCTTTTTAATTTCCAATTTTGTTGATTTGATTCTTCTCTCTTTTTTTCTTGATGAGTCTGGCTAAAGGTTTGTCCTTTTTTTTTTTTTTTTAATCTCCCCAAGAATCAGTTTTTAGTTGTATTAATTTTTACTATAGTTTCTTTCCTTTCTTTTTCAGTTATTTCTGCTCTGATGTTTTTATTTCTTTCCTTCTGCTAATTTGTGTGTGTGTGAGTGTGTGTGTTTGCTGTTGTTGTTCTTCTTTTTCCAGTTGTTTTAGGCATAAAAATAGGTTGTCTATTTAATGCGTTTCTTGTTTCTTGAGGTAAGATTGTATTGCTATAAACGTCCCTCTCAGAACTGCTTTTGCTGCATCCCATAGGTTTTGAGTTGTCATGTTTTCATTGCCATTTGTATCTAGGCATTGTTTTTATTTCTTTCATAACCAGTTGATTATTTAGAAATGTGTTTTTTAATTTCCATGTGTTTGTGTTTCTTATAGTTTGTTTTTCTTGTAATTGATATTTAATCACATAGACTTGTGGTCAGAATAGTTCCTTGATATAATTTCAATTTTATTAAATTTACTAAAATTTGATTTGTGACCCAAGTTGTGGTCTATCCTGGAGAGTGCTACTTGTACACTTGAGAAGAAAGTATATTCTTCTGCATTTGGATGGAATATCCTGAAGTTATCAATGTGACCCATCTCATCTAATGTATTGCTTAAGACATATGTCCTCATTAATTTTCTGTTTTGATGATCTGTTCATTGGTCTAAAGGGGGTGTTAAAGTCTCTTACTATTATTGTTACTGTCAATTTCTTCTTTTATGTCTGTTAGTGTTTATCTTATATATTGAGGTGCCACTATGTTGGATGCATATATAGTTACAGTTGTTATGTCTTCCTCTTGCAATGAACCCTTGATCTTTATGTAGTGTCCTTCCTTATCACTTGCAATATTCTGTTTTAAGGTCTACTTTGTCTGATATGAGGATTGCTACTCCAGCTTTCTTTTGCTTTCCATTTGCATGGAATATATTTTTTGATCCTCTCACTTTCAATCTATGACTTTAGGTCTGAAGTGGGTTTCTTGTAGACAGTGTATATATAGGTCTTGTTTTTGTATCCATTCAGCTAGTCTGTGTCTTTTGGTTGGAGGATTTAATCCATTTTCATTTAAAGTTATTGTTGATAAATATGTTCTTATTGGTATTTTCTTAATTATTGTGGGTTTGCTTTTGTAGATCTTTTACTTCTCTTTTATTTCCTGACTATATAAGTCCCTTTAACATTTGTTTGGTGATACTGAATTATCTTAATTTTGCTTCTCTGAAAAGCTTTTGATTTCTCCATCAATTTTGAATGAGTTCATTGCTGGGTAGAGCAATCTTGATTATAGATTTTTTCCTTTTCCATGCTTTAAATATATCCTCCCATTCCCTTCTGGCCTGCAGAATTTCTGCTGAAAGATCAGCTGTTAAATGGATGGGAGTTTCCCTTGTATGTTACTTGTTTGTTTTCCCTTTCTGATTTTAATATTCATTCTTAGTGTTTAATCATTGTTAGTTTGATTAGTATGTTCCCTGGCATGTTTCTCCTTTGATTTTTCCTGTATGGGACTCTTTGTGCATCTTGGACTTGATTGACTACTTCCTTTTCCATGTTGGGGAAAGTTTAACTACAATGTCTTCAAAAATTTTTCTCATATTCTTTCTTTTTCTGTTCTTTTTCTGGGAGCCCTATAATTCCAATGTTGGTGCATTTAATATTGTCCCAGAGGTGTCTGAGACCATCCTCAGTTCTTTTCATTCTTTTTACTTTATTCTGCTCTTCAGAACTTATTTCCACCATTTTATCTTCCAGTTCACTGATCCGTTCTTCTGCTTCAGATATTCTGCTAGTGGTTCCTTCTAAAGTATTTTTAATTTCAGTAATTGTGTTGCTGGTCTCCTTTGTTTATTCTTTAATTATTTTAGGTCTTTGTTAATTATCTTGCATTTTCTCCATTCTGTTTTCAAGATTTAGATCATCTTTACTATCATTACTCTGAATTATTTTTTCAGGTAGTTTGCCTATTTTTTCTTCATTTATTTGGACTTCTGCATTTTTAGTTTGTTCCTTTAGTTGTGCAGTATGTTTCTACCTTTCCTTTTTTTTAAAAAAAAACTTGTTGTGTTTGAGGTCTCCTTTTCCAAGGCTTCAATGTTGAATTCTTTCTTCCTTTTGGTTTCTGCCCTCCTAAGATTAATCCACTGGTTTGTGTAAGCTTCATATAGGGTGAGATTTGTGCTGAGTTTTTGTTTTTGTTTTTTTTTTTTTTTCTCTGATGGCAGGGCTGAGTGAGATGGTAAGCCTGTCTGCTAATGATTGGATTTGTATTTTTGTGTTTGTTGTTTGCACGAGGCTTCCTGCACAGGGTGCTAATGGTGGTTGGGTGATGCCAGGTCTTGTATTCAAGTGGTTTTCTTTGTAGGAGTTCTCATATCTGATAGTCCCTAGGGTTAGGAGTTCTGTGGCAATCTAGGGTCTTGGAGTCAGTGCTCCCACTCCAAAGGCTCAGGGCTTGATCTCTGACCTGAACCCTGGAGAGCAAACATAGTTCTACACCTGATTATCAGAGGCCATGCCATTATATTGTAAGCATTTAAAAAATGGCTTTTCCTGGAGACTTGGCAAAAGCTAGATAGACTCCTATTTCAATGCACAACAAACGCACAGGCACAGAGTTCCCCAAGGCCAGGAGCACCACACAGGGCACTAACAAGATGCTTACCCATGTTTACAACATGGAAAGAACCTGAAGAAGCAGCTGCATATGCAGAAGAAAGCTACAAGAAGCCTCATGTGGAGGAAGACCAGGTCTCACTTAGACTATATGGTCTCATGTGGACTATAAATGTGGTAAGCCTGAGCCTTCACCTGCTGCACTGGCAAGTCTATGGTATTTTAATTAGATTCACTCACCTTGTGTCTGAGCTTACTGAGGCTCAGGTTTTTGTGTCTTAACTTAGAAGGAATTTAGAAAGAGTCAAAGTGAAAGACAAGAAATAGTTTTATTGATATAGAACACTTGTGAATGATGCAAACAGGCAAGCAAGGAAGTTCTGCCCTGAGGATTAAGTGGGCCAAAGTTTGATAGTCAAAGGAAAGAAGGAGGAGCAAAGACCATCTTCTTTAAGTGGACATGAGTCTTACATCATTAGCTCCTATATTGTATCAGGAATGAGAATGTCTGACCCTATAAAGTTAAAGTAGGATTATCAATGGATTTACCATGTGGTGCAATGGTAAAGAATCCTGTTAATGCAGGAGATGCAAAAGACTCCCTAGATTGGGAAAATCCCTTAGAGTAGGAAAGTTTATCATAGTTCTTATTCAAATCAGTAGATGGATAGTGAAATTTTTATTTGACTTAAAGTCCTGGGGCATATTTCATGCTTTTATTTATGGCTTTATAGTTGGCAACTCACTCCAGTACCCTTGCCTGGGAAATCCCATGGATAGAGGAGCCTGGTAGGCTACAGTCCATGGGGTCACAAAGAGTTGGACATGACTTAGTGACTTCACTTTCAGTTTTCACTTTCATGCACTGGAGAAAGAAATGGCAACCCACTCCAGTGTTCTTGCCTGGAGAATCCCAAGGACGGGAGCTTGGTGGGTTGCCGTCTATGGGGTCGCACAGAGTCGGACACTACTGACATGACTTAGCTTAGCTTAGTTAAGCTAGCCTGCTTAATTCCATGGGTGTTCTAATAGCTTTCTTGAGCAATCATTAACTTACAGTCGTCTCCCAAAGGTTTCCATCTATCCATCGTCACTTACTGGGATTTCTACAGCTATGTATTCATGGGGTTCTCCATGCAAAAAATGCTGAAGAGGTTTGCCATCCCCTTCTCCAGTGGACCTCATTATGTCAGAACTCTCCAACATGGCCCGTCCATCTTGGGGCATGACTCATCTACACCATGACCTGTCCTACACAGCATGGCTCATAGTTTCATTGAGTTAGACAAGACTGGGATACATATAATCAGTTTGGTTAGTTTTCTCTAATTAAGATTTTAATTCTTTCTGCTCTCTGATGGATGAGTATAAGACTTTGTGGAAGCTTACTCTGATGCTGGGAGGGATTGGGGGCAGGAGGAAAAGGGGACAATAGAGGATGAGATGGCTGGATGGCATCACAGACTTGATGGACATGAGTTTGAGTGAACTCTGGGAGTTGGTGATGGACAGGGAGGCCTGGTGTGCTGCGATTCATGGGGTCGTAAAGAGTCAGACACGACTGAGCAACTGAACTGAACTGAACTGAACTGAACTGATGGCGGGGGACTGGCTATGGGGAAAACTGGGTCATTACTGACAAAGGTCCATATAGTTAAAGCTATGGCTTTTCCAGTAGCTATGTATGAGCCATGTAAGAGTTGATCCATAAAGAAGGCTGAGCACTGAAGAACTGATGCTTTTGAACACTGGTGTGGGAGAAGATTCTTAAGAGTCCCTTGGACTGCCAGGCGATCAAACTAGTCAATTCTAAAGGGAATCGACCTTGAATATTCACTGAAGGACTAATGCTGAAGGTGAAATTCCAATAATTTTGCCACTTGATGTGAAGAGTCGACTTATTGGAAAAAATTCTGATGCTGGGAAAGATTGAAGGCAGGAGGAGAAGGAGATGACAGAGGTAAAGATGGTTGGATGGCATTACTGACTCAGTGGACATGAATTTGAGCAAACTCTTGGAGACAGTTAAAGACAGGGAAGCCTAGCGTTCTGCAGTCCATGGAACCGAAGAGTTGGAAAAGACTGAATGACTGAACAATAGTATATTCTATTTCTATCAGGTGAATATGTACTAATACAGGAATGAGAAACTCCTCAGGGTATGATCATGTACTCATTACCTCCAGGATCCTACCAGATTCTCATGGTGAAAATTCAAAAAAAATAAAAATAAATAAATAAATAGCCTTTGAGTTTATATCAAGAAGAAATGACAGTTAGCTTCTTTGATATATTTTCAGAGATAACAGTGACCTGCTCTCTAAAGAAAAGGACTATTTAATACTTTCTAAGGAAGGGCATTTATCCCATTCAGTCCTATCTAGCCTTTCTATGTCACCTACAGGTAAGGGCAAAATTATTCAGGAACATTTGTGAAGGTCACAGGCCTTGGGCCCAAGGCCCTAAAAACTGAGATTTAATCATAATTTATAGAATACTTGCCTTCCCACACATTTTACCACCACATCAAAAAGACTTTGGTATAAAAAATGGTAGCTTATAGCTGAACTGTATGGCACAGTTTGTTCTTCTTTGCCGAAAGTAACAGGATAAAAACAAGGACACTAGAAGAAACTGAACCTTTGTCACCTATGTCTACAACAAATATTAAATACAACCCAGTGTCTACCAGGATTATTAAAACCTCACATTGAAAGCTTACATACCACTGCTCCCGTTATGTGATACATAGTCTGGCTTTCAACAGCAACAAAATTACATCATATTAAAAGTAAAAAACAAACAAAGTTAGAAGACTTGATCCAGCACACATGATTGGCATAGTTTTAAACTAGCAAGCAGCTACAAAAATATGATGAATAAATATTTGCAATATTCTGAGTGATCATTTATAGTCTTCCTTTTTTAATGCATGTATATGGAATTTGTTTTTTTTTTTTTTACAGTCTTCTTTTAATCTCAAAGCATTTCTAGGTAGGTAAGCTGAAATCAGTAGAAATATGTGATATTTGATTTTGAAGTTAAATGACCATAATTTTAAAGCTATTTGTATGAAAGTATTTTTATAGTATTCTTGCCTATCAGTTAGATAGAGTCTTCAGTTTGTTTGTTTGTTTGTTTGTTTTTAGGGGGGGAGGATGTCTGAATCTCTTATTCTTAATGAATTTTTTGTTTTCTGTAAATAAAAGGTTCCTCTGAATAAAATGAAAAGAGAGAAATGGCTTTGACTTTACAATTCATTGACAAAACTCTGGTTGACTTGAAAAAATAATATGTGACAACGTTAACACAAGCAATTTAATCCAAAGGTGAATGACATTTCACTAAATATATAAAAGTTTCAAAGAAAAAAGGAACACAGAAGAGAGAGAGTCACTATGGATAAGTGAGCAATTTTAACTGCTTTGGGTGACATAGCAACTGAAGAATATACATAGAGGAAAATTAGATATTTACTGGAAAAGCCTAACCTGTTCAAACAGGAGCTAGATTTCAGAGGATTGGGCTCAGAATGGTGAAGAAATGGAAGCCAAGAAATGCAAAACTCAACGCATTAAAGAAAATCAGTTGTAGTGACTTAAAAATTACTATATATTTCTTGATGTTATACTTATGTTTCATTGTTGACAAACAATGTACAGAAAATAGCAATGTTTCCTGCAGATACATGATCAGGGGTTGCTGTTCAGTCAATCAGTCATGTCTGACACTATGCAACCTCATGAACTGCAGCACACCAGGCTTCCCTGTCCTTCACTGCCACCCCAAGTTTGCTCAAACTCATGTCCATTCAGTTGATGATGTCATCCAGCCATCTTGTCTTCTGTCATCCCCTGCTCCTCCTGCCCACAGTCTTTCCCAGCCTCAGGGTATTTTCCAGTGAGACAGCTCTTTGCATCAGGTGGCCAAAGTATTGATGCGTCAGCTTCACTACCAGTCCTTCCAATGAATATTCGGGATTGATTTGATTGACTAGCTTGATCTCCTTGCTGTCCAAGGAGATCTCTAGTGTCTTCTACATTATCACAGTTTATAAGCATCAGTTCTTTGCCACTCAGTCTTCTTTATGGTCCAACTCTTACATCAGTACATGACTACTGGAAAAAACATAGCTTTGATTATATGGAGCTTTGTCAGCAAAGTGATGTCTTTGCTTTTCAATAGGCTGTCTAGGTTTCTCATAGCTTTTATTCCAAGAAGCAAACATCTTTTAACTTCATGTCTGCAGTCACCATGATTTTGTAGCCTGAGAAAATAAAGTCTGTCACTGTTTTGATTTTTTCCCCTATTTTCCATGAAGTGATGGGGCCAGATGCCATGACATTAGTTTTTTCAATATTGGGTTTTAAGCCAGCTTTTTCATTCTCCTCTTTCACCTTCATCAAAACGCTCTTTAGTTCCTCTTCTCTTTCTGCCATTAAAGTAGTGTCATCTGCATGTCTGAGGTTATTGATATTTCTCTCAGCAATCTTGATTCCAGCTTGTGCTTTATCCAGTCTGGGATTTCTCATGATGTACTCTGCATATAAGTTAAATAGAAGGGTGACAATATACAGCCTTGACGTATTCCTTTCCCAATTTGAACCAGTCCATTGTTCTGTGTCCAGTTCTAACTATTCTTCTTGACCTGCATACAAGTTTCTCAAGAGGCAATTAAGGTAGTCTGGTATTTCCATCTCCTTCAGAAGTTTCCACAGTTTGTAGTGATCACACAGTCAAAGCCTTTAGCCTATTCAATGAAGCAGAAGCAGCTGTTTTTCTGGAATTCCCTTACTTTTTCTGTGATTCAGTGGATGTTGGCAATTTGATCTCTGGCTCCTCTGCCATGTCTAAATCCATCTTGTATACCTGAAAGTTCTCTGTTCACATATTGTTGTAGCCTAGGTTAAAGAATTTTGAGTATTACCCTGCTAACATGCAAAATGAGTGCAATGGTGAGATTGAAGGGTCAGAAGTAGGTAGGGATACAGATGAAGCAGCATTAGCTACTAGTAGATAATCATTAAAACTGTGTGTTGGAAATACATTATTTCATATTACCCTCTCTTTACATTTTTATTTGCTCAAAGTTTTTCTCAACAAGCTATTTCACATTTTTCCTGTCACCTTGAAAACATAAATGCATTTTTAGATGTTTTGCTACCCCAGTATATAGAGGCACTTCACTGGGACTCAGCAGTAAAGAATCCTCCTGAAATGCAGGAGATTCCGGGAACACAGTTTCGATCCCTGTGCAGGGAAGATCCCCTGCAAGAGGAAATGGCAACCCACTCCAATGTTCTTGCCAATGTACAGAGGAACTTAGTGGGCTGCAGTCCATGGGGTCTGAAAGAGTTGGACATGATTGAAGTAACTGAGCATGCATGCTTGCAATCAGGCAGAAATATTTGTTACCTGTTCCTTACATATCTTATGCCATCTCTGTCTCTACATTTTTGCTCATGCATCCTTTAAAACTTTAGTATTTTTCATTGTTTATAAATATAGAATTTGCACCTATAAAAGAACACAGATAATCTTATAATATCTATTTTTATTTCACTTTGCATTTTATTTTTAGTTTTCCAGTTTCTCTATTGGACTAGTGAAAGCAAGAACTGTATGTTATTAATTTTTTTATCTCTCACAATATCTTATGTATTACAGCTGATCAGTAACCCTTTGTTATGTGAAAATGAATTAATGAATGAATAATGAGGTGGTTAGTATATGTGTTAGTGTGTGTGTGTACCAAGTTGATTTCTTTGAACTTAACTATGAAGATTTAGTCATGCATGTCCTAAGCTTATTTTTAATAGGTATTATACTGAGTATTTCAGTTAAGTTTATCATATAAATGATTGTATAATAATTAACAGGCCGTCTAGCTTTTTTAATACCTAAAAGCAATTATTTAAAATATTTCTAAAAATAAAATAATGAAAAAGCAGACATTGTACCAGTACAGAACAGAATTGAAAGGATTAGAAAAAGCACATTTATACAGAAGCTGGCAATTGTTTCTTTTTTCAAATACTTTCATTTCCAACACTGAAGTCTTAAGCAAAATTATTAAGAAGAAGAAAAAGAGAAGGAAAAAAAAAGATTTTGGAAAGCTTTCTGACAAGAAGAAAGAAATTGACTTAGATCAATCAGACCCAGCTCTCAGAAGGCATGAAAACTTAATCTAACAGTACTTCTAATTAGACTACTTTTAGATCATGTTGACATCTCATTAATTTGAGTGTGCTGACCATAATATGTTAGGCATTCTAACAATTACTTTGAGACTAGTAGAAGGTTTCCTTCTTTGTAACAAGAATTTCTCTCAATTTTGTAAAATACCAAAAACCACTGGTTCATTTCAAATTTAGTGTTTCACAGACTGTATCTATCACTATATTTAACTGACAGAAATCATCCATGTGATCAAAGAAAAGATGTGGTTACAACAATGTAAACCATAATTATAAGTAACTATAAATCATTTCCTATTACAGAATCATTACTAAATGAAAAATTTTTATATAGGTATGATAAATAAACTCTTTATGTCAATGAAGTACTATTTAAAGAAAAATCTTAAACCATACAATTCATTTATGAATTCTATTTCTAGAAAGTGAAAATACATAAAAATAAATACAAAGATTTGGCTAAAGAAATGATTATTGCAGCACTGTTCATTAGAAAATCCAATAAGACTATGTTCAACAATAATACTGCATTGAATACTATGTAATCCTTAAGATATTGATGAGACTGATGTTTACTCACTTGGGTAGTTATTCACAAATGCAAAAGAATATATGTAACAATATAGTGTAGAGGTTAAAAATTGGGAGCACATCAGGCCTTCAGTGATCTTGTTTCATTACTTATGGATATATCATCACTGCGACTTTTTACAATTTCTGGTTCTATATTTCTTCAAGTGTCAAATTATTTAACCTAGTAAAATTGTTTTAGGTACCTAATTTATCATAACAGATTTTTATTTAAATTTTAGGTACAACCAAAACAATTTGAAAAATATACTTCTCCAACTCTCCCTCACACACATACAACTCTACTGTGTTTCGTTTGTAATATTTAATCATAGAGATATGAAGTAGTGAAGTGGTGTTCAAAAGTTATATATACTCGCTGCCTTTTGGTACTTTTCACCATGTATTTAGGAACTAGAGTGAAAACAAAAGTGGTTTCAGTGCATTATTATCCTAGGTTATGCAAACATACTAAATATTATAATTAATAACAAGAAATCTGTCATATTTTGAAAAAATATATCATTATTAAGTTTCAAATATGTTATAATACCAGCATTAAATTTTATTTTCACCATGTTTATATTATTCTCAGAAAGCAAGAATATCTCCTGAAGAATCTATGCCTTAGTCTAACTGCATGATTATTTTGCTAAAGAACTATGATTCAAGTATTATGCTTAATCTATTTACCTTCTAAACCTGGTGTTTCTGGATTACTGAAATTGTCAGGGATGCCCTCTCATGCTAACCCAGAGAAACTGATGTTTCCTCTTTCCTATTCCTTTTTGCCCTGTGTATTAGTTTTATATGTAACAGGTTACCACATATATAGTGGGTTAAAATAATACAATACAAACGAATTGTCTTACAATTCTGGAAGTCAGAAGTCCAAAATAGATTTCACTAGGCTAAAATACAGGTGTCCTAGACCTCCCAGACGCTCTAGGAAAAAATCCATTTCCTTCACTCTAATAATTTCTAGAAGCCACATCTTTTCCTTGGCTCACAGATTCTTCTCTACCCTCAGAGCCATCAGGGTAACACATTCAAATCTCTCTTTCTCTCCCTCACACACACACAGCTCTTTCTGATTCCAGTCTCATTCTTTCCTTTATATGTGCCCTGTGATTACATTGAAGCCTGATGGATAATCCAGGATAATCTCCATCACAAACTCCTTAACATTTTAACATGTAATGTAACACATTCACAGGTTCCTGGGATTAGGGCATTGACATTTTTAGAATGCCTACGATTCCACATCATCCTGCCCCCTGCCCCCTTCACACATAATCTCCTTGGTCCCCATAAGAGACAAAGATAGGAATAAATTAAGCAGTAACATGACAAATAGAGAAAAGAGGAGAGTTTAGTGGTATACTTAGGAAGTAGAATTATCTTTGCTTAATGGTCTCTTAATTGTGCGGTAGGTTGAGCTATTGAGAGGAAGAGAGGAAGTCAGGAAAATAAAATTCTTAATAAAGAAAAAAATTCTCAATAATTTTTTTGGGGAGAATAGCCAGGAGGGCAGTTTGTGAAAAACTGCAGGTGAAAATCTACAGTAGATGTTAGGATAAGAAAATTATAAGTGTCATGTACTTTTATATAAAATTCAAGCCTACTTTTTATGTCAATGACTTAGTGTGCATTTTAATTACTTATATATTTGAATTACACATTTTATTTATTTTTAATATAAATTTATTTATTTTAATTGGAGGTTAATTACTTTACAATATTGTGTTGGTTTTGCCATACATCAACATGAATCCACCACAGGCATACATGTGTTTCCCAACCTGAAGCCCCCTCCCTCCTCCCTCCCTTACCATCCCTCTGGGTCATCTCAGTGCACCAGCCCCAAGCATCCAGTATCATGCATCGAGGCTGGACTGGCAATTAGTTTCTTATATGATATTATACATGCTTCAAAAAAAGAAGATAAACATCTGACAATACAAGCAGTTGTTGTCATCTTAAAATATTCCCCTTAATGGCCTATAGATATTCTTTTTTAGCTGTTCTGCTCAGTCTTGCAAAACCAATGCAAATTATAAATGATGAAATTAATTTTTATTTGTGTGGAAGTGCCAACAATCTTGTCAGCTGTAAAGACAGTTGGCCCACAATCTTTAGATGTTAGTCTATTCAGTGTTTTTGGTTTCATTCCAGGGACAGGCTATGAATAGCTAACTTGGTGAGGTTTGTCTTTAGTTTTCTTGCAAAGCTTTATTGGATGCTGATTCATAAATTATACTTGCTGCATCACAAAATTTCATTATCTATCATTCATTAGAAAAAGCATACTAAATAGATGTTAGTATTACTTGTCAGGTATTGCCTAAAGGATGAAAAACTGGATGAAGACATTGTAGTTTACCACTACAGAGAGGCAAGAAAATGCAGGCTCTATTCCTCTTGTCCTTGATATGAAGCATGTCTTATAATGAAGTCCAAATTTAGGCTAATTAATGGATAAGAACCATTAGTGAACTCTTAAATGAGAAGATGTTTATTATATTTCAGCCCTCCACAAATAGCTGTGAGTGGTACAGTGCTACAATGCCTGGCACATAATAAATTATTGATAAGTAAATGTGAATAACAAACTTTAATTATTTCCATGAGTGAAGTCACTGATATTTGTTAATCAGAAAATTTTGAATCCTCATAAAGAAGTACTGAGTATTCTTTACACCACAATTTTAACAAAGATTTATAATGTTTATGATTTTCCTTCATACACACATAAACACAAACAACTCAATGAGACAAAGATTCAACATTTGTCTGTAACTTTTCCCTTATTTTACTAGTATAATGTTTGCAAAGTATCTGAGGTATACAGAAATAGAAAACATGGTCCCTTACCTCAAGAGCTTATGGTACACAAAGAATAATAAATACAGTGACAAATATAAGGAGAAACCAGATGTTTCTAACAGTCAAGTCCCTAATTCCAGTTACTTTTATATCATTTTTAAGAAATGCATAGTAAATTTCTAGGAGATGAGTATTAATGTAAATCAAAAAATGCTTTTTACTAAAATATTTGAAATTGATGATTTATATTATTTTTTATTTTATTTTTCAGGCAAGCCTAGGGGCCAGCAGGAGTAAGCAACAGGTTCCTTTGCTCGCTCTCTGGGGAAAGGGAACTGAACTGGTTCCTTAAATGTGGTGAGGGTAAGAGTGTGTCCAGGAGTCTAGCCAGAGGCCTGGCTTAGGCGAAACTGTCTTTTTAAATGAAGGGCCATTAGTTAGAAACAGGAGTACTTAGATTTTTGAAAAGCCAGTATTGAAGAGGTTTTAGAAACAATTAGAAATTAGTGATTCAGAGAACACAAGATATTAATTACAGCTGGACAGAACTCTGCAGGCAGCCTAAGGTCTTCATGGTGTTACCACCACTCCTTTCCTAGTCCCTAAGTCAAAGGGCACTAAGACCTAGGTTCAAAGAAGCAATGGGATGATAGGATAATGGAGCCCACTTATAAGAGAGCTAGAAAGATTTTTAGACTATATGCCCAAATTTTTGGGTTACAGGGTAAGGGTAAAGAGGATGGGGGTAGGTAATGACAAATACTGAGCTATGTAAAGGAGCAGTTCAGTTATGAATGGAGATAAATATACATTTCTTAACTTTTTCTAGGACTTTTTTTTTAATCAAGTAGAAATTTCTGATTGGATTGTTGAAATATCATTTATCTGATTAAGAGAAAAAAGAATTCATATAAACTCAAGCAAGTTTGCATGCACTGATATTATTGTTCCCGATCTAGTATACATCAAAGATGAAAGAATTTGAGACAATCTAACTAATTTAGAGAAACGAATGCAGAAATAGTTGACAAGATTTCCATAGGGAGCCATAACAGCCATAATAAATGAAACAGGCACATCAGAATCAATGTGCCGGAAAGATGATCATCATAATAGATATATGTGTTTCACTTATGAAATAAAATTGAGACAAGACAGAAGGAAAAGGGTACAACAAAAGATGAAATGTTTGAATAGCATCACCGACTCAACGACGTGAGTTTGAGCCAACTCTGAGAGATGGTGAGGGGTAGGGAGGCCTGGGATGCTATAGTCCATGAAGTCGCAAAGAGTCAAATATGACTGAGAGACTGAACAACACAAGGAAAAGTAAATCTCTGGGTGTGTTAAGTGACATTAAAGACAGAAAAAGAAACAATCACAAACATTTTGTCTCCAAAACAGTTTTATCCTTTTTCCTAAAGAAATATTTCATAATTGTGTGTTATCTTAATAGGGCAAACAAAAAGATTATTGAAGAGGAAAAGAATGAAATGTTTTGGATTTTAAAAAAATGTGTTAAAGTCGCTCAGTCCTGTCTGCCTCTTTGTGACCCCTTGGACTATATCTCTAGGTCAGAATACTGGAGTAGGTATCCTTTCCCTTCTCCAGGGGATCTTCCCAACCCAGGGATCAAACCCAGGTCTCCTGCACTGCAGGCAGATTCTTTACCAGCTGAGCCACAAGGGAAGCCTAAGAATACTGGAGTGGGTAGGCTATCCCTTCTCCAGAGGATCTTCCCAACCGACGAAATGTACTAGGATCTCATGAATTGCAGGCAGATTCTTTTCCAACTGAGCTATCAGGGAAGCCCTTTTTAAAAATGTGTTCCTTTATAATACTTATTCAGGGTTTTCCAGAGAAACAGAACCATTACCATGATCTTTTTTTAAGATAATAAAAGAAGGAAATTTAAACAACAGTTGTAGATAAATGTAATATAAACTAACTCTCCATCTTTAAAACCTGATGTGTCCACTACTTGCTTAATTTTTTCTGAATGTTTATGGAGGATAGAAACATAGTTCTTTTACTTTCAAAGGAGGACTGAAAATGGATGAGCTTTTTAGCTAGTATTAGTAAACTTTAGGAAATTGTCATATTCGATGACATATAGCTTTGAGTAACTTCAAGTTTAGCTGGGTGCATGTGTACTCAGTTATGAAAGATTCTTTGTGACCACATAGACTATAGCCCATCAAGTTCCTCACCCATGGGATTATTCTGGCAATATTACTGGAGTGACTTACCATTTTTCTCCCCAAGGAGTGTTCCCGATCAAGGGACTGAACTAGGTATAATTCTTTTTCCCCTTTCAAACTAAATTGCTTCAGAATTTTCAATTTGCAATTTTAGTGCCTAAAACAAACATTTTAGTTACTTAAGATACTTGTCCTGTGTGTTGTTTTAAAATATTGTTTTACTTGCAATCAACTTGCATCACCTTGGCCAAGTATTACAATGCATGAGCGCAAAATGCTTAAAGCAACTTAAAACTGACTTGCTGCTGCTATCCTAATTTATTTTTAGGGTTTCCAAGAAACCAAATTGTTCAACCATGTTCAACTCTGCATTTAATATGTAATGTCAAGTCAGAAAATGACTTTATAAAAAATTTCAGCATCATAAGTACACTTCAGAGAAAGCACTATTGAAGAGCCCTGCACTGTCTGGCCCAGAGAGATGGTATGGGGAGGGAGGTGGGAGGGGGGTTCAGGATTAGGAACACGTGTACACCCGTAGCAGATTCATGTTGATGTATGGCAGAACCAATACAGTATTGTAAAGTAAAATAAAGTAAAAAAAAAAAAAAAAAAAAACAGTCAAAGCAAAAAAAAAAAAAAAAGGAACAAAATATGGTCACAAAGTAAGAATTCTTTGAGATCATGGTTTTGCCTCCCCTAAAAAAAAATAAATAAATTGCCAATATTAGTAACTATTTTTCTGCTGGGATTCATAGTAGCTTCATTATAGACTTCCATTTCATTTAAAGAAGTGGAAATATTTTAATATAGTATTGTAAATGGATATGAATAGTTTAGACTTTGCAATAGTAATTAGAGTCAGGCTAAAATGTGCTACATTTTGAAGCTTTTGCAATTCAGTCTTATTTCCATGGATAATTTAATATTTACTGCTTATTTTCCCTCAGGGCAATCAATTGCTAAGGGAAATATCCTCCACATTTTCCTACAAATAGGAATGATTCATCTCTATTTCTATGCATTTTTATTATGTTTTGTATAAAATCATCAGCCTTGCATATTGTACATTTCTAAATGGGGGATCATTGCTGAAAGGTTTTCCCCACTAATTGGTTCTAGTTTAGAAATCCCCAAACTTACATCTGTATATTTAGTGGCCCATGTGTCACAAATACAACATAGCCAAAAATAACTTTGCTTTGTTAAAGTTGTTGTTGTTTAGTTACTAAACTGTGTTTAACTCTTTGTGACCTCATAGACTGAAGCAGGCCAAGCTCCTCTGTCCTTTACTATCTCTAACAATTTGCTCAGATTCATATACATTGAGTCATTGATGGTATCCAACCATCTTCTCCTTTAGCCTTCAACATTCCCAACATCTGGGTCCTCTCCAAGAATTGGCTCTTTGCATGAGTGGCCAAAATATCAGAACTTCAGCTTCCTCATCAGTCTTTTCAATGAATATTCAGGGTTTATTTCCTTTAGGAATAAACAGGATTGATCTACTTGCAGTCTAACAAACTCTCAAGAGTATTCTTTAGTACCACAATTCAAAAGCATCAGTTCTTTGGGGCTCAACCTTCTTTATGGTCCAACTCTCACATCTGTACGTGACTACCACAGAAATCATAGCTTTGACTAAATGGACCTTTATTGGCAATGTGATATCTGTGCCTTTTAATATGCTTTCTAGTTTGGTTATGAGTTTTCTTCGAGGGAGCAAGTGTCTTTTAATTTCATGGTTGCAGTAATCATCTGAAAGTGATTTGGGAGCCCAAGAAAATAAATATGTTACTATTTCCACTTTTTCCTACTTCCCATGAAGTGATGGGACTGGAACTAAAAAGCCTCTTGATGAAAGTGAAAGTGGAGTGTGAAAAAGTTGACTTAAAGCTCAACATTCAGAAAATGAAGATCATGGCATCTGATCCCGTCACTTCATGGGACATAGATGGGGAAACAGTGAAAACAGTGTCAGACTTTATTTGTGGGGGCTCCAAAATCACTGTAGATGGTGACTGCAGCCATGAAATTAAAAGACACTTACTCCTTGGAAGAAAAGTTATGACCAACCTAGATAGCATGTTGAAGAGCAGAGACATGACTTTGCTAACAAAGGTCCATCTAGTCAAGGTTATGTTTTTTCCAGTAGTCATATATGGATATGAGAGTTGGACTCTGAAGAAAGCTGAGCGCTGAAGAATTGATGCTTTTGAACTGTGGTGTTGGAGAAGACTCTTGAAAGTCCCTTGGACTGCAAGAGTCCATTCTGAACCAGTCCATTCTGAAGGAGATCAGCCCTGGGATTTCTTTGGAGGGGATGATGCTAAAGCTGAAACTCCAGTACTTTGGCCACCTGATGTGAAGAGTTGACTCATTGGAAAAGACTCTGATGCTGGGAGGGATTGGGGGCAGGAGGAGAAGGGGACGACAGAGAATGAGATGGCTGGATGGCATCACTGACTCGATGGACGTGAGTCTGAGTGAACTCCAGGAGTTGGTGATGGACAGGGAGGCCTGGTGTGCTGCAATTCATGGAGTCTCAAAGAGTTGGACAAGACTGAGTGACTGAACTGAACTGATGGGACTGGATGCCATGATCTTCGTTTTTTGAGTATTGAGTTTCAAGCTAGCTTTTTCACTCTCCTTTTTCACCTTCATCAAGAGGCTCATTTAGCTTCTCTTCACTTTCTGCCATTAGAATACTGTCATTTACATATCTGAGGTTGTTGATATTTCTCCAGTCAAATTGATTTCAATTTGTGATTCATTCAGCCCAGCATTTCACAATATATACTCTGCTTGTAAGTTAAATAAGCAGGGTAACAATATACAGCCTGGTTGTATTCCTTTCCCAATTTTCTACCACTCAGTTGTTGCATGTCTGGTTCTAAATGTTGCTTCTTGACTTGCATAGAGGTTTCTCAGAAAACAGAGAGATTTCTAGTCTTTTTCAATTCTATTGTTTTCCTCTCTCTTTGCACTTTTCAATTTAGAAAGGCTTCATATCTCTCCTTGCTATTCTATGGAACTCTGAATTCTGTTGAATATATCTTTCCATTTATCTCTTGCCTTTCCAGAGAAGGCAATGGCACCCCACTCCAGTACTCTTGCCTGGAAATCCCATGAATGGAGGAGCCTGGTAGGCTACAGTCCATGGAGTCACTAAAAATCAGACAGGACTGAAGTGACTTAGCAGCAGCTTGCCTTTCACTTCTCTTCTTTTCTCAGCTATTTGTAAAACCTTTTCAGAAAACCACTTTGCCTTCTTCCATTCATTTTTCTTTGGGATAGTTTTGATCACTGCATCCTGTACAATGTTATGAACCATCATTCATAGTTCTTTAGGCACTCTGTCAGCCAGATCTAACCCTTTGAATCTATTCATCACCTCCATGTATAATTGAAAGGGATTTGATTTAGGTCCAGGCAAGTCTCTTGTCCTTATATAACAGAGGACAGCCAGAATGAAAACTACAATTATGGAAAACTAAAGAAACTGACCACAGGGATTGCAGCCTTGTATAACTCAATGAAACAATGAGTCATGCTGTGTAGAGCCACCCAAGACAGATGGATTATGGTAGAGAGTTCTGACAAAATGTTACCCACTGGAAGAGAGAATGGCAAACCACTGCAGGATTCTTGCCTTGAGAACCCCATGAACAGTATGAAAAGGCAAAAAGATATGACACAGAAAGATGAACTCCCCAGGTTAAGTATCCAATGTGCTAGTGAAGAAGAGTGGAGAAATAGCTACAGAAAGAATAAAGAGGATGAGCCAAAGTGAAAACAATGCTTGGCTGTAGATGTGCCTCATAATGGCAGTAAAGCTCAATGCTGTAAAGAACAGTATTGCATGGGAACCTGGAAAGTTAGGTCCAAGAATCAAGGTAAATTGGAAGTAGTCAAACAGAAGATGGCAAGAGTTAACACGACACTTAAGGAGTCAGTGAACTAAAATGGACCTGAGTGAGCAAATTTAATTCAGGTGGCCATTCTACCTACTTCTGTGGGCAAGAATCCCTTAGAAGAAATGAATTAGCTCTCATAGTAAACAAAAGAGTCCAAAATCCACTATTTAAGTGCAGTCTTAAAAATGACAGAACAATTTCTACATATTTCCAAGGCAAGCCATGCAATATCACAGTAATCTAAGTCTAACCATTAATGCCAAAAAAGTTGAAGTCTAATCAGTAATCTAACCAGTAATGCCAAAGTATAACCAGTAATCTAACCAGTAATGCCAAAAAAGTTGAACAGTTCTGTGATGACCTACAAGACCTTTAGAACTAACACCAAAAAGATGTCCTTTTCCTCATCAGTTCAGTTCAGTTCAGTTGCTCAGTCATGTCCCACTCTTTGAGACCCCATGAATCACAGCACGCCAGGCCTCGCTGTCCATCACCAACTCCCAGAGTTCACTCAAACTCACATCCATCGAGTCCATGATGCCATCCAGCCATCTCATCCTCTGTTGTCCCCTTCTCCTCCTGCCTCCAATCCCTCCCAGCATCAAAGTCGTTTCCAATGAGTCAACTCTTCGCATGAAGTGTCCAAAGTACTGGAGCTTCAGCTTTAGCATCATTCCTTCCAAAGAAATCCCAGGGCTGACCTCCTTCACAATGGACTAGTTGGATCTCCTTGCAGGCCAAGGGACCCTCAAGAGTCTCCTCCAACACCACACTTCAAAAGCATCAATTCTTCAGCGCTCAGCCTTCTTCACAGTCCAACTCTCACATCCATACATGACCACGGGAAAAACCATAGCCTTGACTAGACAGAACTTAGTCGGCAAAGTAATGTCTCTGCTTTTGAATATACTATCTAGGTTGGTCATAACTTTTCTTCCAAGGAGTAAGTGTCTTTTAATTTCATGGTTGCAATCACCATCTGCAGTGATTTTGGAGACCAAAACAATAAAGTCTGACACTGTTTCCACTGTTTCCCCATCTATTTCCCATGAAGTGATGGGAGCAGATGCCATGATCTTCATTTTCTGAATGTTGAGCTTTAAGCCAACTTTTTCACTCTCCACTTTCACTTTCATCAAGAGGCTTTTTAGCTCCTCTCCACTTTCTGCCATAAGGGTGATGTCATCTGCATATCTGAGGTTATTGATATTTCTCCCGGCAATCTTGATTCCAGCTTGTGTTCCAGTGTTCCAGACCAGTGTTTCTCATGATGTACTCTGCATATAAGTTAAATGAGCAGGGTGACAATATACAGCCTTGACATACTCCTTTTCGTATTTGGAACCAGTCTGTTGTCCCATGTCTAATTCTAACTGTTGCTTCTTGACCTGCATACAGATTTCTCAAGAGGCAGGTCAGGTGGTCTGGTATTCCCATCTCTCTCAGAATTTTGCACAGTTTATTGTGATCCACACAGTCAAAGGCTTTGACATAGTCAATAAAGCAGAAATAGATGTTTTTCTGGAACTCTCTTGCTTTTTCCATGATCTGGTGGATGTTGGCAATTTGATCTCTGGTTCCTCTGCCTTTTCTAAAACCGGCTTGAACATTATGAAGTTCACGGTTCATGTATTGCTGAAGTCTGGCTTGGAGAATTTTGAGCATTACTTTACTAGCATGTGAGATGAGTGCAATTGTGCAGTAGTTTGAGTATTCCAAAGAAAAGCAAGAAGAGATAAAAAAGCCTTCTTCAGCTATCAATCCAAAGAAATAGAGGAAAACAACAGAATGGGAAAGACTAGAGATCTCTTCAAGAAAATTAGAGATACCAAGGGAACATTTCACTCAAAGATGGGCTCGATAAAGGACAGAAATGGTCTGGACCTAACAGAAGCAGAAGATATTAAGAAGAGGTGGCAAGAATACATGGAAGAACTGTACAAAAAAGATCTTCAAGATCTTCAAGATAATCATGATGATGTGATCACTAACCTAGAGACAGACATCTTGGAATGTGAAGTCAAGTAGGCCTTAGAAAACATCACTAGGAACAAAGCTAGTGGAGGTGATGGAATTCCAGTTGAGCTGTTTCAAATCCTGAAAGATGATGCTCTGAAAGTGCTGCACTCAATATGCCAGCAAGTTTGGAAAACTCAGCAGTGGCCACAGGACTGGAAAAGGTCAGTTTTCATTTCAATTCCAAAGAAAGGCAGTGCAAAAGAATGCTCAAACTACCTTTTCCTCATAGGGAATGGGACTGCAAAAGTAGGAAATCAAGAGCTTCTGGGAGTAACAGGCAAATTTGTCCTTGGAATACAAAATAAAGTGGGGAAAAGTCTAATAGAGTTTTGTCAAGAGAAAACACTGGTCATAGCAAATGCACTGGTCATAGCAAACACCCTCTTCCGAAAACACAAGAGAAGACTTTACACATGGACATCATCAGGCAGTCAATACCAAAATCAGATTGATTATATTCTTTGCAGGCAAAAATGAAGAAGCTACATACATTCAGGAAATACAAGGCTGGGAGGAGAATGTGGCTCAAATCATGAACTTTTTGTTGCAAAAATCTAACTTGAAGAAAGTAGGGAAAACCACTAGACCATTCAGGTATGACCTAAATCAAATCCCTTACAATTATACAGGGGAAGTGACAAATAGATTCAATGGATTACATCTGATGGAGTGCCTGAAGAACTATGGACGAAGTTCTTAATGTACAGGAGGCAGTGATCTAAACCATCCCAAAGGGGAAAAAAATGCAAAAAGGTAAAGTACTTGTCTGAGGAGGCCTTTTGAACAGCTGAGAAAAGAAGAGAAGCGGAAGGCAAAAGAGGAAAGAAAAGATAGATATATCCATCTGAATGCAGAATTCCAAAGAATGGTAAGGAGAGATAAGAAAGCCTTCCTAAGAGAAAAATGCAAAGAAATAGAGGAAAAAAAATAAAATGGGAAAGACTAAAGATGTGCTCAAGAAAATTAGAGTTACGAAGGGAATATTTCATGCAAAGATGGCCACAATAAAGGACGAAATGGTCTAGACCTAACAGAGGCAGAAGGTATTTAGAAGAGGTATCACAAATATACAGAAGAACTATACAAAAAAAAATATCTTAATGACTCAGGTCAACACAATGGTGTAGTCACTCATCTAGAACCAGACATCCTGGAATGCAAAGTCAAATGGGCCTTAGGAAGCATCATACAAACAAAGCTAATGGAGTTGATAGAATTCCAGTTGAGCTATTTCACATCCCCCCAAAATAGTGCTGTTAAAATGCTGCACTCAATATGCCAGCAAATGTGGAAAACTCAACGGTTGCCACAGAACTGGAAAAGATCAGTTTTCATTCCAATCCCAAAGAAGGCAAATGCTAAAGAATATTCAAACTACAGCACAATTGCACTCATCTCACACACTAGTAAACTAATACTCAAAATTCTCTAACCTAGGCTTCAACAGTACATGAAATAAGAATTTCCAGATGTTCAAGCTGGATTTAGAAAAGGAAGAGGAACCAGAGATCAAATTGCCAGCATCCAATGGATCAAAGAAAATGCAAGAAAATTCCAAACACATCTATTTGCTTCATTAACTATGCTAAAGCTTCTGACTGTGTGGATCACAGGAAACTGCAAAAATTTCTTAAAGAGATGGGACTATCATACCATCTTACCTGCCTCCTGAGAAATCTGCAGGTCAAGAAGCAACAGTTAGAACCAGATATGAAAAAACAAACTGGTTCCAAATAGGGAAAGGAGTATGTCAAGGCTGTTTATTGTCACCTGGTTTATTTAACTTATATGTGCAGTGCATCATGCTAACTGGTAGGGTGATTGAAGCACAAGTGGGAATCAAGAGTGCCAGAAGAAATATCAATAACCTCAGATATGCAGATCACACTCCATTTATGGCAGAAAGTGAAGAGGCACTAAAGAGTCTCTTGATGAAAGTGAAAGAAGAGTGAACAAGCTGGCTTAAAACTCAACATTCTAAAAACAAAGATCATGACATCTGGTCCTATCACTTCATGGCAAATAGATGTGGAAAAAAATGGAAACAGTGACAGACTATTTTCTTGGACTCCTAAATCACTGCAGATGATGACTGTAGCCACAGAATTAAAAGACAGTTGTTCCCCGGAAGAAAAACTATGACAAACCTAGACAACATATTAAAAAGCAGGCATTACTTTCCTGACAAAGGTCCATCCAGTCTGATTATTATTTTTTTGAGTAGCCATGCATGAATTTGAGAATTGGACTGTAAAGAAAGCTGAGCGCTGAAGAATTGATGCTTTTGAACTGTGGTGTTGGAGAAGACTCTTGAGAGTCCCTTGGACTGCAAGGAGATACAACCAGTCAATCTTAGAGGAAATTGGTCCTGAATACTCATTGAAAGGATTGATGCTGAAGCTGAAGCTCCAATATGCAGGCCATCTGATTCGAAGAACTGACTCATTGGAAACAACCCTGATCATGGGAAAGATTGAAGGTGGGAGGAGAAGGGGATGACAGAGGATGAGATGGCTGGACATTATTACTGACTCGATGGACATGAGTTTGAGTAAGCTCCAGGAGTTGGTGATGGACAGGGAAGCCTGGCATGCTGTAGTCCATGGGGTTGCAAAGAGTCCAACTTAACTGAGGGACTGAACTGAGCTGAAATGAACATATCTGAAAAGCCGAGTGGGTTTTGCTACTTTCATCAATTTAAGCCTGAATTTTGCAATGTGGAGCTAAAGATCTGAGTTGCAGTCAGCTCTGGGTTTTGTTTTTGTTGACTTGTATAGAACTTCTCTAACTGCTAAGAATATATAATCAAGCTGATCAGTATTGACTATCTAGTTATTTCCTTTTTTAGAATTGTCTCTTGTGTTGCTGGAAAAGGGTGTTTGCTATTTCCAGTGTGTTCTCTTGACAGAAATGTAATCCTTTGCCCTACTTCATTTTGTACTCCAAGGTCAAATTTGCCTATTATTTTGAGTATCTCTTGACTTCCTAATTTTGCATTTCAATCCCCTATTATAAAAAATACTTTTTGTGTGTGTGTGATAGTTCTGGACGGTCTTGTAGGTCATCATAGTACTGTTCAGCTTCAGCTTCTTTGGCATCACTGTTTGGAGCACAGACTTGGATTGCTGTGATCTTCAGTGGTTTGCTTGGAAATGAATTGAGATCATTCTGTCTTTTTTGAAACTGCACTAAATACTGGATTTCAGACTCTTTTGTTGACTATAAGGGCTACTCTATTTCTTCTAAGGGATTCTTGCCAACAGTAGTAGATATAATGGTCATCTGAATTAATTTCTCCCATTCTAGTCCACTGACTCTTAAGTTGTTGATGTTCACTCTTGCTATCTCCTGGTTGACCACATATAATATACCTTGATTCTTGGACCTAACATTACAGGTTTCTATGCAATATTGTTCTTTACATCATCAGAATTTACTTTTGCCACTGGACATACCCACAATTGAGGGTTGTTTCCGCTTTGACCCAGCTGCTTCATTCATTCTGGAACTATTTGTACTTGACCTATGCTCTTCCCCAGTAGCATATTAGACACTGTCTGCCCTTGTGACTCATTTTCTGATGTATCTTTTTGCCTTTTCATAGTTTTTGTGAGATTCCCTAGGCAAGAACACTGGAGTGGGCTGCCATTTCCTGCTCCAATTTGTTACATTTTGTCAAAATGCTTTATTATGTTCCATATGTCTTGACTGGCCTTTCATGACATGGCTCATAGCTTCATTGAGTTACACAAGACTCTATCCATTACAAGACTGTGATTCATGAAAGGATTTGTTAAAGTAGTAACTTTATATATACATACACTTTGCTAAAATATAAATTTTAAATTACTTTATTTTTCTATTCCATGACATGTAATGGCAAAGTAATGCAATATAAGATTAGTGGAACTCATATAACTTTGTTAATCCTAAAGGAAAACTGTATCAGTTTTCTTCACTAACCAATAGTAAATGGGTAACAAGCACAGATCTATTATTATACTACAGAGTAAACACTTTGTCCCTCAGGTTTTTAGCATGAAATATACCAGAACAAAAGTTATCTATTTTTTTTTTCACCAAGGGGTGAAGATAAGTTACTTCTAAATGTTCTATCTGAACACTTCAAGTTTTAGACTCCTATCACTGTAAGATATTTTTCCGCTAAGACTCAATAAATCTTAGTGATGATGACAAATATGGTGGGTTAAACTTCATAGCTGCTATAAAATCTAACTTTGCCCTCAATCTGAGCATGAAATTATGACACCACAGTATTTGTACCCATAAAAAGATGTTTTAGATTTTGGATCCTATGACATAAAGGTTCCCAATATCATAAGGTTTCAAGTTTTCAAAAAGGTAAGTTTTATAATTTACAGAAAAACTTTTTATAAAACTTTATAATAAGTCAATATATTTTGAAGTTGCATACTCAGAAAGAGGATCACATCCTTAAAAATTAAGCAATTCCTACCTTGGATGATGTGCTGTAAAGAGATTGAAATTAAGTCTTTACCAACCTACTTTATTCAGCTTTGAATAACCCATTTCTAGAAGGTGTCTGTCACTTAAAAGACATTCCAAGAAAATTTATACAATGCAGGAAGGTTCAGTCAGTTCAGTTCAGTTCAGTCACTCAGTCGTGTCTGACTCTTTGAGACCCCATGAACAACAGCACGTCAGGCCTCCCTGTCCATCACCAACTCCCGGAGTTCACTCAGACTCACGTCCATCGAGTCAGTGATACCATCCAGCCATCTCATCCTCTGTAATCCCCTTCTCCTCCTACCCCCAATCCCTCCCAGCATCAGAGTCTTTTCCAATGAGTCAACTCTTCACATGAGATGGCCAAAGTACTGGAGTTTCAGCTTTAGCATCATCCCTTCCAAAGAAATCCAGGGCTGATCTCCTTCAGAATGGACTGGTTGGATCTCCATGAAGTCCAAGGGACCCTCAAGAGTCTTCTCCAACACCACAGTTCAAAAACATCAATGCTTCGGTGCTCAGCCTTCTTCAGAATCTAACTCTCACATCCATACATGACCACTGGAAAAATCATAGCCTTGACTAGACGGACCTTTGTTGGAAAAGTAATGTCTCTGCTTTTCAATATGCTATCTAGGTTGGTCATACACGCATAAAACTTACATTGTTCGCATTTCATTTTAAATGGAAATTTAAAGGAATAGTTTAAAGCAAAAGACTTTTAGACATGCACAATTATAATACCCAGTTTAAGAAAATAATATGGAAAACCCTAAAGACTCCACCAGAAAATTACTAGAGCTCATCAATGAATATAGTAAAGTTGCAGGATATAAAATCAACACACAGATCCCTTGCATTCCTATACACTAATAATGAGAAAGTAGAAAAAGAAATTAAGGAAACAATTCCATTCATCATTGCAACGAAAAGAATAAAATACTTAGGAATATATCTACCTAAAGAAACTAAAGACCTATATATAGAAAACTATAAAACACTGATGAAAGAAATCAAAGAGGACACTAATAGATGGAGAAATATACCATGTTCATGGATCGGAAGAATCAATATAGTGAAAATGAGTATACTACCCAAAGCAATTTACAAATTAAATGCAATCCCTATCAAGCTACCAGAGATATTTTTCACAGAAGTAGAACAAATAATTTCAAGATTTGTATGGAAATACAAAAAACCTAGAATAGCCAAAGCAATCTTGAGAAAGAAGAATGGAACTGGAGGAATCAACTTGCCTGACTTCAGGCTCTACTACAAAGCCACAGTCATCAAGAGAGTATGGTACTGGCACAAAGACAGAAATATAGATCAATGCAACAAAATAGAAAGCCCAGAGATAAATCCACACACATATGGACACCTTATCTTTGACAAAGGAGGCAAGAATATACAATGGAGTAAAGACAATCTCTTTAGCAAATGGTGCTGGGAAAACTGGTCAACCACTTTTAGAAGAATGAAACTAGATCACTTTCTAACACTGCACACAAAAATAAACTCAAAATGGATTAAAGATCTAAATGAAAGACCAGAAACTATAAAACTCCTAGAGGAGAACATAGGCAGAACACTCTCAGACATAAATCACAGCAGGATCCTCTATGATCCACCTCCCAGAATTCTGGAAATAAAAGCAAAAATAAACAAATGGGATCTAATTACAATTAAAAGCTTCTGCACAACAAAGGAAACTATAAGCAAGGTGAAAAGACAGCCTTCTGAATGGTAGAAAATAATAGCAAATGAAGCAACTGACAAACAACTAATCTCAAAAATATACAAGCAGCTTATGCAGCTCAATTCCAGAAAAATAAATGACCCAATCAAAAAATGGGCCAAAGAACTAAATAGACATTTCTCCAAAGAAGACATATGGATGGCTAACAAACACATGAAAAGATGCTCAACATCATTCATTATTAGAGAAATGCAAATCAAAACCACGATGAGGTACCACTTCACACCAGTCAGAGTGTCTGCAATCCAAAAATCTGCAAGTAATAAATGCTGGAGAGGGTGTGGAGAAAGGGAACACTCCTACACTGTTGGTGGGAATGCAAACTAGTATAGCCACTATGGAGAACAGTGTGGAGATTCCTTAAAAAATTGCAAATAGATCTGCCTTATGACCCAGCAATCCCACTGATGGGCATACACACCGAGGAAACTAGAATTGAAAGAGACACATGTACCCCAATGTTCATCGCAGCACTGTTTATAATAGCCAGGACATGGAAACAACCTAGGTGTCCATTAGCAGATGAATGGATAAGAAAGCTGTGGTACATATACACAATGGAGTATTACTCAGCTGTTAAAAAGAATTCATTTGAATCAGTTCTGATGAGATGGATGAAACTGGAGCCAATTATACAGAGTGAAGTAAGCCAGAAAGAAAAACACCAATACAGTATGCTAACACATATATATGGAATTTAGGAAGATGGCAATGACGACCCTGTATGCAAGACAGCAAAAAAGACACAGATGTGTAGAGCGGACTTTTAGACTCAGAGGGAGAGGGAGAGGGTGGGATGATTTGGGTGAATGGCATTGAAACATGTATACTATCATGTAAGAATCGAATCGCCAGTCTATGTCCAATGCAGGATACAGCATGTTTGGGGCTGGTGCACGGTGGTGACCCAGAGAGATGTTATGGGGAGGGAGATGGAAGGGGGGTTCATGTTTGGGAATGCATGTACACCCGTGGTGGATTCATCTCAATGTATGGCAAAACCAATACAGTATTGTAAAGTAAATAAATAAATAAATAAATAATAAGCTCCATTAAAATGTTTAGGGGATAGGTTTTTATAAAGATAATCTTACTATGACTTTCCTACAGAATCTAATGATTAATGCAGCATTAACATGTATACTATCATGTGAATTGAATCGCCAGTCTATGTCTGACGCAGGATGCAGCATGCTTGGGGCTGGTGCATGGGGATGACCCAGAAAGATGTTATGGGGAGGGAGGTGGGAGGGGGGTTCATGTTTGGGAATGCATGTAAGAATTAAAGATTTTAAAATTTAAAAAATTAAAAAAAAAATCAAAAAAAAATAAAAAAATAAAAATGATAACCTAATAAACATTTAGAAAGATACGGAAAAAAAAAAAAAAGAAAAAAGAAAATAATATGAGCAATTTTGGAGTAACATCCTTTAACACACAATAGGATTCAATTTCTTAGGCAAAGAATTTAAAAATCAATAGTGTAGGAGTCAAGACATTTCTTTTAGCTATAAATATTCATTTATACATTTCCTCACTGTGCACTAAAGAAGTAGAAAAAGAAAGTGTACACATAAGCTGGGGGTAGTTCATGGCCAAATACGTTTTAGAAATCATTCATGATTTATCTCTCTCTCAAATAGTCTTGCAGCAAAAGAACATGTCCACTTGTGTAACACACTGCACTTCAAACTTACTTGGCCATGGAATATTTTATTCAAGGGATGGATATCTATTAATATCTGGTAGAGCTAGCATCCTAAAGAACATAGCTTTAGGAAATGTAATAGTATTGCATAATTACAAATATTCCCGCAAGCATTTTAAACACTCTTTTCAGCTCTACTCAAGATGAAAGGAAGTCCTAGAGATAGTATAGAGTTTTATTTTAATTTCAACAAAAATATATGTAAATACAAATATACAAGTGCATAGACAGCAAGAGAATTAACTTTTATCATGTAAAAACTTTTTGAGCTTGTTTGACTTTTTAAAAATCTACTCAAGAATGTGAAAATTTACCAAATATATGTTTATTAGCTACTGAGATAATCATAGGGTTTTCTTTTACTTATTAACATGAAAGATTAGATTTTCTGAATATTTAAGCATTATTCCACTTTCTACTTGGCAATGGCTAATGTATTATATTTGATTTGCTAAAATTTTACTTAAGATTTTGCATATTTATGAGTGAGATTTATTTCCAATTCTATGTACTGTATCTGTAGTACTTTTGCATTAGAGCTATGCTATATAATATCAAGGCATTGGAAAATTTTCCTCCTTAAAGAAAATTAAGTGCTGAAAGAGTCAAATAGGGTATAATTGATTGTTTATAATAAGCTCAAATTTGAAGCCTTCTGGAAATATTTTTTTAGGAGTTTTGGCAATTTTCTCAAAAAAAATTTTAAGGCTCTTTGTCTATTCAACTTATACATCATTTTGTGGTCACTTTGGTAACATATTCTGTAGCACATCATATCAATTAGATTCAATTTTAATAGCATCATAAATGCAAAGTATCATTACATCTTTTTGCTCACATTAAATTTTGTACAATTACTCTACTTTTCTAGTTTTCATTAGCAGTTGTTTTATACATTTTATTGTGTATATAAAAGTAATTCATGACTATGTTAATGCAAATTTTATTCCATTTTCTACTTAATTTTATATATATATATTGCTTTTTAAATTATTATAATTTGTTTTCTTACATTGATTTTGTAACTATCTTTAAATATTATATATGATTTTTAATTGAACTTATTTTGATATTATATTACAAAATTTTTAAGAAGAGAAACTTTCTTCTGAGAATATGCTTCTGTGTTAGTCACTCAGTCATGTCCGACTCTTTGTCCCACAAGGTTTCTCTGTCCATGGAATTCTTCCGGCAAGAATACTGGAGTAGGCTTCCATTTCCCTCCCCAGTGGGTTGCCATTTCCTTCTCCACTATATGTTTTTACCACAATTCAGAAGCTTGATAATGTAGTATCATTAATATCTACATAATTTTATTTAGAGCTCATTTTATGGAAATATAAAGTAGTTTTAAAAAAAGGTTTCCTGCTAGTAAAAGTATAGATGGCTTTTATTTATTGTAGTCTTCTTTTCCATCTATTACCATGTTGTCTACAGTGAACATATATTGTTTTTCCAGGAACAATTTTCTTTTCTTCTTTTCTTTTCTTTTTCATTATCTTTAAGATGATCTGTAAATTTATGACTGAAAGTAAGCCTTTTATCCCCAAAGAAAGCAATAAAGTAACTATGAAAGTGATATTTTAAAAGAAAACTTTAAAAGAATGTACCCTGATTCAAAAAGAAGATAATTATCTGCATGGAGAGAGGAGATTAAGGATGAAGGCTCTGACTTGCTGGAAGCAGGAGGTTTGAACAGGAATTGGCTTCAGGACCAGTTTAAGGATTAAAATCATTGCATGTGAGATGGGAAACAGAAGAAGGTAAAGCTGGGCACCTCCTTCCCCTCAGAAAAACAAACTTAACCTGTCTACTAATCAGAGGAAAGTAAGCTAAGTCTATAGTACTATTTTACAGGCGTTGATCTGGATAAGGAACAAAGAAAGAAAACAAACACCAAAATACATCTGGCAATTTCAACTACTAGTAGAGAAATAAAAACTTTCCTATGCTGTTGGTAATGATTTTGATTGCTAACATATAGTGTACAGTTAATGTTTTATAGACATTTCTTCAAACGTTTTATACAAATAACTTATTTAATCTTTATTTCAGCCCAATCCGATTGATATAATTGTTATATTTATTTAACAGGTGAGAAAATTGAGTCACAGAGACATATCTTGCCAAGGTCATATAACTAATTCTTGGGAGTATGACTGCAGAATCCACATAATTCTCAAAAAAAATAGTATAATTATTTAGAGAGTAGATTGAAAAATTATAGTCAAGTTGAAGATATATGTACCAACGACCATATATTTCCACTTCTAGATGTCACTTCTACATCTTGTAGTTGAAATCAAAGAGGTGAGTGCATAAATGACCCTTGCAACATTATGTATAAGAATAACAGACACATATAGTATTTATCCTGCATTTAGCATTATTCTTATATTTAACAACGATTTTATTCTCCACAAAAATCCTATAATGGATCCTATACTATTATTTCCAATTTAAAGATTTCCAATTTAAATATAAAGATAATAAAGCACAAATAAATGTGCATAAAACAAAATATTGAAGCTGCATAATTTATCTTTCGTAAGAGAACAGATTTTTAAGCCTGATATATTCATAGAGCACTTAAAGCAGTTATACAAGAAATAAACTCTCCTTCTCTCTCTATATATATATAGAGAGAGAGGCATAAATCTGAAAAAAATAGCAACTTTTTAAAAAGCCTATTTATGCTAGTACATTTTAAATGTTGTTATTGTTAAGTCTTTCAGTCATTTCTGACTCTTTGCCATCCCATCGACTGAGCACTCCAGGCTTCCCTGTCCATCACCATCTCTGGGAGATTGCTCAAACTCATGTCCATGGAGTCAGTGATACCATCCAACCATCTCATCCTCTGTTATCCCCTTCTCCTTCTGCCTTCAATTTTTCTCAGCATCAGGATCTTTTCTAATGAGTCAGTTCTTCACATCAGGTGGTCAATGTAATGGAGCTCCAGCTTCAGCATCAGTTTTTCCAAGGAATATTCAAGATTGATTTACTTTAGGATTGATTGGTTTGATCTTCCTGAAGTCCAAAGGAGTCCCAAGAGTCTTCAACACCACAGTCCAAAAGCATCAAAACCTTGGCATCAGCCTTGTTTATGGTCCAACTCTTGCATCCATACATGACTACTGGAAAAACCATAGATTTGACTATACATAATTTGTTGTAAAAACGATGCCTCTGCTTTTTAGTATGATCTCTAGGTTGGTCAAAGGTTTTCTTCAAAGTAGTAAGCTTTTATTTTTTTAAAAAATTTGTGGCTGCAGTTACCATCTGCACTGATTTTGGAGCCCCCCAAAATAAAGTCTGTCACTGTTTCCATTGTTTCCCATCTATTTGCCATGAAATGATGGATCCAGTAGCCACGATCTTAGTTTTATGCTGAGTTTTAAGCCAGATTTTTCACTCTCCTCTTTCATCTTCATCAAGAAGCTCCTTAGTTTCTCTTCATGTTCTGCCATAAGTGTGATGTAATCTGCATATCTGAGGTTATTGATATTCCTCTTAGCAATCTTGATTCCATTTGTGCTCCATCCAGTCCAGCATTTTGCATGATATGCACTCTATATACTTTGAAAAAGCAAGGTAACAACATATAGCCTTGATGTATTCTTTTCTCAATTTGGAACCAGTCCTTTGTTCCATGTCTGGGTCTAAAGTTGCTTCTAGACCTGCATACAGATTTCTCAGGAGGTAGGTGAGGTGGTCTGTTATTCACATATCTTTAAGACTTTTCCACGGTTTGTTGTGTTCCACATATCAAATACTTCATTATAGTCAATGAAGCAGAAGTAGATGTTTTTCTGGAAATCTCTTCATTTTTCTATGATCCAACAGATTTTGACAATTTGATCTCAGATTCCTCTGCCTTTTCTAAACCCAGCTTAAACATCTGTAAGTTCTTGGCTCACGTACTGTTGAAGCCTGGCTTGGAGAATTTTGAGCATTACTTTGCTAGCATGTGAGATGAGTGCAATTGTGTGGTAGTTTGAACATTATTGGGGCTTCCCTGGTGACTCAGATGGTAAAACGTCTGCTAGAAATGCGGGAGAGTCGGGTTCAATTCCTGTGTCGGGAAGATCCCCTGGAGAAGGAAATGGCAATCCACTCCAGCACTCTCGCCTGAAAAATCCCAAGGATGGAGGAGCCTGATAGGATACAGTCCATGGGGTAACAAAGAGTCACGATTGAGCGACTTCACTTTCACTTTGAACATTCTTTGGCATTACCCTTCTTAGGGACTGGAATGAAAACTGACCTTTTTCAGTCCTGTGGCCACTGCTGAGTTTTCCAAATTAGCAGCACAATGAGTGTAGCACTTTCACAGCATCATTTTCCAGGATTTGAAATAGCTCAACTGGAATTCCATCACCTCCACTAGCTTTGTTCATAGTGATGTTTCCTAAGGCCCACTTGACTTTGCAATCCAGGATGTCTGGCTCTTGGTGAGTAATCACATCTTTGTGGCTGTCTGGGTCATTATGATTTTTTTTGGTATAGTTCTTCCATGTATTCTTGCCACCTCTTCTTAACAACTTCTGCTTCTGTTAGGCCCATGCCATGTCTGTCCTTTATTGTGCCTATCTTTGCATGAAATGTTCCCTTGGTATCTAGTTCTCTTGAAGAGATCTCTAGTCTTTCCCATTTATTGTTTTACTCTATTTCTTTGCATTATTCACTTAAGGAGACTTTCTTTTCTCTCCTTGCCATTCTTTGGAACTCTGCATTCAGATGGATCTATCTTTCCTTTTCTCCTTTGCCTTTAGCTTATCTTCTTGTCTCAGCTATTTGTAAGGCCTCCTCACACAGCCATTTTGCCTTTTTGCATTTCTTTTTCTTGGGAATACTGTACAATGTCATGAACCTCTGTCCATAGTTTTTCAGCATTCTATTAGATCTAATCCCTTGACTCTATTTGTCACTTCTACTATATATTCATAAGTGATTGATTGAGGTTATACCTGAATGGCCTAGTGTTTTTCCCTACTTTGGTCAATTTAATTCTGAATTTTGCAAAAAGGAGTTCATGATCTAAGCCACAGTCAGCTCCCAGTCTTGTTTTTACTGACTGTATAGAGCTTCTTCATCTTCAGCTACAAAGAATATAATTAATTTGATTTTGGTATTGACCATCTGGTGAAGTCCAAGTGTAGAGTTATCTCTTGTGTTGCTGGAAGAGGATGTTTGCTATGATCAATGCATTCTCTTGGCAAAGCTCTGTTAGTCTTTGTCCCCACTTCATTTCGTACGCCAAGGCCAAACTTGCCTGTTACTCCAGGTATCACTTGATGTCCTAGTTTTGCATTCCAGTCCTTCAGTGTGAAATGACATATTTTTTTGGTGTTAGTGCTAAGTCTTGTAGGTCCTCTTAGAACTGATCAGCTTCAGCTTATTTGGCATCAGTGGTTGGAGCATAGACTTCGATTGTTGACATGTTGAATGGTTTGCCTTGGAAAGAAATAGAGATCATTCTGTCATTTTTGACATCTCATCCAGGTTCTGCATTTCAGACTCTTTTGTTGACTATGATGACTACTTATTTTTTTCCAAAGTATTCTGGCCCATAGTTCAGTTCAGTTCAGTTCAGTTCAGTCCTCAGTAGTGTCTAACTCTTTGCAACCCCATGAGCTGCAGCATGCCAGGCCTACTTGTCCAACACCAACTCCTGGAGTGTACCCAAACTCATGTCCATTGAGTCAGTGATGCCATTCAACCACCTCATTCTCTGTCATCCCCTTTTCCTCCTGCCCTCAATCTTCCCCAGCATCAGGGTCTTTTCAAATGAGTCAGCTCTTCACATCAGGTGGCCAAAGTATTGGAGTTTCAGCTTCAGCATCAGTCCTTCCAATGAATATTCAAGACTGATTTCCTTTAGAACTAACTGGCTGGATCTCCTTGCAGTCCAAGGGACTCTCAAGCGTCTTCTCCAACACCACAGTTCAAAAGCATCAATTCTTCGGGGCTCAGCTTTCTTTACAGTCCAACTCTCACATCCATACATGACTAATAGAAAAAACAAATCCTTGACTAGGCAGACCTTTGTTAGCAAAGTAATGTCTCTGCTTTTGAATATGCTGTCTAGGTTGGTCATAACTTTCCTTCCAAGGAGTAAGTGTCTTTTAATTTCATGGTTGCAATCACCATCTGCAGTGATTTTGGAGCCCAGAAAAATAAAGTTAGCCACTGTTTCCTCATCTATTTGCCATGCAGTGATGGGACCAGATGCCATGATCTTCGTTTTCTGAATGTTGAGCTTTAAGCCAACTTTTTCACTCTCCTCTTTCACTTTCCTCAAGAAGCTGTTTAGGGCTTCTTCACTTCCAGCCATAAGGGTGGTGTTATCTGCATATCTGAGGTTATTGATATTTCTCCCGGCAATCTTGATTCCAGCTTGTGCTTCCTCCAGCCAGAGTTTCTCATGATGTACTCTGCATAAGTAGGGTGACAATATACAGCCTTGACATACTCTTTTTCCTATCTGGAACCAGTCTGTTGTTCCATGTCCAGTTCTCTGTTGCTTCCTGACCTGCATATAGATTTCTCAAGAGAAACATGCAGGTGAGGAGGTCTAGTATTCCCATCTCTTCCCGAATTTTCCACAGTTTATTGTGATCCACACAATCAAAGGCTTTGGCATAAACAATCAAAGGCTGTGGCATAGTCAATCAAGCAGAAATAGATACTTTTCTATAACTCTTTTGCATTTTTGATGATTCACCAGATGTTGGAAATTTGATGTCTGGTTCCTCTGCCTTTTCTAATACCAGCTTGAACATCTGGAAGTTCATGGTTCATGTATTGCTGAAGCCTGGCTTGGAGAACTGTTAGCATTACTTTACTAGTGTGTGAAATGAGTGCAATTGTGTGGTAGTTTGAGTATTATTTGGCATTACTTTTCTTTGGGGTTTGAATGAAAACTGACCGTTTCCAATCCTATGGTCACTGCTGAGTTTTCCAAATTAGCTGGCATATTGAGTGCAGCACTTTCACAGCATCATCTTCCCGGATTTGAAATAGCTCAACTGGAATTCCATCATTTCCACTAGCTTTGTTCATAGTGATGCTTCCTAAGGTCCACTTGACTTCACATTCCAGGATGTCTGGCTCTGGGTCAGTGATCACACCATCATAATTAATGGGTCATGAAGATCTTTTTTGTCCAGTTCTTCTGTGTATTCTTGCCATCTCTTCTTAATACCTTCTGCTTCTATCAGGTCCATACCATTTCTTGCCAAGAGTAGTAGATATAATGGTCATCTGAATTAAATTCACCTGTTTCAGTCCATTTTATGTCACTGATTCCTAACATATCAGTGTTCACTTTTGTCATCTCCTGTTTCATCACTTTCAATTTACCTTGCTTCATGGACCTAACATTTCAGGTTCCTATGAAATACTGTTCCTTACAGCATCAGATTTTTCTTTCACCACTAGACACATCCACAGCTTGGCATTGTTTCTTCTTTGGCTCAGCCTCTTCATTCCTTCTGGGGCTATTTCTGCACTCTTCTCCAGTAGCATATTGGGCACCTACTGACCTGGGGAGTTTGTCTTTCAGTGTCATATTTTTGTTTCCCCTGTTCATACTGTTCATGGGGTCCTCAAGGCAAGAATAATAAGTGGTTTGTCATCCCCTTCCCCTGTGGACCACATTTTGTCAGAATTCTCCACCATTACCCATCTGTCTTGGGTGGCCCTACACAGAATTTCTCATAGTTTCATTCAGTACCATTTTTAAAAGTAGGAAAGCATAAGAATAATCTTCCACATGAAGTTACAAAACTTCCTTTGGATTAAGAATGAAGAAAACGATATTTGGGAATTGTCTACCAAGGGCTGCCAGTATCTATATTGTTTTACTTTGGAATAACATATATCAATTTATTTTTTAATTTGAATAGTGCAAATATGATTGTTCTTTATGAGCTTATATATTTTCCACAGAATTGATATATTTTACACTAAAGTATGGAACACTAAATTAAAGTTATATCATCATGTTATATCCATCATGTAATAGCAAACTTGATATTAATTTTATTAAACTTACTGATAATTTACTTGTGCATAAGAAGAAGTTATTATGAAAAATAGCTAGCAGTATTTACCACTTATAAATAATTTATTTTCTGAAGCTATATAAGATTTTATATTATTTTCTCACTGGGAAAAATATTCTTGAAGTTACTTGCTAAAGACAAAACTATTAAAGTATTATATTAGGATTTAATTTGTCCAGTACCCACTTTGATGAGGCTATTTATGTCGTTTAATTGCTAAGCTGTGTCCACCTCTTTTGCAACTCTATATCCTACCAGGGACCTCAGTCCATGGGATTTCCCAGGTAAGAATACTGGAGTGGGTTGCCATTTCCTTCTCCAGGGGATCTTCCTGACCCTGGGATCAAACCTGTATTTCCTACATTGGCAGGTGAATTCTTTACCACTGAGACATGTGGAAAGCACTGCCTAGGCTATGCATGAGTTTATGCATGCTCAGTTGCTTCGGTTATGTCTGACTCTTTGCTACCCCATGGAGTGTAGCCTGCCAGGATCCTTTGTACATGGAATCACTCAGGTAAGAATACTGGAGTGGGATGCCATGCCCTCCTCCAACCTAGTCTACACAACCTCTCTAAAACTACAGAGCTGCAGGAATCTTTAGCTAAAAGGAGAACTGGTCTCTGACCTTAGTGACTGTCTTTTCTGGAGATGGGTACAGAGAAACTGAATGACTTGGGCTTGAGCCCAGTGCCAAAACCAATAATCTTTGATTGATTGTTTTACTTCCACCACTTCCTGCGATCTGGGTTGTGCCAGAGTTTGGGAATTGATACTAGAAAAGTGATATTATATACTGGAGACAAGAAAAGTTTAGAAAATTAATTGAAAGGAAGGATTTCATATAGGTCAGCACAAGTTTCTGAATCAAGGTGTGTAGAGTTGTCTAAAAGCCCCAAAAATGACACCGCCTATGCATAATGTGATGCTTTATCAGTTACTATAGTAAAGCTTCTCAGTTACAATCTCTCTCTCTCTCTCTCTCTCTGTCTCTCTCTCTCTGTCTCTCTGTCTCTCTCTCTCTGTCTCTCTCTCTCTCTCTCTGTCTCTGTCTCTGTCTCTGTCTCTGTCTCTCTCTCTCTCTCTCTCTCTCTCTTTCTCTCTCTCTCTCTCTCTTTTCCTTCCTTTAATAGAATTGTTCTGAAGTTCCAATATTTGGTCACCTGAGGCAAAGAGTCAACTCATTGGAAAATATTCTGATGCTGGGAAAGATTGAAGGCAGAAGAAGAGGATGACAGAGGAAAGACTGAAGGCAGAAGAAGAGGAAAACAGATGATGAGATACTTCATCACCAACCCAGAATTTGAACAAACTCTGGGAGACAGTGAAGGACAGAGAAGCGTGGTGTGCTGCAGTGCTTGGGGTCACAAGACTCGGACACGACTGAACGACTGAACAGCAATAACTTTTCAGGTCACTAAATCTAAAATTTCAATATTTTTATCTGTCATTTATCTTTACCACTGAAGTTGTAGCTTTTGAAATTATATGTGTAGCACTTTATATATTGTGTTTACAACCATGATGACATTGAGAATTAAGGAAATGTAGTTGTAAAAGTCAGTTCAGTTCAGTTCAGTTCAGTCCAGTCGCTCAGTCGTGTCCGACTCTTTGCGACCCCATGGACTGCAACACCCCAGGCCTCCCTGTCCATCACCAACTCCCGGAGCTTGCTGAAATTCATGTCCATAGAGCTGGTGATGCCATCCAACCATATCATCCTCTGTTGTCCCCTTCTCCTCCCATCTTCAATCTTTCCCAGCATCAAGGTCTTTTCAAATGAGTCAGATCTTCACATCAGGTGGCCAAAGTATTGGAGTTTCAGCTTCAGCATCAGTCCTTCCAATGAAGATTCAGGACTGATTCCCTTTAGGATGGGCTGGTTGGATCTCCTTGCAGAGCCAACAAACCTTGTGTACACAAAGACCCAGGAACCCCACAAAGACTGAGACAGAACTGTTTGTGAGCATCTCTTGTGGTGGTATGGGTCACAGTGGACTGCCACAGGAAGGGGGTTCTGGGATTGGATTTGGGGACAGGGTTTCTTTGGGATTGGAATGAAAACTGACCTTTTCCAGTCAACATTAAATAAAATACAAGAAATATGATTAGATACACCACCTATAGTAAACTGCTTTTGTTTGTTATGATATTGTAGGTTTCCTACTTTGTGATGTTAAATACAATTGTAAAATAGAAATGCATTTCCATATATTTCCACACATATACATGACTATGAAATCCATATTTTCCTTTTTCCCTCTGTGGTTGCCCATCTGAATATATGATTCCTGTATTGTATGTAGGGTGTATTCCAAAACACGTCATGAGTGTCAATATATAAACACACTGCCTAAAGATATTTTACCAGCACATTTCCTTTTAAAAATCAGAGTCTATATATATTTTTCTATCATAGATATCATATATATAATTATATATCATAGATATATATTATATATCATTGATGTATATTTTATCATAAATAGAAAGTTATGCCTGAATAAAGTCATACCTTTTACATCTTTATTAATATTTATTAAGAGAAGGAAATGGCAATCCACTCCAGTGTTCTTGCCTGGAGGATCCCAGGGATGGGGGAGCCTGGTGGGCTGCTGTCTATGGGGTCGCACAGAGTCGGAGATGGCTGAAGCGACTTAGCAGCAGCAGCAGCAGCAAGAGAGCTTTAATTCTCATTCTTCTCCATATTGGAGCATTTTCAGGAATCCAGAAAAGTAGCAATTGTCTAAAAATTTAAGTTACTGACATATAGTGTCTTTAAAGTTAATTTTAGATATACAGCTATATCTTTTTTCACTATATTTGATAATATATATTTTCAATCCTTGTACACCCAATATTATCATGTATATTTTCACATGATACTACCTCACCCCAATATCATGACATACATTATCTTCCTAAGTTCCAATGAATTGTTGCTATATAACAAAATAAAACTTCTTGTTTTAAAACAGCAAAATTTATTCAGTCGTTATCCTGCAGTTTGGGCAGGATTCAATGGAGATGTAAGTCTGTTTACATGATTTACTGAGGTAGCTATCACTGGTCATATAACCACATTCGATGAGGAGCAGCTTAGTGGACTCCTCGCTCTACCTTCTAAAGTATGAGTTAAATAATCCAACCCCACCCCTCCAAAAAGGGTTTATTGGAAAATAAGAACTTACATTTAGTGTGAATAGACTCATATGAATGAAAGTTCTGAAAGAATCTTTAGGGGGAAGGAAAATATATAAAAGTTTTAGAAATTATCAAGGACAGGTTAAAAAACGGAAAGGCTGGAAGGGCTAGAAATAAACATTGATCATTTAATGTCTGCCTACTGGCCTGGCTATCACTTATGGAGATTTTGCACTTGTAAGTGAAACTGCCAGCTATTTCTGCAGTGAAGCATCAGAAACCAACCTTAATTTCTTTTTGAATTTTCTATATCCTAGAGTTGAAAGCAATTAGATAGCAAATTCTCTCAAACCCTAAGAGAAATAAATCATTAAAAGCGTGTGAAAAAGAGAAGAGCCTAGCTGTCATTTCCTGTGATGTTAACTTGGAAAACAGTTCATTTCCATATATGTTTTCAGGACCTGCAGATGTTTTAGATAGTTAATTTTAACACACAATAAATCACTGCATCCTGCAATGCAGTTTTCCTCATTTTAGATGAGCAAAACCCTGTTTGTGTGTGTGTGTGTGTGTGTGTGTGTGTGTGTGTGTGTGTGTTTTAACTGAGTATCAAACCAGTATCCTTGTCCCCCACCCCCAGGAGAAAATTTAAATTCAGTTTCCAATTAAGGAAATAATTGTACAGTTGAATGAGGGATCTCTCTATCAGTAAGCCACTTTTAGACTGAGATTGGATGAATTCTTTGCATATCTATCTCATTTCATGTAATTTTGATTCTCTGGCACTGAGATAATGTTGAAGGAAAGAATATGAACTGTCTTTCTTCAGTTCAAATAATGAGTCAGTGATCAGTCAGATGAATCCCCAAATCATCTTTCATTATCTTGTGAGTTATATTTTTTAACAAATCACTTGGCTTTGTTGTTCTATGGTAACATTTCAAGGGCAGTTTCCCAACCTTCAGAAAAGTTTGCATAGGACAACACTAAGTGATTCTGGAAACGTAAATCTTATTTGCATAATTTAGCCATGACTTATTTGAGTATCTACTGAGTATTCAAATTTGTCTTAAGGGACATGCAAATTATATTTATCATGACCAAAAGTTGAAAATTAATTGTAGATATTACTGTCAACTTAAAAAATGCACAATATAAAAGCTGTGATTTGAATTTGTTCAGTGTTTACTGAGTTCTGTAGCCCAAAAGATAACCTCCCAAATAGCTCTGAGAAACTGTTCTGAAAGCTGAAATGGTGGGGAGAAATCAACATGTATGGAATTTTGGTGAAGGGGTAATTGTAATTAAGCACACATCTCTGTAGAAAGTTGCTGTTCAGCATGAAGAACAGATATCTTAGCTAAAGATTGCAGTGCTTTTCTAAGAATGGGAAGATGCAAGAATTGTGGTTCACAAAACATTCACCTGAAACTATTTTAACTATCTGAAGGCTTATTCTGCCAGTTTCCCAAGAGCACATAGTGTCTTATTCCTGATCTCCACCCTGAACTCCTCTCAGGCTGTGCTAAAGGTCAGCAACTACAGTGGCCCAATCTTTTTAGAAATGGATTGGAAGGCACATTCTTTAACTGGCAAAAAAAACCCACATAAAATACTGTAAAATAAAACTTTAATATTTAATTTAATATTAAAATAGTAAATAAAATAAATATGAATTTTAAAGGTCAGTGGTCAAAAAGGGAAAGCTTGAGAATTCTTGAGCACCTAAGAGATTTAAATTAAATCCTATAAAATGTACAAACTTGGAAGGAGAAAGAAATATAGCAAGCAAAATGGGAAAATTAGTAATAATTTGCATTGATTTAAAAATTCTGAATGGGAGAAAATAATAGCAAATGAAGCAACTGACAAACAACTAATCTCAAAAATATACAAGCAACTTACGCAGCTCAATTCCAGAAAAAGAAACGACCCAATCAAAAAATGGGCCAAAGAACTAAATAGACATTTCTCCAAAGAAGACATACGGATGGCTAACAAACACATGAAAAGATGCTCAACATCACTCATTATTAGAGAAATGCAAATCAAAACCACAATGAGGTACCACTTCACACCAGTCAGAATGTCTGTGATCCAAAAATCTGCAAGCAATAAATGTTGGAGAGGGTGTGGAGAAAAGGGAACCCTCCTACACTTTTGGTGGGAATGCAAACTAGTACAGCCACTATGGAGAACAGTGTGGAGATTCCTTAAAAAATTGCAAATAGAACTACCTTATGACCCAGCAATCCCACTTCTGGGCATACACACCGAGGAAACCAGAATTGAAAGAGACACACGTACCCCAATGTTCATCGCAGCACTGTTTATAATAGCCAGGACATGGAAACAACCTAGATGTCCATCAGCAGATGAATGGATAAGAAAGCAGTGGTACATATACACAATGGAGTATTACTCAGCCATTAAAAAGAATTCATTTGAATCAGTTCTGATGAGATGGATGAAACTGGAGCCAATTATACAGAGTGAAGTAAGCCAGAAAGAAAAACACCAATACAGTATACTAACACATATATATGGAATTTAGGAAGATGGCAATGACGACCCTGTATGCAAGACAGGAAAAAAGACACAGATGTGTATAACGGACTTTTGGACTCAGGGGGGGAGGGAGAGGGTGGGATGATTTGGGAGGATGGGAATTCTAACATGTATACTGTCATGTAAGAGTTGAATCGCCAGTCCATGTCTGACGTAGGGTGCAGCATGCTTGGGGCTGGTGCATGGGGATGACCCAGAGGGATGTTGTGGGGAGGGAGGTGGGAGGAAGGGTCATGTTTGGGAATGCATGTAAGAATTAAAGATTTTAAAATTTAAAAAAAAAATTAAAAAATAATAAAAAAATAATAAACACATAAAATCTATTATTTGAAATAAAAATGCAAATATCACTTTATAGACTACTTGGTTTAAGTATTTTAAAAAAATTATAGTAAACTGTTAATTCAAAGAAGTTAAAATAGCTATAGTTTAAAGAAAAGTATTAAATAGTACATCTGAAGTTTCTTATGCTAGTTATGATTTACTTTTAAATTAGTGTTCATAAATTTGTTAATTTAATTTAACCAAGATTTATTGAGAATGTACTTAGAAAAAGAAATATATACTATAGTCATTTACTGATACACAGAACTCAGAAAGAGATGGTTTAAAGGTTCTGAGAATTAGTTCAATTTTGGACTTATCAGCATGAGTTGTTCTGTAGGATTCAAGTCGGTAAGATGAATACCAAACCAGATAAGTACCTGAAGAGTTTGGAATAGATGTGAAGATTGGAGATGTATATTTAAAAAATAACAGCCTAAAGGAATGACAGGTATCAAAGAAATAAATGAGAATACCTAGGGAATATTATACAAATTCTAAATTCTTTTAGACTCAGACCCTCTTGAAATAATAAAATCAAATAAAGACATGTTTTAAGGTAGATTTTCATAACACAGCATGTGCTCATGAAATCTATCAACATATGGTCAAGATATCTTGATAACAGATGTTTTCATTGCCTGTTGTTTTCATTAGCAAGAGCATCATAGAATATAATAATAGTTGCAGTGTGTAAGGGAACAAAATTTGTCAAAATGTTTATTTGGCATGAGGATTATTTCAAGCTGAAAACAATGGAGGTCCAAAAGACTCATAAAGTAGCAATGACCTTCTCTGCTAGATGACCTGAAATTTAGTTAAAGTCCCTGGCCCTGGCAGGAGGAGAAGGAGATAACAGAGGATGAGATGGTTGGATGGCATCACTAACTCAAGGGACATGAGTTTGAGCAAATTCTGGAAGATGGTGAAGGACAGAGAAGCCAGGTGTGCTGCAGTCCATGGGGTCACAAAGAGTTAGACATGACTTAGCAACTGAACAACAGCAACCTGGCCCTGGAGGAATGGAGCTATCACCAAAAATAATTGCAAAGGATATTGGCTAAGTGTGTGTGTTGGGGGAGAAGGTAGGATTCAGAGAGCAGAATCTACTCTGTGCCCACTGTCTTTGCATTGCCCTCCAAACATTTCTCTTTTTTTAACCAAACGCTTGCTTTTCTATCTTCATGTGAATGGTTTTCCAACCCTTTGAAGTCCCAAACCACTGCTCCTACTATCCTCCTTTGTCTTTAGCTGAAGATGATATTTAAGGTGAAAGTTCCAGCCATTTTCTCCTGTCAATTTGTCTCCTGTTAGTTTAATTCTCAGACCAGCCAGAAGAACTTAGAAGTGTAGACAAAAATTTATTTCTCCCAGAGAAGTAGAAGATGGAGTTGAGGGGTAGTTTTAGTGTCTTGGTGTTATTCTATGTTGTGTTATGTTGCATTGATTTTAGGAAGGAAGACTGAGGATGTTTGACTAATGACAAGGAACCTATGCAAAGTATGCAAGGTCTGGAAAGAATATTTCTGGATAAAGATTACAAATGACAAAATTAGCCTAAATATAAAGAAGATATATAAAGCTGGAATCAAGACTGTTGGGAGAAGTATTAACAATCTCAGACATGCAGATGATACTACTCTAATGACAAAAAGTGAAGAGGAACTATAAAGCTTCTTGATAAGGGTGAAAGAGAATGAAAAACCTGGCTTAAAACTCAACATTCAAAAACTAAGATCATGGCCTCTGGTCCCATCACTTCATGACAGAATGAGAAAACACTGAAGCAGTGACAAATTTTATTTTGCTTGGACTCCAAAATCACTGTGGATGGTAACTGCAGCCATGAAATTAAGAGATGCTTGCCCCTTGGAAGGACATTTCTGACAAAACTAGACAAGGTATTAAAAAGCAAAAATCTCACTTTGCCAACAAATGTCAGCATAGTCAAAGCTGTGGTTTTTCTAGTAGTCATGAACCAATGTGAGATTAGGACTATAAAGAAGGTTGATCACTGAAGAGTTTATGCGTTCCAATTGTGGTACTGGAGAAGACTCTTGAGAGTCCCTTGGACTATAAAGAGAACAAAAAAGTCAATTCTAAAGGAAATTAATCCTGAATATTTATTGGAAAGTCTGATGCAAAAGCTAAATCACCAATACTTCGGCCACCTAATGCAATGAGCAGATTCATTGGAAAAGACCCTAATGCTGGGAAAGACTGAAGGCAAAAGGAGAAGAGGTGGCATAGTATGAGATGATTAGATAGCATCACCAACTCAATGGACATGACTTTGAGCAAGCTCCAGAAGATACTGAAAGACAGAGGAGCTTGGCAAGCTGCAGTCCTTGGGATCTCAAAAAGTTGAGATCCCCATGACTTGGGGACTGAAAAACAATGACAGAAACAAAGAAGAGTGAAAATTCTTCCTCTGTTAAAGAAGATAGAAATTTTAACATATGTTAACTTAGATAAGATAATTTGAATTTCTTTAGTTCCTGTTTTCAATTATACTCTTCCAGCTAAATGGTAGTTCTTGTAAAAAAAAATTACTTAGCTCAACTTTAGCACTTTCCAGTTAACTTGTTATTAATATTTGATAACTGATCATTCAATATCATCACTCTAATTTCTTTTTTTAATTTTTTTTATTTTTTTTTAATTTTTTCTTATTTTTTAAATTTTAAAATCTTTAATTCTTACATGCGTTCCCAAACATGACCCCTCCTCCCACCTCCCTCCCCACAACATCTCTCTGGGTCATCCCCATGCACCAGCCCCAAGCATGCTGCACCCTACGTCAGACATGGACTGGCGATTCAACTCTTACATGACAGTATACATGTTAGAATTCCCATTCTCCCAAATCATCCCACCCTCTCCCTCTCCCTCTGAGTCCAAAAGTCCGTTATACACATCTGTGTCTTTTTTCCTGTCTTGCATACAGGGTCTTCATTGCCATCTTCCTTAATTCCATATATATGTGTTAGTATACTGTATTGGTGTTTTTCTTTCTGGCTTACTTCACTCTGTATAATTGGCTCCAGTTTCATCCATCTCATCAGAACTGATTCAAATGAATTCTTTTTAACGGCTGAGTAATACTCCATTGTGTATATGTACCACTGCTTTCTTATCCATTCATCTGCTGATGGACATCTAGGTTGTTTCCATGTCCTGGCTATTATAAACAGTGCTGCGATGAACATTGGGGTACATGTGTCTCTTTCAATTCTGGTTTCCTCGGTGTGTATGCCCAGCAGTGGGATTGCTGGGTCATAAGGTAGTTCTATTTGCAATTTTTTAAGGAATCTCCACACTGTTCTCCATAGTGGCTGTACTAGTTTGCATTCCCACCAACAGTGTAGGAGAGTTCCCTTTTCTCCACACCCTCTCCAGCATTTATCGCTTGCAGATTTTTGGATCGCAGCCATTCTGACTGGTGTGAAGTGGTACCTCATTGTGGTTTTGATTTGCATTTCTCTAATAATGAGTGATGTTGAGCATCTTTTCATGTGTTTGTTAGCCATCCATATGTCTTCTTTGGAGAAATGTCTATTTAGTTCTTTGGCCCATTTTTTGATTGGGTCGTTTATTTTTTCTGGAATTGAGCTGCATAATTTGCTTGTATATTTTTGAGATTAGTTGTTTGTCAGTTGCTTCATTTGCTATTATTTTCTCCCATTCAGAAGGCTGTCTTTTCACCTTGCTTATATTTTTCTTTGTTGTGAAGAAGCTTTTAATTTTAATTAGATCCCATTTGTTTATTTTTGCTTTTATTTCCAGAATTCTGGGAGGTGGATCATAGAGGATCCTGCTGTGATTTATGTCTGAGAGTGTTTTGCCTATGTTCTCCTCTAGGAGTTTTACAGTTTCTGATCTTACATTTAGATCTTTAATCCATTTTGAGTTTATTTTTGTGTACGGTGTTAGAAAGTGATCTAGTTTCATTCTTTTACAAGTGGTTGACCAGTTTTCCCAGCACCACTTGTTAAAGAGATTGTCTTTACTCCATTGTATATTCTTGCCTCCTTTGTCAAAGATAAGGTGTCCATATGTGTGTGGATTTATCTCTGGGCTTTCTATTTTGTTCCATTGATCTATGTGTCTGTCTTTGTGCCAGTACCATACTGTCTTGATGACTGTGGTTTTGTAGTAGAGCCTGAAGTCAGGCAAGTTGATTCCTCCAGTTCCATTCTTCTTTCTCAAGATTGCTTTGGCTATTCTAGGTTTTTTGTATTTCCATACAAATCTTGAAATTATTTGTTCTAGTTCTGTGAAAAATGTGGCTGGTAGCTTGACAGGGATTGCATTGAATTTGTAAATTTCTTTGGGTAATATACTCATTTTCACTATATTGATTCTTCCAATCCATGAACATGGTATATTTCTCCATCTATTAGTGTCCTCTTTGATTTCTTTCATCAGTGTTTTATAGTTTTCTATATATAGGTGTTTAGTTTCTTTAGGTAGATATACTCCTAAGTATTTTATTCTTTTCGTTGCAATGGTGAATGGAATTGTTTCCTTAATTTCTTTTTCTACTTTCTCATTATTCGTGTATAGGAATGCAAGGGATTTCTGTGTGTTGATTTTATATCCTGCAACTTTACTATATTCATTTCTTTAAAGTTTCTGTTTTTTAATTTACTCTTCAACAGAAAGATCTCTGATATCTCTATCAGGTTGAAAGTGGGGTATAATTTATTCTAACTGCCTTCACTCTTTCTTTCCTCAGCTACACCTCTGTCATTAAGCTGAGAAGAATTGTGGAGACAAAGACATCCTTACCCTTGGCTTATATTCCTGTTGTCAAGGTACAATTCTTTCCTAGTTTGTCCTGAACTTTTCCTAGTTCATGTAATTATCAAGTCCAAAATTTCATCTTCCTCCATGGTTTCTAACTCCAGGACCCAAAGGCAAATTTAGCATAAATATTTTGACCTCTTGTAAATTAGAATATAGAGGGAATATCCTTGCTTTCCAGACTTTTCTTTATGCCTTTCCTATCCAGGTTGTTGCTCCCTATTCTAGCGGTCAAAGGGCAAATCAACATGTCCAAATGTTCAATGAATTTTACACCTGGAAAAAAAAAAATGCTGGTGTCCTTTTTTTTTTTTTTTGTAGGACTCCACATTTTGCAAGTGATTTCTTTGTGTCCTTTCTCTCTTTCCTGGTGGAGGAGGAAGCAGACTCTTTCCCTCTGTATAGGGAAGTAAGTGAAGAAAAATCTCCTTGTAAAGAATACCACACTCTATGAAAAGACCCATATGACTCCTCAATTTTTAAATTTCATTAACAAGGCTTTGTGTGGCAATAGTTTTGGGGTGGTTTCTCCTGTGGCAACCATTTAATAAACCCTATGAAAGAGCATCAGTCCAAGTGTTGGTTTCTCTTGAGTTTAGAATATGGAATGTTTAGGAATTTTTATTCTTAACTTTGGGGCTTCCCTAGTGGTTCAGCAGTAAACAATTTGCTGCAATGCAAGAAACACAGGTTTGATCCCTGGGTCAGGAGGATACCTTGGAGGAGGGCATGACATTCCACTCTAGTACTCTTGCCTAGAGAATCCCATGGATAGAGGAGCCTGGCAGGCTGCAGTCCATAGGGTAGCAAAGAGTTGGACATGACTAAAGAAGTTAAGAAGCAGCAGAGTTAAGAAGCAGCAGTATTCTTAACTCTGGGGCTTAGCAGCATTTTTAAGAAAACTGGAGAATTCCATTCAGAACACAGTATAAATTTACATAAGAATAAGAAAAATACAGGTTTTGAGAGGTAAGGAAGAAATCAATGTATGAGATTTTATTTCCTTGGGAAATAAAAGTCAAGTTATGAAAATAGATATAAATTAAGAAGTGAAAGTATAATAACTATTGGCAAATAGAGAAAGAGTCGCACAAAGACTTATCTATATCAGAAAACTTAACTCTTGGATGAATCCAAGCAGCATATTTATATATTTTTCTCAAATAGGGTAGGTTCAGTGTCCAGTTTTGATTCTAAGTTGAAAGATCCAAAGAACAGATATGGCAAAAGATCATGGGAATCAAGGGAAATTAAGAAACTTAATCCATTTTAGATCATTGATGTCTTAGTACATCTTCTTGAAAGGGGACCTTAGAAAACCAAATATTGGCATCCAGTTGTTTTGAAAAACTAAGAATTCTTGGAATCAAGAAGAGATTCTTGTCTTATTCTAGTGTCATTCAAATTGAAAAAAAAGGAGCAGAGTCATGGATGGGAGATATGTAGTTATATAAGGGTTGTGGTGGTTTAGTCACTAAGTCATATCTGACTCTTGCAACCCTACAGACTGTAGCCTGCCAGGCTCCTCTGACCATGGGATTCTTGAGGCAAGAATACTGGAGTGGGCTGTCATTTCCTTCTCCAGATGATCTTCCCAACCTAGGGATCGAACCTGGCTCTCCTGCATTGGAGGCAGATTCTTTACCAACTGAGCTATGAGGGAAGCCCATGTAAAGGTTACAGATAATCATCATTAATTACTACCTATTTAAATTTTAAAAATAAAATTAAGTATTGGTTATACTAGATTTATGAATATCTGAAAGTGAAAGTGTTAGTCACTCAGTAGTGTTCAGCTCTTTGTGATTCCATGGTCTGTAGCTCACCAGGCTTCCCTGTCCATGGAATTCTTCAGGTAAGAAGACTGAAGTGGGTGGCCATTCTCTTCTCCAGGGGATCTTCATGACTCAGGGATTGAACTTGGATCTCCTGCATTACAGGCAGATTCTTTACCATCTGAGCTACTCTGTCTAATGGTCTTCAAAGTATTTTAAATGTTAAATTATCATTTCGAGTATAACATCAGAGAGCTACTGAGTAGGATAAACAGATAAAGGAAAGATATTTCATGCTTTAAATTTAATTTTAAGATTATTTTTGTGGGAACCAGTTTCACTTTGTAAATGAATGCCTGCCTTCAGTCAAGGTAAATAATTTAGAAGGTGGAAATAATTTGGTACGCCATTTATAGCTAACACAAAATTTAATACTCTTCTAAAGGTTATCTCTTCTAAAATTTATCTTAATGACCTGAGAGCTCCTTACAGTTTACTAAAATATTCTTTTCCTGCCCCACCTGCTGTAATTATGCTGGTTGTTTCCTGATTCTAGACCTCACACAGATCCTGTGACCCACATCCCTCCATGACCTGGTCACCTCCTCTACTGGAATGACTATAAAATGAAGCAATTTAGCTCCTCTGCCCATAGTTATTCAGATTCAGACTTTAAAGTACTATCTTCATAAAAAATATATATATTTTTTAAATATAGATATTTAAAGATTTTTAAGATATTTATAGATATTTTAGATATAAAATAGTAGTTATATCTCTTTAACTATTTGTTTGGATTCGCTTTGACTCACAAGTCCTATCTGTAATAGCAGGACTTACCAATATTAACTCTCTCACCATGTCTTCTACCTAAATCCCTGACACAGCTGTTGGGAATTGGTTTGCCCCTTCTCCACTGAGATAGCAGAGTTGGGGTTATTTAAATTGCTATGACCTTTGGAATAAGGTTAAGTGAAAGGAAGTCCTTTCAGATTAAGCTGGCCTTAGGAAAATCTTCTTTCAAAGCACTACAAAGGAAAAAAAAAAAAACACCTCTCTGGCTAGAAAATCTTTGAGCTAAAATTTGCCTTAATAATAAAATGAACTCATTTAGTTTTCAACAGCTCCATGAATTATTAGTATCACTCTTGTTTTCCCATTTTTAGATATAGTGATGAAGTCACAGAAGCCCAAGGTCTTGGGGCTAGTGAGTAATAGTGTTGGGCAAAGAATTTATTTCCAACATGCTTTTCTGCAGTCTGTACAGAAAGTCATAACAATGATTGAAGGAAGGAGTGGAAAAGAATAAAGTCTTAGGGCAGAACTTTGCATCCATCTACATATAACTGTATATCAATGACCAATAATACTACACTCATCAGGTTTCTAACAAGGTAAGAGAAAACTAATGCCCTTCCAGGTCTCTGAGTCACTGGGCAGACAGAGAGAAACGGACTATCATCCTGTTTCTTCCAGATGGCCCATGATTGAGAGTAAAGCAGAATGGGGCACCAAATCTTTGTTTTAGTCCAACTGTATTGTCCTGAAATCAGGTAGAATTTTTTTTTAATATAAATGTATTTATTTTAATTGGAGGTTAATTATTTTACAATATTGTATTGGTTTTGCCATGCATCAACATGAATCTGCCACAGGTATACAAGTGTTTCCCATCCTGAACCCTCCTCCCTCCTCCCTCCCTGTACCATTCCTCTGGGTCATCTCAGTGCACCAGCCCCAAGCATCCAGTATCATGCATTGAACCTGGACTGGCTATTCATTTCCTATATGATATTATACATGTCATTTGACTATTTATTGTTGACCTTCAATATTGTGACTATTTTATTCTTCTGAACCATTTTAGATATTGTAGTACAAGGTTGAAAAAGACTGCTTCAAGGTCTCTCAGAGAAGTTTTTACATATCTGAGAATCTTTTATTAAAAGTTCTTGGTGAGATGAGTGACAGCATCAGAACTGTGTTTCTGAGAGAATTATCTGTCAATATTTTTTAAGATGTGTTGAAATGGGGTAATATATATCTTAGAAACATTATGCTCATTTATGCATGATAAATAATGAGAAAATTTCCATCTTTCTGAGCTATTTTTGGTTATTGGGACTTCTTAGAGTTTGCCTCAATAGCTCCAGGTAATATTTGGTTTTAAGAGAAAAAAAATCAGATTGTTTAACTCTGTTGACTTATTTAAGTCATACCAGTCACTCAGGAAACTCATCTAGTAATACCATCCTGAATTTTTATTGTTTGATACTTTCAGCATTGACTTCTCTCCAGGCATAAAATCATCTTGGGATAACATTATTCTTAAGACTTAATGTAGTTTTAAACCCTTATATACCTTTTGTGAAAAAACAGCCTTCAGAATGGGAGAAAATAATAGCAAATGAAGCCACGGACAAAGAATTAATCTCAAAAATATACAAGCAACTTCTACAGCTCAATTCTAGAAAAATAAACTGCCCAATCAAAACATGGGCCAAAGAACTAAACAGACATTTCTCCAAAGAAGACGTACAGATGGCTAACAAACACATGAAAAGATGTTCAACACCACTCATTATCAGAGAAGTGCAAATCAAAATCACAATAAGGTACCATCCTACGCTGGTCAGAATGGCTGCTATCAAAAAGTCTACAAACAATAAGTGCTGGAGAGGGTGTGGAGAAAAGGGAATCCTCTTACACTGTTGGTGGGAATGCAAACTAGTACAGCCACTATGGAGAACAGTGTGGAGATTACTTAGAAAACTGTAAATAGAACTGCCATACGACCCAGGAATCCCACTCCTGGGCATACACACCAAGGAAACCAGAATCAAAAGAGACATGTGTATCCCAATGTTCATTGCAGCACTGTTTATAATAGCCAGGACATGGAAACAACCTAGATGTCCATCAGCTGACAAATGGATAAGAAAGGTGAGGTACATATACACAATGGAATATTACTCAGCCATTAAAAAGAATGTATTTGAATCAGTTCTAATGAGCTGGTTGAAACTGGAGCCTATTATACAAAGTGAAGTAAGTCAGAAAGAAAAACACCAATACAGTATACTAACGCATATATATGGAATTTGGAAAGATTACAATGATGTGTGCAAGAAAGCAAAAGAGACACAAAGGTAAAGAACAGACTTTTAGACTCTGTGGGAAAAGGTGAGGGTGGAATGATTTGAAACGTATATTATCACATGTGAAACAGATTGCCAGTCCAGGTTCGATGCTTGAGACAGGGTGCTCAGGGCCAGAGCACTGGGATGACCCTGAGGAATGGGATGGAGAGGGAGGTGGAAGGGGGATTCAGGATGGGGAATACCATGTACACCCATGGCTGATTCATGTCAGTGTATGGCAAAAACCAATACAATATTGTAAAATAATTAGCCTCCAATTAAAATAGATAAATTAATTTAAAAAATAAATTCTTATGTACCTTTTAATCCATACATTTGCATTCTCTGTCAAAGAGGTACAATAAAGAACATTACAAAGGCTAATAAAAAAACCATAATGATTAGAGATATTCCTTGGTAAGAAGAGATTGTCTGCAGAAAACAGCTGAGCCACAAATTTATAGTGAAAAAAGTTGTATCATATTGGTTTCTATGAATAACAGTAACACAATATTTTAGATATGTAAACTAATTCAATGACACTAGAACAATTGGTAGTTTTAGAGCTGCCAATATTAAGCCTTTTACTTAATGTGTCTTCTAGAACTATAAAATTTCAATATTTCTTTTGAAATGTAGGTGCCTGAAAAAAATATGAGGAATATTTAACAAGCATACTTCTTTACAATTTTTGAAAATAACTTTTCTTGATTGCAATAGAGTAAAGCCTTTGGAAACCCCTCCACTCCTCCTTTCACAGGCTGCTGCCAAAAGGAAATGAATAATGTCTTTGAGATATTCACAAACATCCGGTGTGGATGGGGAAGCTCACTTTGAAAGCCAGAAATTTATTCTACTTTCTCTATTTGAACCAATCTCAACAAAAAGCTATTCCCGATTCTGTCTGTTACAGTGTCTTACTGCCACACCAGATGTAGAGATAGATTCTCTATCCCTTCTGTCTTCATTGTCTCTGTCTTGATCTCATTTGTGGTCCTATTCTGGGACCTGGGGATGAGGTGTGAAAGATTTGTTGGACCTTCCTTAGCTCATCACAAAGGGAAGTTCTGGGACATACAAGCAGGTCAGGAATGCAGTATTTGTATGATACATGCTCCCCACAAAATCCTTATCTACTGGTAAGTATGCAGCCTCCCAAGAGATCCCACTGGGTGAGACCAAACCCGCGCTTCAGCAATATCTTAATATTAGGTGGAAACTTTTTCTCCATTCAGGGAAGAATCTGTTATCTGATGAAGCTGAATATATTTTGTGACAGCAGTTCCCCCTCCAATCACTGTCTTGAACCACAGAGTGAAAAACAATAAGCCTTTCTGACTCTGACCTTCCGCCACCCAATGTCGGTGATAAACATCTTACAGGAGTTGTAAGTACTGTCCTAATGGTCCTGATGCAATTCTCTGGGAATACAACACACAAATGTGATTATAATCCTACTTCCTTTTTTACTTTTAATTGGCTGAGCAATAATATATTTGTAATGACCTATTTCCATCTAATTTCCATATTGTCAGACATTCTGTTTATCTCAAGGCCTACCTGTAGTCTCATATCCATGGAAAATAATCGTGTTTCCTGCATTTGTTCTGTAATTCCAGTGGTACTACCCTCTTTCTCTTATCCGAGCTAATTCTTAAGTGATTGGTTTACTAGTCTTACTCTCTTGTCTCATGCTGTGTCTCCCACTGTAGTTAGCTCTTTCCTTATCCACATGATATGATCCTTGCCTTGTACTTTGGCAGATGTGTTTTTTAATTTTCTTTATTCTTTAGCCCATCTTGAGGGTCATAGAATATCATTGCCATAACAGTAAAGCACACATTGGTCAGCTGTAACGGGATAGGCCAGTGTCCCCAGCCCTGCTCCCTGGCTGCCAGGTCAGGGCCTGCATGGAACAAGCCTCCCTGTGATCCAGGCAGGTCAGTGGGCCTCCCAGGGGATTACCTACCCCCATCTTACCCTGTGGGCTGCAGCCACTGCAGGTCACCTGCACCCCAGCCGGGCATACCTGGCTCCTTGTGCTGGCTTCCTGGGCTTCCCAGATAGTGCAGTTGGTAAAGAATCTTCCTGCCAATGCAAGAGACACAAAAGAGGAGGGTTCCTTCCCTGGGTCAGGAAAGATCCCCTGGAGTAGCAAATGGAAACCCACTCCAGTATTCTTGCCTGAATTCAGGAGCCTGGAGGCCACATTCCATGGAATTGCAAAGAGTCAGACACTGCTGAGAATACACATACATAAAGATGTGAGGTAATGAGCTGGCAGCATTGCATGAATCTAGAGCTCACTCCAATGGCTTGTATGTGATTGTCTAATTGGTAGTGAAGCCAAGGAAAGCAATTGGAAAAAATAGTGAGAGTACAGAAAATAAAGAAGGGTCAAGGTCTCCCTTCTAATTGCATGCTAAGTCCTGTCTGACTCTTTGCCTCCCTTTGAGCTGTAATCCTACCACTCCCCTTTGTATACAGGATTTTCAGGCAAAAATAATAGAGTGTGTTGCTATTTCCTCCTCCAGGGGGTCTTCCCCACAGAAGTATCAAACCCTTATCTCCTGTGTCTCCTGCATTGCAGGCAGATACTTTACTGCAAACCCCTCTTATTACATCATCCCATATTACCTGAAGTTTAGCCCATATCACTCTTTAACCATGAATTTGCCTTTGTTTTCTCTGCTTAATGTCTTTCTTCCTTGTCCCTTGGAGAAGGAAATGGCAACCCACTCCAGTATTCTTGCCTGAAAAATCACATGGATGGAAGAGCCTGGTAGGCTACAGTCCATGGGATTGCAAAGAGTCAGACACAACTGAGCAACCCAACACTACTTTGCAGTTGCAATACTGCCTAATACACTTCAGCCTGGGCAATGATATGGAATTTCATACTTAGAATAATATACCAACAGAGGAGCAGTAAATTCACAAGAGCAGAGGCTGAGGAGTAGGCTTACCCTAATGTTGTTGACAAAATATCTGGAGGTATTACACCCACATCAGTAAATCCCTTGGTTCATACAAGTAGCATCACTGTCATAACAAGGGGGCCTGCCAGGCTGCTTGTCGTCCTCTAATCTCTACTTTTTCTCCTGTCAAAACAAACTAGAAATGCTATGATAAAGAAGTTCCCAAATCTATTCTAGGAACAACCTGCTTAAAAGTTCCTAATGATGTGGTTGTCTTCCACTTCATTATGCTATTTTAAATTCACAAAAAAAAAAAAAAACACACAAAAAGCTGATTTGTCAGGGTGTAAAGAGGAAAACACAATGACTTAGATGTTTAGATGATTTTGCTGTTTTTTCTTAGGGGTAAAAAAGCAATTACAATGATGGGGTCTTATAAAGTTAGTTGTGAGCCAAGGTTAATATATGGTCAGACACTTTAAGATCTAGAGTTAAACTGAGAGCTGAGTTCACTTATCCCAGAAGAGAAGAAATCACTGAAAAGCAAATCTAACGGAGACTCATACCACAAGGGCAGAGGAGACGCAAAGATCAGCTAGTGCAATCTCACTCTGAGAACCCAAAAAGACATGAAATACTGTAGAAATGGCCAGGATTCCTAAAGGACCAAATATTGTTATAATTGTTTCACAATGCTGTTATTTATACCCCATTCAGATAAGTCCCTTTTGACTATAATTACTATATAACTATAATCTCTCCAAAAGCCCCCAAACTTTTTGCTTTTGTCTCAGAAACTCACTTTTGAAATAAATCTTAAGAGGGAAGAAAGGAAATTAAGCAACTTCAGCTTTCACACTCTGACTTGTTAAGGAAATTCATTTCCATTAATCACTATATATTATACATATATGTATCTATATTTACATCTATTTATATTAATATACATAAAGAAGCTTACTGTGAAAAAGAATACCTCCAAGAGGAAAAATCATTTTACACTTCCCTTTATTGCCTGTTCTCTGGAAAATTGTACAGACACCATTCTGATTTTTCCTACTTGAAGTGATAGGCCAGCTCTCCTGAGCAACACCACAATCTACGTGAACAGGAGTGGTTAACAGCTCACACAAGCAAAATCACAAAGAAAAATACCTATACAAAACAAGCTCAAACACTTTCAATATTAGAATTTAAGACCCTTTTATACATATGTATGTATACATATACACTAGGGCTTCCCTGGTGGCTCGTAGGGTAAAGCGTCTGCCTGCAGTGCGGGAGACCTGGGTTTGATCCCTGGGTTGGGAATATCCCCTGGAGAAGGAAATGGCAACCCACTCCAATACTCTTTCCTGGAAAATCCCAAGAACAGAGGGGCCTAGTGGGCTACAGTTCATGGGGTCGACTGAGCAACTTCACTTTCACTTTCATACATATGGAACTTCTAGATTAATATCAAATTTTTCATTTCTGTGAGATTTTCACTTTTTTTGACTGGTATCAGAGTGAAAGTTTTGTTGTTTGTTTGTTTTTTGCTATGGAATTTTCCCCCTTCTTGCAAAATTTCAAAGCAGGAAAATTTTAGGATCTATAAAAAAAAAAGGCCTGGCATTTAAGTTAGTTCCAGTAAGACCTGAATCCTGCTTACACCAATTGTTAATTTGCAGTCTATTGAAACTTATTGAACCTCACACTCATATCTCCATAAAGGAAACAGAAACACCTGCCAAGCAAATTTGATCTACCAAGGGCCAATGATATAATACATGTGAAGCATATAGCTGATATATAATCAGGATTAAATGATACAATTTATTTATTATTGCCAGAGATTATACATTTTAATCTTCATATCTTGAGAGATTTTTCTACATAAAATTGCTAAATTTTGAGTAAATAATAAGTGAGGAAGTTAAATTATATGTTTTACTTTTAACAAAGTATTTGTTAAGCATCATATCCTGTGGTGCCATACCCTGGAAATATAAGCAATAACCCTATAACCGAATAGCACAAAGCTAAGTGAAGATAGGAAACAAAACAAATAATTATAACAGACCCCTTGAACATAAACCAGTATATGCATAAGGCATACTTGTGACTGACGTGAAGGTGGTTCAGCTCTGTCTTCACAGAAAAAGGCACTTGCCTGGTAAGAGGCTTTCCAGGTAGCATTAGTAATAAAGAATCTACCTGCAATGCAGGAGACTCAGGTTCAATCCCTGGGTTGGGAAGAATCCTTGGAGAAGGGAATGGCTACCTGCTTTAGTATTCTTTCCCTTAGAATTTCATGTCAGAGGAGCTGGCAGGCTACAGGCCATGGAGTCACAGAGAGTCAGACACGGCTGAGTGAGTAACACTCTCACTTCCACTGGTTCTTAAAGCTTGAGTATCTCCAGATGTGAGGGAATCCTCATGGATATATATGAAAAACAAAACTGCCTCACGGTTATGTACAGACTTAATGAACCATAAATGATGTAGAATATATAAATGAGTCCTTGACAGTGAACAGATCCAAAACATTGGTGTGGCTTTAATTTATAAATCTACTTCACCTTACTGATGATCACTTACATAGCCTCTTTTCCTGAGTCACTATTGCAAATATTGATATATATTCTCTTTTTATTTCCTGGAAACTTACCCAGTTTATGTGTGAGTTGAATCATGAAAGCAGCTATGAATTCCCCTGCAGTTGCTAGCTACTAAGACTTTATTTTCCTTCCTTCAAATAATAAAGTTTTATCTGCTTTGGAGAAGCTACCACTTTTTCATTGCTGGTTATGCACTTTTACTGGCCATAGTGACTGACGTAAAGGAAGGGTTTTGGCATATTCATTTATTTATTGGATGAGTTCACAAATCAATGGATTAATACAAACTTTATTAAATAGGCATATTATATTTTCCTAGCCAGCAGGATTGCTCCAGGCATTGACCAATCATTTAATCCAATCCCATAAGTGTTTTCCTCAGAACAATTGTTAGAAGTACTAGACAACAATGTTCCCTCCATGGAGGGACATAGGAGAATGTGAGCATTGCTGCTGCTGTTGCCATTTTACATCCATTTTATACCATCCTGAGAGCTGACTTTGCCCAGGGAGCAGGGGATATAGTGTAAAAGAGAAATCCTAACGATTACAGCTCTAGCTTCCACTTTCAGTGAACTATTTGTTTACTTTAGCCAATAGTCTGCCAAGTTTATTAATCCAATTTAAGTTGTCAGTTATTTAGAGCAGAAAGAATCCTGACTAATAGCTGTATCTTTTAGTCGACTAGTTGCAATTCTTCATTTCTATGTCTGTGGCTTATCACATCCCAAATTTTGAGACATTTGTAGTTTGAGAAAGTCTATTTTTTTTAAATTTTTTAAATATAAATTTATTTATTTTAATTGGAGGTTAATTACTAAATGACACTGAAACATGTATAATATCATATATGAAACGAATAGCCAGTCCAGGTTCGATGCATGATACTGGATGCTTGGGGCTGGTGCAGAGGGATGGTACTGGGAGGGAGGAGGGAGAGGGATTCAGGATGGGGAACACATGTATATCTGTGGTGAAGTCAGTCTATTTTTATCAACTTTCTACCTGTTTCAAAAAGTCAGGACAATTCATGAATGATGATCCAAGTAACAGAGAGAATTTAAATGTAAAGCTTTCTGACGACTGCTGCCACTTTGGTTTTTTTCTCTTCATTTTATTCCTTTTCCTTTGGTTTGGAAAGCCACAGTTTCCACTCTCCTGGGTCTCCCCATGGTCTTTCAATTCCTCAGGTTCTTATGTCTTCTTATTTTTTTACAACTTTACTTTTATTTTAGGTTTATTGTATAGATGTGTGCAGTTTGCTGCTGTTGTTTAGTTGCAAAGTTGTGTCTGACTATTTGCAACCCCGTGAATTGTATGTAGCCTACAAGGCTCCTCTGTCCATGGGATTTCCCAGGCAGAAATACTGGAGCGGGTTGGCATTTCCTTCTCCAAGGGATCTTCACAATCCAGGGGTCAAACCTGCGTCTCCTGCACTGCAGACAGATTCTTTACTGCTGAGCCACCAGGGAAGCCCACAGTTAGCATACTGAAATAAATTTTTATATTCCATGCCTATATGAAATTACTAACCTAATTCAGAGCTTGTCAGAGCTACCATTTCTCAAAATCATTGTACCAAATTTTAAAATTATTTTAATGAAGAAAAATATTAAAAAATAATAATCTGGATAGGAGTATTGCAATTTACCAATGATAGGACCCATAAGATTATGAGAAATTGGGTATGAATAAATAATATTCAAAATTATAAATATACATGACATTAAAATATGTATACTTTAATTTCTTTCCTTTTTTTTTTTTTTTTTACTGATACTGAGAATATGTCTTTTTATTTTTTGGCACTTTGCCACACATGTTCAAATTTTTTTTTTTTTTTTTTTAGTTTTTTATTTTTTAAATTTTAAAAACTTTAATTCTTACATGCATTCCCAAACATGAACCCCCCTCCCACCTCCCTCCCCATAACATCTTTCTGGGTCATCCCCATGCACCAGCCCCAAGCATGCTGCATCCTGCGTCAGACATAGACTGGCGATTCAATTCACATGATAGTATACATGTTAGAATGTCATTCTCCCAAATCATCCCACCCTCTCCCTCTCCCTCTGAGTCCAAAAGTCCGTTATACACATCTGTGTCTCTTTCCCTGTCTTGCATACAGAGTCGTCATTGCCATCTTCCTAAATTCCATATATATGTGTTAGTATACTGTATTGGTGTTTTTCTTTCTGGCTTACTTCACTCTGTATAATCGGCTCCAGTTTCATCCATCTCATCAGAACTGATTCAAATGAATTCTTTTTAACCGCTGAGTAATACTCCATTGTGTATATGTACCACAGCTTTCTTATCCATTCATCTGCTGATGGACATCTAGGTTGTTTCCATGTCCTGGCTATTATAAACAGTGCTGCGATGAACATTGGGGTACATGTGTCTCTTTCCATTCTGGTTTCCTCGGTGTGTATGCCCAGCAGTGGGATTGCTGGGTCATAAAGTAGTTCTATTTGCAATTTTTTAAGGAATCTCCACACCGTTCTCCATAGTGGCTGTACTAGTTTGCATTCCCACCAACAGTGTAGGAGGGTTCCCTTTTCTCCACACCCTCTCCAGCATTTATTGCTTGCAGATTTTTGGATCGCAGCCATTCTGACTGGTGTGAAGTGGTACCTCATTGTGGTTTTGATTTGCATTTCTCTAATAATGAGTGATGTTGAGCATCTTTTCATGTGTTTGTTAGCCATCCGTATGTCTTCTTTGGAGAAATGTCTATTTAGTTCTTTGGCCCATTTTTTGATAGGGTCGTTTATTTTTCTGGAGTTGAGCTGCAGAAGTTGCTTGTATATTTTTGAGATGAGTTGTTTGTCAGTTGCTTCATTTGCTATTATTTTCTCCCATTCAGAAGGCTGTCTTTTCACCTTGCTTATATTTTCCTTTGTTGTGCAGAAGCTTTTAATTTTAATTAGATCCCATTTGTTTATTTTTGCTTTTATTTCCAGCATTCTGGGAGGTGGATCATAGAGGATCCTGCTGTGATTTATGTCTGAGAGTGTTTTGCCTATGTTCTCCTCTAGGAGTTTTATAGTTTCTGGTCTTACATTTAGATCTTTAATCCATTTTGAGTTTATTTTTGTGTGCGGTGTTAGAAAGTGATCTAGTTTCATTCTTTTACAAGTGGTTGACCAGTTTTCCCAGCACCACTTGTTAAAGAGATTGTCTTTACTCCATTGTATATTCTTGCCTCCTTTGTCAAAGATAAGGTGTCCATATGTGTGTGGATTAATTTTTTTCTGAATCAGAAAGTGCTTTAGTCTCATCAATGAACATCAGGTAGCATTTAACTATTAATTTATAATGGGATTCATAATAGGTAATTTTTTGATTGCCTGATAGATAAGTAAAGTTTTATTTATATTGACTGTGCTACAATGCAGAATTTTCTCTATATAAATATACATAAACTATTGGTAAATAGTTATTCCTTTTGTCTCTCCTGCATCATTAGTTTTTTCAATAAGTGACTTCAGGGAAAAATGAAACTTAATAATGAAAAATTAAAAACAAGCTATACATTCTCATCCAATTTACAAATTAGTGCTTCTGATTCAACTCCAGCCTCAAGCATTTCTTTTTTTGAAACCATCCTGTTGAAGGGTTACATACCATCCAAGTATATTCTTTTATCTTAATGTTAGTAGATAAAGTGCAGGCTTATACATCTTTATAAATGTTCATTAGCTGCAAGCATTATGCTCTGACTTTTATGTCCTTGAAACTATGAACATCAATTTTTCCTAATGTTTCTACTTTAAATAGAATATATTATGAAACTGAGATCTGAGCATTTTTAGAAATTCTGAGCTGAGAATATCAATTTAGTCAGAACAATGTCAAATGTGGAGCCCAAACAACATAATTGGTACTTTGAGGTTGAAGTTGATGTGACATTCTCTTGAACATATTTTAATGCTTATACATATTTAAATTAAAAATTTAACCTCCTGACATTCAAACCAAAAGAGCCATGCACCATCCAACTACAGAGCCATATCTGACAAATAAGATGGTATACACCAAAAATCATTTGTTTTAAATCTATGCTTATTTCACAGGAAATTTCCAAAAGGCTCAGTTTGCTAACATGTTTTGACAGTGAATTTTGATATTAGCATAGATTTTCCAATTGATTATATGGCATGAATTTACTTCAGATATTTGCCTATATATTACTCTAAATGGATGCTAACTAGGAATGTTATGGTATCTATTTAAGTCATGACATCTTTTAAGTTTTATTATTTTTCTTTTTGTATGGCAAGTAGTTTTCTGGTTATGCCACTTAATACAATCTCTTGCTTCCAGGAAGACTGGATAAGATAGGAGTCTATGCTACACACACTCTACCTCTCTGTATTAATACCCATCTATCCAGAAATAGTGTCTATGGTCTTATCCATTTTTGATCTACTTTGTCAGCTTCAAAGCAGCATGGCTCCTACAGAGAAGTGTGTCTGTGAACAGGGCCAGAACCAGGTTGGCAGGTCAGACACCACAGTTTGTTTTACCCCAGCATGTTCCTGTCACAACTCATTTGGTGCCATGGATCTGCCGATATGTTTCAGTTGAGGATTCTAAGGTCAAATGAAAGTGGCACTCCCATGCGCAGCTGGGTCTCTGTGGGAAAGAGTATCATCATTCAGCCATTCAAAGCTATTTCAAATGTGTATTTTAATTTCACATTTGTCCTAGTGCAAACTTTCGAGTAAGATGCCAAAGCAAAAATCATCATGTTCAATAGCAGGCACAAATAAAAATTACTGCATCTGACTAAATACAGTAAGTATTATGCACTTGCAGTGAAGAGTTGACATTTAAATTGGAAAGTTGCCAGGGGCCTTTGGCTTCATCTCATAATTATCAAGTTTCATGGCATTGAAGACATTATTTTAAGTCCAAGAAATGGGAGTTAGTATCCTCAGATCCAATGCTGCTACTCAAAACTAAACTATATCAGTGTTTATGGCAGTGAAATACAGAAGGCAATTCTTGCCAGTTGCCTTTGTGTTTATCAGCTTCAAGTCCCAGATGAACAATCCAGATCAGTTTTGCCACCCACATTACAAAGAGCATAGCAAATTAATAGTCTTTCTTCAAAAGACAGAAATAATTCTGTGACCAAAGTCAATGTCCTTGTGAGGGAGATAGGAAGAGACAGAATATTTTCTCTAATATCAAGTCCAGGAAAGCAAGGAACATAAAAGTTAAATGGCTGGTCTCCATTTATTCAAATAAATTTATTCAAATAAATTTATTCAGGAGTAGATCCAGAAATAAAGATCAAGTCTCTTGGCTCATGTGGGAGGCCCCATATTGCCTCACAGCTTTCAAAACTCTCATTTTCCAGGAAAATGAGAGAAAGCTTGTCCTTGCTACACTAAATTCAGACATACTGCCATCTACTGACCCACCAAGAATGTAGAGCTTTACCTTCATAATGTCATCTCCAGGGTGCCAATGGACTGTCCACTGGACTAATGGTGTAAGAGCTAAGTAAACTTATGACATTTCTTTCCTTAGCAAAAGATTAGTACACTGGCATTCTTAAATTTTATATAGCAGTGCGACAATGCACCATGTTCTTTATGTGGAGAATATCTTGAAATTGTCTGTTCCTCTCTGTGCCCTTATTGTGATATACTCTCCTAAGGAATCAGCTAGTCTATGACAGCCTTTCTTTTCACATAAAACAATTTGAGGAATGCCATACCATTTTGTGTTGCCTGTCCTTTACCAGTGTTTTACAAGATGTGCTAGTGATCCTACATGTTGCCAAATAAGGAACGAGAGAAACCAAGCTAAACAGCCATAATCCTGTGCTTGTAGAAAAATATTGCAAAATGTCCTAAAGGTGTTACAATAATAAGTGAACAGGATCCCAAATATATTTTCAACAAGATTCCCTTAGTACAGAGCCAAACTGTTATTTTCCCAGAACTGTGTATCAATATATTTTTTCACCATATCAACCCTTGACAGCCTGCCTGCATTCTCCACAGAAAAAAAGTAACACTTTTCAATCAAGTTGTTTGCACACATAATTTCTGTATTCATCTCATTATCATAGCTGAGTTATAGTGTTTATCTATCACTGTTGCTCCTCATCATTAAATTTAGCTCCTTACCTCTAAGAATAAAGTTGAGTTTACATATTTGGAATACATATTTGCTTGGTTAGAGAAACTATTTGACAATTGCTTAATACAGAATCAGCCTTTATAAGAACAGTTCACACAATATGAGAGAGGCATCTATGCCAATCCAGTTACCTGTCTACAGCTGGCTTTGAGACCTTAAGAGAAAATTATTTCCTCTGATGGTGGTTCACAGACAACATGCTTAAGAAACCTTGAATACATAACTTACTTTTCTTATTTCAGGATATAAAAGCTTATGCTCATAATGATTGAACTGCTTGCATAAAGTCATCATTTTGATCTTTAAAATTAATCAAGTAGAACTTATCTTTTCAAGTTCATAGTTTGCCAGAATCTGAAGAAGTCCATGTATTTATTTTGGAATAAGTGCCTGTATTTGTTCATCCAACTCTCCACAAATATCTTAATTTGTGGTCGTATTAGGCAGAAATGAGAAAAGATATTGTCTCCACATTTTTGCTTTGATACGAAAGTGCCAAAAATCACAAAAAAGGTAGAGAGTACAAGTAGATGTATATTGAGAATGAAAACATTATGGAGTTTTATTAATTCACAATTAATTTTAAGTGAAAATCTTACAGAAAAGAAACTTCAGCCCAGAAATCTAGCCTCATATTCTTAGTCCTTATTGAAAACCTGTTAGATGTTGGAAGATAAGAGTGAGTTCAGAGAAAGGTTAGATGGAAAATGAGAAGACAAGAAGTGATGAGGAGAGAGGAAAAGAATAGGGAGTGCAAAGGAATTTGAACATCTGTTATGAACTTAGAAAATGAACCAAATATCTGGAGGATTTATCTGAAGGACTGATGCTAAAGCTGAAACTCCAGTACTTTGGCCACCTCATGCAAAGAGTTGACCCATTGGAAAAGACCCCGATGATGGGAGGGATTAGGGGCAGGAGGAGAAGGGGACAACAGAGGATGAGATGGCTGGATGGCATCACTGACTCGATGGATGTGAGTTTGAGTGAACTCAGGCAGTTGGTGATGGACAGGGAGGCCTGGCGTGCTGCAACTCATGGGGTCGCAAATAGTCGGACACGACTGAACAACTGAACTAAACTGAACTGAACTGAAACTGAAGCACTAAACTTTTTGAGAAGCAGTAACAAAAACAAAATATTTTCAGCCTTCTTCTATTAAAGCGCACACACCTATAACAATGTTTCACAAAATGATTCTTTATACTAGCTTCTCTTTACAACATGGTAACAATATATCATATGGTAGGAGCAGTTATGCTTTGAAAATGCTGATAGAAACTTTATTTCCCTTTTAGAAAAGTGAATTGGTTCAGAGGTGTACTCACATATTCTATGTTATTTATCCTCTCATTTTTTTTTCCTACCCTTATATTTTGATCATCTGTTTAAAGCAAAATTATAACATCATTTCCTTAAATGAAGAGTACAAGAAAAACTTCAACTGAGATTTAAGGCGTTAGTACAAATTAGCAAGGCTTGTTTTAAGTACAAAGTTATATAAACAGATCTATTTCCAACCTAGGTGAGACAGAAGAGACATAGGCCAAGTGTGGCATTCTGGCTGAGCTGAGGAAGCAGCTGAAAGTTCAGATGCAAAGCAGCTTGGTTCCATAGAGCAAACACCAGGGGACAAAGTTCTGCAAAAAAGAAAAAGAAAAGTTCTGGCAATATGCAGAACAGATCTTCACATATATGTGAGAAGGATAAATCTATCTGAAGCTTAGGAAAGAATCATCTGGAAGAATTAGGGAGAACAATTCTTTGAGTCTATACAGACTTAAAAATATTGCAATTTACACTCTCCAGAACAGTCAGTTTATAAAAAGGATACAATAATCATAAGTATACTATAAATGCATATATATGAAGCAAAATAGAATTTCAAATAGAATAAATCTGCAGCTATAATTGGAGAGTTCAATATCTCATTCTCAATAACTGATAAAAGTAATGCCAGTTCTATGCAATATTCCAAAAATTGAAGAGGAGGGAACACTTTTGGATCACTCAGTGATGACAGCATTACCCTGACAGCAAAACAAGAAAAAATTTTATGAGGAATAAAACTAAGGACCAATATTTCTCATGAGTGTAGATATAATAATTCATTGTTATTTTTCAGCTGCTAAGTCATGTTCTACTCTGTGACCCCATGAACTGTAGCATGTCAGGTTTCTCTATCCATCACTAACGCCCTGAGTTTGCTAACTCATGTCCATTGAATCAGTGATGCCATCCAACAATCTCATCTTCTGCCACTGCTTTCTCTTGCCCTCAATTATTCCCAGCATCAGGATCTTTTCCAATGAGTCAGTTCTTTCCATCACGTGGTGAAAGTGTTGGAGCTTCAGCCTCAGCATCAATCCTTCCAATGAACATTCAGGACTGATTTCCTTTAGGGTATCCTGGTTGGATCTTCCTGTCCAAGGGACTCTCAAAAGTCTTCTCCAGTGCCACAGTTTGAAAGCATCAATTCTTCTGTTCTCAGCTTTGTTTATGGTTCAACTCTCACATCCATACATGACTACTGGAAAAAAAAACAAAAAAACAAAAAAAAACAACACAGCTTTAGGCAATACAGACCTTTGTTGGCAAAGTGATGTCTTTGCTTTTTAATACATTGTCTAGGTTTGTCATAGCTTTTCTTCCAAGGAGCAAGTGTCTTAATTTTGTGGCTGCAGCCACCACCCAAAGTGATTCTGAAGCCCAAGAAAATAAAGTCTGTCACTGTTTCCAACTTTCTCCATCTATTTGCTGGGAAGTGATGGGATGAGATGCCATGATCTTAGTTTTTTGCATGTTGAGTTTTAAGTCAGCTTTTTCACTCTCCTCTCTCATCTTTATCAAGAGGCTCTTTAGTTCCTCTTTGCTTTCTGCTGTTAAAGTGGTATCATCTGAGTGCCTGAGATTTTTTGGTATTTTTCCTGACAATTTTGATTACAACTTGTGATTCATCTAGCCTGGCATTTTGCATGATGTACTCTGCATATAAGTTAAAGAAACAAGATGACAATATACAGCCTTGACATATGCCTTTCCCAACTTGGAATCAGTCCATTGTTCCATGTTCAGTTCTAACTTGTTGCTTCTTTTCCTGCACACAGTTTTCTCAGGAGGCAGGTAAGGTGATCTGGTATTCCCATCTCTTTAAGAATATTCCAGTTTGCTGTGATTCACACAGTCAAAGGCTTAAGCATAGTCAATGAAGCAGAAGTGGATTCTTTTTGGAATTCTCTTGCTTTTTCTGTGATGCAGCATATGTTGGTAATTAAATCTCTGGTTCCTCTGTCTTTTCTAAATCTAGGTTGTATATCTGGAAGTTCTCAGTTCACATACTGCTGAAGCCAAGCTTGAAGGATTTTGAGCAAAATCTTGCTGTGATGTGAAATGAGTGCAATTTTACCATAATTTGAATGTTCTTTGGTATTGCTTTTCTTTGGGATTGGAATGAAAATTGACTCTTTCCAGTCCTGCGGCCAGCAGCATCTTTTAGGAGTTGAAATTACTCAGCTGGAATTCCATCACCACCACTAGCTTTGTTTATAGTAATGCTTCCTAAGCCTCACTTGACTTCCCACTCCAGTATGTCTGGCTCTAGATGAGTAACCACATCATCCTGGTTAACTGGATCATTAAAAACTTTTTTTTGAACTGTTTTGCTGTGTATTCTTGCCACCTTTTCTTAATCTCTTCTGGTTCTCCTAAGTCCTTGTTGTTTTTGTCCATTATTATCCCTATCTTTGGAGAAGGCAATGGCAACCCACTCCAGTACTCTTGCCTGGAAAATCCCATAGACAGAGGAACCCAGTAGGCTGCAGTCCATGGGGTTGCTAGGAGTCAGACACAACTGAGCGACTTCACTTTCACTTTTCACTTTCATGCATTGGAGAAGGAAATGGCAACCCACTCCAGTGTTCTTGCCTGGAGAATCCCAAGGATGGGGGAGCCTGGTGGGCTGCCATCTCTGGGGTTGCACAGGGTCGGACATGACTGAAGTGACTTAGCAGCAGCAGCACCCCTATCTTTGTATGAAATATTCCCTTGGTATCTTGAATTTTCTTAAAGAAATCTCTAGTCTTTCTCATTCTGTTGTTTTCCTCCATTTCTTTTCATTGGTCACTGAAGAAGGCCTTCTTATCTCTCCTTGATATTCTTTGGAACTCTGCATTCAACTGGGTATATCTTTCACTTTCTTTCTTGCCTTTCACTTCTCCTCTTTCATCAGCTATTTGTAAGGTCTCCTCAGACAACCACTTTGCCTTCTTGCATTTGTTTTTCTTGGGGATGATTTTGGTTATCACCTCCTGTACAATGTTCCAAATCTCTTTCCATAGTTTTTCAGGCATTCTGTCTACCAGATCTAGTCCCTTGAATCTATTTGTTACCTCCACTGTATAATTGTTAGGGATTTGATTTAGGTCATACCTGAATGCCCTATCAGTTCAGTCACTCAGTCGTGTCCAACTCTTTGTGACCCCATGAATCGCAACACACCAGGCCTCCCTGTTCATCACCATCTCCCGGAGTTCACTCAGACTCACGTCCATCGAGTGCGTGATGCCATCCAGCCATCTCATCCTCGGTCGTCCCCTTCTCCTGCCCCCAACCCCTCCCAGCATCAAAGTCTTTTCCAATGAGTCAACTCTTCATGTGAGGTGGCCACAGTACTAGAGTTTCAGCTATAGCATCATTCCTTCCAAAGAAATCCCAGGGTTGATCTCCTTCAGAATGGATTGGTTGGATCTCCTTGCAGTCCAAGGGACTCTCAAGAGTCTTCTCCAACACCACAGTTCAAAATCATCAATTCCTCAGTGCTCAGCCTTCTTCACAGCCCAACTCTCACATCCATACACGACCACTGGAAAAACCATAGCCTTGACTAGATGGACCTTAGTCAGCAAAGTAATGTCTCTGCTTTTGAATATGCTATCTAGGTTGGTCATAACTTTCCTTCCAAGAAGTGTCTTTTAATTTCATGGCTGCAATCACCATCTGTAGTAATTTTGGTGCCCAGAAAAATAATGTCTGACACTGTTTCCACTGTTTCCCTATCTATTTCCCATGAAATAGATGGGACCAGATGCCATGATCTTCGTTTTCTGAATGTTGAGCTTTAAGCCAACTTTGTCACTCCACACTTCCACTTTCATCAAGAGGCTTTTTAGTTCTTCTTCGCTTTTTGCCATAAGGGTGGTGTCATCTGCATATCTGAGGTTATTGATATTTCTCCTGGCAATCTTGATTCCAGCTTGTGTTTCTTCCAGTCCAAAGTTTCTCATGATGTACACTGCATATAAGTTATATAAGCAGAGTGACAATATACAGCCTTGACATACTCCTTTTCCTATTTGGAACCAGTCTGTTGTTCCATGTCCAGTTCTAACTATTGTTTCCTGACCTGCATACAGATTTCTCAAGAGGCACGTCAGTCGGTCTGGTTTTCCCATCTCTTTCAGAATTTTCCACAGCTTATTGTGATCCACACAGTCAAAGGCTTTGGCATAGTCAAGAAAGCAAAAATAGATGTTTTCCCGGAACTCTCTTGCTTTTTCAATGATCCAGAGTATGTTGGCAATTTAATCTCTGGCTTCTCTGCCTTTTCTAAAACCAGCTTGAACATCAGAGAGTTCACAGTTCACGTATTGCTGAAGCCTGGCTTGGGGAATTTTGAGCATTACTTTACTAGCGTGTGAGATGAGTGCAATTGTGTGATACTTTGAGCATTCTTTTGCATTGCCTTTCTTTGGGATTGGAATGAAAACTGACCTTTTCCAGTCCTGTGGCCACTGCTGAGTTTTCTAAATTTGCTGGCATATTGAGTGCAGCACTTTCACATAGATGTCAAATGTATAAGTTTCATTAAATGATCATTTTATTTTTGCTTTCATGAGGAAAATGTTTTCAGAACTAAACAGAATCTATCCCCCACAAAATTTTTTACATGCAATTTTCCCCCCAACTTTACATGAAGTCTAGTTGGGTTGAAGAGAAAAATCGTATCTGAACTGGGCTACCTCCCAGAGCATACCACTAGGATCAACTTTCATAATACGGTGGATACCTGATCTTCACTACATCAGATCCTATGGAGACTCTATAAGGCAATATCAGAGTAGAATTAGTGGAAAATTAAATGTGCCTGATGGCACTGAATTCTACCTGATTATACACTTTTTGGGTAGAGTTCTGTAATACCTCTAGACCAAACTTCTTGTTATTCAGTCCCTCAGTTGTGTCCAGCTGTTTGAAACCTCAGGAACTATAGAACGTAAGACTCCTCTTTCCTTTACTGTCTCCCAGAATTTGCTCAAACTCATGTCCATTGCATCAGTGACGCTACCTAAACATCACATCCTTTGTCACAACCGTCTCCTTTTGCCTCCAATTTCTCCTGGCATCAGTTTTTGTTTTTGTTTTCCAGTTAAGTCAGCTTTTCACATCAGGTGGTCGAAGTATTGGAGCTTCAGCTTTAGTATCAGTCCTTCCAATGAATATTTAGGATTGATTTCTTTAGGAGTGACTGGTTTAATCTCTTTGCAGTCCAAGGGACCCTCAAGAGTCTTCTCCAATACCACAATCTGAAAGGAGCAATCCTTCAGTGCTCAATCTTCTTTATGGTCCAACTCTCATATTCATACACAACTCCTGGAAAAAACATAGCTTTGACTATGTGGACTTTATCTGGAAAAGTGATGTCTCTGCTTTTTAATGTTGTCTAGGTTTACCATAACTTTCCTTCCAAGGTGTAAGCATCTTTGAATTTCATGGCTACAGTCACCAGCCACAGTGATTTTGAAGACCATGAAAATAAAATCTGTCACTACTTACACTTTTGTCCCTCCTATTTGCAATGAAGTTATGGGACTGTATGTCATGTTCTTAGTTTTCAATGCTGATTTTTCAAGCCAGCTTTTTTCACTCTCCTCTTTCACCTTCATGAAGAGGATTTTCAGTTCCGCTTCACTTTTGGCTATTTGAGTGGTATCATCTGCATATATGAGGTTGCTGATATTTGTCCCAGCAATCTTGATTGCAGCTTGTGATTTATCCAGCCCTGGCATTTTACATGATGTACTCTGCATATAAGTTATATAAGTATGGAGACCATAGGCGGCTTATTACATAGACTATATACAATATAGAGCCTATTATACAGCCAATATACAGACCAACTTTATTAGACTCTAAAGTAACAAAATCAAATAAGAATAATAAAAATCCTTTCATTTCTTACATATTATTTTCTAGAAATTTAAAAATAAAGTTCAATGGTTGATAAATATGTAAACTGAAACAAATATACTCTCTGCATTGCAAAGAAGTAAAGTGTGCCTTTTCCAGTTCTAGGTTTAGAAATTAGACCAGGGCTGTACATATGTTTTCTGAATAGTGGTTTGGCAAGAATTTATAGGTAACTGTCAATAGCATAGAAAAGCAGAACTCAACATGACTTTTTATTATTAATCAACATTGCTGTGGTGGCCAAATTTATTGTATCCGTGTCCAAATGATCAACTACAATATTATTATATTTTCTGCTCTAGATAAATTGTCTATGGTACCATTTACTAGCATTCTTTATGCTTCTGGGATAACAACTAATTTTAATATTAGCCTTTGCTAAAATTAATGAGGAAAACAGAATCTGTAAAAGACAACAAGCCAATCCTGTCTTTCTAAAGTGAATGTGACCATAGTATCTCGCTCAACAACTCCTCCTGGCAGCACTCAACTAACAGATTTAACTGGCCATTGTTGATTCTTATTTCCATTGTGGGCTAGGCACTTTTGCAAACATTGCTTCATTTGTGCATGTAAAATTGAACACTTTCCTCTGTATCACTAGATAATGCACTGGGAAGAAAGGTAATTAAGATATAGCCACTTTACTTCTGAATATAATTTAGTGTGGGAAAAGTAGCTAGTGAGTACAGAAAAGTTAGAGCAGAATTTCAACATGGGTTTAAAAAGGTATGAAAGGGTACCATGGTAACACATACTTGATACTATTGGACAGTGCTCAAAAGTACATGTTCTTGGGATGTGTCAGATTATACAGTTTTGACCTGCTCCAGTAGTAAACCATGAAAACTGTTACAAAAAAACAAGGAAGACCACTATATAATGATCAAGGGATCAATCCAAGAAGAGAATTTTGTTTTGAAAAAGGACAAAATTATCTTAAGTCAGGTGCTAATGTTCATTATCATCTTGGTGTATGATATTTTTTTACTTACCATCCTGGCTGAAGGATTGATTTCATTTCAGAGACAACTTCATTTTCCTCCCCAATGTAACAGCTCTTATCCAAAAGGCTAAGGAATCATTGCTCAAGTACACCAATTGTTAAGTGTTTTGATTATATGTGTAGGAAATAGAAAAATAACCACCAGTGGATCAAAAAACCCAAGAGATAACACTATAGCTAGAATTTTGCAAGATGCTGTATATTACCTAGATCCAGAAAACCCAACTTTTACCAGGAGTTCCATGATGATACTTTGGGATTCCAGGGATAAATTACAAATCAAATAGTCATCCAATAGTCCTTGAAATGGTTAAATAATATGGTTTTCTTGGTCTATTGATTAACCTGAATAACTGCTATAGATCTCTCAAGAGAAGGACTGAGAGAAATGATGAAGATACTTCTGTGTTTTTGCAGAGTACTATGTCTTAGGGACCTTGTTTCCTCTTCAATCAATGGATTTTATATTTGAAAACAGGCTCAGGTTAGAAAACTATGCCAGAAATCATGACTTTTTATTGTGACAACTTTCCTCAGCCTCCTCATTGCCCTTCTTTGATTTCTTCTTCTGGTACAAGCTGAGCAGTGTTTGTTGACTGCTTGTTTTGATCATAAGGATGCCGTGTTTAAGATCCTTTGTAGGATTCTCCCTTAGCTTCTCCTTTAGCTTTCTATGTAGTAAGACAACTGTAGTAGCCTATTAAATTCAGTAATTAACTCCATTTCATGTCCTCTCTTCTGAAGGGAGTCCTATCACCCTTATTACTGTCAGCAAACCACATTTTATAGTGGTTTCTCCTACTGATAACCATGGCTTACAGAACAAAGCCTACACTGATAATTTTAATGTTTGACTTTGTTAATTTTCCCTTTTGCCTGTTTCACTGACCTCTTTTCTATTTATTTATTTGCACTAAATTTGTGATTATTTTCTAGCATCATATGATGAATACTAGGTCATTAATACTAACTTTTTCTTGTTATTTATTAGAAGTCGCGGATGGCTAACAAACACATGAAAAGATGCTCAACATCACTCCTTATTAGAGAAATGCAAATCAAAACCACAATGAGGTACCACTTCACACCAGTCAGAATGGCTGCGATCCAAAAATCTGCAAGCAATAAATGCTGGAGAGGGTGTGGAGAAAAGGGAACCCTCCTACACTGTTGGTGGGAATGCAAACTAGTACAGCCACTATGGAGAATAGTGTGGAGATTCCTTAAAAAATTGCAAATAGAACTACCTTATGACCCAGCAATCCCACTGCTGGGCATACACACCGAGGAAACCAGAATTGAAAGAGACACATGTACCCCAATGTTCATCGCAGCACTGTTTATAATAGCCAGGACATGGAAACAACCTAGATGTCCATCAGCAGATGAATAGATAAGAAAGCTGTGGTACATATACACAATGGAGTATTACTCAGCCATTAAAAAGAATTCATTTGAATCAGTTCTGTTGAGATGGATGAAACTGGAGCCGATTATACAGAGTGAAGTAAGCCAGAAAGAAAAACACCAATACAGTATACTAACACATATATATGGAATTTAGGAAAATGGCAATGACGACCCTGTATGCAAGACAGGGAAAGAGACACAGATGTGTATAACGGACTTTTGGACTCAGAGGGAGAGGGAGAGGGTGGGATGATTTGGGAGAATGCCATTCTAACATGTATACTATCATGTGAATTGAATCGCCAGTCTATGTCTGACGCAGGATGCAGCATGCTTGGGGCTGGTGCATGGGGATGACCCAGAAAGATGTTATGGGGAGGGAGGTGGGAGGGGGGTTCATGTTTGGGAATGCATGTAAGAATTAAAGATTTTAAAATTTAAAAAATAAAAACTAAAAATTAAAAAAAAAAAAGAAGTCTTTACACGTAAAGATTTCCCACTGTGTATAGATTTAACAAGTTTATAACTTAAAATTTTCCTTGACTTGTAGGTTATTTAGAAACGTATTGCTTATCTTATAAACATTTGAACCTTTTCAAGTGGTCTGTATTGCATCATGAATGATTTCACTGGAGGAAGAGAAAATGCTCTAAAGAGTTTCAACCTTATAAAATGCATTGGAATTTTCTTTCTGACCCACGATGTAGTCTATTTTGAAATTTTGTTATGTAATGTATACTTAAAAGAACGTTCTTCACTTTTTGATGTATTCCATTTCATTTGATGTTAATATTTATGAATGTTGTTATACTTTCAAACACATGGTGATTTATTTTCTTGTTCTAATATTTACATAGATGCAAATATAATTCTACAATTTCTAAATTTTCTTTCAGCTTTTTTAGTTTTGTTCTGTGTATTTTGAGTCTATATTATTAATTGTATACAAACAGAATTATAACTTTCTGGTAGATTGAGAATTTTATTTTGGTGAAATATCAATCTTTCAAATAGTCTTTGTCCTTAAATTCAAGTTCTTTATTGATAATGATATAGTTACTCCAGACTTCTGAAGTTAATAATTTTATTAGCTATATTCTGTCAAAAGAATTGATCTACTTTTCCAAGTCAAAAAAAAAATTGCCTTTAATTGAAATTTTCTAACTAAATCATGGGATATAATAACTGTAATACTCAATTTTAAATTCTTCATAGTAATATTAATATCCCATTTATCCCTTGTGTTCTTTGTTACCTTTAATTTCTTTGGCTTAGAATTTTTTTATTAAATTTATTGTCTTCTACGAGATTTTAATTATTTTTTAGTGGTTGACCTAAAGATTATTATATACATGCGCGAGTTTATTTTAGATTAAAGCTTTTACTACTAGAAGACAACGCAAAGATTTCACAATTTGAACTCTACTGACTTCTGTGCTAATTTCATGTATTTGATTTATAGGTCTATTTTAAATCACACAAAGTGAAAGCATTAGTTGCTCAGTCATGTCTGACTCTTTGCAACCCCATGGACTGCAACCAACCAGGCTCCTCTGTCCATGGAATTCTCCAGGCAACAATGTTGGAGTGGGTTGCCATTCCCAACCCAGGGATGAACCCAGATCTCCTGCATTGCAGGCAGATTCTTTACCATCTGAGTCACAAGGGAAGCCACAAGAGAAACTCCATAATACATCATTATTATTGTTTTAAGCAATGAATATTCTTTTCTTTTTTACCTCTTTGATAACATCTTTTCATAGTTTCTTTTTTCTTTTAGTATGACCACCCCCATGATGAATCTCGGATTTTGTTCATTTATAAATTACTTCTTAAAATTATTTGAAGACAGTGTTTATCATGGATATAATTATAAAATGAGAGCATTTTCTCACAATATTTTTAAGGATATTGCTTGTTTTCTAGTTTCCACTGCTTTTCATAAGATATTTGCCTTATTTCACCTTTGAATAAAATATCATTTTTATTTGGCTGTTTTTCGATTTTTCCTTAGTTTTCAGTTTTTTTAACCAAACTAATAATAGGTCTGTGTTGTGTATGTTTCTGTGTGTTTGTTCTAGTTTGGGGTTATTTTGAAAGCTATTTTAAACAGGGACTTGATGTTCTTTTTTTAAGGCTTTCTAATAATAATTACCTTTTACTTTCTTTGAATATAAGTTATTTAGAGGTCTCTGTTGCAAATTCAAGGACAAATTTTAAAAAAAAAATCCTGACTTTTCACCCTATTATCTTTGGCTTTCATATTTTCTGTGTGTTTTTCTTTTGTATACTTTGGCTTCAACCTAGTAATTTCTTGCTGAACTCCCTTCTATTTCACTAATTCTTCACTTTTTGGTTTATAAACTGCATTTGAAACTATTATTTTCTTAATTATAGTTACTATATATTTTATTTCTAGATTGCATTTTTATATATACCAGTACTCTGATTAAATGATACATTTTCTTCTCTCTTTTTAAAATATATAAGTCATAGTTATATTGAAATTTTGTGTCTTATAAGTACAAAACTCAAATCTCTTGTGATTGTTTACATTTTTCCTTGTGTTTTTCTTTTTGGTTATTTTGTTTCATTTCCTTCCATGGTAAATATATTTTTAAAACTGAACTTCATAGATAAGAAGTATTTTAATGAACGTGAACAACATTATCATCCTCCAGAAGAAATTTGCTGTGATGTTTGCATGTCATTACAGTATAACCGACCAGATCATCTTCATATAGTGGAGAGTAGATTACAGGTTTCTTAAATCCTGTTTTAGTTATATTTTGCCTTGAAGCATGGTCCTTATTTTTTTTACAGTGTAACTCATTGATAAGGCTAGCCCTTTGAAGTTCTCAATTGTAGTGTTTCCCTGAGTCTGTCTGTTTTTGGAATGGTCCTTTTAAAAATGCTTCCATAGTGCTATGAAAGTGTTATTTCTCAGTGTTTCATGTGAATCCGGTGCACTCTAGAAGTTGACAAATGCTTCAAGCAAAATTGCATACAGAATTTGAAGTTTAATTCTCTGCACTCTGTGTGAAGATTATTTTCCCTTAAGTTATGGTTGCCTTGGTTTTCCCAGACTCTGTTTCTCCTATCAGAGAAAGATTGTCATAACTCAACTGTTCTACATTCTCTTCACCTTTCCTCCCTATCACTGAGAATCAGCAAATAAATGGTCAGGAGATAGAGAGGCAAATGTGGAATTTACTTTGATGCAATGTGTTTTTCCCTTCAGTCTGAGCTTCACAAACCTTGGTGGTGATAGTTGTTCTCTAAAGAATGCGAACAGTTGCTTAGCTGTTGGTGCTGTTTTTGTTTTCTCTCCAGGTTTTACATTTGCCTTATTCAACAGTATTTCTTAGGGAGGAAAAAAAAAAAGAAACAGAACTATTGACTGTATTCATAAAGAGATGGGAATAGGAGAACACCTTACCTACCTCCTGAGAAACCTGTATGCAGGTCAAGAAGCAACAGTTAAAAATAGACATGGAATAATGAACTGGTTCAAAATTGAGAATGCAGTACTTAATGGCTATATATTGTCACCCTGCTCATTTAACTTACCTGCAGAGTATATCATGTTAAATGCCAGGCTGCATGAAGCACGAGCTGGAGTCAAGATCACTGGCAGAAATATCAATAACCTCAGATATGCAGCTGACACCACTCTAATGGCAGAAAGTAAAGAGGACTAAAGAGCCTCTTGATGAAAGTGAAAGAGGAGAGTGAAATAGCTGGGTTAAAACTCAGCATTCAGAAAACTAAGATCATTGCATCTGGTCCCATCACTTCATGGCAAACAGATGGCGAAACAATGGAAACAGTGAGAGACTTTATTTTGTGGGGGGGTGGGGGCTCCAAAATCACTGCAGATGGTGACTGCAGCCATGAAATTAAAAGATTCTTGCTCCTTGGAAGAAAAGCTATGACAAATCTAGATAGCATATTAAAAAGCAGAGACATCATCTTGCCAACAGAGGTCTGTATAGTTGAAGCTATGGTTTTTCAGTAGTCACATATGGATGTAAAACCTGGACCATCAAGAAGACTGAGTTCTAAAGAATCAATGCTTTCAAACTGTGGTGTTGGAGTAGACTCTTGAGATTCCCTTTACAGCACAGAGTTCAAACCAGTCAATTCTAAAGGATATCAACCCTGAATATTCATTGGAAGGACTGATGCTGAAGATGAAGCTCCAACCAACACTTGATGCAAAGAGTTGACTCATTGGAAAAAATCCTGATGTTAGGAAACATTGAGGGCAGGAGGAGAAGGGAGTCACAAAGGATGAGATGGTTGGATGGCATCACCGACTCAATGGACATGAGTTTGAGCAAACTCTGGGAAATAGAAAAGGACAGGGAAGCCTGGCATGCTGCAGTTCATGGGTTCACAAAGAGTTGGACATGACTGAATAACAATAACAATTTTTTGAAGCAGAGTACATTTAAGAAACTTAATAAATATCATATATATGCAAATGGAAAAGCCATAGTTTGAATGAAAGAACTTTGCTTAATCACAAAGCTAAATTATTCACTTTATTTATTATTTATTTTAATTCATGAATTAATCTTAAGTGTGTGTGTGTTTTTTGAAGTAGGTCCTTGTTGTTTATCTATTTTAAATGTATCAATGTGAACATGACAATCCCAAAATGCCAATCTATCCCTTCCCCACAATTTTCCCCCTTGGAAACCATAAGTTTATCATTTAAGTCTGTGAGTTTTTTCCTGTCTGCTGATAAATATGTTTGCATCAAAAAGAATAAAATGGTTAGCTATAAACCTACCTAAAAACACAAAAGACTTGTCTCTGAAAATAATAAAACACTTATGAAAGAAATCAAAGATGACACAAACAGATGGAAAGATCTGTCATGTTCTTGGATTGGAAGAATCAACATTGTTAAAATGACTGCGCTACTCAAGGCAATCTACAGATTCAATATGATTCTACCAAATTACCAATAGCCTTTTGTTTTTGAACTAGATTTAAAAAAAAAAAAAAAACTTAAAATTTGTGCAGAGACACAAAGACCTCAGCAGGAGACCTGGGTTCAATTCCCACGTCAGGAAGATCCCCTGGAGAAGGAAATAGCAACCCACTCCAGTATTCTTGCCTGGAAAATCCCATGGATGGAAGAGCCTGGCAGGCTACATTCCATGAGGTCATAAGATTCAGACATTACTTAGCAAACAAACCACCACCACCCAAGACCTCAAACAGTCAAAGCAATCTTGAGAAAGAAAGGTGGAACTGGAGGAGTCAGGTTTCCTGACTTCAGAATATACTACAAAACTATTGTCATCAAAACAGTAATGTTGTTGGCACAAAACCAGAAATAGTCCAGAGTAACACCCATTCTCCTAAGGTCAATTAATCTATGACAAAAGAGGCATGACAATATAATGGTGGAAAGATAGTCTCTTCAATAAGTGATGCTAGGAAAACTATATTTAAAAAAGAAGGAAAGAAAATAGAATATTTCATACCATCATATACAAAAAATAAACTCAAGGTGGATTAAAGACCTAAATATAAGATCAGACATTATAAAACCTTTAGAGAAAAACATAGACAGAAAATTTTTTGATGTAAATCACAGCAAGATCTTTATTGAGGCATTTCCCAGAGAAATGGAAATGGAAATAGAAACATTAATAAACAAATGGGACCTAATTAAATTCAAAAACTTTTGCAGAACAAAGAAAACCACATATACACAAAAAAGACAACCCATAGAGGGAGAAAATATTTACAAATATTGTGACTGACAGAGTACTAGTCTCATAAGTTATAAACAACTCACTTGCCAACAAAGATCTGTACAGTCACATCTATGATTCTTTTTCAGTAGTCATGCACAGATGGGAGGGTTGGACCATAAATTTTTTGAAGGCTGGACATCAAAAAATTGATGCTTTTAAACTGCGATGTTAGAAAAGACTCTTGAGAGTCCCTTGGACAGCAAGGAGATTAAACCAGTCAATCCTAAAGGAAATCAACCCTGAACATTTGTTGGAAGGTCTGATGCTGAACCTGAAGCTCCATTACGTTGACCACTTGTGAAGTACTGACTCTTTAGAAAAGACCCTGGCACTAGGAAAGAATAAAGGCAGGAGGAAAAGGGGACAATACAGGATGAAATGGCTGGATGCCATCACTGACACAATGGACATGAATTTGAGCATGCCCAGAGAGATGGTGAAGGACAGGAAAGCCTGGCATGCTGTAGTCCATGGGGTCACACAGAAGCAAACACAAATGAGCAATTGCACAACATATGGCTCAAAAAAAAATACATACAATAAAATAACAATAAAAAATGGGCATAAGACCTAAATAGACATTTATTCAAAGAGGACATAAGATGGCCAAGAGACACATGAGAAGATGCTTTAACACAGCTAATTTTTAGAGAAATACAAATGAAAACTACAATGAGATATCAACTTACACCAGTCAGAAGGTCCATCATCAAAAAATCTGTAAACAATAAATACTGGAAAGGGTGTGGAAAAGGGAACCCACCTGTACTTTAGTTGGAAAATAAATTGGTATAACCACTATGGAGAGAAAGGGTTCCTTAAAGAACTAAAATAAAGTTACTATAGGAAGCAGCAATCCCACTCCTGGGCACATATCCAGAGAAAAACATGGCTCAAAAGGATATATGACTACCAATATTTATTTAAACACTGTTTAAATTAGCCAGGGCATGAAGCAACCTAAATGTATATTAACAGAGGAATACAAAAAGAAGTTGTGGAATATTTCTCAGTCATTAAAAAAATGAAATAATGTCATTTGCAGAAACAGGGGTGGACCTGGAGATTATCATATTAAGTGAAGTAAATCAGATAGACAAAGACAAATATTATATATGCTTATATACAGAATCAAGAGAATTTCCTTAATATATGCTACTCACTCTTAGAATAAAAATTTCCAAGTCTAGTTTTAAGTATATAAAGTGCACTAGTGTTTGCTTCCAATTAGAATCTTACTTGTTTAGACATATCTGCTAATTTTGTGCTTTGTAATCAAAATACTGAAACACAGTGATAGTATGAGAAATGCTAAATCTGCCCTCATTTAAGTTGTGGTTCCAGCAACTTACCAGAGCAATTTCATATTTGATGACCTCTGAAGAGAGAGGTTCAGCTATTCTTGGCCAATGAGAAAAGGGTAAAAGGAAAAGTCAAAGCAGAATTATAATAACTCACTGGAATAATTCCTATGATGTCTGTAATATAAAAGTGAGTCTTACCATATCCCTGCACAAACTTTAAGATGTACTCTATAGCTCATTCTCATATCATAGCATTTATATATGTAAGGCATTTATATATGCTAAGCAGAATATTCTTAATAATTTGAAGTAAAAGATAAGTAAACTGATGTGACTAGAAAAGGGAGTAAGACTGTGGATATGCATTGATTGATTTCACAGTTCCCTCAGAGTCACTGATATACAGGTCAACATGCTATTCTTTACCTCAAGAGAGAGAGAATGTTTTTTCAGTGTTCGATTTCTTAATTATAGAGTTTCTTCACCTTTCTTGCCCCAAAGATAGTTTTAGGAGAGTAAAGGATGCATCCCTATTAAAATTAGATGGCCATAGACAGAGATCAGCAAATTTCTTTAGGCCTATGAAAAACAGAAACAGTTTGACTTTGGAGATTCATAGGGAGTGGTCACCAGACCATGTCTTGCATATGAATTGGGTTGAAAAGACCAAATCAAGTATATAGAGAGTGTAACTTAGATGACTTCCCCTTTGAATATGCCAAAATAGAGAGGCAGGATTTCCCTGAAAAAAAAAAGGTATGTTAGAATCAGAAGGAAATCATTTCATTAAATAGGAAAAAGGAGAATAGGAGACAATACTGAAGTCACTTGGAGTTGAAAGCAAGGTAGACAAGAAACATCCCAAGCCTATGTGCAGAAACTTGCAGATTTATTTACATTTAGTGTAGTGTTGCTTCTCTGTTGTGCTCTCTATAGTCCATGGGTGAAGAAGCATATGTGAAAGTGGTCAGACCGAATGTTGGTGGTTATCCTGGCATCTTGAAAAGATATATCTAATACCATAACATCATAGAGGCCTGAACTTGGTGTTGCTATGTGGCTTAAACAAAAGATATGATATATTTAGCAATCATTTTTTACTGGCCCATTCCTGCTAAGATTCAGTACCCTTGGTGCTGTTCTTTGTGCTTAGTCACTCAGTCGTGTCCAAGTCTGCAACCCCATGGACTGTAGCCTGCCAGGCTCCTCTGTCCATGGGATTCTCCAGGCAAGAAAACTGGAGTGGGTTGCCATGCCCTCCTCCAGGGGTGTCTTCTCAACCCAGGGATCAAACCCCAGTCTCCAGCATGGTAGGTGCATTCTGTACCATCTGAGCCATCAGGGCTCACCCCTATGAATTTATTTTCCTAATTTTCCATTTCTCCTCATACCTCATACCTGCTTTCCTCCTCATTTCTTTTTTCTAAATTGCCAGTCTTTTAATAGAGGAAAAAGAAAAGAGCTAACCTAGGAATAGCGCTAAAAAAGTAGAGTGGAAGGGAAATTCAAGATTGTCACTTTCAATCCTCTACCACACACAAGGACCACTCTCTCCATACATTTTCATATAGCTTTTTTGGAAACATCCAATGATAGGAATCTGGCTGCTTCAGAGTCAGCTTATTCTATTCATAATCAATTGCAATTTTTAGAAAAAATTAATCCTTACAGTGAGCTGAGATCTATCTCTCTAAACAGCTAGTTAGCTCAACCAACTCAAATCAATTTTTAACATATCTTTTTTAGGAGAGTACAGAAACTTTACTTCCCCTCAAATTAGTTTTACTTGTCTTTCCATCAGTCACCTGTTTCCCAAACTAGCATTTTTCCTTTTTTTAGTGGAACTATCAGCACCTTTGGGGCTGTAAGATCTTGAGTGAATTTAGACTCATTAAAAATGAAAACAAAAACTTTTTGTACCAACTAGAAATTTTGGTAAGCACGCAACCACAGCTGTTTCACAGAGAAGAGTCAATAATGAATGCTGCTTACCTGTCTGATTTGGCTCCTTTTATAACTGACTCTTGGAGAAGGAAATGGCAACCCACTCCAGTATTCTTGCCTGGAGAATTCTATGGACAGAGGAGCCTGGTGGACTGCTGTCCATAGGGTCTCACAGAGTCAGACATGACTGAAGTGGCGCAGCAGCAGCAGCAGCAGCAGCAGCAGCAGCAGCAGCAGCAGCAGCATAATTGACTCTGAGCTCTTCTGTAACTCTTTGCTATTTTTAACGAGTCTTTGGGATAGCACAATGTTGATTCTATTTCTCCCCACCTGAAAAACTTTGAAACATGAAATAGATCAAGTTAAAAGCATTAATAAAGAAAAAAAATGATAATCTTAGGGATTTCACTGCCCATTAAAATAAGGTAAAATCCCTAAGACAGAGTGCCTCTTCTTCAGAGGCATAAGACCTTAAATTAAAGATAGGTTTTGCCACTACATAACTGTGATTTTGTGGAAACAGCTTGACTTATGAAATTCAATTTTCTCATCTATAGAGCAGCACTAATAAAAAATAAGTAAAATATATAATCAATAAAGCACTACATAAACTTTAGATATTGTTTTTATCCTATTATACTATGGGCTTCTTGAGAGCAGTAACTGATACTACTTCTCTTTGTATCATAGAGGCCAGATATCCTGAAACAGAATTGAATGCTCACTAAAAGCTTGTTGGAAAAAAGCAATAATTTAACTCCCTTTTATTTGGTAGGTAAACAATTTTCAGTAAATTTAAGACAAAGTAAACTTTTATGACAAATATTAACACAGAGTTCAGAAGTTTTCGTATTGCTAAATCAGTGTACGTGAAGGCAGTGTGGGAATATTTATTTAAATATATATATATATATAATTTCTCAATTAAATATATAATTTTAAGTAGCTATTCCTCAGGTAAAGTGGATCTTTCTTGAGTTTCCATAATACTATATTAAAAAAAATACTGGGCATTTAATCATATTTATTTGTTGAAAAATGGATATATATTCCAGCATTCCCAAACCAAGGACACATGTAATTTTTTCCTGGAATTTTAATGAATTTGTGTTTTAAGGTTTATTCATAATCTCTGAAATTCAAAATAAGAAAAATCGTAGACTGGGTGTCTCATGATAACTGAACTGCATGTTCTCAGGATCATCAGATTTTGGGACTTTGTAATCTGACAAAGTTCTTTGACTCATGACAACCAAAAGCACTCTGAATATTTTACAGAAAGAACATAATGATGAAGTTATTACTATAATAGAAATTTTGTTAATACAAATGGATTGCATCTTTATGTAATTAACTGCTATAAATGTAGAACCTGCCTCTTTAAATCTTTACTTCGATGCTACCTGAGTTCTCAAAATTTACTCACTAAATATAGACAAAGCACTGTCAGACTGGCTGTTTTAGCCTGACAAAGTGACCATTTATCAAGAAAATGTCTGCCTGTTTAGTCACCAGTTCCTAGAATCATTGCCTATTCTGCTTCACAGTAAGAAGCAAAAAATGGAGAGAAATTGCTCACAAAAGACTCTTGTTAGTTGTAACCTCCTGCAGATGTCTGTAATTAGGGTTAAATTGGTGACCTCAAGCCTATTTGGAAGTAGAAACTACTTTAAGGGAGAAGATAAATTCAGTTGAAACTTAAAGAAAAAAAAAATATATTGAGAGCTCCCAAGTGGGAACAAGATATTTAAGCAGTGGTGAGAGCATAAATACAGACTTGGAAGAGAGAATGTCACTATAAAAAGAAAACAGATAAGATGAATTAAAAATTAATGGAAAACTAGACAATAAAATAAATTAGGGCAAAGTTGGGGTGGTAACATGAAGTTCAGCCAAGGAGTGTTACTACAGCTAATTGGATAGTGAGATGATACTGAGATGCAAAATATGAAATGACCAAAAAGGAACTTGCAATTCGTACAACTGTGCCCAGTGCTGAATATACTGGTTTCCTGAACAGTATGCTACTTGTTTTAGATAAAACTTGTTTAAAAATATAGGTGCTGAATACACCTTCATAGAATATTTTCTCATTTTAAGTTTAAAAATACAGAAAAATATCCATACATAAGGAAATTTTTCAGCTAAAAGCAGGGGGTGGGGGGTAGTAAAGTCAAATGGTGCTCATGATTAGGATATGGTGGTTGATGATACAGTGTGCCACATACATTCATCTGTTAGAGCCTTAAAGATTATCACACATCCAAGTAATCTATCCTGCTTTAAATATTATAATATTTTGCTTATGATCGAACATACAGTTGACATTTACATAATATGCAATTCAACAAGAAGATATTTTTAATATACAGATTCAACTTAGTGATATTTATCTCAAGATTTCTTTTCTGGAACACAATATCTATTTATTCTACTTAGTGAGCTCTTCATCAGATTATCACTTTGTTCTTTCCTTATGCATCTTTCTTTCTTTCTGGGTACAGGATTGTTCTGTCTCGTGGAAATGTGACTCTGGAATCAATTCCTGTCACTCTATATAGGCAGTCAACTCATGAATAAACTATTTTTGACTATGTGCTGTGCTGTTGCTTCAGTTGTGTCCAACTCGTGGCCCTGTGCACTGTAGCCTGCCAGTTTCCTCGGTCTATGGGATTCTCCAGGCAGGAATACTGGACTGGGTTGCCATTTCCTTCTCCAGGGGATCTCCCAACCCAGGAATCATGTCACATCTCCTGCATTGGCAGGTGAGTTATTTACCACTAGTGCCAGATGGGAAACCATTTTTGATGGCAGACATAGCCAGTTTCAGCATTTTTTCCCTGCTTGCATGTTTTTGTTTCAAGGCAAGTGTTCTATTTTCTTGTCATAAATTGAGATGACTGTGACAGTGACACTTTTCAATATATTAATTTGAATAAGTCAATGCTGAGACCCAAATTCATTGATTTAACCAATAGTCTATTAACAATTTAACCTAAAGTTCACATGGTAGTGGCACAAGGCAGGAGCCAGTGCCTTGAAGTACAAATGTTCTCTGACTTTTCTGAAGTTTAATCTCCCAGAAAGCATGTCTTTTGTGCATTATCTTGGAATTAAGTTTCAATTTTATTGCAAAGAATTCTGTGTTATTGCACAATACCTGGTGAATAACCAGGGGAGCATTCTGAAATTGTACAGAGAATGTACCCTCTCTTGAATATAATTGAAAACTATGTTGCTGCCACTCTTCTATCACAAAATGCCATTTTTCAGAAGCACTAAGAAAAGCTGGAGCAAGAGTGAGGCACTACAGTAGAAGAAACACAGACCCAACTGTCAAGAAAACTGAGCTCCAGCTTCAAATCCATTGCTCAGGATCTTTGTGTACATGGGCTATTCCTATAATCCTAGTTTTTCATCTCCAAAATGAGTTATAAAATCTGACCCAACTTCACAAGATTCATATCAGATCAAGCTGTTTAAAAATTGCAAAATGCAATTCAACTGAAAATATTATTGTTCCATATAACCATATATACTCTTTCTTTCTTTCTTTCTTTCTTTCTTTCTTTCTTTCTTTCTTTCTTTCTTTCTTTCTTTCTTTCTTTCTTTCTTTCTTTCTTTATTACTTTACAATATTGTATTGGTTCTGCTATACATATATACTCTTAAGATGACTGAGAAAGGCTGAAATTGGCTCCCACAAATAATATGCTAACCCAGAGAAAGGCTGTAAGAAACACTAAAGGGTCTGTTCGCCATTCATTCAGGCTCAGGTCACAGGAATCTAATTCTCTGATATAGAAATGCATTGCATTCTTGGCTTGTAAATGTTTCTATCTTGCACTTAACCAACTCCAAATATATAGAATTTTTGATCATTCACTATCAAACTTAAGTCCATATTGCCTGACGGCATAGTGTTAATATAATAAAAATGACAATGGATTACATCATGGATCTAAAAAAACAAAAGTTTGGCTCAACAAATATTAATTAAAAGCACAACAACTGATAGTAAGGTGTTGTGGTGTATTGGAAAGGTTGCACAACTTGGAGTCAGAGGTTATAGAACTAGTTTTTTCTCAGCTAAGTAACCGTGTAACAATCCATCATGTGTGACTTCATTCTTTTGTCCTTAGTGTTCTTAACTATAAAATTAAGATAAAAACTGACACTTTATTGGACTATGTTAAACACACAAAATAATAAAATAGGTGTATTTGTAATATTGGCAAAAGTAAATCTATTAATTTAGCTAATATTAAACTAAATCAGAGAGGGAATACCAGACCACAGGACCTGCCTCCTGAGAAATCTGTATACAGGTCAAGAAGCAACAGTTAGAACTCGATGTGGAACAACAGACTGGTTCCAAATAAGGAAAGGAGTACATCAAGGCTGTATATTGCCACTCTGCTTATTTAACTTATATGCAGAGTACATCATGAGAAATGCTGGACTGGATGAAGCACAAGCTGGAATCAAAATTGCTGGGAGAAATATCAATAACCTCAGATATGCAGATGACATCACCCTTATAGCAGAAAGTGAAGAAGAACTAAAGTGCCTCTTGATGAAAATGAAAGAGGAGAGTGAAAAAGCTGGCTTAAAAACTCAACATTCTGAAAACTAAGATCATGGCATCTGGCCCCATCACATCATGGCAAATAGATGAGAAACAATGGAAATAGTGACAGACTTTAATTTTTTTTTTTTTTTTGGGAGGGGGGCTCCAAAATCACTGCAGATGGTGGCTGCAGCCATGAAAGAAATTGGAAAAAGTTTGCTCCTTGGAAGAAAATTTATGACTAACCTAGACAGCATATTAAAGAGTAGAGACATTGCTTTGCCAACAAAGGGTCATCTAACAACGCTATGGTTTTTCCAGTAGTCATGTATGGATATGAGAGTTGGACTATAAAGAAAGCTGAGCACTGAAGCATTGACAATTTTGAGCTGTGGTGTTGGAGAAGACTCTTGAGATTCCCTTGGACAGCAAAGAGATCCAATCAGTCCATCCTAAAGGAAACCAGTCTTGAATACTCATTGGAAGGACTGATGCTGAAGCTGAAACTCTAATACTTTGGCCACATGATGTGAAGAGTTAACTCATTAGAAAAGACTCTGATGCTGGCAAAGATTGAAGGCAGGAGGAGAAGGGGCCAACAGAGAATGAGATGGTTGGATGGCATCCCTGACTCAATGGACGTGAGTTTGAGTAGGCTCTGGGAGTTGGTGATGGACAGGGAAACCTGATGTGCTGCAGTCCATGGGTCTCAAAACATCAGACACTACTGATCAACTCTACTGACTAATTTTATCTTTAATATTTTATCTTTCCCAAGTTTTCAAATTTACAGAATGCATTGGTTGAGTTTCAGAAAAGGACTCAGTAAATCCTACTTATATATTCCATTAGTCCATACCTATGTCAATATGGAGGGAAAATATTAAGTTTATGTGCATCATTGTGACTTATTAAAAGAGTTCTATACATGATAAGGCCTGACATTTCTAGGTTCCTGGTGAATAGACACAGCCTGACATTAAGAAATTTCATGATTAAAATACAGTCTCCACAAGTAATTAGGTACAACTTTCAACTTTATATGTATCAGACAGTAACTGACTCATGATTTTAGTGACTTAAATTACTTTCAGTGAACATGACATCCAAAATAAATATGCATTCCTGACCTTTATAGACATGTTTCTCTATAGTTCAGTTGTTACTTGTTGGGTCTTGTTTATAAAGTAGATTGGATTTAGTTATGTGTGATATTCTAATGCAGCATTATTAGTGTGCTCAGTTGTGTCTGACTCTTTGCAATCCCATGGTATCCTGGCAAGAATACTACAGTTAGTTGCCATTTCCTCCTCCAGTGGATCTTTCTCACCCAGGGATTGAACTTGCATTTCTTGCAGGTCCTGCAATGGCAGGCTGAGCCACCTGAGAAGCCTGAATTTTTTAATGAATATAATTTTATGACAGCACAGTTTAAAATTTAAAATATTATAGGGTGGGAGGTCCAAGAGGAAGGGGTTATATGTGTACATAGAGCTGATTCACTTTGTTGTACAGTAAAAATGAACACAACATTGTAAAGGAATTGTAAGGGCTTCCCAAGTGGTGCAGTGGTAAAAAATCTACCTGCCAGTGTAAGAGGTGCAGGAGATGCAGGTTAGATCCTTGGGTCAGGAATATCCCCTGGAATAGAAAATGGCAACCCACTTCAGTATTTTTGCCTGGAAGAGTTCATGGACTACAGAATCTGGCAGGCTATATAGTCCATGAGGTTGCAGAGTCAGATGCAGTTGAGCATGCATGCACTCATAAATGTGTTCATAAATTTCCCAGATGAACGCAGAAAAACTTTTTAAAGTAAAAGAAATACACTTTCACATTCTACCAATTTCACTCAGTTTACATTTTGTTTCACATTTTTTTTTTTTTTCCTCAAAAGGAAATCACTAGACTGAGCGACTTCACTTACAATTTTCACTTTCACACATTGGAGAAGGAAATGACGACCCACTCCAGTGTTCTTGCCTTGAGAATCTCAGGGACAGGGGAGCCTGGTGGACTCCCATCTAGGGGGTCGCACAGAGTCGGACATGAGTGAAGCGACTTGGCAGCGGCAGCAGCACAGCTTTCTTAAAACATCAACACTCAACTAAAAGCTTAACTTATGAACTGACCTAAAGGATCACCCACAGATATTCATTGTCTAGCTAAATTGACCATGTTTTCTACTCTTAAAAGTAAGTTTAGCTAATTTGCATTCTCCTAGATACTTTGCTCGGAGAAGACAATGGCACTCCACTCCAGGACTCTTGTCTGGAAAATCCCATGAACAGAGGAGCCTGGAAGGCTGCAGTCCATGGGGTCGCTGAGGGTCGGACACGACTGAGTGACTTCACTTTCACTTTTCACTTTCATGCATTGGGGAAGGAAACGGCAACCCACTCCAGTGTTCTTGCCTGGAGAATCCCAGGGACGGGGGAACCTGGTGGGTTACCGTCTCTGAGGTCGCACAGAGTCAGACACGACTGAAGCAACTTAGCAGCAGCAGCAGCAGCAGCAGCAGCAGCAGCAGCAGCAGCAGCAGCAGATATTTTGCTAATGAAATCAGTGTCATAAACAGGGACTCTGTTTTTAGCTTGGGCTGTAATTAAATCTTTTTTCAAAAATCCAACTAGTATTTTTTAAAACTATTGTATCTATGAGTTAGTTACAGTGAGAAGAACAATGATAATTGAAGTATTAAAAAAATGATATTTCTATTGCAATTAAAGAAAGAAAAATACTGAGTTACAAAGGAAAGCCTGAATGCCTAAGGCTTCAATAATAATAAGAAGAAGCCATTTTAAAGCTAGGTTAGACAAGGAGAAGAAAGACTACTTGTGACTGATGGGGTACAGAAGGAACCATGGGGATTTTGCTACAGTCCTCAAGCTGTGGTATATTGTGTGTTTTTTGTGAAATATGGTAATAAGAAAATCTGTTTAACTTATTATTATGCCAAGGTGCCATCAGATCCACTATTATGAAGCCATGATCTAAATGATAATGATGACCAATTAGTAAATTTTCCCATTAGTTTACCAAGCTAAAGGAATAAAAACAATTGTCAATGTGAAATTTGTTCATTACTATTACTTTTATATTGTGGAAGACTCTATCTCCAGGTCTCAAAGGGAAATATTTCCTTTCTCCTAAGGTGGGAAAAACTAGAGCCATAGTTTTTTAGCCTTAAAAATATATATATATTTTCTGTGATTGTCTAATTTTAGAAGGTGTGCATATTTAGATTATTTGATCATTGTTGATGCATTAGAAACATCAATTAAATAGAAATACTCTGAAATATAAAACAGCTTACTTATATGTTTATTAAAACAATGCTTTAATTACATGTTATAAAGATATAAGTAATCAATTTATTTTTCAGTAAAGCATTTTGAAAAACCTAAGTAATGAATTCTACTCACTTAGTAAAACGTTCTTTCTTAATGAAGAGAGTTCATCTGATTAAAAATGTGCATGAAAACACTTGTGAATCTGTCTTCCTTTCTTATCACACCAGCTCTATCCTATACGCCCTCTTTATGCCAGGTCTTATGGTGTCTGTCAACCTTTTATTTATCCAATTGTTAGGTAGGAAGTTAGCAGAGGAGCCTGGCTGAAAGGGATGCAGGCTGATCTCTAAACTTCATCACAGACACACCCAGGAGAGTTCAGAGATACACTGCAAAATAACCACAGAGACTTTTCAGCTCCTGCACATGTGCCCTAGGCACACAGTGGATACAAAATAACCACAGGGCCCTCTTCAAGTAACTTTAAGCAGTTAGGAGTCAATTAAGGGCTAATGGGTATTCTACATCTAATTATAACAGACTGAATCATGGGAAGACATATAGGAAGATATAAACAATGCAGTCTGCTATCATACAACTTGAAATTATGTAACTTGAAATTGTCAGTTGGCCTTGAGTGTGTGCCCATTTTCATTCCCTTTCATTACTGGTGGTGGATACAAGCTCTACCTTGTACTGGGAATAACTAAAAGGTGAAGACAGGAAGTCTAAAAGGTTGAAGCCAAGCATGATTGATAAGAAGGATAAGGAGGACTCCTTTGGAAGTGTCTAGTAAGAGACCTGTCTGCTTGACTTGAACTGAGTTGTAACTGGTCTGTTGTTCTACACCTTTTGATCCACCACTCTGAGGTTTTGCTGCAATGAGATGAGAACCAAGGAAGAGAAATAAACTGACCTGACATAATCATACTTTGTAGCCTATAAAATGATTGACCTCACATTGAATCACATGTCTATATAGGAGTTGCTCTGGAGTCTTTTTTTAAACATTTTTTCTTTCTTTCTTTTTTTTTTTTTTTTTTTCCTGAGCATAGGCTAAGTGTTATGATTTGGATGCTTTTGTCCCATCAAAATTCATATGTTGAAATATTACCACACCCCATGTAATGGTATGGAGGTAGGGCCTTTGAGAGAAGAGGCCTTACAAATGAAACTAGTTCCCTTAAAAGACATCATCAGAAACCAAGCTCACTCTCTTTCTGCCATATGTGGATACACTAGGAAGTGAGCATCTGAAAACTGGAAGAAGATCCGAACTAGAACTCAATGATGCTGGACCATGATAAACTCCAAACTCCAGAAATGTGAGAAATCAAAATTTTTTTTGTTAACAAGTCACCCAGTTTATTGTATTTTGTTATAGTAGCCTAAGTTGTCAAGGATACAAGAAAGACTTACAAGGAAATGTTATTACTACTGTTAATAAGTATAACATTTATTGAACACCTGTTAAAATGTCAGGTTCTGTGCTAAGGGCTTGATGAACACTCTTTTAATCCACTCTGAAACCCTACAGAGTAAGATTTATTATTAACATTTCTCTTTTAATTTTTATTTCCTGCAGAAAGAGACTTAATTTTGCCTAAGGGAGAAATATAATTATATATTGGTAATAATCATATGAGAAATTTTATAGTCATATTGCCAAATATGTTTTCAGTTCACAAATCTTATAAATCACATATAGACAAACACAGAAAAATGGTAAAGATTCAGCTGGTTAGTGTAACAATTATGACGTCTCTGTTTCCTTGGAAACCAGTAGTGGTTACAAAGCACAGAGAATAGTAATAAACAGTTCTTTCTTGAACATAGATGTTTGAATTCTGTTCAGTTCAGTTCAGTCACTGAGTCATATCTGACTCTTTGTGACCCCATGAATTGCAGCACCCCAAGCCTCCCTGTCCATCACCAACTCCTGGAGTTCACTCAGACTCATGCCCATCGAGTCCGTGATGCCATCCAGCCATCTCATCCTCTGTCATCCCCTTCTCCTGCCCCCAATCCCTCCCAGCACCAGAGTCTTTTCCAGTGAGTCAACTCTTCGCATGAGGTGGCCAAAGTACTGGAGTTTCAGCTTTAGCATCATTCCTTCCAAAGAGATCCCAGGGCTAATCTCCTTTAGAATGGACTGGTTGGATCTCCTTGCAGTCCAAGGGACTCTCAAGAGTCTTCTCCAACACCACAGTTCAAAAGTTTGAATTCTGTTAGATCTTCTCAAAAAATTATTTGCAAGCAAAATATTTCTCTAATGTATATAGAAGAGCAAAACAGTAACAAATAATTTTGATCTATTTCCTTTTCAACTTTGCTCAAGAAGTAAACCTCTAAAACACATGTACGCTGGTCATCCTAGTTGACTTAAATCACCATTAGTGGAGAAAATGCAGTAAATTCAACCAAAGTCATGTACATAATAGAAAAATATACATGAAGAAAGAAGACGGCAAAGAAAATGTAGAAGGTTTTAAAACATTATTTCATCATTCAATTCTTACATGTTTGTAATGAGACTGTTTGTTATAGTCAGAATCTCCCACTATCAAGAAATCATAGTTCAAAGATTAACATATACACACTGCTATATATAAAATAAATGACCATCAAGAAGCCACTATACTATACTAGTAAACTATACACTATATTTTATAAAAATCTATATGGGAAAAGAATCTCCAAAAGAATACACACACACATATATATATTATATATAATATATATATTATATAATATAATATATTTAAGTCAATTAGTATGTATTATATATATATGTGTGCTAGCATTCTTTTTATTATATATATATAATACTTACATATGTTATATATATATATTTGGGGGGGAGGAGGTGTGTGTGTGTGTACATATAAAACTGAAATTTGGTGTTGTACACTTGAAATTATCTTGATATTGTGAATCACTCTACTTCAATTTAAAAAATTGCCATGGTGTATTCATGTCAATGTATGGCAAAACCAATACAGTATTGTAAAGTAAAAATATAAATTAAAAAAAAAAACCACAATATGAGAAAAAAAATAAAATAAAAAATAAAAAATTGACATAAAAATAAATAAAATGTACCTACTAAGTTAAAAGTAAAATGATAGAAATCATAGTTCACCACAGAGGTCACCACACCTTTACTGTAAAGAGTGAGATAGTAAATAATGTAATCTTTGCAGCCTAATTTGTCTCTATCACAACTATTCAGCTCTGTTGTTGTAGTACAAGGCCAACATGGACTTACATAAACAAACAGGAATGACTGTTTTCAAATAAAATATTATTAAGACAAAAAGATTGGCAACCAGCCTACAGGTCAAAGTTTCCCAAGTATTGCTCTAAAAGAGAGAGAGATAAATATTTAGAAATACCTATCTTCCTGATAAAAAGAACTGAGACTACTTAATGATGTGGAGTCTTAAAAGATCACATTGTATAGCTTTTCAAAATGATTACTACAAATTTGCTAGCATTATTTTTTATTATTTATGGGTATAAACACAGAAAAATGCATTCCATAGCCCAAGACAGTGAGATCCAATTAAGAATTAGAAACTTATTAAAAAGTCAAGGCAATGTCATCATATATCTGCTGATCATGAATAAATATTTAAGATTATATGACAGGCAGGAGAAATTTACCAGAAAATGTCCACATAGAAAGATACTAATTTATACGAGACCATTTCAGAATCTCAAATTTGTGATAATAGGCAGCCTCTAAGCTCTTTATTGAAGTCCTTTAAGACACTTGTGCCTTTTTACCATAGCTATTCCTTGTTCTAAAATTTGTAGATGATTTGAGAAAGTGTGCAGTTATTTACAATGTGTACACACCTATTTATATACATGCAAATAGATAATAAGGGAAAAAGTTCACTATCTGAAAAACTAACACTTCTATGCATGAAGGCCAAATGGAAGATATGGATTTGAGGTTCAGTGTGTGAGGAGAGTAAAGGCCATTTTCAAAGCATACTCTTTGTCTACTCTGATCACAGACGCTGCTAAAAGTTCTTTACCTACTATTTGACTAAACATCACCTGCTGAACAAGCTCAATTCCATCAGAAGAAGGAAATGAGAGTGATAATCATTCTCTAGGATAACAAAACTTTTGGTCACTGCCAAAAACTGAAAGTTAGTTGCTGAATGAAAAGACACCAGGATTCTTGGCCTCTGGAGGAGAAGAATTCAGTCCAGGGCCAGAGACAAGGCTTGATCGCTCAGAGCTTTTGTGTAATAAAGTTTTATTAAAGTATAAAGGAGATAAAGAAAGCTTCTGACATAGGCATCAGAAGAGGGCAGAAAGAGTACCCTCCTGCTCGTCTTCAGCTGGATGATATCTAGTCACTAAAGAAAGAAAGTGAAGTGAAGTCACTCAGTCGTGTCCGACTCTTTGCGACCCCATGGACTATAGCCTATCAGGCTCCTCCGTCCATGGGATTTTCCAGGCAAGAGTGCTGGAGTGGATTGCCATTTCCTGTTCCAGGGGATCTTCACGACCCAGGAATCAAACCCGGGTCTCCCGCACTGCAGGCAGACGCTTTACCATTTGAGCCACCAGGGAAGCCCACTAGCAGTCTGTTAATGAAAGAAAAGAATGTCTTAAAACTCAGAATGGCACCAGGCCCCTCATCCATACAATGCATTTTGGAATAATCTTGGCACCAGATGATTCATCCCGGGCCATAAAATGATTGACTTGAATCTTGTAGAAGGGCAGATTACCATACAAATAGTTTCGTTTACATAGATTAGGGGAACAATATCTGAATATAACACACCGGTTTGTCAAGTAGGTTCTGAGCCATTAAGCAGAACCGACTTGAAGACAGAGTCTGGGGTAAATGCATAGTACATTAACATAGCTTAAGACAAATATTTCCACAAGAAAAATGCATTGGTTAACTCGAGGTTTGAAAATAGTTAACTTCAGATGAAACCAGGTGTAATTATGGCAACATAGTATTTTAAGAGAAACCTCCTTTTAAATTTTTATAGAGAAGGAAAAAAAATATTATTAGTTTGTTTCCTCCTGCTGCTTAAGAGAGATAAAAATGTCTGACACTTGCAGCCTATTTCCTCCATTTGGAGACCCCTGGCCTTCCTGCCTGTTGCCCTCTCAAAACCAAAAGAGGAAAACTGGACAGATTTTGTAATAATAAATTTATTTCAAAAATTCCTGCCAAACCTGATTTTTCATGTTATCCATATATTGTGGATCATATCATGATTTACGCAATCACAGAAGTTAGAAATATTGGTAAACTTCCTTTCTTATATTCTTCCACTCTCCACTCCCAAATGCTGACCGTCTTATAGATTCTATCTTCAGTACCATTTCCCAAGCCTGACCTTACTGCTCTACATTCATTGCTATTGCCTTCTTTACGCCCATCATTGCATTTTAGCTATATTGTAGAATAGTCTCCTATAACTCCTAGCACTTGTGTTTTTTAAAATTTTTTATTTCATGGAAATCAGAACCACAGTGAAATATCATTTTACTCCTGTTAAGTGGCCATTATCAAACAGACACGAGATCATGAGACCTGGGTAACAAGTAGATAAAAAGAAACCCTGTGCACTGTGTTTAGGAATGTATATTGGAATAGCCACTATAGAAAACAGTACAGAGTTTCCAAAAAAAAAGAACAACGATACGATTCAACAATCCCACTTCTGAATATATGCCTGAAGGAAATGAAATCACAGTCTTCAAGGAACACCTGCACCTCCATGTTCATTAAAGCATTTTTCATAATAGCTAAAATCTGGAGACACCCCGTGTCCATTAACTGATGAACGGATAAGGAGGATGTAATGTGTGTGAGTGTACATATATATGTATATATGCATATACAATAGAATTGTACTCAACCAATAAAGACAAGAAAATCCTGCATTTATGAAAACATGAATGATCTTTAGGGCATGGACCTAAGTGAAATAGGTCACACAGATAAAGAAACATACTGTTAGATCTTACTTATATTTGGAATCTGAAAGACCTGAACTCAGAGAAAGAAATCGTAGATTGGTGGGGGTTGCCAGGGGTATGGAGAAGGCAATGGTACCCGACTCCAGTACTCTTGTCTGGCAAATCCCATGGACGGAGGAGCCTTGGTAGGCTGCAGTCCATGGGGTCGCAAAGAGTCGGACACGACTGAGTGACTTCCCTTTCACTTTTGACTTTCATGCGTTGGAGAAGGAAATGGCAACCCACTCCAGTGTTCTTGGCTGGAGAATCCCAGGGATGGGGGAGCCTGGTGGGCTGCTGTCTATGGGGTCACACAGAGAAAGACACGACTGAATTGACTTAACAGCAGCAGCAGCCAGGGGTATGGCATGAGGGAAATGAAGACACATTAATAAAAGGATACACGTTTCCAGCCTGGCAATCTAATGTACAGCATAATGACCATAGTTAACAACACTGTATTGTACTTGTAAGTTGACAAAAAAAAAAATAAGTAAATAAAAACTTTTATGTGTTCTCACCACATACACAGACACAAAGGTAACCCTGTGTATTGCTGGATTTGTTAACTAACCTTATTGTAGTATTTCATAATATATACATATACTAAATAATCAGCCTGTACGCTTCAAACTTACACAATGTTATACATCAATAATATCTCAATAAAACTGAAAAAAAATGTACTTTAATAAATCTAGAAAAAATATCTCTATTTTCTTTCTTACATTGGCACCAGGATTTTTTTTTTTTTTACATTAACTTACTTTGTTTTTCTTACTTTTATCTGGGGATATAGTCATGAAGTCATGTCCGACTCTTGTGACCCCATGGACTGTAGCCCGCTAGGGTCCTCTGACCATGGGATTTCCCAGGCAAGAATACTGGAGTGGGTTTCCATCTGCCAATGAATAAGCTATGCATATTTGATAAATGCTAAATTATTTGGCAGGGTATACCAAACTCTGCATGATCTATTTCTGACCTGATATGCAATAAATATGCACTTTCCTTCTTCTAATAGCCAAACCTGCCTTCCTGGCTACAACTGTGGATGTGTGACCCAAACAGAGTCATCATAAAACTCGCAATAACCCATTTATAGGGATCGGTAGAGAAATTGATATATAACCCAAATTGGGTCTATTAATGTTATCACCTTAGAATTTTTAACCCCAGATGGGAAAACAACATTCTTTTCAAGTTTCATCATGTAGATAACACTGTGTACAAGGCTGAGATCTATCTTCAGAGACCTTATTCTCCACATCACTCTTAAGTTGCAGTAGAGAAAGAAAAAACTGCAAAGAGAAAAGTAAGAATAAAAAGTGGACACAGTAGTTTAAGTCTGCCTGCAGCTGCTCCTAACTTAGCTTCCATCTACTTCATTACACTTTGTTCTTCCATTATGTCACATGATTTAATGAATTTCTTGCTTTATCTTAAAATGGTATACTGGAGTATTTTCACATGTGCCTAAGGTTTTGCTGAAGCAGAGGTGGCACAATGATAAAGAATCTTGATGCTAATGCAGGAGGCACAAGAGTCACAGGTTTGATCACTGGGTTGGGAGGATCCCCTGGAGTATGAAATGGCAACGTGCTCCAGTATTCTTTCCTGGAAAATTCCATGGACAGAGGAGCCTGATGGGCTACAGTCCATAGGGTCTCAAAGAGTTGGACAGGACTAGGCACACACACAAAAATGTTAAACTAATGCAAACTGCCTGACAGGTCTTTTTCTCCCTGGCTTTAGTCCTTTTCTGTATGGTTTTAGTCCTTTCTGTCTCAATTTTGAAGGCCTCCTTCATATCCATCACTGGGACTTTATCCCAGGACTCTTTTGAAATGATCCTAAGGTCGGTGTCAAAGACCCAGCATACTCTTTCCTTCTTTAATTTCATTCTTGTCTTACCTATACTTGACTTTTTCATTTTTTCTTAATACCAACATGTAAACAGAAAAGAGCTGTAGAATTCAACAGTAAGAACTTCTAAGAGCCCTGAGAAGGGCTCTTATTTTAAATTTTTTTGGACAAAGCCAGCTCCTGGTGGAATGGGAGCTTCTGAAATAAGATAAGCAACTTGCTGTCCAATGAAGAATTATAGGGAAAATTTTAGATAATAAAAATTGACTCATAATAGCCCCAAATAATTATAGTAAATAATTATCATTTTGTAATACTTTTGAAATACTCCAATCAGAAACCTTGAATGATTGCTCTGAATATTTGGGCAAATAATTTAATCTTAGTAGTTTTAGTTTCCTTTCTTATTATTGGGCATTAATACCTCATGTGGCTATATCACAGTTATGGTGTGGTGATGAAATAATGAATGAATGAATAAACGCTGAGAATTGGATAGATCTTTGCAAGTGAGAGAATCTTATAAACATAATAGCCTAAGCCGAAAGAGCAGACCATCAGGTGCCGAAATGGATAGTGCAACAAGAGACTCTTTAACCCAGCACCCTCAGTCACACTTAATGGGGGCCATACTTTGTGTTTACTTACCAATTAGCACAACCAAAAGTTAAAGTAGAACATCTTTCTAAATAACTTTTTGAGGATATCAGAGAAAAATATCATTCCTGGTTGTCAAGGTCTAGATTCAATAAGTAATATAAATATGCCACTTGTGCAAGACATGGCAATGTAGCTGATACTGCTAAAATTAAACAAGAAAAGATGTTTATTAGGATCTTCTTTAAGAGCTTTTATTTGCATGGCTGATGCTTCAAGAATTCAAGATAATTAGATTCATGGAATAGCAGAGCAAAAGCACCCAATTTCAGCATTCTGATAGGCCCATTTATAAAACCTGCCCAGGCAGAAAGCAAAGCTGGTGAACATGACAGTTTAGTATTTTTCTCCTAAAGTAAAGGAAATATCCTCAGAAACTTGAATCCATCTATCCTCTTTTGAGCAGAGAGTGTATTAGTCTTTTTCTTTTATTAAAATGAGTACAAATTGAGTAGTTATAAATTGATCTCTATTCAGCCTTGGTTTGAAACTTAACTTTTTACACATTTTAACAGGCATTTCTTGAGGCTGAATCTCTTAGCAATGCCTTCTAAATTTAGCTCTGACCTTTATGACAGTAAAGAAAGTAGTTATAGTCTGGTAAAAACTTAAAGAAAATGTAACTCTGCTGATAAATATAAGAAAATAGAAATGACAGGTACTTTTTAATGACTAAATTCTAAGATCTGTGGCTTTAGCATAATAGTAGCTCTTTGTTTTAAATACAAAATCATATACATAGAGGCAACCTAAGTATCCTTTGATAGAGGAATGGATAAAGAAGATGTGATAAATAAATACAATGGAGTATTATTCAGTCATTAAAAAGAAAGGAATAATGCCATTTGCAGCAACATGAATGGACCTAGAGACTGGCATTGAAATAAGCCAGACAGAGAAGAAAAAATATCATATAACATCCTTTCTATGTAGAATCTAAAAAAAAAAAAAAAAAAGATAGAATTGATCTTACAAAGCAGAAAGACTCACAGGTTTAAAAATGAACTAATGGCTGCCTAGGGGAATGAATAGTTAGGGAGTCTGAGATTGACATGTACACACTGCAATATTTAAAATAGATAACCAGCAAAGACCTACTGTAGAGCACATGAAACTCTGTTTCAAGTTATGTGGCAGCCTGGATAGGAGAGGGGTTGAAGGAATAATGGATACATGTATATATAGGGCTGAGTCCCTTTGCTGTTCACCTGAAATTATCACAACACTGTTAATCAGCTATACCCCAGTACAAAATAAAAACTTTAAAACATATTAAAATATATAAAGTCAAAGAATCAACTGTTCCATTTTTTTTAACATTTCTATGTCTTCCTGTTTTCATGCAGAATTTATTGAGCACCTACTGTATGCAAGGCTTTGGACCAGGAATAGATATATAAATATACCATATACTAGTATCAAAAATTTCATTTGACTTCTCTAAACTACAGAGTATGGCAAGAATGAAAGAGTTTGACTTCTGAATGTAGGTCATAAAAGACATCACTGGTATATAAATAGAGGATATCAGAGTAGAAAGACTGTGATCACCTCTTACAAGCACATCAAAATTACAATTATTTGCAGAATAACTACTGATGAAAAAGACTAGAAGCTGCCAGAAAAGATCTTCTATAATTAAAATTATAAAGAAGGAACTACAACAAGATGGGTAGTAAAAGTGGATTCAAAGTATGGTCATGAGTCATACCCCTAGGTGAGTGAAGAGAATAACTATAATTCCAGAGATTCTTCGTAGGGAGGAAGGATTCTGAGGCCCACATTGGTTCTCCAGCCTGGATGTCCTGTATTGAGATTGTTTGTCTTTGTCAGTTAGTGGGATTTACTTGTAGGTGTTCCAGAGTGTTACAGAAAATAGAAACCTCACTTTTAAATAATGCACATGAAATCTCACATGCTCTGTGACCTAGAGCAGAAATAGTCATTTGAAAGGAATCTGGGTCAGGCATACCTGTTGATCTTGGAGAGCCTTCTAGAGAGGTAGGAGGCAACTGGAGCTCACCCCAGAAATATAGACGTTGTAGCAGCTGTTTTGGGTAGCTCATTCGACCATGTGGTCATTAGTGCTGAAAAGCATCATTTTGGAATCCTCCTTCTAGCTTATGAGCCTCAGGACCCCAGCTGGAACCTGCCCACCAGCTTGTACATACCAGTATTGGGCAGCCTCAGGACAAGCAACTAACTGAGCAGGGATACAGCCATGTCTGTCAGCAGATAGGCTGCCTCTTGAGTCCACAGGCACCCCTGGACACAGCTACACTTGTTAGAGGACCCAGGAGCTGCCCTCATACATGAATGAACAGACACTAGACATGGAACACCAGGGTCTTGCAAGTAGACACCTTGGGCTCCAGTTGTATTTACCAGTAGGCAGGTGCTAGCCCAAGAGTGCCCTGGTCTGCAGCCACACCCACAAGTGAGTCTGCTCTAGGCTTGGGAAAAGCCTCACCCACCGGTGAACAGACCCTAGCCCTAAGACGCCTGTAGTCCTTCAATCTGTTGTGACAGGACCCAACTTGCTACTAGCAGGCTATTACCAGCCCTGGGACCTTGACTTCACCCACTAATTAGCCAGCACTGTCTATACTCAAGACCACCCAGAGTTCCATGGCCAGCCACATGATGAACTGGTCCTACCAACCAATGGCTGGCAGCATCCACACAAGGCAGGGCTGGGCAGCCAAACTGGACTAGGGGCCAGGCATGTCTAGCAAACCATCCACAGTAGACCTTCAACCTTCTACAACAGAAGGACCATGCAGCCCACATGGAAGGCATACCTAGAGCATATACCTCTAGTGATCCAAGCAGGAGGCCACTTCTCCAGGTCAGCAAATATAACCAGTCTCTGAGACATACATAAATAAAAAATTAGAAGTTAGGCAAAATGGGAAAACAAATGAACACATTCCAAATGAAAAGACATATTAAAACACCCCCAAAAATAAATAAATTGGAGATAAGCAATCTACCCAAGAAAGAGTTCAAGTAATGATCCATAAAACGTCAAAAGAAGCAGGGAGAAGAATGGATGAACAAAGGAAGTAAAGGTTTGTAACAAGGATGAGAAACTGCAAAGAACAACCAAACAGAAATGAAGAATACAGTGCTACAATGAAAAATCCACTAAACAGAATCAAGAAAATACCAAATGATACCGAGAAACTGATGAGTGAGCTGAAAGATAGAGGAGTGGAAAATCACTGTAGCTGAATGGAAAAAAAGGAAAAGAGCCCCCTGAAACAACATCAACTATTATAGGGGTCCCAGAATGGGAAGAAAGGGGCAGAGAACATATCTGAAGATATAATAGCTGAAAACATCCTTAATCTGGGAAAGGAAACAAGCACCCAAGTCTAGGAAATCCACCAAAAGATGACTACATAAGACATATTGTAAATAAAATGGCCAAAATTAAAGACAGAGAAGAGTAAAGGTAGCACTTTTAAAGCAGTAAGTTACATAAAAGAGAACTCTAGTAAGGCTATCAACTAACTTTTCAGGAGAAGCGTTGCAAGTTAGAAGGGAGTGGCATTATATATTTAGAATGATGAAAGGGAAAAGCCTACATTTAACAGCATTGGTGTGGCAAGGCTCTCATTCAGAGATGATGGAGAGATCAAAAGATTTATAGACAACTGAAAGCTAAGAGATCAAAACTGTCAAATCAAAACTATCAAGTCAACTTTACAAAAAATGCTAAAGGGACTTATTTAAGCAAGATATAAGAGGCTGCAGCGAGAAACATGAAAACTATGAAATAAAAAACTCATTAGTAAAGGCTAATATATAGTAAAGGTAGTAAATCAACCATTTACAAAGCTAGCAGGAAAGTTAAAGCGAAAACTAATAAAATCACCTATATCCAGAACTGGCAGTGAATGAATAAAATAAACAAATGGATGAAAAATACATAAATATCATACAAAAATAATCAGAAATAGAAAAGAGAAAAAGGTGGGATTATTAAAATGCATTCAAAATTAAGAGATCAACAAGTTAAAACAGTTCAGCTCAGTTACTCAGTCGTGTCTGACACTTTGTGACCCCATGGAATGCAGCAAAAAAAAAAAAAGACCAAGTCGATAAAATTCTTAAAAAGACAAATTACAGCCAACATCACAGAAATACAGAAGATCATAATAAATTACTGTGAAAAACAAGATGCCAACAAAACAGATGACCTGGAAGAAGAGGATGAATTCCTAGAAATATAAAATCCCTTATGACTGAATGAGGAAGAATTTGAAAATATAAACAGATTTATTTACAGTAGTAAACTAAAACTGATGGTAATAAAATAAAACACACTCCAAAAACAAAATTCTACAATCAGAAGAATTTAACCAAACATTTAGAGAAGGGGTATTACCTATCCTTCTCAAACTGTTCCAAAATTACCAGAAGGAAGACTTTTGAACTCATTCTACAAGGCCAGCATCACCATGATATCAAACTCAAAGACATCTCACACACACACACACACACACACACACACACACACACACACACACACCTGACAGACTATATCCCAAATGAACATAGATGCAAAAATTCACAACAAAACACTAACAAACCAAACCCAACAAATTATTGAAAGGATGGTGTTATCCCACCATAGTAAAGTAGGATTTTCCCCAGGGATACAAGTTTTTTTCTACTAATATCTGCAAATTAAGCAATTGTGATATACCATGTTAACAAACTGAAAAGCCATATAATAATCTCAATAGATAAAAAAAATTTTTTTGACAAAATTCAACATCCGTTTTTAATAAAAACTTTCCAGTGAGTGAGCATAGAAGGAAACATACCTCAACCTAACGAAAGCAATATACTGATTGTCAAAAAGCTAAACATATTCCTGCCAAGATCAAAAACATGACAATAATACCCACTCTTGTCACTGGTATTTAACATAATATTCAAATTCCTACCACAAAAATCAGACAAGAAGAAGAAATGAAAGGAATCCAAATTGGAAGGAGAGAGGTTAAACTGTCACTGTTTGCACATGGTATGCTACTACATATAGAAAGTCCTCAAGATGACACTAGAGAGCTACTAGAACTCAGCAGTGAATATGGCAAAGTTGCAGGATAGAATATTAATATACAGAAATCTTTTGCATTTCTATACATTATCTATGAACTTTTAGAAAAAAAATCAGGAAAAAATTCCTTTTATAATAACATCAAAAAGAATACAATACCTAGGAATAAACCTTTCTAAGGAGATAAAAAATCTGGACTCAGAAAACTATAACACATTGATGAAACAAACTGAGGATATAACAAACAAATGGAAAAGTACATCATGTTCTTGCACTGAAAGAATTAATATTGTTAAAGTAATCATACTACCCAAAACAGTCTAAAGATTCAAAGAAGACCTAATGAAAATATTCATGGAATTTTTCATAGCACAAAATATATGACACTAAATTTTGTATGGAGCCAGAAATATCCCAAATATCCATAGCAATCTTGAAAAAAAAAAAAGAGGATAGCTGGAGGTATCACACTCCATGACTTAGAGTATAATACAAAGCTCCAGTAATTAAAACATTATGGCACTGGTACAAAAACAAACATGTAGATCAATGGAACAGAATTGAGAACCCAGAAATAAAAACACAAATTCATGGTCAGTTAATCAACAAAGGGAACAGGATTATACAATGGAGAAAACACAATCTCTTCAATAAATCGTGCTGGGAAAACTGAATGAGTTCAGTTCAGTTCGGTCGCTCAGTCGTGTCCGACTCTTTGTGACCCCATGAATCGCAGCACGCCAGGCCTCCCTGTCCATTACCAACTCCTGGAGTTCACTCAGATTCATGTCCATCGAGTCAGTGATGCCATCCAAAGTATTTTCCAGCCTCAAAGTCTTTTCCAATGAGTCAACTCTTTGCATGAGGTGGCCAAAGTACTGGAGTTTCAGCTTTAGCATCATTCCTTCCAAAGAAATCCCAGGGCTGATCTCCTTCAGAATGGACTGGTTGGATCTCCTTGCAGTCCAAGGGACTCTCAAGAGTCTTCTCCAGCACCACAGTTCAAAAGCATCAATTCTTCGGCGCTCAGCTTTCTTCACAGTCCATACATTGAATAGTAATATGTAAAACAATGAAAGTAGAACATTTCCTCACACTATTTTCAAAATTAAATTTGAAATGAATGAAATAATTAAATGTAAGAATTGAAACCATAAAACTCCTAGAAAGAAACATTGGCAGAATATCCTTTGATATAAATTGTAGTGATATTTTTTGGATCTATTTCCTAAGACAAAAGAAATAAAAGCAAAAATAAGGATATGGGGCCTAGACTTAAAAGCTTCTGCACAGCAAAGGAATCCATGGGCAGATTGAGAAGGCAATCTACTGAGTGGAAGAAATTATTTGCAAATGATATAGCTAATAAGGAATTAATATCCAAAATATACAAACCACTCATTCAACTCAATATAAAAAAAAATCAAACAACCCAATTAAAATCTATACTGAAAACCTGAATAGGAAATGTATAGATAACTAATGGACTATGGACGTATGCTCAACATCTCTAATAATCAGAAAAATGCAAAACAAAACCACAATGAGATATCATCTCACACCTATCAGAATGGCTAACATTAAAAAAAAAAAGAAAAAGTTTTGGTGAGAATGTGGAGAAAAGGGACCCCTAGTACACTGTTTCAGAGTAAAATCAGTAAAACCACTGTGGAAAATGCATGAAGTTTCCTCAAAACCGAAAAATGTGTCGTCCATATCATCCAAGAATTCCACTCCTGGCTATCTAATCAAAGAAAAGGAAATGCTTAATTAGAAAATATAAATATACCTCAATGTTTATATCAGCCTTATTTACAATAGCCAAGATACGGAGGCAATGTAAGTGTTTATCAACAGACGGATGGATAATAAAGATGGAATACTATACAATGGAGTACTAGTTAAACATAGAAAATAATGAAAACTCACCATTTGTAACAACATGGATGGACTTGGAGGGTATCATGCCAAATAAAATAAGTCAGACAAAGACAAATACTCTACATTACCATTTATGTTTGGGTCCAAAACACCGAACAAATTAGTGAATATAACAAAGAGGAAACAGACTCATAGAGAACAAACTGGTCATTACCAATGGGAGGCGTAGTATCATGTTAGGCCTTTAAGAGGTACACACTACAATGTATAAAATAAATAAAATACCAGGTTATATTATACAGTGTAGGGATTATAACCAATATTTTGTAATTAATCTCTAAAAATTTTGAATCACCATCCTGTACATTTGGAACTAATATATTGTAAATCAATTATGTGAATAAGATAGATGTTCACTAAACTCACTGTGATAATCATTTCATGATATATGTAAGTCAAATCATTACACTGTTCACCGTGTAAAACTATAACTCAATATAAATAAACAAATAGATAAATTAAAAATAAGTTCACAAAAAGAAGCACTACTTTCTTGTCCAGAGGTTGATTTGAATTAGTTTTCTGAGGCTGGACAAGTCACTTTTCCCATGTCCTTCATTTACTAAACACTTTTTTATTGAAGTCTTCCTTGTGGACCATAAGCCAGAACATATGGGATAAATATACCTAACCCCAGCCTTCACTGGAGCTGATTTTATAGTGAACAAGACAGACACTAAAGAATTGACTGCACACAGAAATAAATATACACACTGATTACATAAAGTGTAATAAAGAAGCATTTGATGTGAAAGAATATTTAAAACTTGGCCCCCTGATTTATTTCACTGGTCTTAGAAAACGTATATGAGAAAACAAAGTATAAACTCATATCCATAGTAAGACAGAACATTATATGCAAAGAACAAAAGGGGAAGTGCAACTGGCTTGAGGAACTTGAGTTTGGTTTGGTTGGAATGCAGTCCAAGAGGAGAAGGGTAAAGAGTAGAACTTAAGTGCTAGACGCAGCCCAAATCTTGTAAGTTCTTACAGATATGCTAAGAATTTTGGAATGTATCCTAAGTGAAATGAGGAAATGAAACCCCCCCAAAAAAATTAAGGAACAGAATGGCATAATCAGGTTTGTATTTTAAAAGTTACTTGAACTGTAATATATACAGTGAGTTGGTGGAATATGATGCAACAGTTAGAAGAAAGAGACTAGATTGTAAACACTGAAATGTAGATAGCTCTCTAAATATCATAATATTGAATGAAAAAAGAAAAGATACAATGCACTCTATAGCAAAATAACATTTATATTATGATGATATGAGCAGAACACATAAATTTTGGATGCATTTTAAACACCCTGTATGGTTTCTCTTGAAAGAATTCATAGAAACGGTGATAGGGAGAGGAGCTAAAAGAATAAATAACTGAGTAAAACAATACTGAGGGCTCACATAAACCACTGACGATAGTAGGCTAGAAAATTATGCGTATGATTAACAGGAAACTCTATAACTGAGTTCCTCCTTTGGCATGCTAAAAGGGAATAGTACCTGAGACAAATCTTAGTTGATTGGGGCTTCCCTGATAGCTCAGTTGGTAAAGAATCTGAAGGGGACCCTGGTTGGATTCCTGGGTTTGGAAAATCTACTGAAGAAAAGATAAGTTACCCACTCCAGTATTCTTGGGCTTTTCTTGTGACTCGGCTAATAAAGAATCTGCCTGCAATGCGGGAGACCTATGTTCTATCCCTGAGTTGGGAAGATTCCCTGGAGAAGGGAAAGGCTACCCACTCCAGTATTTTGGACTAGAGAATTTCATGGACTGTGTAGTCCATGGGTTCACAAAGAGTCAGACACAACTGAGCGACGTTAACTTAATGGAAAAGTAGGATTTAAACAGAAAATATGAAAAGTGTTATTTTAGGAACATCATGAATAAAGTAAATATTTGCAAAATCCAGAAAATATTTGAGAATAGGGTTTCTGTTTAGTTTGCCTAGAATATAATTGCAATATTAATAAGGGGGAGAAATATTGAAAATAGGTTGAATGCAGATATTGATAACTTTGCATGCCCTAAGGAGTGGAACTTCTGTTTAGTGAAAAATTGCATATCATTGATTTATAAATAGAAAAATGACTGAAAATTTAGAAGGAATATATTAGATTTTAAAATAACATAAGGCAGATTGAATAGAAAGTGGATAGGGAGAAATTGAAAATAGAGACCAGATAAAAGATTCACGTAGTTGTTTAGGAAAAAGTAACTAGACAGAACACTAACACAGAAGTCCAAAATAAAGATTATAAGGACTTAACCATGCATTTTGAGGAATAATGGAAAAAATCAAAAGTGAGACTGTGTTAATACCATCATCAAACTTGATTAAAAAGAGGAAGTATTGAAGTGAGGAAAAGGACTAAGCTAAAGAACTCACTGGTAACTCATGGAATAATTGATAACCAATGGAAATGAGATCTCTTCAAAAGAAAAGTAAATTAATATATGTAGATGGAAACTCTATTTTGCACATGTTGACTCTATAGTACTAGAAGAAAATTCAGGTAATTGTACTTAAAGGATAAGGAAACAGGATGAAAGTTAATGAACCAGATATGGACAGGACAAATATGAGAGATTATAAAAGGTAATTCATAAAATCTTTGAAATACAGCAAACATGGGTTTAAAATGGTGGTAACAACTTCTTTTGTTCATTGTAGTAATTTTATACATTTTAATCAGTTTATCCACTTAATAAATAAAGTTTGCTTTCAGTTCAGTTCAGTTCAGTCTCTCAGTCGTGTCCAACTCTTTGCGACCCCATGAATCGCAGCACGCCAGGCCTGCCTGTCCATCACCAAATCCCAGAGTTCACTCAGACTCATGTCCATTAAGTCAGTGATGCCATCCAGCCATCTCATCCTCTGTCATCCCCTTCTCCTCCTGCCCCTAGTCCCTCCCAGCATCAGAGTTTTTTCCATGAGTCAACTATTCACATGAGATGGCCAAAGTACTGGAGTTTCAGCTTTAGCAACAGTCCTTCCAAAGAACATCCAGGACTGATCTCCTTCAAAATGGATTGGTTGAATCTCCTTGAAGTCCAAAGGCATCTCTAGAGTCTTCTCCAACACCACAGTTCAAAAGCATCAATTCTCAAGTGCTCAGCTTTCTTCACTGTCCAACATTCACACCCATACATAACTACTGGAAAAATCATAGCCTTGACTAGACGGACCTTTGTTGGCAAAGTAATGTCTCTGCTTTTCAGTATGCAATCTAGGTTGGGCATAACTTTCCTTCCAAGGAGTAAGCGTCTTTTAATTTCATGGTTGCAATGACCATCTGCAGTGATTTTAGTTCAGTTCAGTTCGGTCACTCAGTCGTGTTCGACTCTTTGCAACCCCAAGAATCACATTACGCCAGGCCTCACTGTCCATCGCCAACTCCCAGAGTTCACTCAGACTCATGTCCATCGAGTCAGTGATGCCATCCAGCCATCTCATCTTCTGTTGTCCCCTTCTCCTCCTTCCCCCAAATCCCTCCCAGCTTCAGAGTTTTTTCCAATGAGTCAACTCTTCACAAGAGGTGGCCAAATTACTGGAGCTTCAGCCTAAGTATCATTCCTTCCAAAGAAATCCCAGGGGTGACCTCCTTCAGAATGGACTGGTTGGATCTCCTTGCAGTCCAAGGGACTACCAAGAGTCTTCTCCAACACCACAGTTCGAAAGCATCAATTCTTCAGCGCTCTGCCTTTTTCACAGTCCAACTCTTATATCCATACATGACCACTAGAAAAACCATAGCCTTGACTAGACGAACCTTAGTTGGCAAAGTAATGTCTCTGCTTTTGAAAATGCTAAGTAGGTTGCTCATAACTTTTCTTCCAAGGAGTAAGTGTCTTTTAATTTCATGGCTGCAGTCACCATCTGCAGTGATTTTGGAGCCCAGAAAAATAAAGTCTGACACTGTTTCCACTGTTTCCCCATCTATTTCCCATGAAGTGATGGGACCAGATGCCATGATCTTCGTTTTCTGAATGTTGAGCTTTAAACCAACTTTTTCACTCTCCTCTTTCTCTTTCATCAAGAGGCTTTTGAGTTCCTCTTTACTTTCTGCCATAAGGGTGGTGTCATCTGCATATCTGAGTTTATTGATATTTCTCCTGGCAATCTTGATTCCAGCTTGTATTTCTTCCAGCCCAGTGTTTCTCATGATGTACTCTGAATATAACTTAAATAAGCAGGGTGACAATAGACAGGCTTGACGTACTCCTTTTCCTGTTTGGAACCAGTCTGTTATTCCGTGTCCAGTTCTAACTGTTGCTTCCAGGCCTGCATACAGATTTCTCAGGAGGCAGGTCAGGTGGTCTGGTATTCCCATCTCTCTCAGAATTTTCCACAGTTTATTGTGATCCACACAGTCAAAGGCTTTGGCATAGTCAATAAAGCAGAAATATATGTTTTTCTGGAACTCTCTTGCTTTTTCCATGATCCAGCGGATGTTGGCAATTTGATCTCTGGTTCCTCTGCCTTCTCTAAAACCAGCTTGAACATCAGGAATTTCATGGTTCACGTATTGCTGAAGCCTGACTTGGAGAATTTCGAGCATTACTTTACTAGCATGTGAGATGAGTGCAATTGTGTGGTAGTTTGAGCATTCTTTGGCATTGCCTTTCTTTGGGGTTGGAATGAAAACTGACCTTTTCCAGTCCTGTGGCCACTGCTGAGTTTTCCAAATTTGCTGGCATATTGAGTGCAGCACTTTCACAGCATCATCTTTCAGGATTTGAAACAGCTCAGCTGGAATGCCATCACTTCCACGAGCTTTGTTTGTACTAATGTTTTCTAAGGCCCATTTGACTTCACATTCCAGGATGTCTGGCTCTAGATTAGTGATCACACCATCATGATTATCTGGGTCTTGAAGATCTTTTTTGTACAGTCTTCTGTGTATTCTTGCCACCTCCTCTTAATATCTTCTGCTTCTGTTAGGTCCATACCATTTCTGTCCTTTATTGAGCCCATCTTTGCATGAAATGTGCCCTTGATATCTCTAATTTTCTTGAATAAGTCTCTAGTCTTTCCCATTCTTTTCTTTTCTTCTATTTCTTTGCATTGATCACTGAAGAAGGCTTTCTTATCTCTTCTTGCTATTCTCTGGAACTCTGCATTCAGATGCTTATATCTTTCCTTTTCTCCTTTGCTTTTCACCTCTCTTCTTTTCACAGTTATTTGTAAGGCCTCCCCAGACAACCATTTTGCTTTTTTTGCATTTCTTTTTATCGGAATGGTTTTGATCCCTGTCTCCTGTACAATGTCACGAACCTCATTCCGTAGTTCATCAGGCACTCAATCTATCAGATCTAGGCCTTTAAATCTATTTCTCACTTCCACTGTATAATCATAAGGGATTTGACTTAGGTCATACCTGAGTGGTCTAGCAGTTTTCCGTATGTTCTTCTGTTTCAGTCTGAATTTGTTAATAAGGAGTTCATGATCTGAGCCACAGTCAGCTCCTGGTCTTGTTTTTGTTGACTGTATAGAGCTTCTCCATCTTTTGCTGCAGATAATATAATTAATCTGATTTTGGTGTTGACCATCTGGTGATGTCCATGTGTAGAGTCTTCTCTTGTGTTGTTGGAAGAGGGTGTTTGCTATGACCAGTGCATTTTCTTGGCAAAACTCTATTAGTCTTTGCCCTGCTTCATTCCGCATTCCAAGGCCAAATTGACCTGTTACTTCTGGTGTTTCTGGACTTCCTACTTTTGCATTCCTGTCCCCTATAATGACAAGGACATCTTTTTTGGGTGTTAGTTCTAAAAGGTCTTGTAGGTCTTCATAAAACTGTTCAACTTCAGCTTCTTAAGCATTACTGGTTGGGGCATAGACTTGGATAACTGTGATATTGAATGGTTTGCTTTGGAGACGAACAGAGATCATTCTGTTGTTTTTGAGATTGCATCCAAGTACTGCATTTCAGACTCTTTAGTTGACCATGATGGTTACTCCATTTCTTCTGAGGGATTCCTGCCTGCAGTAGTAGATATAATGGTCATCTGAGTTAAATTCACCAATTCCAGTCCATTTTAGTTCGCTGATTCCTAGAATGTCAACATTCATTCTTGCCATCTCTTGTTTGACCACTTCCAATTTGCCTTGATTCATGGACCTGACATTCCAGGTTCCTATGCAATATTGCTCGTTACAGCATCGGATCTTGCTTCTATCACCAGTCACATCCACAGTTGGGTATTGTTTTTGCTTTGGCTCCATCCCTTCATTCTTTCAGGAGTTATTTCTCCACTGACCTCCAGTAGCATATTGGGCCCCTACTGACCTGGGGAGTTCCTCTTTCAGTATCCTATCATTTTGCCTTTTCCTACTGTTCATGGGGTTATCAAGGCAAGAATACTGAAGTGGTTTGCCATTCCCTTCTCCAGCGGACCATATTCTGTCAGCTCTCTCCACCATGACCCGCCCATCTTGGGTTGCCCCATGCGCATGGCTTAGTTTCATTGAGTTAGACAAGGCTGTGGTCCTAGTGTGATTAGATTGACTAGTTTTCTGTGAGTATAGTTTCAGTGTGTCTGCCCTCTGATGCCCTCTTGCAACATCTACCATCTTACTTGGGTTTCTCTTACCTTGGGCTTGGGGTATCTCTTCATGGTTGCTCCAGCAAAGCACAGCTGCTGCTCCTTACCTTGGACGAGGGGTATCTCCATACCTCTGCCTTTCCTGACCTTCAACTTGGGATAGCTCCTCTAGGCCCTCCTGCACCTATGCAGCCACTGCTCCTAGGGTTGCTCCTCCCGGCTGCTGCCCCTGGCCTTGGACGCAGGGTGGCTCCTTTCGGCCACCACCCCTGACCTCAGACGTGGGGTGTCTCCTCCTGCCCATCCCTGGCCTCGGACGCGGGGTGTCTCCTCCCGGCTGCCACTGACCACAGATGCGGGGTAGCTGCTCTTGGCCATTCCTGTGCCGTTGCAGCCTGGCACTCTTGGCCACTGCCTGTGCATGATTTTGCAGCCCCCAAAAAGAAAGTCTGACACTTTTTCCACTGTTTCCCCATCTATTTCCCATGAAGTGATGGGACCAGATGCCATGATCTTCGTTTTCTGAATGTTGAGCTTTAAGCCAACTTTTCACTCTCCTCTTTCACTTTCATCAGGAGGCTTTTAGTTCCTCTTCACTTTCTGCCATAAAGGTGGTGTCATCTGCATATCTGAGGTTATTGATATTTCTCCTGACGATCTTGATTCCAGCTTGTGCTTTTTCTAGCCCAGCATTTTTCATGGTGTACTCTGCATATAAGTTAAACAAGCAGGGTGACCATACACAGCCTTGACATACTCCTTTTTCTATTTGGAACCAGTCTGTTTTTCCATGTCTAGTTCTAACTTCCTGACCTGACTTCCTGACCTGCATACAAGTTTCTCAAGAGGCAGGTCAGGTGGGCTGGTATTCCCATATCTTTCAGAATTTTCCAGTTTATTGTGATCCACACAGTCAAAGGCTTTGGCATTAGCACCTATTAAATGCAGCACAATACCAGGAACTGAGAATGCAGGAGTGAAAAATAAAACAGTCACTTTAATACTTGGAGGATTTTGCATTCAGTATTTACTGAGCACCCCCTTCACTGTGCAAAAGTTCTGGACATGGATAGATGAGTAAGATTTGTCCTGTGTTGTGTTATGGGAACTAGTAGAGTACTAGAGCCCTGGAGAAGGAAATGGCAACCTACTCCAGTATTCTTGCCTGGAAAAATCCCATGGACAGTAGCATCTGGGAGGCTACAGATCATGGAGTCATAGAGTCATTCATGACTTAACTGAACAGCAACAACAAAGAATGCTAGGGACATCTGGAGAAAGGAAGCTCTACATGGAACAACAGGCTGGTTCAAAATTGGGAAAGGAGTATGTCAAGGCTATATATTGTTACCTTGCTTATTTAACTTCTATGCAGAGTACATCATGCAAAATGCTGGGCTGGATGAAGCACAAGCTAGAATCAAGATTGCCAGGAGAAATAGCAACAACCTTATATATGCACATAACATTATTCTTATGGGAGAAAGCAAAGAAGAACTAAAGAGCCTCTTGATGAAAATGAAAGAGGAGAGTCGGGGAAAGTTGGCTTAAAGCTCAGTACTCAGAAAACTAAGATCATTACATTCGGTTCCATTGCTTCATGACAAATATATGGGGAAATGGAAACAGTTACAGACTTTATTTTCTTGGGCTCCAAAATCATTGTGGATGGTGACTGGAACCATGAAATTAAAAGACGCTTTCTCCTTGAGGGCCAAGGAAAGCTATAAAAATCCTAGGCAGTGTATTAAAAAGGAGAGACATCACTTTGCCAACTAATGTCCATATAGTCAAAGCTATGGTTTATCCACAAATTATGTACAGATGTGAGAGTTGGACCATAAAGTAGGCTGAGCACCGAAGAACTGATACTTTCGAACTGTGGTACTGGAGAAGGCTCTTGAGAGTCCCTTGGACTGCAAAGAGATGAAACCAGTCAATCCTAAAGGAAATTAACCCTGAATACTCATTGGAAGTACTGATGCTGAAGCTGAAGCTCTAATACTTCGGCTACCTGATGTGAAGGGCTGACTCATTGGAAAAGATGCTGACGCTAGAAACCACTGAGTACAGGAGCAGAAGAGGACAATAGAGAATGGGTTAGTTAGATGGCATCATAGACTCAATGGACATGGGTTTGAGCAAACTCTGTAAGATGGTGAAGGACAGGGAAGCCTGGAGTGCTGTAGTCCATGGAGTCAGAAAAAGTCATACATGAGTGAGTGACTGAACAATAACAACAGATAATATTGGAGATGGACTTTGGGGAATGATTTATCCCTCTTTTTAGATTTCCTTTACATTTAGGGCACCAGAGAGCACTTAGTTTCCTGTGCTACACAGTATGCTGTCATTTGTTGTGCCTTTTATACATATCCCACTCCTCTTCCCCCTTGGTATCCATGCATTTGTTCTCTATGTTTGTATCTCTATTTCTGCTTTGCAAGTAAGATCATCCTTACCATTTTTTCTTGATTTCCTGCATATGTGTTAATTTACAATATTTACTGTACTGTTTTTGTCTTACTTCATTCTGATGACAGTTTCTAGGTCCATCCACATCTCTGAGAATTACTTAATTTCATTCTTTTTTATGGCTGAGCGAGTGAGTGAAGTCGCTCAGTCATGTTCACCTCTTAGCGACCCCATGGACTGTAGCCTACCACGCTCCTCTGTCCATGGGATTTTCCAAGCAAGAGTACTGGAGTGGGTTACTATTGCCTTCTCCTTTTATGGCTGAGTAATGTTCTATTGTAATTGGGGGGGGGGGGTGTTACATGCAATTAACCCTGCTAGAAGGGCGTCCTCAGTGGTAAAGAATCTGCCTGTCAACACAGGAGACCTGGGTTCAATCCCCTGGTTTGGAAGATCTCCTGGAGAAGGAAATGGCAACCTACTCCAGTATTCTTGCCCGAGAAATCCCCTGGATGAAGGATCCTGTCAAGCTACTGTCCACAGGGTCACAAAGAGTTGGACACAACTGAGAGACTAAGAACACACACACACACACACACACAATGTTCCATTGTATATACGGACCACTTCTCAGTAGAAGAACAAAAGTATTCCCTGAGAATATTGATTTTTCAAGAATACAAATGGGGTAAGGTATTGTGTTTGCCAAACAAAATACATGATTTCTAACACATTATGACTAATTTGGGTAAATATATTCTCTAAAGATAAGGAAATGGATTCAAGAAACAGGTTAAAACAATAGTCCTCTGTCAGTTAATTTTCAACAATATTATAAAGGTTGGTAAACATTCCTCTTTGACAAGAAGCATTTCACTTTTTCAGACACTAATGAATATAAATACACAAGAAAAACTTTATTAGTTAGATTCATAGTGTTTGATATTCATATTCTCTACAGGATTTAAATTTTAGCTGAATTTAAAACTAACAGTCAACATTTAAGAATTAAATATCATTCTCCAAATTAAGTATTTTAGTTTGAATACCATGTGTTGTTCTTCCTAAGAAAACAGGGATTTAATTTTCTAATATCTACTTTTTCTTATTTATCAGTGTTGGTAGCTTATCAAAGAGTCAAGGACACCCTGCTTTACTACCCATGCAAATAAGATTCAAATATGCTCAATAAGTTTCTAAAACTTAAAAAAGTCATTAATTTGAAAAACATGAGAGTTAATGCCAAGGAATTTGGAGTTGATGTCAAAGACATTTTAACATTGCTCCCAATTAAGCTTTGATTATTAGTACTCAGAAAGTGCCTAAGGCAGATAATTTTAACTATGAATCATAATTTACACAATAAGAACATAACTTGTCAACTTCATAATTGTATTTCTAACATAATTTTGACTAAAAACTAACGTTTCTTTAGTTTAGAATATGACCATATTAGACAGCAAATGTGGCTCCAATTAAATATGCCAGTGAAGTATGTTTAATCATCTTACTAGTGAAGTATGTTTAATCATCTCACTAAATTCTTTAATCCTCTCCAATTTATATTATGTTTGTGAACAAAAGTAATTTGTCCCCCTTCTCTACAAGGATGGTGTTTTTAAAAATTAATGCAAATTTAATTAATACACTCATTCTCTACATGTGCTGGGCAGTTTTTTCCATTTATTTTTAAAAGTTTTAGCTGTACCTGTCCCCACAATTACATACTTATCTTATGCCTCAAATGTTTAAAGATTATTTATCAATATCAAATTCCACTTGATCATCCTTTAAATATACAGTACATTTGGGTATTGAAACATGTCAGAAATCAATGAACTTGATAAGCTCATAATGTGTAAAATATATTTTATTTGAATTAAAAATTATATAATCACTATAGTGAATTGATCATTTATGATCCAGGTGTTTTACTTCTTTCATTTCTAGATGAAAACAATCAGTTATATATGTTAAACACATTCTCTTCTCCCAACTTTTTATAACCTCTCTTATATCAGGCCCTCCATCCTACCCCTCCACCAAAAATGCTCTTGTCTATACCAAAAATATATTATTATATTAACAATTGCCTTCACCTTACTAAAACCACTGTTGAATTGTCAAGTCTCATCTTTCTTGATCTATCAGTGGCATATGATAGAGTTTATATTGCCCTCTTGAAAATACGTTCTTCAATTCACTTATATTCTAAGTCTTTATATTTTCCTGAATTTTTTGTAATTGTCTGGCTGAACCTTCCTCATCTCCCTGACTAACTTTTAATATGATGATGCTGCTGCTGCTGCTAAGTCGCTTCAGTCAAGTCCGACTCTGTGCAACCCCATAGACGGCAGCCCATGATGCTTCCCCATCCCTGGGATTCTCCAGGCAAGAACACGAGTGGGTTGCCATTTCCTTCTCCATAAGATGACGCAGATCTCTTCATTCTCAAATTTTGTTTGTTTCTCTATATATATTCACACCTTGGTTATTTCATTTACTCCATATACCTACATATGGGCTTCCAAGGGTGTCTCAGTGGTGGGAAATAGCCTGCAATACAGAAGACATGAATTTGATCCCTAGGTCAGGAAGATCCATTCTTACCTGGAAAATTCCATGGACTGAAGAGCCTGGCATGCTATAGTCCATAGGGTTGTGAAGAGTCAAACATGACTGAACACCCATACCTACATATACATAAATACATTTGATTATTTTCAGATTCATATTTCTATTCTTGAACTCCAAATGTATATATCAACTACATATTTAACATCTCCACTTCCCTGTCTAGCAGAAGTCTCAAACTTACCATGTTCATAATAAGCTTTTGCTGTTTTCTTTTACCTTTCCCTCAAATAAATCTTCACGTTATCTTCCTTGACTGTAAAGGACAACTTGGTTCCTCTCTTTTGTCAGATAAATTCCTTGGAAGCATCACTGACACTAAGACTTTTCTCAAATGCCATATCTAATCAATTTAAGAACTACACCTACTTTAAAAAAAATACAAAACCTTTTCTTATCTCCTCTATTTCTACATATCTGATACAAAATGGAACCATCTTTCTTCAGGATATTTGTAATTTGCTTCACTCCATTCTGTTCTTCATCCTCTATTTTGTTCTGCTTTCAAATCAGTTGAATTCAGTTCAGTTCAGTTCAGTCAGTCAATCGTGTCCAACTCTCTACAACTCCATGAACAGCAGCACGCCAGGCCTCCCTGTCCATCACCAACTCCCGCAGTCCACCCAAACCTATGTCCATTGTGTCGGTGATGCTATCCAACCATCTCATCCTTTGTCGTCCCCTTCTCCTCCTGCCCTCAATCTTTCCCAGCATCAGGGTCTTTTCAAATGAGTCAGCTCATCGCATCAGGTGACCAAAGTATTGGAGTTTCAGTTTCAACATCAGTTCTTCCAATGAACACCCAAGGCTGATCTCCCTTAGGATGGACTGGTTAAATCTCCTTGCAGTCCAAGGTATCTCAAGAGTCTTCTCCAACACCACAGTTCAAAACCATGAATTCCTTGGCACTCAGCTTTCTTTATAGTCCAACTCTCATATTCATACATAACCACTGGAAAAACCATAGCCTTGACTAGATGGACATTTGTTGACAAAATAATGTGTCTGCTTTTTAATATGCTGTCTAGGTTGGTCACAACTTTCCTTCCAAGGAGTAAGCATCTTTTAATTTCTAATTGTAGATGGCTGCAATCACCATCTGCAGTGATTTTGGGGCCCCAAAAAATAAAGTCAGTTATTCTTCTAAAATTAGTCAGATAATGCGGCTGATCCACTTAAAAACCTCAAGTGGCTCCAGAGTTTGTTCAGTTAAACTAAGGCCCATGCAGTGATCTCAACTTCTCCCACTCTCCCTCAATTTCACTGTTCTCCAACTTCACTCCAGGCTCACTCCCACCAGATATACACTGTGTATTGGCTCTCCCCCTTCTACCTGGAATGCCTTCCTTAAGATATCAACATTCTCTGCTCTTTACTTTTTTCAGGTCTTTGCTCAATGTCTGGCTGGACCAGAGTCAAAGATACTGCTGCCAGCAGTTGCTAAAGTGGTAAGGACAGATTTTAATCAGTAATATACTATGATAATAGAGAATGGAGTGCAGTGTGAACTGAACTCAGCTTTGATTTGTATAGAGCTGACTGAGCACTTCAAAAGCAGAATGGGGGCAGAGATGATGGCGGGGTGAGAGGGGCCTCAATAGAGTCAGGGAAGTTAAAATTTACAAGAAATTGGAAGGAAGCCACAGTCCATGTGAAACTTATCTGTGTTTGCTAACTGACACTTACAGAGCATAGGCTCCCACCCTGTCTCTCACAAAGACTGGAAAGCAGGGTCACATTCTTTAGGTCTTGGTTGGAAGGAATAGTAAATTTTTTTTTTTCCATAACCATGAGTTTTCTTAGGCAGGCACTTGAAGAGAGGCTAGAGTCACCCAAGGGAAGAGGCCTTGAGAATATTAGTAGCTATGTTAGTGTTTTGTTTAAGCCTTTAGAGGCCAAGGTCGGGGCTTAGTCAAAAAGGGGACTCAGAGGAACCTAGCTAAATGTTGGTGAATAAGGTAATCTTGCTATCAGTACTCTTTTTAGCCTAGGGATGATTATTATCCATTACTGAAGCAAGATACTTCTAAATATCCTAATGCCTAAAATATCTACCTGGAAACTCAAGAAATGGGAAATCACTGGACTCACCTCATTTTTTTTTTCTTTTTGAGCCACTCATGGATCACTGTCCTCAAGTTTCAGATGTGTTTGAAATTATTACTTTGTATACTGTGCTTTTGTGTATGTTTCAGGGGAGAGACTAAATTCAGTTTCGGTTAGTCTATTTTACTCGTTGTTCTTAACTCTCTTCCAGGTAATATTATTATAACTGGTTCCACATTCTCTTGATTTGGTATTTGAGTGATATATTTTTCCACCTTTTTTTTTCATTCCTGTACATCTACATATTTAAAATTGGTTTCTTGTAGACAATGTAGAGCAGTTACATATTTTCCCCCAATCTTAAAATCATTGCCATTTAATGGCATGTTAATCTTTGTTGGTATTATTGAATATCAATTTATCAGTTTTTTTCTGGTCATTTTCCACTTACTACATGAATTCTGTGCACTTGTTAATTTTTTTTTTCTACCTGGTTTTGAATTGGTGAATTTTTAATCAATGATTTCATTTCATCTCTATTATAGGATTATTAGTTACACCACTGCCTAAATTTTTTGGTTATTGCTCTAGGAATTACAATACGCATCTTTAGTGTATTACTGCCTAACTTTAAAAGGACATTGTACTCCTTATTCACAATATGGGAAACTGACATTTTTAATTTCTGTCTCTGAACGTTTCATGGTGTTATCATATCATTTTTATTTATATTCATTAAAAACATTTTACTATTTACAGTTTAAAAAATTAAATATTATTTCCAGAAATTAAGGAGAGGAAAAAAGTCTTTTATATTTACCTTCATTTTAATCACTTTTAAAATCTTAATTCTTTGTGTAGATCTGAATATCTGATATCCGATTTATTCTGCCCGAATAATGGATTTTTACATATACATTATGCAAACCTGCTGAAAAATCTGTTAGATTTATCTGTCAGAAAAACATGCATTTCACTTTCATTTAAAATAACTAATATACTTTATTTTTTATATCAGGTATATATTTCAAAAACAATTGCAAAGATACTACAATAAGTTCTTATATATCTCACACCTGGTTTATTCTTATTAACAAATTAATTAGTGTAACATATTTGGTACAACTAAGAACCAAATATCAATACAATATTACTAGATAAATTCCATGGTTTATTCATATTGTCTTAATTTTTACCTAGTCTTTTTTTCTGTTTCAGGATTCAAAGTAGAATATCCAAAGTATCACATTGCATTTTGTTGCCATGCCTCCTCGGTTATGACTTGGTTTTTTTCATATTTTTCTTCTTTTTGGTCACCTTGAAAGTTTGAAGGAATACTGTTGTTTTTTTGTTTTTTGTTTTTGTTTCTGTTTTTGTTTTTGCCTCTGGAAGATGTAAAAGACTTTTATTTCATAATAAGAATATACATATCATGAAGTATATATTACATATCTTTATTTAAGATTATGTGTGTATATATATACACACATATGTGTGTGTGAAATATGAAGAACAGGTGGCAAGAATACACAGAAGAACTGTACAAAAAGATCTTCACGACCAAGATAATCACGATGGTGTGATCACTCACCGAGAGCCAGACACCTGTATATATATATATATATATATACATATATATATATATACACACACACACAGACATATATATGTAATGAAGTAAGTACTCTGGATCTTTAAAATTAGTTTAAGTGTTTGAATATGAAATGGAATGTCTTTATTAATTTTGACAAACTGATAATTATATATAGTATAGTTGACAGAGCACATATTAAACTCAATAGAATAATATATGTGAGTAATATCATTTGTATTTATTTATTTTTGATATGAATTTATTTTATTTTATTTTATTTATTTTTATTTATTTTTTTTACTAGGCAAAGAATTTTATTTATCTTTGTCTCAAACTTTATTCTTAGGCTTCTTCAGCTTCATTAGCTGCAAAGAATGAATTGTATATAAGCAAAAACTGAAAAGAGCTGCAGTGTCCAGGGGCTTAGGCTTAAAAATATTAGAGATCTAGATTTTATCAGATCCATAAACAAAATTTTAAAAAGCAGTCATAATATAAAATAGCAGCTCCCAGATAAATCTTCTTGAAGATTTATCTTCTTCAGAAGTTAACTCAGTTCAGTTTGCTTCATTCTTGGAAGCCTCATCAAAATTCTCCACAAGATCTGGAACTTCATCATCATCCTCCTCTCCAGTGGCAAGTGGTGCTTTTCCATCCACTGATTGTTTGGGCAGAGCTTCAGCCAGTCTTAAACTGGTGAGACTGTCGGCACCAAGCTGGTTTAAGATGCTGGGGAGCATTTCTGTCAGTTGCTTTGTCTCAGCATGGCCCGTAATGGTGAAAGTGTTTGCTGCCAGAGATGCCTGAACTTTAGGGTTGTTAAAGTGGATCACTGTTCCTTGATTTGTGAACATATTCACCTCTTCAATACCAGAGATATTGTTTACCCCTAACTTCTTTAAAGAGAACTGAAGTTTTTTGTCATCTGCTGTGGCTGTTCTATGAACCACCTTCTTCATTCTGCGAGCAGTTCCTTTCCCACCAATGCGCACTTGTGCCTGCAGTTTGGCGAGTTTCTCCTGGTTCATGATAGTTTCTTTCATCTTGTTGGAGCAGAAATGGGGCCGCGCGGGGGACTAGGGTTGGTGCTCAGGTGGTCTCGGGCAGACCAGCTGAGGTTAGGCGCACACACGCGGGGACGCAAGATGGCAGCTAGAGCTGAATTTATTTTAATTGGAAGTTAATTACTTTACAATATTATATTGGTTTTGTCATACATCAACATGAATCTGCCACAGGTATACATGTGTTCCCCATCCTGAACGCCCTCCATCCTCCCTCCTCATCCATCCCTCTGGGTCATCCCAGTGCACCATCCCCAAGCATCCAGTATCATGCATCGAACCTGGACTGGCAATTTGTTTCATGCATGATATTATACATGTTTCAATGCCATTTTCCCAAATAATCTCACCCTCTCCCTCTCCTTCTCCCACAGAGTCCAAAAGACTGTTCTATACCTCTGTGTCTCTTTTGCTGTCTTGCATACAGGGTTATAGTTACCATCTTTCTAAATTCCATATATATGTGTTAGTATACTGTATTGGTGTTTTTCTTTTTGGCTTACTTCATTCTGTATAATACACTCCAGTTTCATCCACCTCATTAGAACTGATTCAAATATATTCTTTTAAATGGCTGAATAATACTCCATTGTATTTATGTACCACAGCTTTCTTATCCATTCATCTGCTGATGGACATCTACTCTTGAGTACCTTGGACAGCAAGAGTAAGAAGCAGAAGATATGAAGAACAGGTGGCAAGAATACACAGAAGAACTGTACAAAAAGATCTTCACGACCAAGATAATCACGATGGTGTGATCACTCACCTAGAGCCAGACACCTGGAATGTGAAGTCAAGTGGGCCTTAGGAAGCACCACTATGAACAAAGCCAGTGGATGTGATGGAATTCCAGCTGAGCTATTTCAAGTCCTAAAAGATAATGCTGTGAAACTGCTGCACTCAATATGCCAGTAAATTTGGAATCTCGACTGTGGCCACAGGACTGGAAAAGTTCAGGTTTCATCCCAACCCCAAAGAAAAACAATGCCAAAGAATGTTTTAACGACCACACAATTTCACTCATCTTACCCACTAGCAAAGTAATACTCAAAATTTTCCAAGCAATTCTTCAATAGTACGTGAACCGAGAACTTTCAGATATTCAAACTGGATTTAGAAAAGACAGAGGAAACAGAGATCAAATTTCAAACATTCATTGGATCACAGAAAAAGCAAGAGAATTCCAGAAAAATATCTATGTCTGCTCCATTGACTATGCTAAAGCCTTCGACCGTGTGGATCACAACAAACTGTGGAAAATTCTTCAAGAGATGGGAATGCCAGACCACCTTACCTGTCTCCTGAGAAATTTTTATGCAGATCAAGAAGCAACAGTTAGAACAGGTCATGGAGCAACAAACTGGTTCCAAATTGAGAAAAGAATATGTCACAGCAGTATATTGTCACCCTGTATATTTAACTTATATGTAGGGTACATCATGTAAAATGCCAGGCTGGATGAAGCACAAGATGGACTCAAGATTGCTGGGAGAAATATAAACAACATCAAGTATGCAGATGACACTACCATTCCAGCAGAAAGTGAAGAGGAACTAAAGAGCCTCTTGATGAAAGTGAAAGATGAGAGTGAAAAAGCTGGATTAAAACTCAACATTGAAAAACTAAGATCATGGAATCTGGTCTCATCACTTCATGGCAAATAGATGGGGGAACAATGTGAACTGTGACAGACTTTATTGACTTTAGCTCCAAAATCACTGCAGATGGTGACTACAGCCATGAAATTAGAAGACATTCATTGCTTGGAAAAAATCTTTGACCAAGCTAAACAGCATATTAAAAAGCAGAGACATTACTTTGCCAACAAATATCCATCTAGTCAAAGCTATGGCTTTCCAGTAGTCACATATGGATGTGAGTGTTGGACCATAAAGAAGGCTGAGCACCAAAGAATTGGTGCTTTTGAGCTGTGTTGCTGGAGAAGACTTTTGAGAGTACCCTGAACAGCAAGGAGATCAAATCAGGCAATCCCAGAGGAAATCAGTCTTGAATATTCACTGGAAGGACTTATGCTGAAGCTGAAGCTCTCAAGAGTCTCTTGATGAGAGTGAAAGAAAGGAGTGAAAAAGCTGGCTTAAAACTCAATATTCAAAAAACTAATAGCATGGCATTTGGTCCCATCACTTCATTGCAAATAGATGAGGAAATGATGGAAACTGTGACAGACTTTATTTTGGGGGCTGCAAAATCACTGCAGATGGTGACTACAGCCATGAAATTAAAAGATGCTTCTTGGAAGAAAAGTTATGACCAATCTAGACAGCATATTAAAAAGCAGAGACATTACTTTGCCAACAAATGTCCATCTAATCAAAGCTAGAGTTTTCCTGGTGGTCGTGTATGGATATGAGATTTGAACTGTAAAGAAAGCTGAGCGCTGAAGTATTGATGCTTTTGAAGCATTGTGTTGGAGAAGATGCTTGAGAGTCCCTTGGACTCCAAGGAGATACAACCAGTCAATCCTAAAGGAAATCATTCCTGAATATTCATTGGAAGGACTGATGCTGAACCTGAAACTCCAATACTTTGGCTACATGATGCAAAGAACTGGCTCATTGGAAAAGACCCTGATGCTGGGAAAGATTGAATGCAGGAGGAGAAAGAGACAACAGAGGATGAAATGGTTGGGTGGCATCATTGACCTGATAGATATGAGTTTGAGCAAGCTCCTGGAGTTGATGATGGACAGGGAAGCCTGGCGTGCAGTAGTCCATCCATGGAGCCATGAAGAGTATTACATGATTGAGTGGATGAACTGGTGCTGTTTCCTGAACTGACCTAATGAACATGGTACTCACCCATACCTAATCTCCAACATAACACTAAGGTACTATGTAGTAGACAAGAGCTCACTAGCCCAGTTCCCTACTTAGTCAACACCCCATGGTATTTCTATGATACCAATTCTAACAGAAGCTAGATTACAATGAAGAATGGGAATGTGGATAAAATAACGTCAGTTATTAGAACCACAATTTCCTCTGAGTCACCAACTTCCTATTTCACTCTTCATATTTCCCATTGAAATGTTCAGTTCCACTTCTTTTTTTAACATAATGTCCCAGGTAAAGAAATTTACTACCTCTAAGGGAAATTACCTGGGGAAGTCATGGTATGTGCTGAAAGATGTCTGACCACTAGGGAACTACTTTCCAAATTGTGTTAATAAAATTATAAATATGAAAAGCAGAAAGCCATAGACCCAGAAGTTTGATTTTGTATAGTAACATCATCAAAGTTATCTCTGGTTATATAATATACTGTACTACCAGTTAAATTTTAAACATTTGCTGAACAAACATACAATGCAAGATATTACCTTCTCACTCAAACATCCCTCTCATTTCTATGCAAAATTTCAGGTTTTTTTAGTGTCCTTCGTCCTAAATTTTGTTCCAAACTAAACACAAGGTGCAGCACATTTCACATTTGGTATGTTATTTTTTTTAATAGATATATGATTATTATATTATAAAATATTGAGATATTCAATAGGTTAATAGTAGTTATAGTTTTTTTACTATCATGTAATTTTCAAAGCATATTCATTTTTTTTCTTTTTTGATTCTCACATTTAAAAAAGTGAAATCTAGGCAGTGAGAGACTCCTAGGGGATACTAGGCTGAATTCCCTGGGGAAAGACTTCTGTTAGCTTGCTAGAGGTCTAAGCCTAGCTGCCTGGAATAAACAAAACTTGTTATTCTCCTTTCCTTTTCCCATTAAAGGGTCACTAGGTGAGCTCTTATTTATAGCGGAGAATGGCTCCAAGAAGTTGAGCAGAAGGTTATAGTGGTGTTTGTTTGTAACCTTAGCTGAGGGTTTCACATTTTACTCTTGAAGAAACAGAGACACACACAGAGGGAGACAGAGTGGGAAGGGGGGAAGAGATTGATTTCTTGCATTATTTTTCCCTACCTATATTCTCCTACCAAAAAATTGCATTACTTTTCCCTTGAACTATATTCTCATTTGATGCAGATATTAATCAATGCTTCATTTTTATAAATTCAATCAATTCTTATATTTGCTTTTTAAGCGAGTGTTTTTGTATTGTGACTGACTTACGTGTGTTACTAATTGATGCAGTGAATAACCTGCCAGAAACCATTTATATAATATACATGCCAGGGAAGCCAGAAATTTTCTTACTAAAGAAAATCTGAATAATTGTTAACACTTTAATATTTATTGGTTTACATAATACTTGAATGAAAACCCAGTATGTAAATGAGTGTGTGCCTCTTATACACAAATAAACACACACATATATATATACATACACATACACTCATGTGTACAGATATGCATATATATAAATGCATATTTTGTGCCAATTTAAAGCCCTGAAACAATAATCATATTTTATCTTTTAGTTTACTAAATTCATTATGCATTATTGCACTTCTAATTTCTAGTGTTCATGTATGGATGTGAGAGTTGGACTGTGAAGAAAGCTGAGCGCTGAAGAACTTATGCTTTTGAACTGTAGTGTTGGAGAAGACTCTTGAGAGTCCCCTGGACTGCAAAGAGATCCAACTATTCCATTCTAAAGGAGATCAGTCCTGGGTGTTCTTTGGAAGGAATGATGCTAAAGCTGAAACTCCAGTACTTTGGCCACCTCATGCAAAGAGTTGACTCATTGGAAAAGACTCTGATGCTGGGAGGGATTGGGGGCAGGAGGAGGGGACGACGGAGGATGAGATGGCTGGATGGCATCACCAACTTGATGGAAGTGAGTTTGAGTGAACTCCGGGATTTGGTGATGGACAGGGAGGCCTGGCGTGCTGCAATTCATGGGGTCGCAAAGAGTCGGACATGACTGAGGGACTGAACTGAACTGAACTGGCTGAATCCTAAAATATTCAAAATCAATGAAATATAAATAAGCAAATGAATATCCAGCAACTCAACTTAGCAGTCAAGAGTTGGATACCATTGAATGTCAGTGGAATGTCATTCCCTTAATATCTGAAAATGTCCTACTCTTTGAGCCTGTGTCACAAGTGGACAATGCTATACATGGAAAATTCAATCGCAGATAAGAAGTTTGACAAAAGAAAGCATAATGATTCACCTACCACTGGTATATTCTTGATAGTTTTTTAATATACGCATGTAACTTACGAAACATGTTACAGACACCTGGAGGATAGGGAAGCCTGGCATGCTGCAGCCCATGGAGTCTCAAGAAGTCAGATAAGACTTAGTGACTGAACAGTACATGCCTGACACATAATTGTTGCTCAGTAAATTATACTGAGGGAGGAGGATTTCACAGCAGGTGTGGATGATCAGGCCACTCAAGATAGCTGTTTTTTTGCTTTCTGTACATCTCCTGCTTAACCAGTTTCTGCTTCACCTATACCCTACTCACAGGATGACCATCCTATACTTTCTCCAAGAGGGGTAAGGGAAGGGTGCCCCTCTACTGATTTCCTTGGTAGCTGATAAGTCAACCTGACTTAACTCCTCCTAAAAGTGGCACTCTACCTTTCCACCTGGGAGCAAAGAATGCTGCAATGTCCTGCCTGCCATGCATTGCATCCAGAGGGCTAGTTCCCCAAACTTTACTTCAGATGTGTAAGATTCCCCATCCATTAAACCATTGTCTCTGTTGATGACTCCAGGCTTTTTCTTCTGTCTTAAAGCTGGGAAAGTGTAGGCATTGTAAACCCATAGTTTGTAGTCCCCAAAAGAAAACAGGACTTTGAGTCAGATGGGGGTAAAATCTAAGTTTCATTGGTTACCAATTATACAACTTTGAACAATTTATTTAACCCATCTAATATCTTGCTTTTTCTTCTGGAAAATAATATTAATAATATCCTTCTCACAGATTTATTATGGAAATTAAATATTGAATATAAGCCATTATAACTCTAGGTCATAAATTCCTTCTTCTATCATTATCATCAACATCATCAGTAATTTTTACCTTTAGTTTTTTTTATTAAATATAATCAGAAATCAGCTAACAATGAAGGATACCAAAGTTAAGATATCTAAAAAAGACATTATTGGAAAGCAAGATCAAGTTTTCATGCCAGAGTAAGAAATATGGCATGATAAGTATATAATTAAATCAAAGAGATCAAAAAATACAGACTAAGAATATGGGTGAACACTACTGAATATGGGTGAACACTGTAGAGAGTAAAATAGGGACTCAATAAACTATAGGCAGTGGCCATTGGGAAACATAAAGGTTACATTTCTAAAGTATGTGTATTAAATACTATGATTCCCTTCTTAGTTCAGGCATATAACTTCAGGTTCTATGGTCTTCTGTGTGCTTCTCAAAATAGCTAAGTGATTTTTAGGCTTGCTAATATAAAATTTAATAAGGGTAGAAAAATTCATTCCAATTAATGAGAAGAAAGGATAATGAAATGAATGAAGACAACTTACTCATTCAATAGTGTTCTCCATTACACATTACAATACTGATACATGAACTCTAGTACTTTATTTTTTTAACCATTTACCATTTATTTATTTATTTATTTATTTTTTACTTTATAATATTGTATTGGTTTTGCCATGCATCAACATGAGATTAAGGTTTGGAAGATGTATGATCATTTTATTAATATTCACATAACTACCACTTCCCTGGTGTCTGTGATGGTAAAGAATCCGCCTGTAATTCGGGATACCCGGGTTCAATCTGTGGGTCAGGAAGATCCCCTGAAGAAGGGAATGGCAATCCACTCTAGTGATTTTGCCTGGGTTGCAAGAATAGTTGCAAGTCCATGAGGTTGCAAAGAGATGGACGCAGCTGAGCTACTAACACACACGTATGAAAATGCCTCACCTACTACTGAAGTATCATGTTAGCCTATTTATATGAAAATGTGACACCTAAATTTTTCAAATGTATATATGTATGATGACATATATAAAAACACTCCTTAAAAATAACTGTACAGCCTGTTCTTTTTATTGACAATACAGATTGAGTAATGCATTGATTTGTGTAGGCTGTTTTCTCTGAACAAAAAGTCACAAGTAGAGTACATACTCTCAGATCTACACTTTGGTTCATAAATTATTTAGATAGTTGTGTGACAGCCTAAAAATGTCCATCGTTCTAATCAGTCATGATCAGACCTCTTAGAGTTAATCCCTGCAACATGACTTTTGTCATGTATTCATATGAAAACTTTAGCGCTGAGCCAGGCACTATATAGATGTATGACTAAGGGAGAAATGTGCCCACAAACTAGGAAAATAGTTCAAATCATTCAAAAGAATTTTTTTTTTCCTTTTTCTGTATATCTTCCTTTTGAAAGTATAAGCTGTATAATGGTTATCTTTAACTGTCCCTATGTACCTTGATTCTGATTTACATATAATGGAAGGTGATATTTAACTGGAGAATTCAGTCTATTCAAAACCCACATTTCTTCTCAGGGAGAGCATTAAGTCCCATACAAAGTGACATGATTATTTTCATTAAATACAGGTAATTATATCTATAAACATGCTTCCTTTCTGTTAATAAAAGGATATTAGAGTCTTAAAAGAACCCAAGACCATTATTTTTAATAAATGCAGCACACTGCAATGATGTATTTATAGATTTATTAATGATTATATTAATAATAAAATTTTAAAAGATTTGTTCAAATCACACAAAATATTAAAATAAATCATCTTAATATCCACTTTTATAAACTAGAAAAAGAATCATATAAAGTTTTTGCAACATTTGAAATGGAAAGAATCACTAAATAAAGCTGAATCATTTGACTCTTTACCAGATTAGAAACATACTTTTTAATTCAGGGAATATTAAACAGTAGTATTTCAAACACCATATTTATTTCTCAATGGAAAACTATACCAAGTCGAAATGTTATTAATTGTATAGGATAATATGTTGATACTAAAAAAAAAAAACAACTTGGGTTGCCACAATGAAAGAAAATGAAGTTGCAGCTACTTCTTTATAGTGAGTTTACATCTTCTTTCACAGTATTGAAGAAAGAGGAAAATAATTTTCTTGAATTATAATATTTCCCCCCAAAAAGATTAAAATAACATGAAGTAATTGTTACAATTAAATTTTCCATGTCTTTGCTTTGAAATTTGAGAATCTCAGCTCACAAATGGCTTTCAAATAATTAATTCAGAAATCTGTTCAGCTCCCACAGCATAAACAAAAGAAACCCACCTTATTTTAAAAGCAAAGCATTTTTTTTTATGTCCTACAAAAGGTTAAACATTTAAGCATTGTAATAGATCACTGTGGGAAGCTTTACTCAGAGATGCAAAAATGACTGCATTTTTTATCAAAATGGTGTTTATGAGATTTCATTCAGCCTGAAATAACCTACACATCCTTAATAACCTACACATTAGGTTATTAAAAAGTCAAAGCATCTAAAGGGCCTGGGGCATACAGCTAAGTTTTAGTCAGCATTTTCTGTTCCTTGCTTCACATAGAATCACCATAAATCTAAATAGAAGTCAATTGTTATCACCTCTAAATTCTACCATTGTATAGTAGAGAAATGCAATTGTGAAAGAGTCTCAGATTTAAGTGAGTAAATTAAAAAAGTTTAGATAGGATTTAGATTTAACAGCTCCTTCCACACAAATTGAAACATATCACACTATCTCAGAATTCATTTTACACCATTAGAAACTTCATTTCAGCAGTTTTAACAGACTCTACAGATTAGAAAGATCTGTTTTAATCAAGCTGCCTAGCAGCAAGAAAGAGGGAGACTGAAGACTTCTATATTCCCTCAGAGTTTTTTGATTAAAGTTGCAACTATTTACCAATCATTTATTTAAAGGTTTGCAGCATCTGCATTTATTCACTGAGGGGAATGATAAACTGAACAATGTGTGAGCCAAGAGTTTCCTTTTGGTAGACTGTTGAAAAATGACCAACTTAAATAAGAAAGGAGAATTTGGCTAGAGCAAGCAGATGGCAGGAAGCAACCTGAATGTCCCTCTTTTGATTAAAGCTTTAATACGGGGCAAGATTCTGGGGACAGCAGTATTGAAGGCTTCCTGGCTTTGCCTCTGGCATTTTTTTTAGGGAAGAAGAGTGTGAATTCTCATTAGTGTTTACTTCTTAAGGAATACAGGGAGACTAAGGATGTTGACAGTACCCACCTCAATCTTCACCTATTTTATGTATGTGTAGTGTTCATTTAAGGGGAGTTGCTGTGGTTGTTCAGTTGCTAAATCCTGTCCACCTCTTTGTGATCCCGTATACTGCAGCATTCCAGGCTTCTTTGTCCTTCACTATCTCCTGGAGTTTGCTCAAAGTTACCTCCATTGAGTCAGTGATGCTATATAACCATCTCATCCTCTGCTGTCCCCTTCTCCTTTTTTTGAAATTTCATCAGAAATTTGGGAGTGATATTGTGATGGCTATTAAAAAGCTGTGATGTTAATGCTACAGAAAGAACATAAAACTGAATCCAATGTTACTTTAATTCATATACCTAGAACCAAATAAAATTGAGTAGATTCTCATAAAATTCCCAGGGCAGTGGTTCTAAACTCTGGCACCAAGCTTGGATCACCTGAAATACTTATCTAAGATATTGATGTCTGATGCTCTTCTCACAATTCTGAAATCAGTTGTCAGAGAGAGAAGGCCAGCAGCAGTCATTCAAAATCTCCCTGTAGAAAGGGGATTTAACCAGGACTCTCTTGGACATCACATAGAATAAACAAAATTCTAGACCTTACAGAATATATAGTGCACCTGAATGCCTTCAACCTTCATTTTGTTTTCTCCATTTTCTTGCTCTTTGTGCAAAAGATAAACACCTGAGAAAATTATGTGGAATTTCATACAATTTTGATATTCCCTAGAGATTAATTTGCATTTATTTACAAAATCTGAATTGTCTTACTCAGAAAAGAACAAATAGTTTTTCTTATTATATTTGCATTTGATTTTCTCACTATATTTGCAGACACTGCATTTTCTCTGAAATATCAGTGTTTAAGTACAGAATGGAAAACTTTGCAAAAATAAGTGGCAACAATATTGCCAAACAATACTGCCAAAACATCATGCTATTCTCAAGCACATAATCTCAGCGATGAAATGGCTCAGATGGTAAAAATCTGCCTGTTGTACGAAAGACCCGGCTCCATTCCCTAGGTTTGGAAGATCCCCTGGAGAAAGGAAAGGCTATCCACTCCAGTATTCATGCCTGGAGAACTCCATGGACAGAGGAGCCAGGCAGGGCTACCAACCATGGAGTCACAGAGCTGGACACGACAGAGCAATTAACACTTTCTTTTCATGTGAAAAATTATGCCGATTTTAGGAGGTCCCATCTTCATTTCTTAAGCTTTTTTTTTGGTACAAATCTTGCAAAAATTGTTCATTAAAATAATCTATGTTACAAAAATCTGCTATATAAGTCCTACGATGTTTTGAATCTTTGGACTGCTGGGGAAGGGAAGACACTAATAACTGGAAGGATGTCTGCCCACCACTGAGAGATATTTGAAAGCATAGAACCTCTGATTTGAGAAGTTTTTCTTAAAGATTGCAAGAGCAAAAATGCTACAGATGTATATATCTGCATAACTGTATAAACTATGTTATAAGATATAGTTTATCTATTCAGAAAGAAATCATCAGAATGGTTATATATAGCCTGAACTAGAAGATACACATATGGATGTGAATGTCAGGGAGAAAATGATCTGTTTTCTTGGGAAATTAACCCTATTTTTATTAAGAAATTTTTCCCTGGTGGCTCAGTGGTAAAGAGTCTGCCTGCTAATACAGGGGACACAGAAGAGTTGTGAGTTCAATCCCTGGGTCAGGAAGATCCCCTGGAGTAGAAAATGGCAAGCAACTCCATTATTTTTGCTTGGAAAATTCCAAGGACAGAGGGGCCTGCTGGGTTACAGTCTAGAGGCTGCAAAGTGTTGGACACAACTGAATGCACACACACATTCACAGTTAAACTGTGATGTGTGTTTTATTAAGTCACTTCAGTTGTGCTCCAATCTTTATGACCCTTTGGCTTTAACTGTGTTATGCCTATATATACATATGTCTCTATTGAGATTGGTACCTGATTGTTTTCACTACACTTCATGGATTTGTACATTAATATTTTCATAAAATTTGGGAAACATTTAGGCTTTATTTCTTTTTAAAAGTTTCTTCAAACACTTAGACTTTATTTCTTAAAAAGAATTCCAAATTATTCCCTTTCTAATCTACCTTTGGAAACCAAATTACATGTATGCTATACTTTTTTGTACAGTCCCACAGATACCAAAATGTCCATTAAATTTTTTATCATTTCTTTTCTGTACACGAGATTGGGTAATTTCTTTTGATCCATCTTCAAGCTTACTAAACATTATCTGTCATCTCTACTCTATTGTTAAGTACATAAGTACATCCTGAGCTGCTTTGTTTTTTTTTTTTTTTTTTTTTTGGTAATTTCAGATAATGATTTAGCAAATCTAGAACTTGGTTCAATTTTAATTTTTCTATTTCACAGACAAGATTTTTCTTTGTCTATTATGAACATATTTTCCTTGACTTTTTTGACCATAAACTAAACTCCTTCAAAACCTTTGCTAATTTCAATATCTAGAGCATCTCAGTTCCTGTATTGTGTTTGTCTTTTCTCTTGAGAAGATATATTTTCTTATTTATTCACCTACTGAGTAATTTTGAATTATATCTTGGACATTGTAAATTATATATTGTAGAAAGTTCTGATTTTTTTAATGTTTCTCTGCACTGTCCATGAAAAGTTGAGCATTTAGGGAAAAAACTCTACATGGAATTTTGTATGTTCCCCTGCAGCAGTGTTCTTTCTAGAATTTACCTCTGAAATTCCAGGAATTAGTTGTCCTAAAGCCTGTTCTCTGTTTCTTCAAGTCAGAAATACTGAATTATTCTAAAGAAATTTTAGCTGATTTTCATGGCACTGAATAGAACATGACAAAAACCTAAAAAAGATATAATTCACTTATTCACTTTCTTTCTTTCCAATGACGATTTACTTTAATTTCTGTTTGCTTTGTTATAGCTTTTTGAGGCTTTAGATAGATTTTTTTAAAGTATACTTTCCCAGATTTTAAAAAAATCAGGTATGTGATTTCCTGTGAGATCCCTGTGAGATCCTTTCACAAGTTTCTCAGGAAGAAGTCCTTAAGAGTTTTAAGTTTATCTTGGATCATACTGTTATTATGAAAACAAAACAAGCAATGGGTTTGGAACTTGTTATAGAGTAAAGCTAATGATAAAATTTTTATTCACAATTGGCACTGTTAATAAGTTTCAGTCTTCCTTTTACCTCTGCACACAGGTATACAAGATTCACTTAAATCATAGAAAGAAAAGAGCACCACCAGACAATCATAATAAGTGAGAACAAAATTCAAATTATGTAAGCAGTGATTATAAGTAACTTTTATTTTAGCTTACTATTTATACAAATCTTATTACCTGAATCTTCAAAAAAAAAATGCTAGACTATATAGGTAATTTTTAAAAGAAATATATATCACAGCATAGCATTGTTAGTATCTTCCTTAACACGATGTTATTATTTAAAAATCACATACCCAAGCAATATAAACAAGAAAAAAAGAAAAGCATTAACTAAATTAAGAGCAAAAGAAAGAAGGAGTTTTGAAAAACAATACTGATTTTTATTTGGCTTTAAGGGTATATTACAAACCTGACCAAATCTGAGCTGACATCTTTTTGTGCTGTTGCTTTTATCCTTAGGGATGTCCTAATTATTTATTTTTGAGTGAAAGTATTTCACACAGTCAAATCACTGAACTGCCTTCTATCTGCGACTTCACCCAGCCTTGCCCAATAGCAAAATGGCAAGACCATCAGTTAGGAATTTACTAACTCTGGGTATTTTATAAAATAGTGGAGATGTTGTTGAACAATATTTCTTGTAACATGATTTCCTCCAGGACTCTGTAAAGGCTTGTTTTATATCCCACATGTGGTAAGAACAAACTCTGGTTCCACTGAAAATGAGTTTTTCTCACTTACAGATAAAGAGACATAATGCAGTTAAAACATAATAACTAAATACATTAATTTACTTAATTTAGACATAAGAGCCGTGTGAACTATCATGACACCATGATAACTAACACTAAAAAAATAGGTTTGATTTGTTTCACTGTTTCACAATAAATATGCAGATAATCAGAAAACATTTTTAGAGCAAAAGAAATCATAAGCCAGGTTTTAAGCATTGTAAATATTATTAGATAAAAGGAAAAGAAAACCGGATGTGCTTCTTTATCTATTGTTGCTTTTTGTTTGTTTGTTTGTGGGAATAAATAATGGCACAAAGACATGAAGCAATAGAAATCAAAGAGCGGAAGACAAATTACTAAGTGAATTAATTCAGAGACATCTAAATGTACAAGTGTAGAGTATATTGTCAAGAAATATGAATAACTTAATGCTAAGGCATTTATTTCTTTTAAGAAAAAGAAATAGTAGTACAAGCAGGCCTTCAGATTAACTTGAGTGCATACCCTTTCTTTGGTTCTGTGTCAGTCAGGAAAGATTATGTGATAGTAACAAATGACCCCAAAATGTCAGTGGCTAACAATGAAAGTTTATTTCTAGTATATGCTACATGTCTATATTGAGTTGGATGAAATTCTATTCCATATCATTTCAGCATTGATGCAATAGGCTCTATTTTTAAAATGGCTATTTCTCATGACAGAGCAAAATAATGAATCACATAAAGGCTCTTAAAGCTTCTGCTCAGAAGTGACACATATTACTAATATTTCCAATCACATTTCATTGGCCAAAGCAAGTCTATGGTTATGCCTAAATCCTACATGTGGAATGTATCATTGTCCATCACAGAGGAAGACTTCATATGGGAACGCCAAATATAGATGGAGATAATAAAATATACTACAGATATGTATGAGTTGAACTTAGGCATGTAATTTAACATATTTTCCCCCATGAAATGCAGTTTTCAATTTGTGAAAAATCTAGAAAAGCAATATTAGAGTTTGTTGTGAAGATTAAATGCAATGAATATTAATTGCCTGGATCAAGAACAAAGTCCAGTAATGTTTTATTATTGTTCTATTTCATTTACCTACAAAATTTTCTTACAATATGATCAAAAGTTATTTGACAAATCTTTGCTGCAGTAACTCCGAGTCAATACAAGATTTGTTAGTCTGCGTGCCTGACAGTTAGCGTTGTTGTGAAATCAGCAACAGATCCAGGGAAACTGCATATAATTGACAATTACACATTTAAATTTTTTTTGCCACAACTTATGTAATTCAGAATGAAGGTTTTGGACATGAGGCTTATTCATTGATTTGTTGACTGATTAATTTTATTAATGAGAAATAGTTTATTGCCTAATGAGAGAGTTATAGGAAAAAAGGAAGATTTAGAATGTTAACATGTCAAGTCAGTGTGATCACTCCCAATAGTTGAATGTCATCACTCTTGCCTTAAGGATAGGTGTTTCAAGAAAAGCCTAAATCAATGGAAAGCAATCCAATATAGCCTGTATTCCTGAAATTCCCCCAAACTTAACTAAGTATCCAGTTCTTACATATGCTTCAGCAAACATATCCCAGAATAATCAGTAATTCACACCAGGTGGCATGTGCTTGCCATTGTTTTTAATCACTGAATGGGAAGTTTTGTTAAATGACCTTATAGTCTACAGCCTTTTAGGATGTGTATGCCTGGTTCATAATAACACAAGACATTGAAAATAATACTAACTATTCTTCAAAGTAAATTTTTCTTACAAATTCCAATTGAACAAAGGCCCAAATTTCACTATATTAGAAGATACTAGGGATTGGCAACCTCTCTCCATCAATCACATTTTACTAACTTAATGGAAGACTCTGTGTGAAATTTATATTGGAATGGCCATAGATCAATCATAAAAGAAGGATAAATCTCTTATTCTTATTTTTAGCAGGAGAAAGATACATGTGATGGAACTAGTTGGAAAAGTAATAAATCTTAAGGTTTTAATTATGAATAAGTCACATAGAAATCTTTGATACATCAATTATTTGACTACACAGTAATAATCTATTTCAGGTCATGTATGGATTACTGAATGAGAAAGAAATTTTGTGCCCATTTAAATAGCAAGATTCACTGTTGTACTTGAGCAATAATAGAGCATGATGAAACTTTTCTTTTTTATTTTATTTTTTAATATAAATTTATTTATTTAAATTGGTGGTTAATTACTTTACAATACTGTATTGGTTTTGTCATACATCAACATGAATCTGTCACAGGTATACACGTGTTCCCCATCCTGAAACTTTTTATCTTTGGGGTCTAAGTTCACTTTTATTTTCACTACCTTAAGCTCTTTAAAGACAAAATTATATTTTATTTTAAGGGTACTGAGCTTGGCACCATACATTTGTAAAGCAAGACTTCCTTAACAACAGTACAAAACTAGAGAAACTTCAGGTTTTTGTTCTCTGTTCCCATGACATGTAAACATTTCGTATTCTTCTCACCTCTCCCTATTTGTATCTCCACTCTTCAATCTATATTCTTTAAATGAAAATATTCTATCCTATGGTAAATTTGGAAGTGTAAGACAGCTCATGATATTTATTTACTCAATATCAATTATGAGCTGATGCTACATATAGTATCTATTTCATTAATATTTCATAGCTGAGATCTGTGTTCTATATTTTTACTCAACCACTAATAGTGCGAAAGCCCTCAGAAAAGTCATCCTACTGTCAAAAATGGTAGCATACAAAAAATGGTATATGCAAGTCATTATTCTATTTAACTTAAATACATCAATTTGTTTCAATCTTATCACAGTTATGATTGTTCCTATTTTAAATTTTCATTGTCTTGGTATAGACACTGAGCCTAACATAACTTAAGTAATTTGCCCAAATTCATATAGTCAGGTTATTTCAGAATTCAAAGGGAGGTAATCATTACAAAAAAAAAAAAAAAAACAAAAGAGCCAAAAGATCTATCACAATTTGAAAATTTATGATGCCCAATTGCAAGCATGAAGAACAATATACTTCTTGATTCATTTGCAAAGGACAGCCAACACTGGCACAAACCCAGACTTAAGAATAAGCATGATGTTTAGAATAACTGAATCCTCACCATTGTTGGAAATAATGAGAGCCAGAATAAGCTTGTTCTTCCAAAAAGTTGTTTAAAAACAAGATCTAAATTGTATATATATATATATATATATATATATATATATATATAGCTTAAAAGATTTTGAGAATTATTTTGCTAACATATGAAACGAGCTCAATTTTGTGGTAGTTTGAACATTCTTTGGCATTGTCTTTCTTTGGGACTGAAATGAAATCTGACTTTTTCCAGGCTCTGCTAGTGGCTAAAAAAAAAAAAAATCCTTTAATCCTGGTGGTGATTAAAATTTTGGAAGTAATAGAGTGGCATAAAACTTGAGTGGTAATTTTTCATAAATTAATTTAGAAAATGTTTTCTTATTGCTTCAGTCGTCATTGTGGTAGGAATAGTTGTCCTTCAAAGATGTTCATATCCTCATTCTCAGTACTTTTGAATATGTTACAAATCTTGACAAAAGAAATTTTAAGTTGCTAATCAGATGATCTTAAATAGGGGATCATCTTCAACTATCTAGGTGGGCCCAATACTTTCACAACAGATTGGTATTAAACTTGAAATTTTCCAATTTTTTTTATTCAAAAGAATATCTTTTTTTTATTATTTTTGGTGTTTTCCCCAACCACCTCATAAAATGCATTTTTATCATGACAACTGTTTATTGAATTCCTAAAGTGCTATTAGAGGAGACACTTTTCTGTGTTATATTTATACAGCAACAAGCAAAGGCATCTAATGTAGACTTGGGAAAAATGATGCGTGGGATCTCTTAACATGTTGGGGTGTGTGACTCTGTCCAATCTGTGATTCTCTGAAGAGTTATTAGAGGATGAGACATAAGGCCTGAAAGACCAATAAAGGGTGTACAGTGAGATAAAGTGATATATGAAAGAGATTATATAAATTATTCTAGATATTATTAAAGATATGTCATTTTTTTAGGACACCCTACATCTGTTTAGTCAAGGCTATGGTTTTTCTAGTGGTCATGTATGGATGTGAGAGTTGGACTGTGAAGAAAACTGAGTGCCGAAGAACTGATGCTTTTTAGCTGTGGTGTTGGAGAAGACTCGAGAGTCCCTTGGACTGCAAGGAGATCCAACCAGTCCATCCTAAAGGAGATCAGTCCTAGGTGTTCACTGGAAGGACTGATGTTGAAGCTGAAACTCCAATAGTTTGGCCACCTGATGCGAAGAACTGACTCATTGGAAAAGACCCTGATGCTGGGAAAGATTGAGGGCAGGAGGAGAAGGGGACGACAGAGGATGAGATGGTTGGATGGCATCACCGACTCAATGGACATGGGTTTGGGTGGATTCCCGGAGTTGATAATGGACAGGGAAGCCTGGCGTGCTGCAATTCATGGGGTGGCAAAGAGTAGGACACGACTGATCGACTGAACTGAACTGACATCTGGGTAGACTGAAAAGGCCAAGGAAGCTAAGCAACACATGATAATTTAAGGGTCCTCATAAGCGAAGAAGTCCAAAAAATGGGATGTGTAGAGGTTGAGAGTCTCATTGATCTTAGGAAGACTGCCAACCTACAGCTGCCCTGTATCATTTGAGGAGATGGATCTAAAATTCAAAACAGATGAGATATTATTTTCTTATTGCAGTATAATTGCTTTAAAATATTGTGTTAGTTTCAGCAAAGGGGATCAGCTATATAAAACAAATATCCTCACTCTCCTAAACCTCCCTCCCTCTACCTCACATCCACCCCTCTAGGTCATCTCATAGCACTGTGCTGAGTTCCTTGTGCTATACAGTCAGATGAGGTATTCTTAAACAAGAGTCTTTGTGCCCAGGAAGCTCCTGTTTTGATTAGTTTGGATAAATATTCTAAATTCCATATGTGTTTAATTTATACATTTTTATTTCTAAATTTTCTTAAAAAATTTTAACCATCCAACTTGGTCTGGTTAATCTAAGAAGAAGGTTTTTTTTTTTTTAATATGTAGATTGAATAATTAAGTGTGATGGTGGCAACATATGCTCAGCTAACCATCTGGGAAAACCTAGTAGAATTGGGGTAGTTAAGAATAATGAAAATTTTCTAATGCAACTTGTTTTCCAGCAGGAGTATTTTCCTCTCAATTACCAGTGAGCTATATTAAAAGTAATTAGTTTCTTTACTTAAACAAGTTTATAGTTGTAGCCATAAAAAGAAATTATGAAACTAATTTTTCATGAAAATATAGTGAGTATACTATGATAAAGATGATATAATTCCAATTTGCCTTGTAGTTTAGTTGTTAAACTTTTACCATTGGGAAATGTGTTCTTATTTTTTGATGATGTTAAAATTTTTGTAAAATCAATCTGGCAGCTCCAGGAAAGCATACATTCAGCTAGAACAGAGTTAGAATAATGAAATTTTTATAGAAATACAAGAAGAAGATTAGTATCTGAATCAATGTGGCTATAGTTCAACAGGAAATATGGACAGACTCTGTGAAAGCAGAATTAATGCTAATTATTAAGCTAATAGTTCACACTCATAGCTGAATCTTCAAAATGCAAGGAATGGTTATTGAAAGAGTTCATCAAAGACTTTCAACAGTAGTTATTTCTATATAAGTGGAAGAAATTTTTTTGTTGTTTGTTTTTTAAGAGCAACAAAAATGTTTCCTAACACTGGCTTTTGAGTTCATTTTCTCTTCTGCCAAAATATGCATTGAATACATTTAGTAAAAATTAATCTCTTGCCTGTATTTGCTAATTTTCCAAATAATGAAGTAATTTTAATTAGGTAATGAAATCACCATAATAGTTGCTATATTTTAGAATTACATAGCTCTCAGCACTCCAGAGGCAATGGCACCCCGCTTCAGTACTCTTGCCTGGAAACTCCCATGGATGGAGGAGTCTGGCGGGATGCAGTCCATGGGCTCGCTAAGGGTCGGACATGACTGAACGACCTCACTTTCACTTTTCACTTTCATGCATTGGAGAAGGAAATGGCAACCCACTCCAGTGTTCTAGCCTGGAAAATCCCAGGGATGGGGGAGCCTGATGGGCTGCCATCTCTGGGGTCGCACAGAGTGAGACACGACTGAAGCAACTTAGCAGCAGCAGCAGCAGCACTCCAGGTTATTTCATATGTTCCCAATAGTCTTACCTTGTGCGGCATCATAGCAGACCTGACAATTATTTTTGAATATAATAGAGAATTACAAATGTATTTTTAATATAAATTTATTTTAATTGGAGGTTAATTACTTTACCATATTGTATTGGTTTTGCCATACATCAACATGAATCTGCCACAGGTATACACATGTTCCCCATCCTGAACCCCCTCCCTCCTCCCTTGCTCTGGGTCGTTTCAGTGCACCAGCCCCAAGCATCCAGTACCATGCATCGAACCTGGACTGTACATATTGAGAACTTTTGTTCTAATCATGGGTTTAATGTTGTAGCTGAAAAAATACAATTTACCTACCTTTCCTCATGATAATTTATCACTTAACTTCATTTTGTCTGAACTTGACCTTTTACTAGTTGTAAAATAGGCAATACTTTTTCTCTGATCTAGAGAAAATACCACAGAAAGAATTTAAGATTTTTAATGAACTGAACATAGCATTTTTTACCCAAAATACTGTAAAGGGATGAAATTGCTTATTCTTGTCTAACTTTTATTTTTTTCTGTTGTAACTGCTGGAAATAGTCACATTCACAATGAAATAAAATTGGATAATTATTTTTTGAACATTTACAAAAAACCCTCACCAGTTTATCCTAAAGAGGAATGTGGTCTACAAAATATACATTTCAAGCCATCATTTTAAATGTCAACATGTTAATGTTCTTTTTTAATATAAATTTATTTATTTTAATTGGAGGTTAATTACTTTACAATATTGTATTGGTTATAAGCTGTATGATTACTTATACTGGCTACCAGGTAGAAGTTTTACTCTTCAGAAACCACCTCAAGAGCTTACTTGTAGAATGCAAGACTATTGTCTCCTGGGAACACACTACAAAGCCTAGAGGTAAAGGTTGAAACTATTTTCCCAAGGGATATGTATGAGAGCCAAAATTTTCTTTTTCTGTCAAGTCCTTCCCAAGTTCTGAGACACAAAACAGAAAAACAAAACCATAGAAAATGGTGTATTATGCTTCTCTTGTTTCCATTAATCTATACAATATCTGTGTTTTTTTCTGGAGTAAAAACAAAATCAAAAACATTTTAAGGGGAAAATGATATTCATTATTACTATTATTTTTTTAACTTTAAAATACTGTATTGGTTTTGCCATACATTGACATGACTCCACCACGGGTGTACATGCGATTCCAAACATGAACCTCTCTCCCACCTCCCTCCCCACAACATCCCTTTGGGTCATCCCCATGCACCAGCACCAAGCATGCTGTGTCCTGCATCAGACATAGACTGGTGATTCGATTCTTACATGATAGTATACATGTTTCAATGCCATTCTCCCAAATCATTCCACCCTCTCCCTCTCCCTCTGAGTCCAGAAGTCCGCTATACACATCTGCGTCTTTTTTACTGCCTTGCATAGAGGGTCATCATTGCCATCTTTCTAAATTCCATATATATGTGTTAGTATACTGTATTGGTGTTTTTCTTTCTGGCTTACTTCACTCTGTATAATTGGCTCCAGATTCATCCATCTCATCAGAACTGATTCAAATGTTTTCTTTTTAATGGCTGAGTAATACTCCATTGTGTATATGTACCACTGCTTTCTTATCCATTCATCTGCTGATGGACACCTAGGTTGTTTCCATGTCCTGGCTATTATAAACAGTGCTGTGATGAACATTGGGTACATGTGTCTTTTTCTATTCTGGTTTCCTCGGTGTGTATGCCCAGAAGTGGGATTGCTGGGTCATATGGCAGTTCTATTTGCAATTTTTTAAGGAATCTCCACACTGTTTTCCATAGTGGTTGTACTAGTTAGCATTCCCACCAACAGTGTAGGAGGGTTCCCTTTTCTCCACACCCTCTCCAGCCTTTATTGCTTGTAGACTTTTGGGTTGCAGCCATCCTGACTGGTGTGAAGTGGTACCTCATTGTGGTCTTGATTTGCATTTCTCTGATAATGAGTGATATTGAGCATCTTGTCATGTGTTTGTTAGCCATCCGTATGTCTTCTTTGGAGAAATGTCTATTTAGTTCTTTGGCCCATTTTTTGATTGGGTCGTTTATTTTTCTGGAGTTGAGTTGCATAAGTTGCTTGTATATTTTTGAGATTAGTTGTTTGTCAGTTGCTTCATTTGCTATTATTTTCTCCCATTCAGAAGGCTGTCTTTTCACCTTGCTTATAGATTCCTTTGTTGTGCAGAAGCTTTTAATTGTAATTAGATCCCATTTGTTTATTTTTGCTTTTATTTCCAGAACTCTGGGAGGTGGATCATAGAGGATCCTGCTGTGATTTATGTCGGAGAATGTTTTGCCTATGTTCTCCTCTAGGAGTTTTAGAGTTTCTGGTCTTACATTTAGATCTTTAATCCATTTTGAGTTTATTTTCGTGTGCGGTGTTAGAAAGTGATCTAGTTTCATTCTTTTACAAGTGGTTGACCAGTTTTCCCGGCACCACTTGTTAAAGAGATTGTCTTTACTCCATTGTATATTCTTGCCTCCTTTGTCAAAGATAAGGTGTCCATATGTGTGTAGATTTATCTCTGGGCTTTCTATTTTGTTCCATTGATCTATATTTCTGTCTTTGTGCCACTACCATACTGTCTTAATGACTGTGGCTTTGTAGTAGAGCCTGAAGTCAGGCAAGTTGATTCCTCCAGTTCCATTCTACTTTCTCAAGATTGCAAAGATGGAAATTTTATGTGACCTCTTTAATATAAATAGCAAAGAATAGTATAAGAATTTTGCCTGTTAATACCAGTATCCACAAGTCGATGTCCTACTCCCAACTACTCTTTAGAGACACATTTACAAACATTTAAGTGTTCTCAGATTCAGATCCAAAGCAAATAAATTTAGCACTAGATGATTCACTTACAAAAATATCCATCTGCCTCTGAAAATGTTTTCAATTTGGATATCTTTCATAAGGCAGTCATACTAAATCAATGGTAAAAAAACCAGTTTGGTTGAGTGGATGTGACCTGAGGAATTCCTCAGGAGTTCAAATTACTAAATAAATGTAAATACTAAATAATAGTCTTAGAGATGAAGGTCATAGAAATAATCGCTATTTCTTCACTTATATAGACTTATCAGTACATTTAGTGTTATTGTGATGTTTCTGTTCAAATAAATTCAGGTCTTCAGTTATTTTAACTATTAATGATTTAAATTCTTCCAGTGATTCCTATACAATTCATTTTCCTCCCTAGCTTCATGCTATGCTATTATAGCATTCAGCAAGTAACTTTATTTTTTCAATAATACTTCCTCTGCTCATATCCCATCCAGAGGAGACACATGATAAGAAGCTGCTATGTTCTGGTGGATGCTGACATCCTGGTTTGTATTTGCCACCTGAGAGTTGTGTATTACCTTTCTTAATCTCAGTTGTCTTGTGCAATTGGTTTTACTGACATATTTTCTTAATTTTACTTTATTTTTCTTTACAATACTGTAATGGTTTTGCCATGCATCAACATGAACCCTTCAGAATGGGAGAAAATAATAGCAAATGAAGCAACTGACAAACAACTAATCTCAAAAATATACAAGCAACTCATGAAGCTCAATTCCAGAAAAATAAACGACCCAATCAAAAAATGGGCCAAAGAACTAAATAGACATTTCTCCAAAGAAGACATACAGATGGTTGTACTGACATTTCACAGAGATTTTATGAAAGCCACAAGACGTTGTACTTTGGAAAAAGCTTTTTGAAAACCTATGAAAGTGAAAAGTGGAGTGTTCTTAAAGACTTTCGTGTCAGTGCCAGCTTTATGGCTCTGTCTGAGACATCTTTTCTATTGATCTTGTCTTAATATTGAAAATCAGCTATGATTAAATCAGTTTAAAGGATAAGCTTCATAAATATGCAGGTGTGGGTCTCATGTTAGGGAAATTTTAGAAATTCTCTGTATTTACTCCCTCCCCTGGGGTGCAGACTAACAAAAATTTAAAAATTTTGCTTATTTCTATGTTTTTCTTTCTAGACAGATTTTCCTAAAAGGAAGCACAAATGCAAGAATACAGTGATATCTGCATGCACGCGCACGCGTGCGCACACACACACACACACACGCACATTTCCCTGTGATCCAAGGGACTTACATTCTAATGATCAGTAAGGCAGATTTTTTTCACTTGAGTGAAGGGTTCAGCTGGTGTGTGTTGATCTGTAGGACTTGGATTACATCTGTTTCACCTCCATGTGAAAGTTTGAAGTAGGCTTTCATTATGTGTATCAAGATGCCATAAAGAATCTGTATGTGCCCTTTCTTTCTTTCTTTGTTTAGTGGCTAAGTTGTGTCTGACCACTTTGAGACCCTATGAACTATATAGCTCACCAAGCTCCTCTGTCCATGGGATTTCCCAAGCAAGAATACTGGAGTGGTTTGCCATTTTCTTCTACAGGGTCTTCCCAACCCGGGATCAAACCTGCATCTTCTGTATTGGCAGGTGGATTCTTTACCACTGAGCCACAAGGAAAGCATTTCTTTTATGTCCAGTTTAATTCTATAATTTATTAAACAAGAAAGCCAAATGCTGTAACAACTGGCAGTTGTGCAAGCCTGCCTGTGCAAGGCTTCCTTGATGTCAACTGGTACCTAAAATGATGTTCTGCCAAATATGTCATCTTGTATATATGCATCAAGATCGAGGTCACTAGCATATAACAGAGGATTTCTTAAATGTGCTAATAGTTATCATCTGACTTTGGAAAGCATAGTCAAGCTATCAATACTATTAAGTATCAGTACAATTGATACTTATAGCATCAATACTATTAAGTATTCTATCCTTAAACAGTGTGTCATGAAATAAGTTGAACAGACTAGATCCCTCACATAACTTGTCTCATTCCATTGGGGGTTGACAACAGCTCATGCAGAGCACCTGGCCAGTTCCCAAGGAGTCCAGCTCTGCAGGCTAATAGGTAACGCATCTGAGGCATGTGATCCCAACTAACAATATCCACTCATAAAGGAAATAACTATATATTACTTACGTATAGTACAAAATTCAAATAATCAACCTGTTAAATTCTTTATATTATTTAATAATATAAACATTCATAATACAATTGAATATTGACATAAAATTCATTCATATAGTCACTAATTTTCCATATTTTCCTGATGTAAGTTTGCTGATTTGCAGCTATAAAATCTACAGCATTAAATACAGGAAAATGCCAAGTTTGTGGAGATATAATAACTACAGTGTTAAAAAAAATACACATATATTTCCATAAAGTTTGAATAACTGAGCATACTGAGTAAAACTGAAGAACTTCAGGCTCAGATGGTTCAGCTGCTCGTCTAGACAGTGAGAAACACTTGTAGCTGACTGCAGTCAGCTGCCATTCACAACTACTGCAGAGAATGTTCTAGACCTCAGTTCTTAAAATTATAATCAATTATGTATTTAAAAGGCCGGGCTGGATGAATCACAAGCTGGAATCAAGAATGCCTGGAGAAATATCAATAACCTCAGATATGCAGATGACAACATGCTTATGGTAGAAAGCAAAGAACTAAAGAGCCTCTTGATGAAAGTGAAAGACGAGTGTGTAAAAGTTGGCTTAAAACTCAACATTCAGAAAACTAAGATCATGCCATCTGGTCCCACCAGTTCAGTTCAGTTCAGTTCAGTTGCTCAGTCGTGCCCGACTCTGCGACCCCATGAATTGCAGCACTCCAGGCCTCCCTGTCCATCACCAACTCCCGGGATTCACCCAAACTCACGTCCATCGAGCTGGTGATGCCATCCAGCCATCTCATCTTCTGTCGACCCCTTCTCCTCCTGCCCCCAATCCCTCCCAGCATCAGAGTCTTCTCCAATGAGTCAACTCTTCTCATGAGGTGGCCAGAGTACTGGAGTTTCAGCTTTAGCATCATTCCTTCCAAAGAACATCCAGGACTGATCTCCTTTAGAATGGACTGGTTGGATTTCTTTGCAGTCCAAGGGAATCTTTAGAGTCTTCTCCAACATCACAGTTCAAAAGCATCAATTCTTCAGTGCTCAGCTTTCTTCACAGTCCAACTCTCACAGTCATACATGACCACTGGAAAACCATAGCCTTGACTAGACGGACCTTTGTTGGCAAAGTAATGTCTCTGTTTTTTAATATGCTGTCTAGGTTGGTCATAACTTTCCTTCCAAGGAGAAAGCATCTTTTAATTTCATGGCTGCAATCACCATCTGCAGTGATTTTGGAGCCCCCCAAAAGAAAGTCTGACCCCATCACTTCATGGTAAATAGATGGGAAAACAGTGGAAACAGTGGCTGACTTTATTTTGGGGGGACTCCAAAATCACTGCAGATGGTGAGTGCAGCCATGAAATTAAAAGATGCTTACTCCTTGGAAGGAAAGCTTTGACCAAACTAGACAGCTTATTAAAAAGAAGAGACATTACTTTGTCAACAAAGGTCTGTCTAGTCAAGGCTGTGGTTTTTCCTGTAGTCATGTATGGATGTGAGAGATGGACTATAAAGAAATCTGAGCACTGAAGAATTGATACTTTTGAACTGTGGTGTTGCAGAAGACTTTTGAGAGCCTCTTGGACTGCAAGGAGATCCAACCACCCATCCTAAAGGATATCAGTCCTGGGTGTTCATTGGAAGGACTGATGTGGAAGCTGAAGCTCCAATCTTTTGGCCACCTGATGCGAAGAACTGATTCAGTGGAAAAGACCCTGATGCTGGGAGAGATTGAAGGCAGGAGAAGAAGGGGACGACAGAGGATGAGATGGTTGGATGGCATCACCAACTCAATGGACATGAATTTGGGTAAACTCTGAGAGTTGTTGATGGACAGGGAGATCTGGCGTGCTTCAGTCCATGGAGTCACAAAGAGTCAAACTCGACTGAGTGACTGAACTGAACTGATATATTTATAAAGAATATTATAGCTGTCTGCAAACTTCTCATGAACCTTTCCTTTCCTGAGAACTACACTTGGGTATCCACATACTGTAGGATATTAGGAAAGTCATTGCTTTTGTGCATGAGTTTGCATTGAGAACATGCTATCATAACTATTTTGAATGTGAAATAAAGCAAACAAGATTTGAATATATTTCAATTTCTTATTGCTGGTCAAAGATGCTATTGGAAATATACAAATATATAGAAATATTAGTGTGGATATTTAGTAGTTAAGGGATTTCCTCACACATATTTCCCCACGTATCTTTGTGTATGAGGGAAAGTGAATGTGACAGTAATTAAAATAGTAGCTCTAGCCAAAATTCGTTGAGCCCTTCTTTTGTGCCATGCACTGTTATAGTGGTGCTAGAGGTAAAGAACCCACCTGCCAATGCAGGTAGACTTAAGAGATGAGGGTTCGATCTCTAGTTTGAGAAGATCCCCTGGAGAAGGAAATGGCAACTCAATCTAGTATTCTTGCTGGGAGAACCCCATGGATATAGAAGCCTGGAGGGCTGCAGTCCATAGGGTCTCAAAGGGTTGGACATTACTGAAGTGACTTAGCATACAGCACATTTAGATATAAGGTGTTGTTCTGTTGAAAGTTTTACTTTCTTTTTAGGCACAAAATATTTGTTCACAAAGGAAAACATTCATTACATACAAATAAACAATTTCAGTTTTTATTAGAGGATTATTTAATGGAATTTTAATACATAATCTTTAGACAAAAAAAGAAATAGAAACAACGGAGAGAAAAATAACAGCATATACATCACCAAATTGAGCCGACACTTACATCCAGACTTGAACAGTGCTGGGAAGTCCCACATAGCAACAATCTTAAGTTTCAATTGGGAAAGGGTCCTGGGTGGTGAGTCCACCCCACAAGCAATCCTTCAAATTGCAATTTGGGCTTAATATCCCAGGCTGCAAACTATTATCATCATCAGTTTGCATGCAAAAATGCAAGTCTGATTTTACTTTAACTTTTTCAATGCTGTTGGTTTCACCTTCTAGTCATGAGGACTTCTTAGGCACTAGGTGGTCAGCCAGGCCTCCAGGAGCTCAAGAATTCCAAGACCCATCACTTTCTTATATAAAGTGCCACCGGACTTGCTGTGTTTGCAGATAGTCATGGAATCCAAGCAGTTTCCAGGCAGACTAGAAGGAGGTCAGAGGCCTGCTCTCTTGCTTCTGAAGCCTGAACAAGATTACCTTCAAAATTTTCTGAACAGCTATGTATTTAATTTATGGGCTTCTCTGAAAGCTCACTTGGTAAATAATCTGCCTGTAATGTAGGAAACCGTGGTTCGATTCCTGGGTTGGGAAGATCCACTGGAGAAAGGATAGGCTACCCACTCCAGTATTCTTGGACTTCCTTTGTGGCAAAACAGGTAAAGAACTTGCATTCAGTGCAAGAGACCTGGGTTTGATCCCTGAGTTGGGAAGATCCCCTGGATAAGGTAAAGGCTACACACTACAGTATTCTAGCTTGGGGGATTCCATGGATTCCAAGAATTGCATCCTTGGGGTTCCAAAGAGTTGGAAACAACTGAATGACTTTTACTTCGTCTATGGGTTTGTTTTGGGATTTTCTGTCAAGCAGGAGATATGTGTTCCATCCCTGGGTCAAGAAGATTCCCTGGATAAGGGAATGGCAACCCACTCCAGTATTCTTGCCTGACAAATCCCATGGAGAGTGGAGCCTGGGAGTGATGATGATGGTTTAGTCACTCAGTTGTGTCCAACTCTTGCGACCATATGGACTGTAGCTTGCCAAGCTCCTCTGTCCATGGGATTCTCCAGGCAAGAATACTGGAATGGGTTGCTGTTTCCTTCTCCAGGGGGTCTTCCTAACCCAGGAAGATCGAACTCGGGTCTCCTGCATCACAGGCAGATTCTTTATCAACTTAGCTATTATGGAAGCCCAGAGCATGGCAGGTTATAGACTAAAGGATCGCAAAAGAGTTGGACATGACTTAAGCACTAAACAGCAACAGTAAATAAGTTTGTTTAAATATATACAAAATAAGGAAGGTGCTAACCTCTTTGCTGCCTCGTAGATATAATTTTTATTGATCTAGATAGATTTGTTCACCTATGTATATAAAGGCTTATGTGTATGCATGTGTTTATACATGCACATCAGGTTAAACTAATCATTGGTTTACTTATAGTTTTCAAGTATTTAAAATTTAATCTCATATTTAGAAATATTATTGCAAAAAGGGAAATGTAATGAGAAGCTTCTTCAAAGGGTTACAATCTAGATAGAAGACGAAACACATGCACTCTTATATTTAACATTTAAAAACATAAATATGTTGTTACAGTCTCAGTAGTATCACTACTGTTAGAGCTATGTGGAAATGCGAGTTAAAATGGCCATTTAATTGTGATACATTTGTATCTCATCAATAGAATTCCATATTAATTCAGTTCAGTTCAGTCACTCAGTTGTGTCTGATTCTTTGTGACCCCATGGACTACAGCACACCAGACTTTCCTGTCCATCACCAGCTCCTGGAACTTGTTCAAACACATGTCCATCAAGTCAGTAATGCCATCCAACCATCTCATCTGCTGTTATCATCTATATTACTTAGAATTTCCTTTTCTAAATTTTGCTGCTATTGTCTCACTTGTTATCAAGACCCACTTACGTTTCCTAAATAGAACTTAGAATTTAACTCTAATCTTTACTTTCAACCATTTTCTTGATCATTTCACTATTTATGTCAATGATCCTTTATAATTGATTTTCTTCATCCCACTGACCAATCATATGTCTTTTCTTTGTAAATTAATTTATTTTAATTAGAGGCTAATTATTTTACTATATTGTAGTGGTTTTTGCCATACGTTGACATTAATCAGCAATGCCTGTTTCAGTAGGATTACATAGAGGGTTTCCTTGTTTATTTATAAGCAATATTGCATAGGAACCTGGAATGTCAGGTCCATGAATCAAGGCAAATTTGAAGTGGTCAAACAAGAGATGGCAAGACTGAATGTCAACATTCTAGGAATCAGCGAACTAAAATGGACTGGCATGGGTGAATTCAACACAGATGACCATTATATCTACTACTGCAGGCAGGAATCCCTCAGAAGAAATGGAGTAGCCATCATGGACACATAAGAGTCCAAAATGCAGTACTTGGATGCAATCTCAAAAATGACAAAATGATCTCTGTTCATCTCCAAGGCAAACCATTCAATATCACAGTTATCCAAGTCTATGTCCCAAACAGTAATGCTGAAGAAGCTGAAGTTGAATGGTTTTATGAAGACCTACAAGACCTTTTAGAACTAACACCCAAAAAAGATGTCCTTGTCATTATAGGGAAATGGAATGCAAAAGTAGGAAGTCAAGAAACACCTGGAGTAACAGGCAAATTTGGCCTTGGAATGCAGAATGAAGCAGGACAAAGACTAATAGAGTTTTGCCAAGAAAATGCACTGGTCATAGCTAACACCCTCTTCCAACAACACAAGAGAAGACTCTACACATGGACATCACCAGATGGTCAACAATGAAATCAGATTGATTATATTCTTTGCAGCCAAAGATGGAAAAGCTCTATACAGTTAACAAAAACAAGACCAGGAGCTGACTGTGGTTCAGATCATGAACTCCTTATTACCCAATTCAGACTCAAGTTGAAGAAAGTAGGGAAAACCGCTAGACCATTCAGGTATGACCTAAATCAAATCCCTTATGATTATACACTGGAAGTGAGAAATAGATTTAAGAGCCTAGATCTAAAAGATAGAGTGCCTGATGAACTATGGAATGAGGTCTGTGACATTGTACAGGAGACAGGGATCAAGATCATCCCCATGGAAAAGAAATCCAAAAATCAAAATGGCTGTCTGGGGAGGCCTTACAAATAGCTCTAAAAAAAAAAAGAGGTGAAAAGCAAAGGAGAGAGCTAGGTAAAGATGGCGGAGGAATAGGACGGGAAGACCACTTTCTCCCTCACAAATTCCTCAAAAGAACATTTCAACACCGAGCAAACTCCACAGAACAACTTCAGTAGGCTGGCAGAGGACATCAGGCAACCAGAAAAGCAGACCATTGTCTTCAAAAACAGGTAGGGAAAAATATAAAAGATGAAAAAGGAGACAAAGGAGGTGGGGAGGGAGCTCCATCCCAGAAAGGGAAGCCTGTCCCGGGAAGGGAATTTTAAGAAGAGAGGTTTCCAAACACCAGGAAACACTCTCCCTGCCGAGTCTGTGGAGAGCCTTGGAAACACAGAGGGCAACATAGCAGGAAGGAAAAATAAATAAATAATTAAAACCAAGAGATTACAAGCCCACCAGTAACTCCCCCAGCGGAAAAGCGGCACAGACGCCTGCATCCGCCATTGGGAAGTGGGGGCAGGGCAGGGAAGCGCGGGAGGCGCGGGCTGCAGGGTTTTGTAAGAATCGGGCACAACACCCCACGCGCAACCAGAACGATCTAACTTGGGCTAGCAAACCAGACTGTGGGATAGCTACCATGCGAAAAGCTCGAACATAAGACACCTCCAGGACTGAGCACAGAACAAAGGATGGAACGGAAAAGCCGGCTGCAGACCATCCCCCGCCGGCGACAGGCAGCCAGAGCCCTAAGGTCTGGAAAGGGGCAATTGCAGCCCCGGAGAGACTTTACGTACCTAACTGCAAGCAGGCTCCTTTGCTAAGACTACTGGGGGTGCTGGACAGTCACAATCTGCCTCACGGGGAGCGCCAGTGGTCCACCCAGAAAGCTGAGCACCAGCGGCAGAAAAGGTAACAAGCCTCGGCGATCACCCTCACCAAACTCCTGAGCTACTCGGACCTGGGAAGGGCACAAAGCGCAGTCCCAGCCGAACCTGTGCCTCTGAGGGCTGCCTGAGCGCCGAACCTGAGCGGCTTGGACCAGGGAAGTGCACGCAGCCTAGGGCCGGGCAGGAGCGGTTTGTGTGCCACGAGAAGGGACAGATCAAGTGGGGCTGAGACACTGTGTGCACACGACAGTGCTATTTGTTTGCAGCATCCCCTCTCCCCACAGCATGACTGAACTAATGAGCCTAAAAAACCAGCAAACAAAAGAAGTTAAACAGAGGGAACCGCCTTGGAAGTGATCCCACACCGCCCACAACATCAGAGAAGGGCCAGATATATTTTTACTATTTAAAAAATCATTTCTTCTTTTTTTTCTAACTTTTTTTTAATTGTTAAGTCTTCTATTTCTCCTCTAATTTTTATTTCTATAACCTACTATTACTATTTTTAAAAAAAAGACTTTTTTTTTTTTTTTAAGGCAAACACCATATATAGCCTTTGGATGGTTGTTGGTGTTTTTTTTTTTTTTTTTTTAATAATTCTTGGTGTTTTTTTTTTTTTTTTTTGTCTTTCATTCTTTTTCCTTCTGCTTCTTTTCTTTAATATTGTATTTTTGAAAATCCAAACTCTACTCTAGATTTTTAATCTTTGCTCTTAGGTTTTTGTTGTCAATTTTGTACATTTAAAAACCCAAACTTCACTACCCAAGTTTACCTGAGAGCGAAATTACTGTCTTGACCACTCTCTCCTCCTTTGGACTCTCCTTTTTCTCCACCAGGTGGCCTCTGTCTCTTTTCTCCCCCATCTCTTCTCTATCCAACTCTGTGAATCTCTGTGTATTCCAGACGGTGGAGAACACCTAAGGAACTGGTTACTGGCAGGATTTGTCTCTCTCCTTCTCATTCCTCTCTCTTATCCTCCTGGCCACCTCTGTCTACTTCCTCCCTCTCCTCTTCCCCGTATAACTCCGTAAATACCTCTGAGCAGTCCAGACTATAGAGCGCACATAAGGAAGTGACTACAGGCTAGCTTGCTCTCTCCTCTCTTGATCTCACCGCATCTCATTCCAGTTACCTCTAACTACCCCCTCCATCTTCTCTTCTCCTTGTAACTCAGTGAACCTCTCTGAGTGTCCTTCAATGTGGAGAAACTTTTCATCTTTAACCTAGATGTTTTATCAACAGTGCTGTATAGATGGAGAAGTCTAGAGGCTACTGTAAAAATAAAACTGAAAACCAGAAGCAGGAGGCTTAAATCCAAAGCCTGAAAACATTAGAGAACTCTTGAATTCAGGGAACATTAAACAATAGGAGCTCATCAAATGCCTTCATACCTACACTGAAACCAAGCTCCATGCAAGGGCCAACAAGTTCCAGAGCAAGACATACCACACAAATTCTCCAGCAACACAGGAACACTCCCCTGAGTTTCAATATACAGGTAGCTCAAAGTTACTCCAACACCTTTGATGTCTCATAACCCATTACTGGTCACTCCACTGCACTCCAGAGAGAAGAAACCCAGCTCCACCCACCAGAACTCCAACACAAGACTCCCTAACCAGGAAACCTTGACAAGCCACTGATATAACCCCACCCACAGTGAGGAAGCTCCATAATAAAGAGAACTCCACAAATTACCAGAATATAAAAAGGCCACCCCAAATGCAGCAATATAACCAAGATGAAGAGACAGAGGAATACTCAGCAGGTAAAGGAACAGGAGAGTTGTCCACCAAACCAAACAAAAGAGGAAGAAGTAGGGAATCTACCGGAGAAGGAATTCTGAATATTGATAGTGAAAATGATCCAAAATCTTGAAATTAAAATGGAATCACAGATAAATAGCCTAGACACAAGGATTGAGAAGATGCAAGACAGGTTTAACAAGGACCTGGAAGAAATAAAAAAGAGTCAAAATATAATGAATAATGCAATAAATGAGATCAGAAACACTCTGGAGGCAACAAATAGTAGAATAACGGAGGCAGAAGATAGGATTAGTGAAATAGAAGATAGAATGGTAGAAATAAATGAATCAGAGAGGAAACAAAAAAATGAATTAAAAGAAATGAGGACAACCTCAGAGACCTCCAGGACAATATGAAACGCTCCAACATTCGAATTATAGGAGTCCCAGAAGAAGAAGACAGAAAGAAAGATCATGAAAAAAATCCTTGAGGAGATAATAGTTGAAAACTTCCCTAAAATGGGGAAGGAAATAATCACCCAAGTCCAAGAAACACAGAGAGTTCCAAATAAGATAAACCCAAGGCAAAACACCCCAAGACACATATTAATCAAATTAACAAAGATCAAACACAAAGAACAAATATTAAAAGCAGCAAGGGAAAAACAACAAATAACACACAAGGGGATTCCCATAAGGATAACAGCTGATCTTTCAATAGAAACTCTTCAGGCCAGGAGGGAATGGCAAGACATACTTAAAGCGATGAAAGACAATAACCTGCAGCCCAGATTACTGTACCCAGCAAGGATCTCATTCAAATACGAAGGAGAAACCAAAAGCTTTACAGACAAGCAGAAGCTGAGAGAATTCAGCACCACCAAACCAGCTCTCCAGCAAATTCTAAAGGATACCCTCTAGACAGGAAACACGAAAAGGGTGTATAAACACGAACCCAAAACAATAAAGTAAATGGTAACGGGATCATACTTATCAATAATTACCTTAAACGTAAATGGGTTGAACGCCCCAACCAAAAGGCAAAAACTGGCCGAATGGAAACAAAAACAAGACCCCTCTATATGCTGCTTACAAGAGACCCACCTCAAAACAAGGGACACACACAGACTGAAAGTGAAGGGCTGGAAAATGATATACCACGCAAATAGAGACCAAAATAAAGCAGGAGTGGCAATATTCATATACGATAAGATAGACTTCAAAACAAAGACTGTGAAAAAAGACAAAGAAGGCCACTACATAATGATCAAAGGATCAATCCAAGAAGAAGATATAACAATTATAAATATATATGCACCCAATATAGGAGCACCGCAATATGTAAGACAAATGCTAACAAGTATGAAAGGGGAAATCAACAATAACACAATAATAGTGGGAGACTTTAATACCCCACTCACACCTATGGACAGATCAACTAAACAGAAAATTAACAAAGAAATGCAAACTTTAAATGATACATTAGATCAGTTAGACCTAATTGATATCTATAGGACATTTCACCCCAAAACAATGAATTTCACCTTTTTTTCAAGTGCTCACAGAACCTTCTCCAGGATAGATCACATCCTGGGCCGTAAATCTAAACTTGATAAATTCAAAAAAATCGAAATCATTCCAAGCATCTTTTCTGACCATAATGCATTAAGATTAGATCTCAATTACACGAGAAAAACTACTAAAAATTCCAACATATGGAGGATGAACAACACACTTCTGAATAACCAACAAATCACAGAAGAAATCAAAAAAGAAATCAAAATATGCATAGAAACTAATGAAAATGAAAACACAACAACCCAAAACCTCTGGGACACTATAAAAGCAGTGCTAAGAGGCAAGTTCATAGCAATACAGGCATACCTCAAGAAACAAGAAAAAAGTCAAATAAATAACCTAACTCTACACCTAAAGCAACTAGAAAAGGAAGAATTGGAGAACCCCAGAGTTAGTAGAAGGAAAGAAATCTTAAAAATTAGGGCAGAAATAAATGCAAAAGAAACAAAAGAGACCATAGCAAAAATCAACAAAGCCAAAAGCTGGTTCTTTGAAAGGATAAATAAAATTGACAAACCATTAGCCAGACTCATCAAGAAGCAAAGAGAAAACTCAAATCAACAAAATTAGAAATGAAAATGGAGAGATCACAACAGACAACACAGAAATACAAAGGATCATAAGAGACTACTATCAGCAGTTGTATGCCAATAAAATGGACAACGTAGAAGAAATGGACAAATTCTTAGAAAAGTACAATTTTCCAAAACTGAACCAGGAAGAAATAGAACATCTTAACAGACCCATCACAAGCATGGAAATGGAAACTGTAATCAGAAATCTTCCAGCAAACAAAAGCCCAGGTCCAGACGGCTTCACAGCTGCATTCTACCAAAAATTTCGAGAAGAGCTAACACCTATCCTCCTCAAACTCTTCCAGAAAACTGCAGAGGAAGGTAAACTTCCAAACTCATTCTATGAGGCCACCATCACGCTAATACCAAAACCTGACAAAGATGTCACAAAAAAAGAAAACTACAGGCCAATATCACTGATGAACATAGATGCAAAAATCCTCAACAAAATTCTAGCAATCAGAATCCAACAACACATTAAAAAGATCATACACCATGACCAAGTGGGCTTTAGCCCAGGGATGCAAGGATTCTTCAATATCCGCAAATCAATCAATGTAATTCACCACATTAACAAATTGAAAAATAAAAGCCATAGGATTATCTCAATAGATGCAGAGAAGGCCTTTGACAAAATTCAACATCCATTTATGATAAAGACTCTCCAGAAAGCAGGAATAGAAGGAACATACCTCAACATAATAAAAGCTAATATGACAAACCCACAGAAAGCATTATCCTCAATGGTGAAAAATTGAAAGCATTTCCCCTAAAGTCAGGAACAAGACAAGGGTGCCCACTTTTACCGCTACTATTCAACATAGTTCTGGAAGTTTTGGCCACAGCAATCAGAGCAGAAAAAGAAATAAAAGGAATCCAAATTGGAAAGGAAGAAGTAAAACTCTCACTGTTTGCAGATGACATGATCCTCTACATAGAAAACCCTAAGGACTCCACCAGAAAATTACTAGAGCTCATCAATGAATATAGTAAAGTTGCAGGATATAAAATCAACACACAGAAATCCCTTGCACTCCTATACACTAATAATGAGAAAGTAGAAAAGAAATTAAGGAAACAATTCCATTCACCATTGCAATGAAAAGAATAAAATACTTAGGAATATATCTACCTAAAGAAACTAAAGACCTATATATAGAAAACTAGAAAACACTAATGAAATAAATCAAAGAGGACACTAATAGATGGAGAAATATACCATGTTCATGGATTGGAAGAATCAAGCAAAAATGAGTATACTACCCAAAGCAATGTACAAATTCAATGCAATCCCTATCAAGCTACCAGCCATATTTTTCACAGAACTAGAACAAATAATTTCAAGATTTGTATGGAAATACAAAAACCTCGAATTGCCAAAGCAATCTTGAGAAAGAAGAATGGAACTGGATGGAGGAATCAACTTGCCTGACTTCAGGCTCTACTACAAAGCCACAGTCATCAAGACAGTATGGTACTGGCACAAAGACAGACATATATTTCAATGGAACAAAATAGAAAGCCCAGAGATAAATCCACACACATATGGACACCTTATCTTTGACAAAGGAGGCAAGAATATACAATGGAGTAAAGACAATCTCTTTAACAAGTGGTGCTGGGAAAACTGGTCAACCACTTGTAAAAGAATGAAACTAGATCACTTTCTAACACTGCACACGAAAATAAACTTAAAATGGATTAAAGATCTAAATGTAAGCCCAGAAACTATAAAACTCCTAGAGGAGAACATAGGCAAAACACTCTCAGACATAAATCACAGCAGGATCCTCTATGATCCACCTCCCAGAATTCTGGAAATAAAAGCAAAAATAAACAAATGAGATCTAATTACAATTAAAAGCTTCTGCACAACAAAGGAAACTATAAGCAAGGTGAAAAGACAGCATTCTGAATGGGAGAAAATAATAGCAAATGAAGCAACTGACAAACAACTAATCTCAAAAATATACAAGCAACTTATGCAACTCAATTCCAGAAAAATAAACGACCCAATCAAAAAATGGGCCAAAGAACTAAATAGACATTTCTCCAAAGAAGACATATGGATGGCTAACAAACACATGAAAAGATGCTCAACATCACTCATTATTAGAGAAATGCAAATCAAAACCACAATGAGGTACCACTTCACACCAGTCAGAATGTCTGCGATCCAAAAATCTGGAAGCAATAAATGCTGGAGAGGGTGTGGAGAAAAGGGAACCCTCCTACACTGTTGGTGGGAATGCAAACTAGTACAGCCACTGTGGAGAACAGTGTGGAGATTCCTTAAAAATTGCAAATAGAACTGCCTTATGACCCAGCAATCCCACTTCTGGGCATACACACCGAGGAAACCAGAATTGAAAGAGACACATGTACCCCAATGTTCATCGCAGCACTGTTTATAATAGCCAGGACATGGAAACAACCTAGGTGTCCATCAGCAGATGAATGGATAAGAAAGCTGTGGTACATATACACAATGGAGTATTACTCAGCCATTAAAAAGAATAGATTTGAATCAGTTCTGATGAGATGGATGAAACTGGAGCCAATTATACAGAGTGAAGTAAGCCAGAAAGAAAAACACCAATACAGTATACTAACACATATATATGGAATTTAGAAAGATGGCAATGACGACCCTGTATGCAAGAAAGCAAAAAAGACACAGATGTGTATAACGGACTTTTGGACTCAGAGGGAGAGGGAGGGGGTGGGATGATTTGGGAGAATGGCATTCTAACATGTATACTATCATGTAAGAATCGAATCGCCAGTCTATGTCTGATGCAGGATACAGTATGCTTGGGGCTGGTGCATGGGGATGACCCAGAGAGATGTTATGGGGAGGGAGGTGGGAGGGGGGTTCATGTATGGGAACGCACGTTAGAATTAAATATTTTAAAATTAAAAAAAATAAAATTAAAAAAATAAAAATAAAAATAAAATAAAAAAATAAAAATCAACAGCAAAAAAAGAAAAAAGAAAAAACACCAAAGGAGAAAAGGAAAGATATAAGCATCTGAATGCAGAGTTCCAGAGAATAGCAAGAAGAGATAAGAAAGCCTTCTTCAGCGATCAATGCAAAGAAATAGAGAAAAAGAACAGAATAGGAAAAACTAGAGAGCTCTTCAAGAAAATTAGAGATACCAAGGGAATATTTCATGCAAAGATGGGCTCAATAAAGGACAGAAATGGTCTGGACCTAACAGAAGCAGAAGATATTAAGAAGAGGTGACAAGAATACATGGAAGAACTGTACAAAAAAGATCTTCACGACCCAGATAATCATGATGATGTGATCACTAATCTAGAGCCAGACATCCTGGAATGTGAAGTCAAGTGGGCCTTGGAAAGCATCACTACAAACAAAGCTAGTGGAGGTGATGGAATTCCAGTTGGGCTGTTTCAAATCCTGAAAGATGATGCTGTGAACGTGCTGCACTCAATATGTTAGCAAGTTTGGAAAACTCAGCAGTGGCCACAGGACTGGAAAAGGTCAGTTTTCATTCCAATTCCAAAGAAAAGCAATGCCAAAGAATGCTCAAACTACCTCACAATTGTACTCATCTCACATGCTAGTAAAGTACTGCTCAAAATTCTCCAAGTCAGGCTTCAGTAATACGTGAACTGTGAACTTCCTGATATTCAAGCTGCTTTTACAAAGGGCAGAGGAATCAGAGATCAAATTGCCAACATCCGCTGGATCATGGAAAAAGCAAGAGAGTTCCAGAAAAACATCTATTTCTGCTTTATTGACTATGCCAAAGTCTTTGACTATGTGGATCACAATAAGCTGTGGGAAATTCTTAGAGAGATGGGAATACCAGACCACCTGCCCTGCCTCTTGCGAAATCTGTATGCAAGTCAGGAAGCAGCCGTTAGAACTGGACATGGAACAACAGACTGGTTCAAATAGGAAAAGGAGTATGTCAAGGCTGTATATTGTCATCCTGATTATTTAAATTATATGCAGAGTACATCATGAGAAACGCTGGACTGGAAGAAACACAAGCTGGAATCAAGATTGCCGAGAGAAATATCAATAACCTCAGATATGCAGATGATACCACCCTTATGGCAGAAAGTGAAGAGGAACTAAAAAGCCTCTTGATGAAAGTGAAAGAAGAGAGTGAATAAGTTGGCTTAAGGCTCAACATTCAGAAAACAAAGATCATGGCATCTGGTTCCATCACTTCATGGGAAATAGATGGGGAAACAGTGGAAACAGTGTCAGCCTTGATTTTTCTGGGCTCCAAAATCACTGCAGATCGTGATTGCAGCCATGAAATTAAAAGACGCTTACTCCTTGGAAGAAAAGTTATGACCAACCTAGACGGTGTATTCGAAAGCAGAGACATTACTTTGCCAACTAAGGTCCGTCTAGTCTAGGCTATGGTTTTCTTGTGGTCATGTATGGATGTGAGAGTTGGATTGTGAAGAAGGCTGAGTGCTGAAGAATTGATGCTTTTGAACTGTGGTGTTGGAGAAGACTCTTGAGAGTCCCTTGGACTGCAAGGAGATCCAACCAGACCATTCTGAAGAAGATCAGCCCTGGGGTTTCTTTGGAAGGAATGATGCTAAAGCTGAAGCTCCAGTACTTTGGCCAACTCATGGGAAGAGCTGACTCATTAGAAAAGACTTTGATGCTGGGAGGGATTGGGGGCAGGAGGAGAAGGGGACAACAGAGGATGAGATGGCTGGATGGCATCACTGACTCAATGGATGTGAGTCTGAGTGAACTCTGGGTGTTGGTGACGGACAGGGAGACCTGGAGTGCTGTAATTCATGGGGTTGCAAAGAGTCGGACACGACTGAGCGACTGAACTGAACTGAACTGCTAAATTGTCAAATTTAACATCTCATGCCCTCAATATCCATCTCTTCTGTAACCTCTTTCCACTCAGCCTTTGAAAGAGGGACTTGTTCATTTTTACATGTTTAGCTTCATTGTACATTTTCGGCTATGTTTCATTTCCATTTTCTAACTGCATACTGGATATTTCCATGTAGGTAACCTGTGGCCATTTTATTTTTATGAAGCTTAATTCAACCTCTCCTCTTCCAAAATAGAAGCTTTATTTCAAAATTCTCCAAGTGTTTTACCTCTGTACTAGTCAACTTAGATTATTTTGAGATAATCACTAGAACATAACTTCCTTCATGATAATTTTTGCATCTTTGTGATTCTCTAAGTTGCAACACTGCCATCCAAGTTCAATTTCATGTCATCTGACTTATTTTGTTAACATTCTAACTGGTCTCTGGTCTGTCCTTTACAATCTACTTGATACTCTATTACCAATGTAATGTTCTTGATACACTTTTCCACTGAAGCAGACATCCAATGACCTTCTACTCTAGTCAGACTAATTTATTTACTGTATCTTCAGCACATAATATACTTTAGTCATATGTATATCATGGTTAGATCATTTCACTATTCTGAAATGCCTTTTCCTTTTCTCTTCATCTATTTGCATTTTTTTAATTTTTTTGTTTGCATCCTTAAGTGCCCTTTCCTTTTCTCTTCATCTATTTGCATTTTACTTTGTTTGCAATATTTTATTCCTCAGTTGAGTTCCATTTCTTCGCTTCAGATTTTATTAAAATTTCTCTTCTCTAAACAATGTGTTACCCGCATTTTTACCATGCAAGTGTTCCATGTATCTTATACCCATTAGAGGAGAGAGGTTGAAGGGCTCTCACTTCTGTTGAGAACTGTGATTCAATCAAACAAATTTACTTTCATTATTTCATAGAACCCATCTATTTAATATATTCAATAAGTTACTTTGATGCTGAAGATATATATTGCCTTATGTTATAGGCTGAATTTTTTTCCTGAAAATTCATGTGATAAAGTCCTAAACCCTAGTACATTGGAATGTGACAGTATTTGGAGAATAGGGCCTTTACAAAAGGTCTGTAAAATGAGACCACCCTGACTAGCATCCTTATAAAAAGAGAAAAGCACAGACAACATAGAGATTGTGGGCAACCATATGAGGACACAGGGAGCTCACCAGGACACAGGCCTGAGACTCAAGCATAACAGTCTATACCTAATCTTAGACTTTTAGCTTCTGAAACTGTGTAAATACTCAATATGTCAAAACTAAATTAAGTGGAAGAATCAGTTCTGATGAGATGGATGAAACTGGAGCCGATTATACAGAGTGAAGTAAGCCAGAAAGAAAAACACCAATACAGTATACTAACACATATATATGGAATTTAGGAAGATGGCAATGACGACCCTGTATGCAAGACAGGAAAAAAGACACAGATGTATATAACAGACTTTTGGACTCAGAGGGAGAGGGAGAGGGTGGGATGATTTGGGAGAATGGCATTCTAACATGTATACTATCATGTAAGAATTGAATCACCAGTCTATGTCTGACGCAGGATACAGCATGCTTGGGGCTGGTGCATGGGGATGACCCAGAGAGATGTTATGGGGAGGGAGGTGGGAGTGGGGTTCATGTTTGGGAACGCATGTAAAAAAAAAAAAAAAAAAAAAAAACGCTTCTAAGGTTAAAAAAAAAATAAAAAAATAAAAAATAAAAATATTAAGTGGAAGAAAATACAGCCACTATTAAGGTTGACACCCATATGGACCTATTCTCAGAATAAATAACACCTGTAATAATAATAAGTATAGATTCTGAAAGGTCATTGGGCTTCATTTAACCTTATTTCTATCAATATAAAAGCTTTTCTAAAGAAGTTTTTAAAGTTGTCTACAATCTGGAGGTAGAAGGCCTCGCTCTTTTTCCACAGTTTGGAGGGACTGTACAAGGCCTTCTTTCCTCCTGAGTTTTGCAAGGGTTCAAATAAGGCTATCATTGTGACTATTCAAGAGTGTGAATGCTGGGCTGTGTCTGACTTTTTGCAACCCCATGGACTGTAGCTGGCTAGGTTCCTCTGTCCATGGAATTTTCCAGGCAAGAGTACCGGAATGGGTTACCATTTCCTTCTCCAGATGATCTTCCCAATCCAGGGATCAAACCTGAATCTCTTGCATCTCCAGTATTGGCAGGCAGATTCTTTATCATTTGTGCCAATCAGTTGTCCAGTAGGTAAACCATGTCAGACATTTTGCAATCCTATGAAATGCAGCATGCTAGATGTGGACTGCACATGGGAGATGTGTCCTTTACTATCTTCTGGAGTGTGCTTAAACTCATGTTCATCGTGTCACAAAAATAGTCCCTCGAGAAATACAGCTCTCACAGAGAGGATGCAAAATATTTATAAATATCTATCAAGACTCAAGCAAGGAGTCTTATTTTACAGATCTTGGTAAACTTCTCTTTCTCTTTCACCAAGCCATATATTATAAAACCACAGGTAATATCATACTCAGTGGTGAAAAGCTGAAAACATTTCCTTTACGATCAGGGAAAAGACAAGGATGCCTACTTTCACAACTTTTATTCAACATAATTTTGGAAGTTCTAGCCACAACAATCATAAAAGTAAAAGAAAAAAACTGCCGATTGGAAGAAAGAAGTAAAAGTGTCACTGTCTGCAGATTTTCTGCTGTTACACATAGAAGATTCTAGAAATATCACCAGGAAACTATTAGCACTCATCAACAAATACGGTAAATTTTCAGGATATAAAATTAATATACACTAAGACTAAAATGTCAGGGAGAGAAATTAGGGAAATAATCTTGTGTTCCATCACATCAAATATGATAAAATATCTAGGAATAAATCTACTGAAGGATAAAGCTACTGAAGGAGGCAAAAGACCTGTACCTCAAAAACTCTAATATGCTGATTAAAGAATTTGAAGACAACACAAATGGATGGAAAGATACATCATGGTCTTGGATTGGAAAAATCAATATTGTTTGAAAGACCATATTATCCAAGGCAATCTACAGATTCAGTGCAATCCCAATCAAAATACCAGTGGCATTTTTTACATAACTAGAATAAATACTCCCAAAACTTGTGGTGAAGCCAAAGACTCTGAATAGCCAAAACCATCATGAGTATGAAAAACAGAGACGGAAGTATCATGCTTTTTTTATATTTCAAACAGTAATATAAAGCTACAGTAATCAAAATAGTGTTGTATAACACAAAGGCATATAGATCAACGGCACAGACCAGAGAATTCAGAAAATAAAGTACCCAAATAATGTCAATTAATGTATGAAAAATGAGACAAGAGTATAAAATGAGAAAAAATATTATTGGGGAGATTGGACAGTTATATACAAAAGAATAGTCTGGACTAATTTCATACCCTGTGTTCAAAAATAGACTCAAACTGGATTTAAAGCTTAAATGTAAGAGCTGAAACCATTAAACTCCTGTAAGAAAATATCTGAAGCACATCCTAGACATAGATTTTAGCAATATTTTCATGTCTCCTCCAGCTAGAAAAAATAAATAAGACTATATGAAACTAAGAAATTTTTGCAGAATGAAGAAAACTTTCAACATATTTAAAAGGAAGGTGCTATATGGGATAAGATATTTGCAAATGATATACCCAAAAGGGGATTTGTATTAAATTATATGAGAAGTCCTACCACTTAACATCAAAGGAACAAACAACCTGATTAAAACATGAGGAGAGATCCTAAACAGACATCTTCCCAAAGGCACACAGATGACCATTAAAAAAAATGGTCAATATTACTAATTATTGGGGAATACCAATCAAAGCCACAATAAGATACCACCTGACAAGTGACAGAATGGCTATTATAAAAAGAAAAAAAAAAAAGCAAATGACAGATGTTGGGGAGAATGTGGGGGGAAAAAAAAACAAAAACAACAACACTCCTGCACTGTTGGTGGGATTCTAAATTGGTAAAGCCACTACAGGAAAACCATATGCAGGTTCTTAAAAAGCTGAAAATATAATCCAGCAGTTTTACAATTGGTTGTTTACCCAAAGCAAATGAAAACTATAATTTGAAAAGACATATGCACATCAAGTTTCACTGCATCATTACATCATTAGCCAAGATGTAGAGGCTACCTAAGTGGCCATCAATAAATAAGTAGACAGAAAAGATGTGGTGTATGTGTGTGTGTGTATATATATATATATATATATATATATATATATATATACATATACATGTACACATACTGGAGTATTACTCAGCCATTAAAAGAAATATTGTCATCCTCAATAATATGTATGGGTCTAGAGGTTAGTATGCTAAGTGAAATATATCAGAGAAAGACAAACACTACATGATCTTACTTATAGGAGGAATCTCAATAAGAACAACAAAAAATAAATAAATAAAACAAAATGAAAACAGATTCATACAGAGAATAAATGGTTGGTTTCCAAAAAGGAGGATAGTAGGGGATGGGTAAAATTATTGAAGGGATTTAAGAGGAACAAACTACCAATTATGTAACAAATCAGTATTGATAATATCTCATAGGGGATATGGTAACAATAGTGTAATAATATATGTAGAAATGATTACTTGACCTATTATGGTGATGATAACATGATGTATGAAGATGTCAAATCATTATGTACTATACCCGAAGCTAATCCATTGTATATCAGCTATATTTCAATGAAAAAGAAACACATTAAAGGAACTTTCACTTAGTAGAGCCTGCCTAGCTGTTCATCAAAACTGTTTCCTCTTATTTTGGTAAATATAGCTAGATCAGTACCCTGTCTTAAAAGGGGTCATGTGACTAAATTTTAGTCAATGAAATGCAAGCAGAATTGGTATGTTCTGGATTATTGTTCTGGCTTATGAAAGCCTTTCAAGTGTATGTCTTTATACCCTTTCCATTTGGATGACTGAGATGAAGAAAACTGCAGTAATCTTGGAAGCCACATGTTAAAGTTGATGGAGAAACTTCCTTGGTATTTCAGTGGTTAAGACTCTGTCCTTCTACTGCAAGGGGTGTGAGCTTGATCGCTGGTCAGGGAACTAAGATCCCACATGCCAGGCAATATGACTAATTTTCTTTTTTTTAATGACACAATTGCAAGATTGAAAAAGCTTGATTTCTGCATAATTGCATGGAGGAGAGCCTCCGAGCCTCTGACATCTCCCATGCTGGATTTTGTATGGATGAGAAATAAATGCCTGTTTTGCTAACCTACTACATTTATGGAGTTCATCTCTCACTTCACTAGCATTTCTTTAAAATGTACATGAGAAGTAGTCTGCTTCCTTTGATTGTGATGCTAGATGGGAAAAGGTGATAATACAAGAGGAAATCAGGGGTACACCTTATCAGAAGAAATCCAGGTGCCTTCCTGTATTATAGTATTACAGAATACAGATGCTTCAGCATAAACAGTAAGCTCAGAAGATTCAGATAATTAGTGTTCACAAAAGGGAGACAGCGAAGCTGTGAAATGCACCTGACACTAAACAGTAGGAGGAAGATTCATTGCAGCTGTCATTGAACTGATTATCTGAAGGCAAAGCAATGCTATTTTATGCAAACAATATATAATACTTAGGGAACAGCAATTAGAATCACGAATCCTTGCATGAGTGAATGGAGCCTGATGATGTTTACTCAATTTTAAATTGCTGGGGTAGTGATAGAAAGATAAGCCCTGCAAAGCACTTTGGAAATTTTACTTTCAGAACATTAATGACAGACTTAAATCTAAGAAGACGAATAAAGCAAACGAGAGATAAAGAAGAAAATCTTGTATTTATGAGGGTTCTCCCTTGAGGTCTCCCATCATATGTTTCCATAGTAACTCCAAGTTTCCACAAGTTTTACAAACGACATAATTTAATGTCAAAACATTTAGTGAATAAATTTACTATACATAGAGAGTGAACTACCTACTAGAGTATTTTATGCTCAAATTTTCTTTTGCCACTTGACAATACCTAAATACTGATACATAGCAATAATCATATAAAAATCATGGTTCATAATAGCCAACATAAAATATTTATTTTTACACAGTTAGCATGCAGTCCAATATCAGTCAATTTAATCACTCAGTTGTGTCCAACTCTCTTTGCAACCTCATGACCAGGCTTCCCTGTCCATTACCAGCTCTTGGATCTTACTCAAACTTATGTCCATTGGGTCAGTGATACAATCCAACCATCTCATTCAATATCAGTAACACATTTTATTAACTACACCTGGACAATTCTGTGGCAAATTTTGCAGTGTCACTCCACCACCAAATTTGTTATTTAGTCTTACTCAGGTTTCATTTTTATTTCTCTTTTTTCTTTTCTTGTCACCTAAATTGAACTGAGAAAACTTAGTGGAAATCCTTTCAGAGGACCAGGCACCTGGGAATTTCACAATAAGCCTTTTCCAGGTTTAATTCTGAAGAAGGGCATGGCAACCCATTCGAGTATTCTTGCCTAGAGAATTCCCATGGACAGAGGAGACTGACAGCCTATATTTCATAGTGTCACAGAGAGTCAGACATGACTGAGCAACTAAGCAAAGCATAGCACAGGTATAATTAATTTACATCTCATCAAAATATGAACAGCATGTAGTCAAACATGTAAACTTGCAAATTACACAAAGAAAACAGGCAGAAATATTGTACCTCAGGATTCTAAAAATAATTAGGTCCATCCATAAAAATACAAATCACTGTCTGGGATAAGTATGTAGCATAATGATATATCTGGTTTTAACTCAAAATGTTATACATCAGACTGTAGATATAAATAATATAAATGGAGTCCAATCTTAGAATTATATTGGATTGAAAATGTAGAGGATAGACTTAAAAAGAAAATCCAGTCTGACATGTTAAAGGATGCCTGATGGAGCTTTTTTTTTTTTTTTTTTTGCCTCTAGATTGTCTTCTAATTCAGCATCAAATAACTTATAAGAGGTGCTCAGAGTGGGAGGCCATCAGGGTAAGGAGGAAGAACAGTTGTTTTGAGTAGGAGAGAATGATCTTAAAGACCAGAGTGAATTTTTTCTTCTGTAACTTGAAGTGACTCATGGCGTAATAACTCAAGATAAAATAATTTCAATTCATTTCACTCTAGCAGTCATTTACTGAGGACTGACTGTGAGACAAATATCATTGTCCCTGCCATGTGAAAGGGATAGACAAAGACAAGTAAGGCAATGGAATGCTATCTGAAAAACTATTGAGCTATTGGGGTTGTGCACTGTTGATACAAATATGACATATAAAAGTAAGTAGATTCATGCATGCAGAACACCAGCTGAGAGTGGACAGGAGTACCTGAATAGCAGAAAAGAATATATAGAACCACACAAAACTCGGTAAGATAAAGGAACTAGGGGGGGAAATGGGAGTGTTAGTAGGACTAGACCTGCCCTTGGCTGGTGAGGGAACTGAAGCAGGGGTCCGATCCCCCACATTAGGGCAATTATCTGGGTCAGAGGAGAAACATTTAAGGCTGAGAGTGAGAAAGCTGATCTGTGGCAGCCTAAATGGAATGATAACAGGCAGTCCTTTCCGCAGCCATAGGTACCCTAGATGGTGCGGTGGCTGGGAGCTGGAGTTTAGGGATTGTGGAGCAATCCCAGGGCAAGGGCTGGTCTTGACTGTGGAGAGACGGATTGAGGGGGTATGAGGGAGGAGATTGTGGTGGGAAATGTCTGTGGAGGAAAGCCAGGCAGCCATGGAAGCAAGGAGATACTGCTGAGTCATGCATAGAGGGTGGAGCCATCACCATAGCCTCTCTCCCCATAGGCCAGCGTCGCAGCTGAACAATAGAGAGGCTGGCCCACCAAACGTCTGAGGCACTGAACTACAGAGTAGGACCTCACCCATGGTGCCCCTTTAAGTGACTGATACACCAATCAGCAACGAAGGACCCCAGGCAAGGAAGTCCTCTAAGTGCCTGAACCAGTGGAGCTATGGAGAAAGACTGGCCAAAGAAGCCTTCTGATTGCCAGCTACAAGAAGCTCAAGAAAAGACTGTGAGGGGGCAATAGCTCCTGCAGTGGAGGCAGTCTACGTCCCTGTGTACTTGGCACTGCCAGAGTCCCCACAAGCCAAGCAGTTGCGCCACCTTCAAGCTCATAACTGGGGCAGAGCTGCCACAGGCAAAAATTCTTGCATCTATGCGCACAAGGTCACTTCGGTCATGTCCGACTCTTTGCGATCCTGTAGACTGTGGCTGCCAGGCTTCTCGGTCAGGAAGGGGCTTCTCCAGGCAAGAACACTGGAGCATATTGGCCAATACTGGTTGCCATACCCTTCTAAAGCACTATGTTTCCTGCTGCCCTAGCTACCAACTCCCGAGTACCTGGTGCTGCCAGAATCCCTGAAACTCAAGCAGCTGCACCACCTCCACACCTGACCCTCACAGGGACAAAGCCAAGTCCACCAAGGCAGCCTCAGGAGCAAACCTCAGTAGACAACCCACACGCAGAGGTGGAGATAAAACCACAATTGAAACCCAGGGGCAGTGTGACTAAAGAAAACCCAAAACCCTCCCACCAGCTGTACAAGCTGCAAATTAAATCCACACGATCAACTAGGCAGATTCTGTTTCTGTGCAATATATAAAAGGTCATTGAGAGCTCCCACAAGAGAAAATGCACTAGTTCTGACAGCTGTGGACACTGGAGGCAAGAACACACAGGAGTAGGAACAGATTAAAACCTGAGCTGCCCTCATAGCAGGTCAAGAGATCAGCAGAGTGTTGGAGGGCATCCTAGGGAAGTGAGGTGGACTGTGACTCGCAGCGAGGGAAAGGACTCTGACAGCAGTGACTCAAGAAAAAGCATTTTTATTCTTGTTTTGACTTCTGTAGGTTCTTTGGATATTTTTTCCCTCCCCACCCCACCCCTATTATACTTGTCAATTTTATTGGCACTATGAAATCTAATTAAATTTTTGAAGTATTCTTTTTTTTATTTTTTCTCACACATTTTTTATTGTTGTTATAAACTTATGCCTCTATATTGGGTTTTTGCAGCTCTGGGAGGTTTTTTGTTTTTGTTTTTTCTTTTCTTTTCTCTTTTATTAATTTTAATTTTTTAAACCTTTTATTATTTTTTCTGCATTTATTCCTTTGTTTGCTTTTCCTACTGTCCTTTTCCCCTTGCAGTCAATTTAACATATATGAATCTTTATCTACCACTATTTATCTTTGCATAGATACTCTTCCTTTCTTTCCTTTCCTCTGAACATATTTGTTAGTTTTATTTTCATTTCATTCATTCATTTCATTTTCATTTTCGTTCATCCCCCAATCAGCACTTTGTTCTAGTTTTGTTTCCAGTTGTGCTTCAGTTAGTTTTTTCTTGTAGATATAATTTTAGGTTTCCTTTGTTTGCCAGATCAATATATTGTACTTTACCTTTGTTGAACTGTTTTGATTTTGCTTATAGGTGTATATATATATAAGTGTGTGTATATTCAGTCACACTTTTCATTGCTGTTATAAGCCTCTACATCTACATTGGGCTTTTGCAGTTCTGTGGAGTTTTCCTCTACTTCTTTTTTTTTTTTTTTCCTTCCTTTTTTTTAATCCTTTCTCTTAAAAAAATGATTTTAACTTAAATAATTTTTTAAACCTATTCTTTTAACACTTATTTACTTGTTTGCTTTCCTAGTGTTCTTTTCCCCTTGCAGTTAATCTTCAGTATATATAAATCTTCACATACCTCTATTTAACTTTGCATATCTAATCTTTCTTTCTTTTCTTTTTTCCTTTCCTCTCAAAATATTTGTTAGTTTTATTTTCATTACTTTATTCCCCACTTGGCACCACGCTTTACTTTTGTTTTCCACTTTGTGTTTTAGTTAGTTTTGTTCTTAACTGGTAAATACAATTTTTTATTTCTTTGTTTGCCAGGTCAATCTATGGTACTTTTTTTCTGTTGAACTATTTTGACTTTGCTCATATATATATATAATGTGTGTGTGTGTGTGTATTCCATTATTTTAATTATATTTAACAGATTTTGTTACTGCCATTTGTCTGGGGTTCATCTTTTGTTTCTCATTTTTGGAAATTTGTTTTAATCTCACTTAATGTCATAACAAACCACTTGTGGAATCTTCATTCCTGAACAGAGAACAAGCCCTGAGATTTAGAGTGGGATCACTGACTCCAAGACCCTAGACTATCAGATAGCTAACCCTAGGGCCTATCAAATAGTGAGAACTAGCACAAAGGATGCCACTGTAATACAAGACCCAGCATCACCCAACCATCATGTAAACAACAAACAAAACAAAAATACAAGCCCAATCATTAGCAGACAGGATTACCACCTCATTCACCCTTTCCAATCAGAGGAAAAAAACAAACAAACAAAAACTCAGCACAAATCTCACCCTATCAGAAGCTTACACAAACAACTGGACTAACCTTAGAAAGTAGGCACCAAAAGAAAGAAAGAATTCAACCTTGAAGCCTGGGAAAAGGAGACCCCAAACACAATAAGTTAAAAAAAAAATGAAAAGGCAGAGAAATACTACACAAATGACAGGACAAACTGGAAACACAGAAGTCTAAATAAATGAAGAGGAACTTGGCAAACTACCTGAAGAAGAATTCAGAATAATGTTAGTGAAGATGATCAAATCCTCAAAAGCGAAATGGAGAAAGTGCAAGAATCAATTAACAAAGAAGTAGAAGAATTAAAGAATAAACATGCAGAGACAAACAACAGAATTATTGAAATTAAAAATACTCTAGAAGGAATCAATAGCGGAATATCTGAAGCAGAAGAATGAATCAGTGAGCTGGAAGATAAAATGGTGGACATTACTTCTGAAGAGCAGAATAAAGTAAAAAGAATGAAAAGAACAGAGGATAGACTCAGAGAACTCTAGGACAATATCAAACATACCAACATTAGAATAATAAGAATCCCAGAAGAAGAAAAGGAAAAAAAAAAGGCTATGAGAAAATTTTGAAGTGATTACAGATGAAAATTTCCCAAGCATGGAAAAGGATAGTCAATCAAGTCCAAGAGGCACAAAAAGTCTTATACAGGATAAACCCAAGGAGAAACACACCAAGACACATGCTAATCAAATTAACTAAGATTAAACACAAAGAAAGAATATTAAAAGTAACAAGGGAGACGCAACAAGTGACATAAAAGGGAAACCCCATAGATTTAATGGCTGTTCTTTGAGCAGAAACTCTGCAGGCCAGAAGGTAATGACAGGATATATTTAAAGTATGGAAAGGGAAAAATCTACAACCAAGATTACTGTACCTGGCAAGGATCTTATTCATAATTGATGGAGAAATCAAAAGCTTTTCAGAAAAGCAAAAGTTAAGAGAATTCAGTACCACCAAACCAGCTTTACAACAAATGTTAAATGGACTTGTATAGTCAAGAAATACAAGAGAAGAAAAAAGATCTACAATATCAACCCCAAAAGATTAAGAAAATGGCAATAGGCATATATATATATAAATAATTACTTTAAATGTAAATGTATTAAATGCTCCAACCAAAAAACACAGTCCAGATGAATGGATACAAAAACAAGCCCCATATATATGCTGTTTACAAGAAACCCACTTTAGACCTCAAAACACATATAGACTGGAAGTGAGAGGATGAAAAATATATCCCAAGCAATTGGGAAGGAAAAGAAAGCTTGGGTAGCAATCCTCATATCAGGCAAAATAGACCTTAGAACAAAGATTACAAGAGATAAGTAAGGGCACTACATAACGATCATAGGATCATCCAAGAGGAAGACATAACAATTGTTAATATCTATGCACCCTACATAGGAGCACCTAAGTACATAAGACAAACACTAACAGACATAGAAGGAGAAATTGACATAGTAGGAGACTTTAACACCCCGCTCACATCAATGGACAGATCATCAAAACAGAAAATTAATAAAGAAATACAAGTCTTAAATAATACATTAGATGAGATGAATCTCATTGATATCTTCAGGACATTCCATCCAAATGCAGAAGAATACATCGTCTTCTCAAGTGCACATGGAACATTCTCCAGGATAGACCACATTTTGGGTCACACATCAAACCTCAGTAAATTTAAGGGAATTGAAACCATATCAAGCATCTTCTCTGACCACAATGCTATGAGACTAGATATCAATTACAAGGAAAAAAAAAAACTGTAAGAAACACAAACACATATAGATTAAACAAGACATTTCTAAATATCTGACAAGTACTGAAGAAATCAAAAGGGAAATCAAAAAATTTCTAGAACAAATGACAATGAAAACACAACAACCCAAAACCTATGGGATGCAGTAAAAGCAGTCCTAGGAGGGAAGTTTATAGCAATACTATCCTACCTCGAGAAACAAGGAAAACATCAAATAAACAGCCTAACTTTACACCTAAAACAACTAGAAAAAAAAGAACAACAACAACAACAAAATTAGTAGAAGGAAAGAAATCATAAAGATCTGAGCAGAAATAAATGAAAAAGAAATGGAACAAACAATAGCAAAGATGAATAAAACTAAACACTGGTTCTTTGAGAAGATAAACAAAATTGACAACCTTTTGCCAGACTCATAAAGTTAAAAAGAGAGAAAAATCAAATCAACAAAATTAGAAATTAAAAAGGAGAGTTTACAACAGACAACACAGAAATACAAGGGATTATAAGAGACTATTGTGAACAATTATATGGCAATAAAATGGATAACCTGGAAGAAATTGACAGATTCTTAGAAAAGTTCAATCTTCCAAGACTGACCAGGAAGAAATAGAAATTATGAGCACTGAAATTGAAGCTATGATAAAAAAATCTTCCAGAAAACAAAAGCCCAGGACCAGATGGCTTCACAGAAGAATTCTATTAAACATTTAGAGAAGAGCTAATGCCTACCCTAAAACTCTTTCAAAAAATTGCAGAGGAAGGAACACTTGTAAACTCATTCTAAGAGGCCACTATCACCCTGATACCAAAACCAGACAAAGACAATGCAAGAAAAGGAAACTACAGGCCAATATCACTGATGAATATAGATGCAAAAATTCTCAACAAAATTTTAGCAAACAGAATTCAGCAACACATCATAAAGTTCATAGACTGTGATCAATTTGGGTTTATTCCAGGAATGAAAGGATTCTTTAATATATGCAAATTAATTAATGCGATATACCATATTAACAAATTGAAAGGTAAAAACCATATGAACTCCTCAATAGACACCAAAAATACATTTGACAAAAATCAGCACCCATTTATGATGAAAGCTCTTCAACAAATGAGCATAGAAGGAACCTACCTCAACATAGTAAAGACCATACATTATAAGCCTCCAGAAAACATTATTCTCAATGGTGAGAAACTGAAAGCATTCCCCCTTAGATGAGGAACAAGACAAGGGTGTCCACTTTCACCATTATTATTCAACATAGTTTTGGAAGTCCTAAATACAGCAGTCAGAGAAGAAAATAAAATAAAATAAACCAGATCAGAAAGGAAGAAGTAAAGCTTTCACTGTTTGCAGATGACATGATACTGTATGTATAAAACCCCAAATATAGTATCAGAAAATTACTAGAGCTAATTAGTGATTTTACCAAAGTTGCAAGATGCAAAATTAACACACAGAAATTACTTGCATTTCTATATACTAACAATGAAAAACCAGAAAGAGAAATTAAAGAATCAGTTGCATTCACGATTGCAACAAAAAGAATTACATGTCTATGAATAAACTTACCTAAGGAGACAAAAGAACTGTACAGAGAAAATAATAAGACACTAATGAAAGAAATCAAAGATGACATAAACAGTTGCACCTAGGTAGGAAGAATCAATATTGTGAAAGTGACTATACTACCAATCACAATATACAGATTCAATGTGATCCCTATCAAACTCCCAATGGCATTTTTCACAGAACTAGAACAAAAAAACTCACAATTCATATGGAACAAAAGACCCCGAATAGCCAAAGCAGTCTTGAAAAGAAGAACGGAGCTGAAGGAATCATCCTTGCTGACATCAGATTATACTACAAAGCTACAGTCATCAAGACAGTATGGTACTGGCACAAAAACAGAAATATAGACCAGGGGAACAAGATACAAAGCCCAGAAATAAACCCATGCCACAATGAGTACCTTATTTTTACAAAGGAGGCAAGAATATACAATGGGGCAAAGACAGCCTCTTCAGTAAATGTGCTGGGAAAACTGGACAGCTACATGTAAAAGAATGAAATTAGAACATTTCCTAACACCATACACAAAGGTAAACTCAAAATGGAATAAAGAGCTAAAAGTAAGACCAGAAAGTATAGAACTCTTAGAAGAAAACATAGGCAGAACGCTTGATGTCATAAATCAAAGCAAAATCCTCTATGACCCACCTCCTAGAGTAATGGAAATAAAATCCAAGGTAAACAAGTGGGAATTGACTAAACTTAAACGCTTTTGCACAGCAAAGGATACCATCAGTTCAGTTTGGTTCAGTCACTCAGTCGTGTCCAACTCTTTGAGACCCCATGAATTGCAGCATGCCAGGCCTCCCTGTCTATCACCAACTCCCAATGTTCACCCATACCATAAGCAAGGTGAGAAGACAACCCTCAGAATGGGAGAAAATGATAGCAAAGGAAACAACTGACAAAAGATTAGTTTCCAAAATATACAAGCAGCTCATACAACTCAATACCAGGAAAACAAACAACCCAGTGAAAAAGTGTGAAAAAGACCTAAACAGACATTTCTCCAAAGAAAACATAAGGATTGCTAAAAAACACATGAAAAGATGCTCAACATCGCTCATTGTTAAGAGGAGTGGAGTCCCTCTTTGTCCAACTCTTTGTGACTCCATGAACTGTAGCCTACCAGGCTCCTCCATCCATTGGATTTTCCAGGCAAGAGTACTGGAATGGGTTGCCATATCCTTCTCCAAGGGATCTTCCCAACCCAGGGATCAAACCCAGATCTGCACTGCAGACACAGGCTTTACCATCTGAGCCACCAGTGCAAATCAAGGCTACAGAGAGATATCACCTCCAACTGGTCAGAATGACCATCATCAAAAAGTCTACAAACAATAAATGCTGGAGAGGTTGTGGAGAAAATGGAACATTCTTGCACTATTGGTGTAAAAATATGGGAGATCGAAGATGGTATGGAGATTCCTTAAAACACTAGGAATAAAACCACCATATGACCCAGAAATCCCACTCCTAAGAATATACCCTGAGGAAACCAGGGTTGAAAAATACACACATATCCCATTGTTCATTGCAGCAAAATTTACAATAGCTAGAACATGGAAGCAACCTAGATGTCCACTGACAGATGAATGGATAAAGGATTAGTGGTGCATATACACAATGGAATATTACTCGGCAATAAAAAGGAACACATTTGAGTCAGTTTTAATGAGGTGAATGAACCTAGAACCTATTCAACAGAGTGAAGTGAGGTAGAAAGATAAATACTGTATACTAATGCACATATTGGAGAAGGAAATGGCAACCCACTCCAGCGTTCTTGCCTGGAGAGTCCCAAGGATGGAGGAGCCTGGTAGGCTGCCATCTATGGAGTCACACAGAGTCGGACATGACTGAAGCAACTTAGCAGCAGCAGTAGCAATGCACATATATGGAATCTAGCAAAATGGTACTGAAGCATTTATTTACAGGACAGCAATGGAGAAACAGACATAGAGAATAGATTTATGGACATGGGGAGAAATGAGGAAAGTGTGAGATGTATGGAAAGAGTAAAATGGATAGCCAATGGAAATTTGCTATATGGCTCAGGAAACTCAAAGATACCCCTCTGTATCAACCTAGAGGGGTGGGATGAGGAGAGAGATGGGAGGGAGGTTCAAAAGGGAGGGGATATATGTATATCTATGGCTGATTCATGTTGAGGTTTGACAGAAAATAATGAAATTCTGTAAAGCAATTATCCTTCAATAAAAAAATAAGTAAATATAATGTTTGCCAAAATATGTTTATATTCCAGTCTTAGAGGAAAGAGGGTCACAATCTCTTAAGAGGATCAATAAAAGTTTCAGTGAAGGAAATGACTGTCAAGTGATCTTAAAATACTGAGGGATTATAACAGCCATTACCACATGGGGGAGATATTCCATGGGGAATTAGCATTAACAAAACCTTTATTTCTCCTATTGTTCCAGCGCTCATGGGGTACTCATCTTTGAATTTGGGTATTTTTCCCTGCTGACCATATCTGAGGTGGATACTGAGTTGAACTAGACCAATCAGATTCTTTCTTCTCAGACTATAGTATTTTTAATAGAGATGGACAGATACTGGGATTTGCTGATAACCAAGTCAAGTTTAACAGTCTAGAGATTGACAAAGACTCTCCTCAACACAACTATAATCAACCTACTCCAAACACTCAAGGACCTAACCCTGGGCTCTGTCCTGGCCAGTTTAGTCCAGTTTTAGTAATACTGCAGGATCTCTCTAGCAAAAATCATCCAACCTTGATATCTAATTAAATTTCTCATCTGCTTCCCTGAAAACCTTATCACCCTGGCCTGCCTTCAGCAAGAATTTTGTTGAATTGGTCTTCAAGAATTCCCTTAGTCATTATGTCCCTTCTAATAATATCTCCACTGACTTCCACTCTATTGCTTGGCTATAAATCTTCACTTGTCCTTATATTTGGAGTGGAGCCTGATCTCTCTCCCTTACTGCAAAATCCCAGTGTAGTCATTTCCCTGAAAAAAAAAAAAAAAAAAAAAAAAACCTTCCTTACTGTCTTTTACAAGAATCATGAATATTTTTTTTAACATAAATGGTTCTTAACTAGAAAACATAAAAAATTCCTGGCAATGAATCTGAAGAGCTGACTTTATGTGTGTCTGTGTGTTAGTCGCTCAGCTGTGTCCGATCTTTGCAATGCCATGATCTATAGCCCACCAGCCTCCTTTGTCCATGGAATTTTCCAAGCAAGAATACTGGAGAGGGTTGCCATGCCCTTCTCCAGGGTATCTTCCTGACCCATGGAATGAACCCAGGTCTCCAGCACTGCAGCCAGATTCTTTACCATTTGAGCTATTGTTTCTGTTTTGTGCTATTTTTCTTTTACATTTCCTTAGATACCTGAGATAGTCCTTTTGTGCTTAAATTAAATCAGTTTCAGTTTCTGTCTTAAATAGAAAACAGATTTTAAGCAATTCTTGGCAAAATTAAAAAAAAAATTTTTGTTTTAAGAAATCACAGGACACATTTTTGTGGCTTAAATGTATATTGGGGGAATTTTGACAAAGAATTTTATTACAGAACTAAAGAGTTGGTGCTCTGTTCAGTAAAAAGTAAAAAAAAAAAAAAAATCATTGAAGAATTTCAAGTATGACAATGGTATGACTGAACTAAACTTTAGGGAAGATCATTTGCAGTGTGGTTTAGTCAAGTAAAAAACTACAAGTTAGAAGACTGGCTATGAGTCTAGGCCAATGGTTTAGGTAGTTAGGATTCACAGGAAAGTTGTGCATATTTCTGCAGATTTTGTAGTACAAAACACCAGCGAATACTATTCATAACATATTCTTTGTGAATGACACCAACTAGAGTGTGAGACAGAGTGGTGGCCATGATGTTTAAAGGAGAGAAAAGATATGAAAGATGTTACCAAGGTAAGACTTGAAGGTATTGGAAACATTTAGAAACAGTTGTTACAGTACTGAGAGGGCACAAAGTTACATTCAAATTTTAAATCCAAGTTACTTGGAGAAAAATGGCAACATTTGTATAAAAGTAGAAGGCAGAAAGAAAACTCGGTCAGGATTTGGTGGTTTAGTCGCTAAGTTGTATCTGACTCTTGAGATCCCACGGACTGTAGCCTGCCTCTGCCTTTGTCATCCACGGGATTCTCCAGGCAAGAATACTGGAGTGGGCTGCCATTTTCTTCTCCAAGAAGGATTTGAGTGTGCAAAATAAAATTTAAGATGATATTGGTTTTCATGCAAATGAGTCTGAGATACCTGCATGACATACAAGTAGAGATAACCAATAGAAATTTTACATTTGAAAGTCATTTGAACAGCCATACAAATCAGTGAGATTAGAATAAAAGAGAAACGTGCTAAAAGAGTAAAGGGAAAAAATTAGATACTGCTTAAGTTGAAATCTTAAATTATTTGAAAAGGAAATAAAGCAAAGTAATGGATAGAAGAACATAAAATTCAAAGAATGAAAGAGTTTCAATAAGACAAACAGGACCAAGAATATCAAATTATAAGGAGAGATCAGGAAGGAAATTTCAATGACAACATTTAAATTGAATGATTGAGAAAGTGTTGCTTAGAGTTATCATCAAGATATTTGACCTCAAAAAAGGAAAAATAATACAGAATTGTAAAGATTGTTAACAAAAAATAAGGATTGTGAGTTAAAATATTTGTGGTAAAAGTCACTCATTGTGACCCCATGGACTGTACAGTCTATGGAATTCTCCAGGCTAGAATACTGGAGTTGATAGTTGTGCCCTTTTCCAGGGGATCTTCTGAACCCAGGGATCAAATCCAGGTCTCCCACATTGCAGGCAGATTCTTTACCACTTGAGTCACCAGGGAAGCAAAAAATGTTTGTAGAGAGGTAAGCAAACATATGAGAAGAGAAAGATAAAATAAAGAAATTAAAGATGCAAGAGTAGGAGAAACTGATGGAGCAAGGTGTCTCACAGGAGATGGAAAGGAGGGGCAAGGTCAACAAAGAGATTGGATTTATGTGAGAAGAGAGATGAATACCATAGTCACAGAAGTAAGGGTGAAGAGAACCAATAAAAAAAGTAATATTATATGATATAATGCATAAAAGTGGTGAAAGTACATGCAGAATTCAGATACTTCTTGATTTTCTCTGTGAAATAGAAGAAGATATCTACTGAAATTGAGGGCTAATGGTAACAAGAAAGGATAAACATGGGACATTTTCAGGGGAAAATTATTATATTTTTATTATCACCAAGAAAGCCATCGGTGATGCACTTAAAACTTTCACATTTACTTCCAGCACTTCAGTACATAAGGTTATATTTTAAATTCTAATTATTTCTCCTTTTGCTTCTGCTTCTAAAGAGTATTTACCTCTCTTTCTCAGCAAAGTGTACCTTTTGTGTCTTTTGTTCCATTATTTCTCCAAATCTGAGATCCAGATTCAAAAATCTATTTTTTTTTTTGCATTGTGCAACTCTCCTTCATCCTACCAGCAGAGAGTTTGCATTTTTGAAAATACTATTTCTTTATCCTACCACTTCCTCCAATAACACGTCAGCAATAATAATTCCTAAAAGGTACTGAAACCTTATCATCTTCTGGAAAATTGAATTATTTAGCTTCTAGCCATCATATAAACTTCAAAAAATCCTATGAGCGAGATGCTATGATTGTTCCCACTTTACATTTGGGGAGATTACAGTGTAGAATGATTTGCCCAAGATTTTACAGAAATGAGTGGTGGTACCATGAGGCAAACCTATAAAGAAAAATTCCAGATCTTATATTCTTAACCATTTTCTTCTCTCTCCCTCATCCCCAACTTCTTGAAGAAAAAAAAAAAAAAGTTCTACTCTCAGCTGCTTTCATTACTTTCTATACAATATCTTAACCCACAGTTTCTTAAGGTAGTCTGTAAACTGACCCCTGGGGCACTTTCAGGAACCTGAAAATCCAGGTTCCTGGATCCCCTCTACACAGAGTGATTGAAGATCTAGCAACTTCACCTTAATATGTTTACCAAGGGCCTTTAAGTTTGAGAACATCTCACCTCAACCCTTGCAATTTGCTTTTTGCTACCACCTCTAATCTTTTATAATACCTGAACAAGTGAATTCTTTACTCATTATTTCCAAAAGGACCTTCTTAAATTCCCCCAAACTCTTTAACATTTCATTCAATTGCTCAATCCTGGCCTCTGCCTCACTTCCCAGCATCATAATCATTTCTTGCTGCTACTTCCCTCACTCTATGTTCTGTGTTTTAAAGTCTGAACACTTCAAACTACTTGACTCCCCACCCTGCATTGTGTGCTTTGGCTTGTTTCACAAATTCTATTCAAACAGGCTCTTTACCTTTCCTTACCCTTTTATCATTCTTCAAGACCCAGCTAAAACAATGTGTATATTCACAGTACATAGACATCAAACATCCTCAATTTATTCCCCATGATACTAAAGCAGTGTTTTATGTCACTAACATAGGTATGTTAGTTGCCTTTACATTTAAGTATGGTAACATAAACATGTAATATACTCTATGATAGTTTATTGTTTTACTTTGTAAGACTGAGCTGCTTGAGGACAGAAAAATGCTCATCTCTAGTACAATCTAGTAGACAAGAGGGATTGGGGTAAGGACTGGGTAATAGGACCAATTCAGCATCATTTTGAGACATGTCTCCTAAGCCATGCCAGAAGAGTGCTGTGAAGGTTTGAAAAGAAGACAGGACAGGAAATCATCTGGTGACTCAAAGGGAATAGACAATTTAGAACCTAAATGCACTTTTATCACAAAGTCTCAAAGGGCTGGTCTATTTAATGGATGTCTGCACATTAATCTGAGAAAAAGCCTCCACTGTAAAGAGATAAAATGAAGAAATTGAATGAAGGAATCTGTCTATCAATTGTCAAGCATAAAATTAAAAGTGTATTGACATTTTCCAACTCAGTGTGAATTTCTGTGTGACTTTTTCAGAAGTACTCCAAAATGGACATAGAAAGATGAAGCTATATGTGTCCAATGAACTGAGGAGATTTTAAAGAAAAATTATGCAGTCATTTCCCATTATAGCCAGGCATTTTAGGATGATGAAAATTTCCACTGAACCAGAAGCATATGAATTACAATTATAGTATCTATAATAATTTCATTTTCACTACTGGTATAATTCTTGGGTTTCAGTTAGCATAAAGCAAATCTTTAGAATGAATTAGGAAACAGTGGTTTGGGGTGTGTGTGTGTGTGTGTGTGTGTGTGTGTGTGCAGGCAGAAAACTTAACAGAGTTAACTATGCTGTCTCTTTCCCTTCAAAACCTGTGGAGAAGGAATGTAATATACTGATTTGTTCAAGGAACTCATTAAATTCTTATAAAAGGCCAGGCTATGTTAAATACCCTAGCCCTGGATTTTGGATCATTGCATCCTTGTAATTATCTACAGTTCATTTTAAACCCCATATTTAATAAACAGCTGATTTGAAGATATTTTTATCCTAAACAAAGGTAAAAATATTTATCTTTATTTTCTTTATCCAAGAAAAATCTCTTCTGGAGTCTATCCAGTATCTCTAAATCAAGATTTTTTTTTCCTGTTACTGGAACTACTTTTGCTCTTTAACCCTATAATATGTGGCTTTTGATACCTTTATTATTGCCAAATCAGGGAAATGCATATATTTCAGGCTTGAAAACAAAACAAAACAAACAAGCAAAAAAAAAAAAAAGCAAGTCTAAGGAAATATATGATAATACCTTTTTATATTAAAATTGTTTCCTACTATTTTGGTTTCAATAGAAATTTGCATTAAATTAGGAAACAGAATTATGTCTTTTCCTTTCTAACTCCTATCACTGAGAGTTAGCATTCACTGTTTGATACATAGTCAACAATAAATGTGTTTATAATGATAAAAGGAAAACAAAAAAAATGAGAAATATAATGAAATAAGAGTAAGTTTGAAAAGTAAACATGTAGAATTTTGGACATAAAAGTAGTTAAATTAAAAATGCAATAGATGCATTAAACTATTGGTTAGACGTAGCTAACCTTTTATTTATATCTAAACTTTAAAATGTGCTCTTAAATGGTACTGTTCATTTCTGAGTTTACTTTTTTGAAAATTATATTAAATATATAGAATTAAAGGAACAAAACTAACCGTCAGTGAATATGTTCCACATGCCCAAGATTTTCAACACTGTTTCTTACAGCCTAAAGTCAGCACTGTAGAGTGTATTTTACATACTGACATTTTACTGCAGAGGCACTGAGGCTGTGAGATACTGACCTGGGCCATCTGGTTTAGTTGGTTTCTGCTTTCAGCTTGGCCTCCCGTGACTGTAGTTGCTACTTAAATTCCAAATTTATATTTGCAGCCTAGAGTCATCTTTTAAGCTCAAAAGAAACATACTACTTGTTAATGTTCGGTTTCTGGAATACCACACTGTTACCTCAAACTTGGTGTTGATCTGTTCTTCCCCACCTCCATCCTGTATGTACCTCTACCCTCCCTGCCCAACACCCCTATCTCTTGGGCTCAATTTAACTTCTACTCATAGCTTCTGGTCTCATTTCATCTCTTAATCTTTAAAAGTTTATTCATGATCATTAAAGTGAGTAAGTTCCTCTGATATGGGTTCGTCTAGCTCATTCATTTGTTCATTAATTTCTTCAATAAAGAGTTACTGTTAGAGTGGTATAACTAAATGGTTAACAGCACAAACTGTGAAGCTGGAATGCTTAGGTTTACACCCAGGCTTAGCTTAGCATCTTAGCAACTATGAAAGCTTGTAGAAGTTTAAGCTTTCCCTCAATTTCTCCATCTGTAAAATGGAAAATATTATGATACTTACCTCAAAGATGTTTAGGGCTTAATGAGTGAGTCTGAATTTAAAGGTGTCCAGCACAAGTTTGTGACATGTTAGCTTTTTATACTGTCACTATTTACCTCCAAAATTATGAAGCTTTCAGATGTGATGGAGAACAATGCCGATGCCACCAACGAGGCCAGGTCTGTGCTCTCATGGACTTTTAATCTAAAGGCAAAAGAGCACATGAGTAACAGATTACTATGATGAAAGAAAGATGCAGGCCACATTGATTATATGATAGGGCTATCCGATATGAGCAAAGGCTTTTCGAAAAAAGTGACATTTATCCTGAGACCTGAAGGTGGAGTAAAATTCAGTCAAGTAGAAAAGGTAGGAAACAGTTACAAAATAGAGCAGTAGCCTAAGGGAGTTTCTACACTGTTTCTTCTAGCATGTCTGATGCTTCACTCTTCTGACTTGTCTGGTGCCGATTTCCACTTCACCGCTGCCTGCCCCCCTTTCCCAGGAAACAAAATCATGAAACCTGAAACTATAACTCAACAACTATGGGACCTTTGCATTTTTCTTCTGTTCTTCATTAATTCTTGTTAAACGTATTACAATTAATCAATTGATCAAATAGGTAACAAAATCAGTAAACAAATAGCTAATTAAGTAAGTGAATATTTAAAAGAAGGGATATCCATGAAAGAGGATGGAGATATACTTTTTATGTACTTCTCACATAAATTCTAATACATGTGCTTTAAATTGGACCTGTTACCAAGTCAAAGCTGCACATTGTGCCTCCAACAGCTCCATTTCTTACAGCATAGATCTCTCCCCGTAGGCATTTCAACTGTTTGCTGCAGGCTCTAATATTATGTTCTTTCTGACCAAACTAGTGGGGGACTTTATTTATTTATAGGTAACTATTCAGGTTGGGAAATATGCGAGCATTTTCATTATCAGCCTATATATATATATATATATATATATATATATATATATATATATATATATATGCAAAGTCTAAATTCTAGACTGAATCAGCTAAGAAAAGTTTCCAGTTGTTTTCTTTGAGCAACCATTCAGCTGGAATAGTTTGGGCTTTGAAGCTCATTCAGCTGGAATATTGAGTAAAAGGGTGGGGTACAATTTACTTCACTGTGTGTTAGTAGATAGTGCCAGGGCTGTATTTCTGTCCCTTGGAGACCATGTGGGCTTATTTGCACTCATATCTGAAACATGAAAAGTGTTCTTGTAACAGAGAAGGTGGTTCCTGGATATGCAGTTCTTGGCTCTTAAGAGCTCACCCCTCACCAGCATTGTTTCTGCATACTCCTGGCTTCCTGGAACTTCAGAGACTATCTTTCATGGATTATAGTAAAACTGTTTGGGAAACTGGAACAAAAATTCTACCACCAGCATCTGCTAAAATCTGTGACATAGCTGATAGGTTGAATAATCATTTGAAGCTGAACAGACATAATGGTTTGCCTTTACATTAGAGGGAAGTAAAGATGGGTAGGGTGCAGATATTAGGAAGCTACTGCTTTATTTTATTGTAGAAAGAAAAATCTGTTAATGTGAATACATTGTGGCTAAGAAGAAAATCAAGATTTTCTGGAAGATTCCTAAGTTATTTGTCAAAACTTTAATTCTGAGTTTTTGCACTAAAGTGTAGATGCTTGTTTAAGCAATGAAGCTTCCATCTGTTGTGCCTTAATTTAAAAATGTAGTTTGTAAAATAAAACCATAAGACAATGTTCTTTGAAACACAAAATCTTTCTACTTAATCACCCAAGTAAAATATGAATTAAAACAAGCCTAGAAAGATAAAATTTCTACACACAATGACAGTGTTACTTTGTTTGCAAAAATTGTATTTGAAATGTACCTAACCTTCTCAAAATAATTATGTGGCCCAAAATTGTGCATAGACATGAATCTGATCTCAGTCTCAGATAATAGTATCTAGGAAAACACATGAAAAGCAAATTAATTTTCATAGGTATGTTTGTAGTCAGATATTTTCTCTCAAATGGTAGGGTAAATAAAAAAGTCTTTGCTATAGTAAATCTCATTTTCTTCATGGATATGTGTGACATTTGATAGAACTCAATTTTGGAAGAATGTGAGATAAATAAATCCTTCTGCTGCTGCTGCTGCTAAGTCACTTCAGTCGTGTCTGACTCTGTGTGACCCCATAGACGACAGCCCACCAGGCTCCCCTATCCCTGGGATTCTCCAGGCAAGAACACTGGAGTGGGTTGCCATTTCCTTCTCCAATGCATGAAAGTGAAAAGTAAAAGGGAAGTTGCTCAGTCATGTCCGACTCTTCGTGACCCCATGGACCGCAGCCTACCAGGCTCTTCTGTCCATGGGATTTTCCAGGCAAGAGTACTGGAGTAGAGTGCCATCGCCTTCTCCGAAATAAATCCTTCAGTTACATAAAACTGCACCTTTAAAATAATTATTTTCCAGAAAAGCAGTATTATCCTTTAAAATTTACATGTTTCCCTTGCAGAAGCTGATTTTCTTAAAATTATTTATCTAATTTTCCATGACTGCTGAGTTGTCTCTGAGGTAGCATTTTCTATACTCTTTGAAGTGATTTATAATTTGTTTGAATAAAAAACAAGTCACAGGATTAGCCAACCACAGAATAAATTATCCCAGATATGTGTGTGTTTGTATAAAGTGTATGCGCATCATGTATGTTTGTGTAAGTATGTAGGTAACATGTATATGTGTGGTGTTATCATAAGTTAATCATCGTTAAAAAGTTAAGAGATGAAAAAAAAATTATCTTTTCAAATAGACACTCTTAACTCTTAATTTGTGCTCCTGTCATATTCTTTTCATAATTTGGGGTCACAGATCTATTAAAGAATTGGATGAAATTCATAGACTCTCTCCATGAATGCCTATAAGCAATAATAATAATAATAATAATTTGTACCATAGCTGTAACACTCCATAGATTCCCTCAATGCCTTCTTCGGACTTTAGAAATAAAATTTTCATGATACTTTTTTTTTCTTTTATCAAAAGTTTCCTTTTTAATTAAAATCTTTAACCTTAGAAATTTTCTATGGAAATGACTTTGAAAGGGAAAGTGTTAGTTGTTCAGCCATGTCCAGCTCTTTGCAGCTCCAAGGACTGTGGCCCGCCAGGCTGCTCTGGCCATGGAATTCTCCAGGCAAGGATACTGGAGTGGGTAAAGGTTATCTAATCCAGTTGTCTTAAAGCCCAGAGAGGTAAGGTGGTTTTCACCAGGATACACTGCCAGAAAGCAGTAGAATTGGACTGGCTGCTGTCCATGGGGTCACACAGAGTTGGACACAACTGAAGCGCCTTAGCATACATGCATGAGTTGGAGAAGGAAATGGCAACCCACTCCAGTATTCTTGCCTGGAGGATCCCAGGGACAGAGGAGCCTGGTGGGCTGCTCTCTGTGCGGTCATACAGAGTCAGACACGACTGAAGCCACTTAGCAACAGCAGCAGCAGCAAGTCTCCTACTTGTCCAGTGCAATTTCAGTTAAGGTAGGCATTGGTGTTCTAAGAATATGTTGCTGGTACTGTGTGTGTGCTCAGTCATGTCCCTCTCATTGTGACCCCATGGACTGTAGCCCTCCAGGCTCCCCTGTCCAAGGAATCTTTCTGGCAAGAATAATGGAATAGTTTGCCGTTTCCTACTCCAGGGATTTTTCCCAACCCAGGGGTCAAAACCAGATCTTCTGAGTCTCTTCCATTGGCAGGTGGATTCTTTCCCACTGAGCTACCTGGAAGGCCCTGCTAGTACAGGGTAAATGACTTATAAAGAGAGAGAGAAAAAAAATAAATAAATAAAGGAGACTTAAAATTGCAAATATCCTGACTGCTATAAGAGCCATCCTTCTGTGTCTCAGTTATTTCCCCTTGTGGTTATCCAAACACCAATATTGATTTACTGCACAGATCCTGTAGGGCCAATCCAAGCACCAAGCTTCCATTAGCATCAAACGGGCTTTAGTTCTTGGCTCAGCTCTGTGGGGATGCTAAACAAGACATAATGCAGGCCAATGCTTTTGAGATGAAAACTGGAAGCAAATTACTATATGACACTTAGTTGAATAATAAGAAAAATGAACCCCATTCCTACACACTACTAAATTTCTCTGACCATGTCCCTTAATACAGACACTTGAGTCTCATTCTTTCACAACGTCGTTTCGATTACAACAATGAAATTTGGGTTATTTCATCTCAGGAAACTTGGATACAATTTGTTTAGCAGTAATTATGTTACCTAAACTATTGATTTGGGCACTTATCCCACATGGAGCTTGGCAAGTGATGAAGTTTGTTTTAGCTGAATTGTCTGACTACTCTTACCATACATTGCAGTAAAAATGTTCCTCTTCTTTCAAAGGTAAGTACAAATATTTCTTAGAAAGCTAATGTTCTTCAACCAGGATACTAGCTATTGGCCTGCAAGTTACATAGCCATTGCACAACAGATCAATTTCAAGCATAAGTACTTTTTAATAAAGAATGACAGGTCAAAGACAAAGTTTGCTATTGCTGTTGTTCAGTTGCTATGTCCTGTCTGACTCCCTGAAACACCATGGACTGCAGTGTGCCAGACTCCTCTGACCCTCACTGAAAGATCCTTAGCTTCCTTTTTAAATATTTAATCAAACTAGATCAGATGACAAATAAAGCATTGTTAGATATCTCCAAAAACGATGCAAAGCAATTGAAATCAGTGAAATGTAAACATAATGGTTTTCAAATTTTAAAGGGAAAATTGGGAGAACTGTTGCTGCTGTTTAGTTGCTAAATCACAGCTGACTCTTTGCAACCCCTGTGGACTGTAGCAAACAAGGCTGTTCTCTCCATGGCACTTCCAAGGCAAGAACACTGACGTGGGTAGCCATTTCCTTCTCCAGGGGGTCTTCCTGACTCAAGTACTGAATCCATGTCTTCTGCTTTTCAGGCAGATTATTTACTACTGAGCCTCCTAAGAAGCTAGAGATAAAATTAGGGTCTGATTTAGTGGGTCTGGGGTGAACCTGCATATTCTACATTCTAACATGCTTATAGGGAACTGAATAGCAACACTGAATAGCAGGGCTTAAGATAGCTGTGAGCTAAGATAACCAATATTAAAGATTCCATTCTGAAGGAGATCAGCCCTGGGATTTCTTTGGAAGAAATGAAGCTAAAGCTGAAACTCCAGTACTTTGGCCACCTTATGTGAAGAGTTGACTCATTGGAAAAGACTCTGATGCTGGGAGGGATTGGGGGCAGGAGGAGAAGGGGACGACAGAGGATGAGATGGCTGGATGGCACCACTGACTCAATGAACGTGAGTCTGAGTGAACTCCGGGAGTTGGTGATGGACAGGGAAGCCTGGCTTGCTGCGATTCACGAGGTCGCAAAGAGTCGGACAAGATTGAGTGGCTGAACTGAACTGAACTGATACTAATGCTTGCCAAGTACCTACTGTGTGCTAAGAACTCTACTTATATTCAACATTTACAAAACTTGCTTAAGAAGGTGTCATTGTGCTTAAGAAGCCATCATTGCCCCTTTCACATCTAATAAAGAATTGGACTCACAAAGTTATACAACATGAATAAAGCAAAATTATAAATGGGTAGGACTGAGCTCTGAACTAAGCTTTTCATGGCTCAAAACTTTTTCCTTCATTTACTCATTAAACAAATATGAAGAGAATATTTACATGTGCATGATGTCAAGTATGAGAAGAGCAATACACAGGAAAAAGAGCCCAAACTCATAGAGCTGATATTACAGTTCAGTTGAGTTCAGTTCCTCTGTCATGTCTGACTTTGTGACTTCATGGACTGCAGCATGCCAGGCTTCCCTGTCCATCCCCTATTGCCTAGTATGATAGACAGTCCAAGTAAAAGCATCACAATGCTGAAATCTTCAACTGAACATCTTTATTTCACTGAATCTTTTAATGAATTTCATTGTGCTTTTTAGGGTATATGGCATTTTTTTTTTCATTTTAGTCTCATACAATACTTAGGGACTTTTCTGCTTCATTATTACAACTGTTTGCCATCTTTTAATGCACTCGAGATAAAATATAAACTTTAATTATTTATATTTTGAGCTTACTAGAAACTGAATTTTGTGTATTGATAGTTATAATGACACCTATCAATGACAAGAAAATTCAGCATATACTGTAGTAGAATAATGCCACCTTTCCCACCTCAAGTCAAAGATGTCTATATTCTAATCCTTAAAACCCAGGAATATGTAAGTTTACATCATAAAAGGTACTTTGCAGATGTGATTACATTTAGGATTCTGAGATGGGACATGAATATCGATTATCTGGGTGGGCCCAGTATAATCATAGACTGATAATCATAATCACCATTACAGGAGTGAGGCAGGAGAGTCACAATTAAAGAGGATTTAACAATAGAAGCAAAGGTCAGAGTATTATGGGAAAGAGGTCAAGGGCCAGTTAACATGGGTGGCCTCTAGAAAACTAGGAAAGGCAAAGGAAGGCATTCTACTCCTAGAGAGTCAGTAGGACACAGCTCTGTCATCCCATTTTAGACTTCTGACCTCCAGAGATGTAAGATAATAAATATACATTGTTTTAAGCCATTTAGTTTGTGGTTATTTGTTACAGTAAAAACCAGAAACTAATACATATGGCAATATACTTCTCAGGATCTTTGACCTTCCAGAAATCACAAGATTTGTGCTCCGAATGATATTACAGTCTTTAAGTAATGAGGGGTTATTTTTGTCTTTGTTTTTAATATTATAGTAACGATCTACAAACCTGAAAACAGTACAGTACTGCAGCAGAAAAGATTGCTTTCCTTTTCAAATTATGAAACAACGTAAGCATATCAGTAAGCATGATTATGATAGGAAATGTCATCTATATCCAGACCATCACTAATAAAATAAAAATATATTTCCATCTTGACACCTCACTGTTACTACCTAATCTAACCAGAATCCTGATAGATCTTCTTGAACTTACTTTTACTCTCCTTCAATTTATTCTCTTCACTGACAACATAATGCTCTTTTAAAATTATGAACTTGTTCATGCTTGGTCTTTATTTAAAACTCTCCTAGTCTTTCCTTTATTTGTAGACAAAGACCTCTATTGTTAACAAAATCATAAGTATGGCTTTCAAGGCATCACAGGATCTGGTGCAGAGTTTTCCATCAGCCCCATCTCAAGTCCCTTATCTCTGTTTATCTACCCAGGGTTTTGCACATACTATTAATCTGCCTGGGTGGCCTGGTTGTGCGCTAACCCCTTCTGATCACCTAATTAATTTTTACTCATCTTTCTGAGCTCAACTCAAAATGCATTTTTTGCAGAGTTGGTTTTTTTTTTTTTTTTTTTACTTTATCTCAGCTTAGGACAGTCTTTCCTTTTATAAACGTTCAAAATACCTTGAAATTTTACAGGACTTAAAAAAGTGCAATCAATTAATTATTAAATTAATTGTTGAATTTGTACCTTTAATTTTATCTTCTCTACTGCAATGTTCAAGCTGTAATATGTTCAAGCTCGATTGAGAAAAGGCAGAGGAAATGGACATCAAATTGCCAACATCTGCTGGATCATCAAAAAAGTAAGAGAGTTCCAGAAAAGCATAAACTTCTGCTTTATTGACTAGGCCAGAGCCTTTGACTGTGTGGATCACAACAATCTATGGAAAATTCTGAAAGAGATGGGAATACCAGACCACCTGACCTGCCTCTTGAGAAATCTGTATGCAGGTCAAGAAGCAACAGTTAGAACTGGACATGGAACAACAGACTGGTTCCAAATTGGGAAAAGAGTACATCAAGGCTGTATATTGTCACCCTGCTTATTTAACTTATATGCAGAGTACATCATGAGAAATGCTGGGCTGGCAGAAGAACAAGCTGGAATCAGGATTGCCAGGATAAATATCAATAACCTCAGATATGCAGATTATACCACCCCATGGCAGAAAGTGAAGAAGAACTAAAGAGCCTCTTGATGAAAGTAAAGAGGAGAGTGAAAAAGCTGGCTTAAATCTCAACATTCAGAAAACTAAGATCATGGCATCTGGTCCCATCACTTCATGGCAAGTAGATGGGAAACAATGGAAACAGTGACAGACTTTATTTTGGGGGGTTCCAAAATCACTGCAGATGGTGACTGCAGCCATGATATTAAAAGACGCTTGCTGCTTAGAAGAAAATTTATGACCAACCTAGACAGCATATTAAAAGGCAAAAACATTAGTTTGCCAACAAAGGTACATCTAGACAAAGCTATGGTTTATCAAGTAGTCATGTATGGATGTGAGAGCTGGACAATGAAGAAAGCTGAGCACCAAAGAATTGATGTTTTGAACTGTGGTGTTGGAGAAGACTTTTGAGAGTTCCTTAGACTGCAAGGAGATCCAACCATTTCATCCTAAAGGAAATCAGCCCTGAATTGAAAGGACTGATGCTGAAGCTGAAATTCCAATACTTTGGCCACCTGATATGAAGAAGTGACTCATCAGAAAAGTCCCTGATGCTGGGAAAATTGAAGGCAGGAGGAGAAGGGGATGAGAGAGTATGAAATGGTTGGATGACCTCACTGACTCAATGGACATGAGTTTGAACAAGCTCTGGGAGTTGATGATGGACAAGGAAGCCTAGCATGCTGAAGTCCATGGGGTCACATAGAGTTGGGACTGAGCTACTGAACTGAATTGAATTGCATTGGATACTCAGAACTGATAATGGCTCAACAATCCAGTATGTTTTATTCATACAAATGTTCTCCCAATCTATGTTAATGAGATTATATGTTTCCTTGGAGATCTGCCTTTCTTCAAGGTTCATGTCAGTTGTTTTATGTTCTTGGGTGACCTTGTGCCAATGTTATCTCAAAATGCATGTTGCATGTGAGGGGCCTGGTACAATTCTCTGAGTTTTGAGAAATTTCCTTTCTCTAATTAGCATCCTGCTAGTAGGTATATAACTTCCTGCTAAAGATTAGGGTACATTCTTTCTGCCCCCTTCTGATGCCTATGTCCAAAACCTTCTCTATCTGTTTTATACTTTAGTAAAACTTTATTACACAACACCTCTGAGTGATCAAGTCTTGTCACTGGCCCCGGATTGAATTCTTCTCTTCTGGAGGCCAAGAATCCCAGGGTATTTCACAGCTCAGAAACAGCCTTTCAACTGCAGCCATGAAATTAGAAGACGTTTGCTCCTTGGCAGGGTAACTATGACAAACATAGACAGTGTATTTAAAAGCAGACACATCACTTTGCTGACAAAGTTCCATATAGTCAAAGCTATGGTCTTTCCAATAAATATGTATGGATCAGAGAGTTGGACCATGAAGAAGGATAAGCACTAAAGAATTGATGCTTTGAAACTGTGATGCTGGAGAAGACTCCCAAGAGCCCCTTGGACAGGAAGGAGATCAAACAAGTCAATCCTAAAGGAAACTGACTTTGAATATTAATTGGAAAGTTGAAGCTCCAATACTTTGGCCACCTGATGTGAGGAGCCAACTCATTGGAAAAGACCCTGACATTAGGAAAGATTGAAGGACAAAGGAGAAGAGGGTAGCAAAGGATGAGATGGTTGAATAGAATCGCTGACTCAATGGACATGAACTTGGGCAAACTCTGGAAGATAGTGAGAAACAGGAAAGCCTGGCGTGCTGCAGTCCATGGGGTTGCAAAGAGTCGGACACAACTTAGTGACTGAACAACAACAACAGCAAATATAAAAGTAAATCTCAACACCCACAAAGTATTTCTTCCATTTTTTAAGGCCCATTTTAAATATATTTCAAAGGATTTACTATGAGCAAGACCTTAAAGAGTACAGTGGATACATAAGCATTAAAGTCTTATATAAGTGCAACAGTTTCAACAAAGAGTTTAGTGTCGTACAAAAGAACATAATACTATAAATATAGAAAAGAAAAAGACACTCAGTCATGTTCAGCTCCTTCCAACCCCACAAACTGTAGCCTGCCAGGCTCTTATGTCTATGGAATTCTCCAAGCAAAAGTGTTGCAGTGGGTTGCCAATTTCTTCTCTAGTGTAGAACAACTGTCAAAACATGGAGAGTCACTGAATAACCCAGAATGAACCAGGCTTATTTGTGGGCATTTGACTTTTACTGAAAATTACTTGTTAGTGTATTTTTTAGCACTTTCTCATGAACATTGTTTTTTGTATGTTTAGGTGATATATAGCCCTAATTATGGAGCTAATGTAAAAATTCTCAGTTAATAAAAGATTCAAGTATATGTGAAATAAAATATAGTCCAAGCAAGTAAACATATGCCCAAGGCACTGACCCAAAAATGCATACAATGCAATGCACATCTCCTGTTTTCTTTTGAATTTTCAAAAATTTTATTCCTGGAAGATAACTTTTGCATTCTCTTTGATTAGTGATTTTAATGAAAATTTAACAGGCAAATAGAGATTTCAGTTGTAACCTATCTGCTAATTAAGCAGTACTTTATTTTATAATGCAGAGAAATAGTCAAATCATTTTAAGAAAAATCATAATTTAATGACATGGTGTTTAGATAGTAACAGTTGTACAGAGTCACCAGACATCACACAATATGTGGCATGTTTTTCTTTTCTTTTCTTTTCTTTTTTTTTTTTTTTTGTAGTAAGTATACTGTAAATTTTATAGAATTCAGAAAAATAAATTTTATGAGATGTAATCTAGTAAGGATTTTTTTTAAGTTTAAAAGGGCCTTGTTGCCCTTCTCTTTGAGCTCATTTACCTGCTCCATTGCCCAGTCCAGAACCCCGTTCTAGAAAGGATTTTATCCACTAATTCATTTGGTAAAGACTTGGTGGTAATGGTGGTTTAGTCGCTAAGTCATGTTCAACTCTTGCAACCCCATAGGCTGCAGTCCACTAGGCTGCTCTGTCCATGGTATTCTCCAGGTAAGAATACTGAAGTGGGTTGCCATTTCCTCCTCCAGGGTATCTTCCCGACCCAGGGATCAAACCCAGGTCTCCTGTGCTGCTGGCAGATTTTTAACTGACTAAGCTACTAGTAAACGCTTACTGCTTACTAATTGCTGGCACTGTTTGAGACCTGTTGAGCAACCAAACTTAACTACTACCTCATGGAGATTACAGACTTGAGATAAATGAGGTTACATAAGTCAACAACATGCATTTATAACTAATTTAAAACGTATATGCAGCTGCATAAGTTGCTTGTATATTTTTGAGATTAGTTGTTTGTCAGTTGCTTCATTTGCTATTATTTTCTCCCATTCAGAAGGCTGTCTTTTCACCTTGCTTATATTTTCCTTTGTTGTGCAGAAGCTTTTAATTTTAATTAGATCCCATTTGTTTATTTTTGCTTTTATTTCCAGAATTCTGGGAGGTGGATCATAGAGGATCCTGCTGTGATTTATGTCTGAGAGTGTTTTGCCTATATTCTCCTCTAGGAGTTTTATAGTTTCTGATCTTACATTTAGATCTTTAATCCATTTTGAGTTTATTTTTGTGTACAGTGTTAGAAAGTGATCTAGTTTCATTCTTTTACAAGTGGTTGACCAGTTTTCCCAGCACCACTTGTTAAAGAGATTGTCTTTACTCCATTGTATATTCTTGCCTCCTTTGTCAAAGATAAGGTGTCCATATGTGTGTGGATTTATCTCTGGGCTTTCTATTTTGTTCCATTGATCTATATGTCTGTCTTTGTGCCAGTACCATACTGTCTTGACCATGTCTGACGTAGGGTGCAGCATGCTTGGGGCTGGTGCATGGGGATGACCCAGAGAGACGTTGTGGGGAGGGAGGTGGGAGGGGGGATCATGTTTGGGAACGCATGTAAGAATTAAAGATTTTAAAATTAAAAAAAATAAATGTAAAAAAAAAAGTATATGCAATAGAAAAAACACGGAGCAGTCTTGTTTAATGGAATATGTGAGAAATGTGATGGGGTCAGTCTGTGGGGCTCTGGGGTGAAGAGGACATTGGCCATTTTAGAGAAATGAGAAGCCCAACAGCTCTGACAAGTGGGGCACATGGAGGATTACTACAGGAGGGGCCTTTGTAAAGCATTCCATCTAGCTTGTTCTCAACTGCCCAAATGAGAAGCAATTTTAAAGATCAATATCTTTTTAAAAATCTGTCAAAATATAATTATTTTCATAGATCAACTTCCTAACGTGGGAATTACTGGGTCAAAACTTGTGATATATTTTTAATCTTCTTTTTACACAACTCCAAATTGCCTGAGGATAAGATTATTCTAACACTACCATCAATTATTTTACCTGATGGGTTTTATAGACATTTTATTTCATGTTAAAGAGGAAAATTTTACTCCAAAAAGGTCAAATTAAAGAAAAAATAGTGCTTAAATTCTTTGACATTATTTTGTAGAAGAGTAACCGGCTTACATGTAGAACATACAAATTTGGTATAAACTAATTTCTTCTCAGTTCTTGAATTAGATCTCTCTGGTCCATAAATTGGATGTGCGCTTATTCTCACAAAGTATGAGTCCTTCTGTGACATCCTCAAACCGTCACATGGACAGAGGAGCTTGGCGGGTTATAGTGCATGGAGTCACAAAGAATCAGACACGAGTTAACTACTGAAAAACACCAACAGGTGTCACAAAGTTTCCCAGATGTTCACCCTGCTGCTCTCTGTCCTCTTCTCAGAGATACTGTTTATCTTCTTGCAACTTCTATTTTCTAATCTTCATTTCATTTATATTTGCAGATATAATAGAAAAAGTCCCCATATGACTGGATCAGTTCAGTTCAGTCATTCAGTCGTGTTCGAATCTTTGCGACCCCATGAACTGCAGCACGTCAGGCTTTCCTGTCCATCACCAACTCCCGGAGTCCACACAAACCCAGTTCCATCGAGTCAGTGATGCCATCCAACCTTCGCATCCTCTGTTGTCCCCTTCTCCTCCTGCCCTCAATCTTTCCTAGCATCAAGGTCTTTCCAATGAGTCATCTCTTCACATCAGTTGGCCAAAGTATTGGAGTTTCAGCTTCAACATCAGTCCTTTCAATGAACACCCAGGACTCATCTCTTTTAGTATGGACTGATTGGATCTCCTTGCAGACCAAGGGACAGTCAAGAGTCTTCTCCAAAACCACAGTTCAAAAGCATCAATTCTTCAGCACTCAACTTTCTTTATAGTACAAAACTCACATCCATACATGACTATTAGAAAAACCATAGCCTTGACTAGATGGACCATTGAGGACAAAGTAATGTCTCTGCTTTTTAATATGATGTCTCGGTTGTTCATAAACTTCCTTCCAAGGAGTAAGCATCTTTAATTTCATGGCTGCAATCACCATCTGTGGTGATTTTGGTGCCCAGAAAAATAAAATCAGCAACTGTTTCCACTGCTTTCCTGTCTATTTGCCATGAAGTGATGGGACCGGATGCCATGATCATGATTTTCTGAATGTTGAACTTTGAGCAAACCTTTTCACTGTCCTCTCTCACTTTCATCAAGAGACTGTTTAGTTCTTCTTCACTTTCTGCCCTAAGGGTGGTGTCATCTGCATATCTGAGGTTATTCATATTTCTCCTGGAAATCTGGATACCAGTTTGTGCTTCTTTCAGCCCAGCATTTCTCATGATGTACTCTACATATAAGGTAAATAAGCAGGGTGACAATATACAGCCCTGACGTACTCCTTTACCTATTTGGAACCAGTCTGCTGTTCCATGTCCAATTCTAACTGTTACTTCCTGACCTGCATATAGGTTTCTCAAGAGGCAGGTCAGGTGGTCTTATAGTCCCATCTCTTGAAGAATTTTCCACAGTTTATTGTGATCCAAACAGTCAAGGGCTTTGGCATTGCCAATAAAGCAGAAATAGGTGTTTTTCTGGAACTCCCTTGCTTTTTCAATGATCCAGTGGATGTTGGCAATTTGATATCTGGCTTCTCTGCCTTTTCTAAAACCAGCTTGAACATCTGGAAGTTCACAGTTCATGTATTACTGAAGTCTGGCTTGGAGAATTTTGAGCATTACTTTACTAGCATGTGAGATGAGAGCAATTGTGTGGTAGTTTGAGCATTCTTTGGCATTGCCTTTCTTTGGGATTGGAATGAAATCTGACCTTTTCCAGTCCTGGGGCCACTGCTGAGTTTTCCAAATTTGCTGGCATATTGAGTGCAGCACTTTCACAGCATCATTTTCAGGATTTTAAATAGCTCAACCGGAATTCCATCACCTTCACTAGCTTTGTTCGTATGATGCTTCCAAAGGCCCACTTGACTTCACATTATGGGATGTCTGGCTCTAGCTGAGTGTGAATGATCACACCATGATGATTATCTGAATCGTGAAGCTCTTTTTTGTACAGTTCTTTTGTGTATTCTTGCCGCCTCTTCTTAATATCTTCTGCTTCTGTTAGGTCCATACCATTTCTGTCCTTTAGTGAGCCCATCTTTGCATGAAATTTTCCCTTGGTATCTCTAATTTTCTTGACGAGATCTCTAGTCTTTCCTGTTCTATTGTTTTTCTCTATTTCTTTGCATTAATCACTGAAGAAGACTTTCTTATCTCTCCTTGCTATTCTTTGGAACCCTGCATTCAAATGGGTATATCTTTCCTTTTCTCCTTTGCTTTTCATTTCTCTTCTTTTCACAGCTATTTGTAAGGCCTCCTCAGACAGTCATTTTTCTTTCTTGTATTTCTTTTTCTTGGGGATGGTCTTGATTCCTGTCTCCTGTACAATGTCATGAACCTCCATCCATAGTTCATCAGACACTCTATCAAATCTAGTCCCTTAAGTCTATTTCTAACTTCCACTATATAGTCATAAGGGATTTGTTTAGATACTATCTGAATGGTCTAGTGGTTTTCCCCACTTTCTTCAATTTAAGTCTGAATTTGGCAATAAGGAGTTACTGATCTGAGCCACAGCTCCTGGTCTTGTTTCTGCTGACTGTATAGAGCTTCTCCATCTTTGGCTGCAAAGAATATAATCAATCTGCTTTCAGTGTTGATCATCTGGTGATGTCCATGTCTAGAGTCTTCTCTTATGTTGTTGGAAGATGGTGTTTGCTATGACCAGTGCGTTCTCTTTGCAGAACTCTATTAGCCTTTGCCCGCTTCATTCTATACTCCAAGGCCAAATTTGCTTGTTACTCCAGGTATTTCTTGACTTCCTACTTTTGCATTCCAGTCCCCTATAATGAAAAGTATATCTTTATGGGGTGTTCATTTTAGAAGGTCTTGTAGGTCTTCATAGAACCATTCAGCTTCAGCTTCTTCAGCATTACTGGTTGGGGCATACACTTGGATCACCGTGACATTGAATGGTTTGCCTTGGAAACGAACAGAGATCATTCAGTCGTTTTTGAGATTGCATCCAAGTACTGCATCTCAGACTCTTTTGTTGACTCTGATGGCTACTCCATTTCTTCTACGGGATTCCTGACCACAGTAGTAGATATAATGGTCATCTGAGTTAAATTCATCCATTCCAGTCCATTTCAGTTTGCTGAATCCTAGAATGTAAATGTTCAGTCTTGCCATCTCCTGTTTGACCACTTCCAATTTGCCTTGATTCATGGACCTAACATTCCAGGTTCCTATGCAATATTGCTCCTTACAGCATCGGACCTTGCTTCTATCACCAGTCCCATTCACAACTGGGTGTTCTTTTTTCTTTGACTCTATCCCTTCATTTTTTCTGGAGTTATTTCTCCACTGATCTCCAGTAGCATATTGGGCACCTACTGACCTCGGGAGTTCATCTTTTTGCCTTTTCATACTGTTCATGGCGTTCTCAAGGCAAGAATACTGAAGTGGTTTGCCATTCCCTTCTCCAGTGGACCTCATTCTGTCAGCCCTCTCCACTGTGAGCCGTCCTTCTTGGGTGACCCAACATGGTATGCCTTAGTTTCACTGAGTTAGACAAGCTATGTTCCATGTGATCAGATTGGCTAGTTGTCTGTGATTGTTGTTTCAGTCTGTCTGCCCTCTGATGCTCTCTCTCAGCACCTACCATCTTACTTGTGTTTCTCTTACCTTGGGCGTGGGTTATCTCTTCATGGCTGCCCCATCAAAGCACAGCTGCTCCTCCTTACCTTGGATGTTGGGTAGCTCCTCTCAGCTGCTCCTGATATATTAGAGGTCAAATTAAGACCCTTGTTGAAATGTTTGGTTTTGTTTTCTACAAAGAGAAAGTACCTCATACATTAGTAGGAGAATTTTCTGAGTTATTTCTTTCCATGAGACAAATAAGGTTATACTGAGCCACAGATACACACCACCTCATTGTTTTCTGGTTATTACTTTTGGTAGCTGGACAGTGAGTATGACAGTTTCATTCATTTCATGCTAGCAAGATAATGCTCAAAATCCTTCAAGCTAGGCTTCAACAGTATGGAAACTGAGAACTTCCAAATGTACAAGCTGAGTGTAAAAAAAGCAGAGGAAGGATAGATAAAATAAAGAGCCAACACCTGCTGGATCATAGAAAAAGCAAGGGAATTCCAGGTAAACATTATTTCTACTTCATTGACTAGGCTAAAGTCTTTGACTGCTTGGATAATGACAAACTATGAAAAATTATTAAAGAGATGAGAATACCAGATCACCTTATCTGCCTCCTGAGAAATCTGTACATTTGGGGCCCAAAAGACTACTTAGCATGTGGCCTAAACTTCAGAAGCATTTATGAAGATAGTCTGTTCTCATTCAGATAAAGAGAAATAACTCACTCATTGTTTTATTGTGTTTTTGGTTTTTTCTGTAGACACTTGGCTGTGTATTAGGACAAAATAATATGTATTTACAAATAAATCAGAATTTGATTTTACATAAAAAAAAAAGAAGTAACAGTTAGAACTGGACGTGTTACAATGAACTGGTCCAAAAAGAAATATGTTAAGATTGTATATTGCCACCCTGCTTATTTAACTTATATACAGAGTACATCATGTGAAATGCTGGGCTGGATGAAGCACAAGCTCAAATCAAGATTCTAGTTTGTGCTTCATCCAGCCCAGCATTTTGCATGGTGTACTCTGCATATAACTTAAATAAAATGGGTGAGAATATACAGCCTTGATTTACTCCTTACCCAATTTTGAACCACTCTGTTTTTCCATGTCTGGTTATAACTGTTGCTTCCTGACCTGCATACAGATTTCCTAGGAGGCAGATCAGGTGGTCTGGTATTCCCATTTCTTTAAGAATATTCCATAGATTTTTTGTGATCCACACAATCAAAGGCTTTGTCACAGTCAATAAAGCAGAAGTAGATGTGTTATGCCCAGAGTATGAGTTCCCAAAACTGAGAGAATAAGACGTCCACAGCAATGCAAAAGCATGAAGGGGTTTTATTTCTAGCTCGAGCTAGGGCTCCCACCACATCCAACACAGCGGAGTGGAGCAAGGAGCTCGAGCCCAAGTTTACAGCAGTATTTATAGGTTTTAGAACAGAGAGTTGGCAAGGGCTGATTGGCTGCAGGAGTTTCCTAGTATTTATTAATTGGCTAATCTTTATTGGCTGCAGGGGTTTCCTGGTATTTACTAATTGGCTATTGGCTGCAGGGGGATGTCTTTTACGTCCTGATAAACTCAAACCAGGTTACAGGGAGTATGCTGATTAGACAAGTCCTGGCTTCCGCGGGGATGACGTCACTGGGTAATGACTCAGCCTTTCCCGTGAGTCCTACCTTAGTCCCTGAAGCCTATCATGGCATTTGTTAGGTCCCAACAAGATGCTTTTCTGAAACTCTTACTTTTTCTATGATCTATTGGATGTTGGTGTTTTCATCTCTGGTTCCTCTGCCTTTCTTAATTCCAGCTTGAACATCTGGAAGTTCTCACTTCATGTACTGTTGAAACCTCATTTGACAAATTTTAAGCATTACTTTTCTAGCATGTGAGATGAGTGCAATTGTGCAGCAGTTGCACAATTCTTTGGCATTGCCTTTCATTGGGATTGGAATAAAAGCTGACCTTTTCCCGTCCTGTGGCTGCTGCTTAGTTTTCCAAATTTCCCAGTATTTTGAGTGCAGCACTTTAACAGCATCATCTTTTAGGATTTGAAACAGCCCAGCTGGGATTCTATTATCTCTGCTAGCTTCACTTGCAGTGATGCTTTCTAAGCCCCACTTGACTTCACACCCTAGGATATCTGGATGTGTAGGTGTGGTAATATATAGCAAACCTCCATATTTCCTTTCAATTTTCTTTGTAACTATTTAAAAAATCAAATCTTAAGAAAAGAGAGTAAAGATTTTGCTTGTGTTTGTTTATTGTCTTTCCTTCAGAATTAGAACTTAAGTAATTTAGAAAATTCATTCTTTACTAGTCATTGGTCAAAAACAATTCGACCTCACCAGTAGCCTTACAACTAAAGAGATACTGAGGACTTTATTCTCATGAATTCAGGAGACACTGACTTCCCAACTAAAATTCTCAAATTACTAATTGCCTTAAAAAAGTTATGGTGACGGAGGAATGCTATCCCAGGTTTCAGGAGAGCAAAGTGACAAATATTAGTGTATAACAGAGGTGGTGGGGAGCCAGAGGGTAGGAAAGAAAATATATTTAAATTAATTTTTCATGGACTTCCTGGTAGCTCTGGTACCAGGTAAAGAATCTGGCTGCAATGCAGGAGACCCTAGTTCCATTCCTGGGTCAGGAAGATCTGCTGGAGAAGGGATAGGCTACCCACTCCAGTATTACAGCCTAGAGAATTCCACGGACTGTATAATACATGGGGTTGCAAAGAATCAGACATGACTCAGTGACTTTCAGTTTAATCTTTAATATTTTCTGAGATTAATTTAATATTTGGTGAAACCTGAATATTAATGAGCCTTCTTAATTGGTGTTTATAAACACACTAGAAACCTCAGCTATATTCTTGTTGCTTTAGGATATACTTAGTCAACCATCCTTCCAGCAGTTTATTACTGCCCACATAACCATTCTTTATTATTCTGACTCTTTCAACAGCTACTCAAATAATTACTATTGTATGTAAATGATTACATTCCATAAGGTTTTTTTTTTGAGGTGATGATATATTTATTACTTTGATTCGTGCCTTCCAATATATGTAGGTATATGTCCAAACACATCAAATTATATTTATTATGTATGTACAGTTTTTACATATCAATTATATCTAAATAAGCTATTAATTTTATAATAAAATATGTGTAGAAGTTGTTAGCAGTAAAGAAGCATGATATTGAAGGTATATTTCTTTTAAAATTCATAATCAATAGAGACCTCAGAAATATTCAGAGCTCTAGTAATCAGAATTTAGTAATGCACCCATAAGTCATGGTGGATCTGGATATTTTGCTGTCTGAATTCCCTGTTTCTAAACACTTATGCACTAGCCTTTTTTTCCAATGCCATTTCCTATAACTTGCCCCGCTTTATTCCACTGGCTTTCACCAAGTGTCTGCTATGTGCCAGGTGCTTGTGACCTAGCAGAGAACAAGAAGGCCTTGTGCCTACCCTCTCACTTCAATCATTCCACTCAGTTCTCTAAACATTCCACGCCCATTCTGTCTCCTATTTCTCAATCACTTAAAGACAGAAAGTTCATACTCACAGGAGAGAAAGTGAATGGTCTTTGTAAATAATAAAGCAGCATAATAAATTCTGAAGACTGGAGCATAGGCTCCAACTCCAACCACTAGAAGTTATTTTCAGTCTCTTTGGGACCCCATGGACTGCAGCACACCAAGCTTCCCTGTCCATCACCAACTCTTGGAGCTTATTTAAACTCATGTCCATCAGGTCAGTGATGCCATCCAACCATTTCATCCTCTGTTGCCCCCCTTCTCCTCCTGCCTTCCATCTTTCCCACCATCAGGATTTTTCCCAAAGGATCATTTCTTTGCATCAAGTGGCCAAAGTTTTGGAGTTTTAGCTTCAGCATCAGTCTTTCCAATGAATATTCAGGACTGATTTCCTTTAGAATCGACTCGTTGGATCTCCTTGCAGTCCGAGGGACTATCAAGAGTCTTCTCCAACACCGCAGTTCAAAAGCAAAAATTCTTTGGTGCTCAGCTTTCTTTATAGTCCAAATCTCACATCCATACATGACTACTGGAAAAATCACAGCTCTGACTAGACAGACCTTTGTTGGCAAAGCAATGTTTCTCCTTTTTAATATGCTGTCTAAGTTGATAATAGCTTTTCTTCCAAGGACCAAGAGTCTTTTAATTTCATGGCTGCAGTCACCATCTGCAGTGATTTTGGAGTCCCCCAAAATAAAATATCTCACTCTTTCCATTGTTCCCCCATCTATTTGCCATGAAGTGATGGGACCAGCAAAGAGTCAGACATGACTGAGCGACTGAACTGAACTGAACTGAACTGAACTGAACTGAACTGATAGGACCAGATCTTAGTTTTCTGAATGTTGAATTTTAAGCCATCATTTTAACTCTCCTCTTTCACTTACTTCAAGAGGCTTTTTAGTTCCTCTTCACTTTCTTCCATAAGGGTGGTGTCATCTGCATACCTGATTGCATACCTGTAATCTTGATTTCAGCTTGTGCTTCATCCAGCTTGGCATTTCACATGATGTACTCTGCATATAAGTTAAATAAGCAAGGTGACAATATACAGCCTTGATGTACTCCTTTCCCAGTCTGTTTTCTTTATCTAGATAAAAAGAATTAAGTCATTCCCCTCATCCTCCCAGCACCCTTCATATCTGCTCACACATATAAACATTTTAGTTCTTAATAACTTAGACTTTAGAATCAGAAACCCTCTAGTCATGCTATAAGCTTGAACATCTTATTTAACAGTCTAAGTCTCAATTTTCTTTCTTTTCTTTTTCTTTTTTTTTTGGTGTATTTCCTTCATTTTAAAATTTGTATTGATATATAGTTGTTATTAAATGCTGCATTAATATATTATATATGTATATAGATTTTATATGTTCTTTTACATTTTGGTTTATTAACATATAAAGAATATAGTTTTCTGTGCTATACTATAAGAACTCGTTGTTTATCCATTGCATGTACAGTAACTTATATATTCTAAACCCAACCTCCCACTTCATCCCTCCCCTAATCACCTCTCCTTTGGCAACCACAGTATGTTCTCCACATCCCTAAATATGTTTTTGAGATAGGCTCATTTGTGTCATATTTGAGATTCCACAAATAACTGATGTCATTTGATATTTGTCTTTCTATTTTCTTACTTCACTTATTATGATACTCTCTAGTTGAATCTATGTTGCTGCAAATGACATCATTTTGTTCTTTTTTATGGCTAAGTGGTATCCCATTGTGTATATATATTACTTTTCTTTATCCATTCATCTTTTGAATGACATTTAGATTATTTCCACATCATGGCTATTGTGAATAGTGTTGTTGCAAACATAGGTGTTCATGTATCTTTTTGAATTATAGTTTTGTCTCTATATATGTCCAGGAGTGAGATTGTTGGATCATATTATAATTCTATTTTTAGCTTTCTGTGGAATCTTCACACTGTTTACCATGGCAGCTGCACCACCTTACATTTCTACCATACTCTCTACAGGACTTGTTATTTGTAGACTTTTTGATAATGGTCATTTTACTCTGTGCAAGGTGGTACAACACTGTAGTTTTGATTTGCATCTCTGTAATAATCAGCAGTGTTGAGCATCTTTGTGCCTATTGTCAAGATGTATTTCTTCGTTGGAGAAATATCAGTTTAGGTCTTCTTCCCATTTTTCAATTGAGTTTTTATTGTTGTTTAGTTGCATGAGCTTTTTGCATATTTTGGAAATTAAGTCCTATTTTTTGCATCATTTGCAAATATTTTCTCCCATTCTGTAGGTTGCTTTTCATTTTGTTTATGATTTTCTTTGCTGTGAAAAATATTGTTTGTTGATTGGTGGTGGTGATTTAGTCACTAAGTCATGTCCAACTCTTGTGACCCCATGGACTGTACCCTGCCAGGCTCCTCTGTCCATGGGATTCTCTAGGCAAGAATACTGGAGTGGGTTGTCATTTTCTCCTCCAGGAGATCTTCCCAACCCAGGAATCGAACCCGGGTCTCCTTTATTGCAGCCAGATTCTTTATCAATTGAGCTATGAGTAAAACCCATAGCTTGTTAATTAGGTTCCCATTTGTTTATTTTTGGTTTTATTTCTATTGTCTTGGAAGACTGATGTAAGAAAACATTGGTATAACTTATGTCAGAGAATGTTTTGCCTATGATCTCTTTTAGGAATTTTATGCTGCTATGTCTTATGTTTAAGTCTTTAAGCTATTTTGAATTTATTTTTGTTCATGGTGTGAGAGTGTTGTAAATTCATTGATCTATATGTCCAACATTCCCAACACTACTTGCTGAAGATACTATCTTTTTCTCATTGTATATCCTTTGTCAAAGATTAATTGACCATAGGCATGTGGGTTTATTTCTGTATTCTCTCTTATTCGATTGATCCATGTATCTTTTTTTTTTCTGTCTATGCTGTTTTGATTACTATAGCTTTGTACTATTGTCTGAAGTTAGGAAATCTGTGCCTGCTGCTTTGTTCTTTTTTTTTCAGGATTGCTTTGGCAATTCTGGATCTTTTATGATTCCATATAAATTTTAGGATTCTTTGTTCTAGTTTGTTCTAGTTTTCTGGAAAATGTCATGGGTAATTTGATAGGGATTGCATTAAATCTGCAAATTAATTTGGCTAGTACAGCCATTTTAACAATGTTAATTCCTCATTCCAGGAGCATGGGACATCTTCCCATTTCTTTGAGTCATCTTCAATTTCACTTATTGTTTTATAGTTCTCAGTGTACAAGTCTTTCATTTTCTTGGTCGTTTATTCCCAAGTATTTATTATTTTGAATGTAATTTTAAAGTGTATTATTTTTTATATTTACTTTCTGATATTTTATTGCTAGTGTAAAGAAATATAATCAATTTCTAGATGTGAATCTTGTATTCTGCTACTTTGCTGAATTTGTTTATTAGTTCTGTGTGTGTGTGTGTGTGTGTGTGTGTGTGTGTGTGTGTGTGTGGAATTTTTAGGATTTTCTATATATACTTATCTTATCATCTGTATATAATGACAAAATTTCCTCTTCCCTTCCAGTTTGGTTACCTTTTATTTCTTTTTTCTTGATTGATTGTTGTAGTTAGGACTTCCAAAACTATGTTCAATAGAAGAGAGGAGAGTTCCAGATTTTAGCAGGAAGACTTTCATCTTTTCACCATTGAATATTGTATTAGCTGATTGTCATAAATAGATTTTACGTTGGGATATGTTTCCTCCATACCCATTTTCATAAGTGTTTTCATTATTGTTGGTTAAATATTATCAGATGCTTGTTCTACATTTATTGAGATGATCACACATTTTTTGCTTTTTCTTTAGTCTGTGTTGCATAAATTGAACCATCCAGTGAATTTTGGATGAAACCCATTTAGTCATGGTATATGAAATTTTGTATGCATTATTGGATTTAATTTGCTAATGTTTTGTTGAGAATGATTTTGCATCTATAGTTATCAAAGATATTGGCCTATAGCTTTATGTTTTTGTTTTTTTAATATAAAATTATTTATTTTAATTAGAGGCTAATTACTTTACAGTATTGTATTGGTTTTGCCATACATTGACATGAATCCCCCACTGGTGTACATGTGTTCCCCATCCTGAACACCCATCCCACCTCCTCCCTATCCCATCCCTCTGTGTGTGTGTGTGTGTGTGTGTGTGTGTGTGTGTGTGTGTGTTTATGTTGTCTTTGTCTGATTTTGGTATCATGATGACAGTGATTTTCTAGAATGTCTTTGGGAATGTATCTTCCTCTTCAATCTTTTTCAAGAACTTGAGAAGGGTTGGAAGAAGCCCTTCTTTTTATGTTTGTTAGAATTTGTCTGTGAAACCATCTGGATCTGGGCTTTTGTTTGTAATGGGTTATTTTATTATAAATGCTATTTCACTTCTAGTTATCTATCTGTTCAAATTATCTATTTCTTCTCTAGTCAATTTTAAATTTTTTTATTTTTTTTATTTTTTTAATTTTTATTTTTATTTTGTTTTACTTTACAATACTCTAGTCAATTTTGATGGGCTGTATATTTCTAGAAACTAGTCCATTCCCTCTAGGTTGTCAAATTTGTTGTCATATAATTTTTCAAAATATTCCCCTGTTTTTTCTATTTCTGCAAATTGAGTGTCATATCTCATTTTTCATTTCTTACTTTGTTTATTTGGGACTCTCTCTTCTTCTTGGTGGGTGTGGCAAGATGTTTGTTAATTTTGTTGACATTTTCAAAAGTTTTATTGATTTTAAACTGTTTTTAATCATTAGTTTAATTATTTTCTCTCTGATCTCTATTATTTCCTTCTTCTGCTTACTTTACATTTGTTTTTTCTTCTTTTCCAAACTCTTAATTGCTAAGTTAAGTTATTTTTTGAGGCTTTTCTTGTTTTATGAGAAATATCTGGGTCATTATGAAATTTCCTCTTAAGAAGTGTTTTTGCTTGCATCATATAGATTTTATATGCTTGTATTTTCAGTGTCATTTCTTTCAACTTACTTTTAAATTTTATATTTGATTCCATCATTAATCCATTTTTTTAGAAGTCAGGTTTTTTTTTTTCTCATTTTTTTCCCCTGTGGTTGATTTTTATTAATGCTTTTGTGGTACTGTGGTCAGAAAAGATGCTGAAATAATTTCTATATTCTTAAATTTGCTGAGATTCATTTTGGTTTTGTACCCTAATATTTTGTCAATCCTAGAGAATGTCTCAAATGCACTTGAAAAGAATAGGTATTCTGTTTTGTTTGTTTGTTTGTTTGTTTTTGAATGCATTATCATGAAAATTGCAATTAAGCATAACTGTTCTATTTTACCACTTAAGATCTCTATTGTCTTGTGGAATTTTGTCTAAAAGATCAACGTGAATGAGGTATTAAAACCTATTATTATTATCATATTCCTGTCAATTCCACTCTTTGTTTTGTTTGTTTGTTTGTTGTTTTTTGGTGTGTGTGTGTGCCCCACTACTATATTAGGAGGTGATGGAATTTTAGCAGAGCTATCTCAAATCCTAAATGATGATGCTATTAAAGTGCCACACTCAATATGCCAGCAAATTTGAAAACTCAACAAAGGCCACAGGACTGGAAAGGATCAGTTTTCATTCTAATCCCAAAGAAAGGCAATGCCAAAGAATGCCCGAACTACCACACAATTGCACTCATTTCACACACTAGCAAAGTAATGTGCAAAATTTACCAAGCAAGGCTTCAACAGTATGTGAAACAAGAACTTCCAGATGTTCAAGCTGGATGTAGAAAAAGCAGAAGAATCAGAGATCAAGTCACCAACATCTGTTGGATCATAGTAAAAGCAAGAGAGTTCCAGAAAAATATCTCCTGCTGCTTTATTGACTATGCCAAAAGCTTTTACTGTGCAGATCACAACAAACTGTGGAAAATTCTTCAAGAGGTAGGAATACCAGAACACCTTACCTACCTTCTGAGAAATCTGTGTGCGGGTCAAGAAGGAACAGCTAGAAGCAGACATGGAACAACAAGCTGGGTCCAAATTGGGAAAGGAACACATCAAGGATATATGTTTTCACCCTGTTTATTTAACTTATATGGAGAGTACATCCTGTGAAATATCAGGCTGGATAAAGCATAGCTGGAATCAATATAGCTGGGAGAAATATCAATAACATCAGATATGCAGAGGACACCGTCCTTATAACAGAAAGGGAAGAGGAACTAAATAATCTCTTGATGAAAGTGAAAGAGGAGAGTGAAAAATTTGGCTTAAAAATGAACATTCAAAAAGCTAAGATCATGGCATGCAGTCCCATCACTTCCTGGCAATTAAATGGGGAAACAATGGAAACAGTGACAGAAGTTATCTTCTTGAGATCCACAGTCATTGCAGATGGTGACTGCAGCTATGAAATTAAAAGACCCTTGCTCTTTGGAAGAAAAGCTATGACCAACCTAGACAGCATTTTACAAAGCAAGGACATTTATTTGCCAACAAAGGTCCAGCTAATCAAAGCTATGGTTTTTTCAGTTCAGTTTATTTCAGTTCAGTTGCTCAGTCATGTCTGACTCTTTGTGACCCCATGGACTGCAGCACACCAAGCTTCCCTGTCCATCACCAACTCCTGGAGCTTGCTCAAACTCATGTGCATTGAGTCGGTGATACCATCCAACCATCGCATTCTCTGTCATCCCCTTCTCCTGCCACATTCAATCTTTCCCAACATCAGCATCTTTTCTATTGTGTCAGTTCTTCACATCAGTTGGCCAAAGTATTGGAGTTTCAGCTTCAGCATCAGTCCTTCCAAGGAATACTTAAGACTGATTTCCTTTAGAATGGACTGGTTGGATCTCTGTGGTGTCCAAGGGAAGCTCAAGAGTCTTCAACACCACAGTTCAATTCTTTGGTGCTCAGCTTTCTCTATATTCCAACTCTCACATCCATATTACTAGAAAAACCATAGCTTTGACTAGACAGACCTTTGTTGGCAAAGTAATGTCTCTGCTTTTTAATATGATGTCTAGGTTAGTCATAACTTTTCTTGCAAGGAGCAAGCATCTTTTAATTTCATGACTGCAGTCACCATCTTCAGTGATTTTCGAGCCCCCCAAAATAAAATCTCTCATTGTTTCCCCATCTATTTGCCATGAGGTGGCAAATGCCATGGTCTTATTTTTTTGAGTGCTGAGTTTTAAGCCAACTTTCCAGTAGTCATGTATGGATGTGTATGGATGTGTATGTTTGTGAGAGTTGAACCATAAAGAAAGCTGAGCACCAAAGAATTGATGTTTTTGAACTGTGGTGTTTGAGAATTCTCTTGAGAGTCCCTTGGACTACAAGAAGATCAAACCAGTCAATCCTAAAGGAAATTAACCCTGATTATTCGTTGAAAGGACTGATGCTGAAACTGAAGATTTGACCACCTGATATAAAGAACTGATTCATTGAAATGCCCCTGATGCTGGGAAAGATTGAAGGCAGGAGGAGAAGGGGATGACAGAGGATGAGATGGTTAGATGGCATCACTGACTCGATGGTACTGAGTTAGAGCAAGCTCCGGGTGTTTGTAATGGACAGGGATGTCTGTTGTACTGCTGTTCATAGTGCCACAAAGAGTCAGACAGGACTGAGCAACTGAACTGAACTGATACTGATGAGTGTAGAATCCTTTTCCTGTATTGATCCTTTTATCATTAGATTGTGTCCTTTATCTTTCTTTATCGCCTTTGTTTTAAAGTCTATTTTGTCTGATATGAGGGTTGCAATCACCACTTTCTTGTTATTTCCATTTGTATGATGTATCTTCTTCCATTCCTTCACTTTCAATCTATGTGTGCACTTTGCCCTAAAGTGGGTCTTTTGTAGGCAGCATATTGTAGGCTTTTTTTTTTTTTCCAGTCAGTTTGCCACCACTGTATGTGTTTTGATTGGATTATTTAGTCCACTAACATTTAAGGTAATTATTAACAAATATATATTTATTATCATTTTAAATGTTGTTTTCCATTTGATACTGTATTTCTTCTTTGTTACTTCATTTTCCTTTTTCTTGTTATGGCTTATTTCCTTCCATTATATGCTTGTGTTCTCTCTTAATTTGGTTCTTATGAATGTATTGCATTTTTTTGATTTGTTGTTACTCTGGTTTTTTTTTTTTTTTTAAGTATCTTAACCTCTTCCTATATCTACTTGCTTTAGTGTGATAGTCACTGTGGCTTAAGCACATTCTTAATAAAGGTGAGGGGGAAATTTACATTTTCTTATTTTCCTCTCCCACATTTTATAATTTTGACATCCTTTTTTTAAATATAAATTTATTTTTACATCTTCATATTTATCCTTCTGCTGTTCATCATCAATATTATTGTTTTCACAAAAATGTTTTGATTTTTTAAAATCTGTCTGCTGGCTTATTTAAATAATTACAACTGTGATTTCCTCTTTCCTTCAGTTTTTTGCTTCTTTCCTATTTAGAGAATAATTTTTTTCAATATCTTCTTTAGGATACACTTAGCATTGCTTTTTTCTTTTTATTTTTCTTGTCTGAGAAATTCTTTATCTCTTCTTATATTGTAAATGATAATCTTGCTGCTTAGATTATTGTCAGTTGCATAATTTTCTTTTTAGGAATTTGAATATATGTTGTCACTCCCATCTGGTCTGCAATGTCTCTGGAAAGACATAAGCTGATAACCTTAATAAAGGGGTTCTCTTGTAATTAACTCTTTTTCTTTATCCTTGCTGCCTTTAGAATCCTCTAATTTTTTGCCTTTTAATTATGTTTTGGTGAAGGTCTGCTTAGCTTCATCTTGTTTGGGACCCTTTGTGATTACTGTACCTGGATTTTTGTTTCCTCTTTAGTTTTGGGGAGTTTTCAGCCATAATTTCTTCAAATATATTTTTGATCCCCTTTTCTCTTTCTTCCCCTTCTGGAATCCCTATTATGTATAGATTGGCATGCTTTATATTATCCCATAGATATCATATTACTTCTCTTTTTTATTCGGTTTTCTTCATTTGACTTTCTGTCTGCTGTTCTGATTGGGTGATTTCCATTATTCTATCATCCAGATCACTTATTCATTCTTCTTCATTATTCATTCCACCATTCATTGCTTTTACTTCAACTTTCCTCTCAGCAAATGAGCTTTCTAATTTTCCTTGGCTTCTCTTGATAGTTTCTAGTTTGTTTTTACAGCACTCTGCATTTCTGTTGATAGTCTTTCTTAATTTCTTTAGTATTTTTATTATCTCTGTTTTGAATTGCTGTCTATTAGACAGAAGAGGTCTCGTTCATTGTTCTTTCAGGGAAATTTTCTCTATCTTTTAATTGGGAATGATTCCTTCACTTCTTTGTTATATTTCTCTTTTTCTGTGTTTAAGAGAAACCATGATCTACTGTGGTCTTGGAGGGCTATTTATATGTGGGAGCATCCCTGTGTGGATTGGGTGGGTTTAATATATTTTGTGCAAAGGCTGTTTTAGTATGCATGTCTGCTGCCTCTTACCGCAGTGTGTGCTGGACATTATACCCTTGATAGGGAGTGTGGAGATGCAGCAGCAGTGCCTGCTCCCAGGGCTCTAGGCAGGGATGGTGGCTTGTGTGAAACCCTAGGGCCCACAGTGGACAGAGGTAGCCTGAGAGTTTTTCTGGAAATTGTGATGGAGGTGGTACCTGGTCTCCACTCCTAGAGCTCAAGTAGGCAGAGTCCTGTCACCTGGGAGTCCATGCAAGGAAAAAGACTGCAGTGGCGGTTCCTTCCCCTCTACTCACACACCTCACAAACAATGGTGTCTGGCCTCTTAGGTGGGCTCAGGCTTTCTCTGTATATACCCTCAGTCGAGGTCATACCAGACTCCAGCCCCTTAATTCCTGTCTAATTCCTGCACAGCCAGCCCTGATCTTCTCTTCATGTCTGATCTCTGAAGTCTGAGCTTGAGCACCTAGCCCCAACCCATAGCGGGGAATGCACACCCCAGGCTGGCTAGCACTGGGCTCTGGCACTGACTATTTGTGCAGACTTCTCTCCACTCTGGCTGCTGCAAACAAGTTGTTACACTCTCCTCTGGGAAATAAAAGCTTCCCCTCTGTCTTGGCTGATCTCCCACCAGAGTGAGGACTTCTGAGGGTGCAGGAATATTTCCTCTTTCACAACTCCCTTCCAGGGGGTGCAAGTCCCATCCTGATTCCTTTCTATCTTTCCTTTTTCTTTTGTTCTACCCTGTTATGTGGAGATTTTCTTGCTTTTCAAAAGACTGAGGTTTTCTGCCAGCATTCAGCAGATATTCTATGATAGTCATTCCACCTGTTGATTTATTTTTGCTGTGTCTGTGAGAGGAGATGAGTCTCACAGATACATCAGTGAGGGAAGGATAGAATGGGATGAAGGGAGAGAGTAGCATTGAAACATATACATTACTGTGTGTAAGACGGATAGCCACTGGAAAATTTCTCTGTGATGCAGGAAGCTTAAACCCATTGCTCTGTGACTGCCTAAAGGGGTGGGATAGGGTGGGAGTTGAGAGGGAATTTCAAGAGAAAGGGGACATTTGTATACCTGTGGCTGATTCGTGTTGATATATGGCAAAAAAACAGCACAATATTGTAAAGCAATTATCCTCCAATTAGAAATAAAGAATTTTTAAAGTTTTTGTTTGTTTGTTTGTCTTTTACTTTTAGTATAGCAGTTCTCAGTAGTAAATCAAGGTACATAGTCAAATAAACACTGGACAGAAAAAATGCAGTGTGGGGAAAATGTGAGAAAAATCCAAAAAAATTACCAAGTAGCTTCTATAACTTTGATTTTAGATTGATGAGTGAATGCTCTGCGGTTTAAAAGAGTGGATCTGCATATATAAATATATGTTGCATATATAAATATATGTGCTTCACATATATATCTCCAAACATCCTCCCTGTCTTAGAGTCATAACAATAATTAACAACATAGATTTTAGAGTTAGGCAAGAATTTTTCAATTTTTTTTTCAACTAATGTATTTTTTTTTTTTTTTGGAAGAAAGAAAGTTAAGAGAAAGTGAAGCCACTCAGTCGTGTCTGACTCTTTGCAAATCCATGGACTGTAGTCTACCAGGCTCCTCTATCCGTGGGATTCTCCAGGCAAATATACTGGAGTGGGTTGCCATTTCCTTCTTCAGGGGATCTTCCCCACCCAGGGATCAAACCCGGGTCTCCTACATTTCAGGCAGACGCTTTACCCTTTGAGCCGCCAGGAAAGCATTTTGTTTGAAAAAGGTTTTTAAATCACCCTTTCCCCCAAATACTAGAACACTGTTTCTCTGAAATGTATTCTTTTTAAGATTGACTTCTTAACTAGTTAGATAAGATGTCAATTCTGCTACAGATAATCCTCAAACATTACTACTTGACTTTAATGTGTTTAGTTTCTTTATTGATTAAAAAAAAATAATGATTCTTTCAAAATGTGGTGTTGAAGACTCTTGAGAGCCAACTCATTAGAAAAGACCCTGATGCTGGGAAAGATCAAAGGCAAGAGAAGAGGATGACAAGGGATGAGATGTTTGGATAGCCTTACCGACTCGATGGACATGAGTTTGAGGAAGCTCTGTGAGTTGGTGATGGACAGGGAAGTCTGGCATGCTGCAGTCTATGGGGTCACAAAGAGCTGGACACAACTGAGCAATTGAACAACAACTTTGTACAGAAGTTAAATAAGCAGGGTGACAATATACAGCCTTGATATACTTCTTCACCAATTTTGAACAAGTGCATTTTCCCATGTCCGGTTCTAGCTGTTGGTTATTGACCTGCATACATTTTCCTTAGGCAACAGGTAAGGTGCTCTAGTATTCCCAACTTTTTAAGAATTTCCGCAGTTTGTTGTATTCCATACAGTCAAAGACTTTTGCATAGTCAATGACTCAAAAGTATATATACATATAAATATATATATATATATATATATATATAATTCCCTTGCTTTTTCTATGATCCAACAGGTGTTGGCAATTTGAGTTCTGGTTCCTCTGCATTTTCTAAATTCAACTTGTACATTTGGAATTTCTCAGTTCATGTACTACTGAAACCTAGCTTGAAGGATTTTGAGCATTACTTTGCTAGCGTGTGAAATGAGCACAGTTGTAAGGTAGTCAAACATTCTTTGGAATTGCGTTTCTTTGAGATTGGAATGAAAACTGACCCATTCCGGTCCTGTGGCCCCTGCTGAAATTTCCAAATTCGCTGGCATATTGTGTGCAGCCATTTTAACAACGTCATCTTTTAGGAATGAAATAGCTCAGTCGGAATTCCATCTCCTTCACTAGTTTTGTTGGTAGTAATAGTTCCTCCTGCTGCTACTGCTGCTAAGTTGCTTCAGTCGTGTCCGACTCTGTGAGACCCCAAAGATGGCAGCCCCCCAGGCTCCACCATCCCTGGGATTCTCCAGGCAAGAACACTGGAGTGGGTTGCCATTTCCTTCTCCAGTGCATGAAAGTGAAAAGTGAAAGTGAATTCGCTCAGTTGTGTCAGACTCTTCGCGACCCCATGGACTGCAGCCCACCAGGCTCCTCCACCCATGGGGTTTTCCAGGCAAGAGTACTGAAGTGGGGTGCCATTGCCTTCTCCAAGTAATACTTCTTTGTCCATGACTAAATAGTTAAGCATATTTTTCTATGTGCTCTAAAAATGCTCCAGTATAACTTAAAGTTTTAATTTTAACTCTAAAAATTATCAGCAAATACTCTCATTAATTGTACATTAGCCAAGTTAATAATTCATTAAGTCACCAAGTTTCCAAAGTACAATCAAGACTATCTAGAAATAAAGTTAGTACTAAAATTTACCAAAGTGTTTCAACCTTTCTTAATGACTCAAAAAAAAAAAAAAACTTTAATATTTTCCGAGAGTCTTTCATTGAAAGGATCCCGATACAAAACAGATGGCACTCTTAAATTATTATAATTTATTGAAATTTTCTTTGCAAATGGGTTATAAACAGCCTAAGACTGTGGTATTGAGGAACCACATGGAATAAAGATCCCCAGGACCAGGGACAGAGGACTATTTCCACCTACAAAAATCAAAAGGATGAGCGAGAGAAGAGCCAGGAGAGACAAAGTCATATAAAAGATGCCACCTAGTGAAGTCTGTGTGTTAACAGACTCAATCAACTTGAAGTAATCCCTCAAGGAAGGCAGCTAGACGCAGGAGAGCATGGAAGCTGCTGGTGTATTCTGTAGGGGTCAGCTTCCTGAGATAGCAGAGCAGAAATGGAGATGAAGCACATTTACGAACAGACAAAGGAAGATATTCTGCACATTTTTCCAAGGGGTCAGGGACTTCCTGTGCTATGCTTTTTGTTGTACCCACTCTAGTATTCTTGCCTGGAGAATCCCATGGACGGAGGAACTTGGTGGGCTACAGTCCACGGGTTGCAAAGAGTCGGATACGACTGAGCGACTTCACTTTCACTGCTTACAGTACTGCCATAACTATTTTTGGAATAAATATATGAACAATTAAATTATAAGAAATATTCAGTGGACATTAGGTTAAAACTAAAATTTTAAAAAGCATTCTTACCTGAAAATATTTTCCATTTACCCTCCATATAATTACTTGATTTGTTAAAGCACTGATATGAAAATGTCTAACCCAATAAATTCTTTGTATCTATGTAAACACAAATTAATAAAAATTTGCTTTTGAAAGTACTGCATCAGGCGCTTTCTTAACAGATCTCTAATTAATTGAATCTCTTCTCATAACGTTCTCCCTTGTCCCTGGAAACACATACTCTGTTGCTTAGGACACATGCAATGGCCAATGGACTGTACCACTCCTGCGTCCCCAGTGGAATCTGAATTCACCAAAAGCCTGATACTTGCTTGCAAATCTGGTTGTACTTGTCAATATATTATTTAATTAAAATAATATATGTGAACCGATGATATGTAATACAAAAGAGGAGGGTTTTTATGAAAATTAAGTTGCATGCTGGGAAAAGATAATGAAACTGAGTCACAAAAACATGGTGTTGGTTTGGGTGTAGGAAAGTAATGAAAATCCTGACATCTTCATGGAAGTATTGCTTTTCTTTAGCATTTTTAACCATTTGCTTCATTTTAAATAGATTTAAGTTAAAGATCACTGATAATATAGTCAGGGTATGATTTATGCCAGAAAGATGACATTGAAATTCAGTCATAAAACAACATTCAAAGAAAGTCTACTGAACTCCCAACAAAACTTCTAACTGAATGGTTACATATAAAACTACAAAACATTATACATATAAACTTTATTATAATCCCTTATTTAATATGAATTTTTAGTTATGTAGTTAAGAAATATTCTATTAAAGTTGCATTTTTACATAAAATGAATCAGAAAAGCACTATTTGTCATAAAATTGCACATGACTGTATTTATTTTCATATCCATGCTTATTGATTCAAAACATATTTGCTAAGTACCTAATACATTCACATCATAGTATAGCCAATGAATAGTCATGAATAAAACAAATAAGTTTTGCCTCCTCTCTAAAACCTGCTTGCTAATAGGAAGGAGCATAAAATATTCATAAATACATACATATATACTTGCATACATACATATATAAACAAATAAGCAATGAAAGGAAAGACAGGGGCAAGGAAGGAAAAATAACATAATCTCAAATATAGAAATGTTATATAATAAAGTAGAATAAAGGGAGTGGGATCTCTCTTAATGGAAGTAATCTCTGGAAATATTTATGGTACATTATAAAAGAATGAAGTTTTTCACTATGTGAGCATATATTATTATAGAAAAGGACCTGAGCATTGACTATTTTACAGAAGGATACAAGCATAGACTATAATAGAGAAGAACCCATTAAAATAGGCAGTAGGAGATCCAAATTCAACCAATAGGTCAATTATCAATTTGGAAGCAATTGGGAGCATTCAAAAAAGAAATGTGAGTGTGATTGTGAGGACAAAACCCTGATTATTGTGAGTTAAGGAAAGAATAAATAATGAAGAAAGAGTGAATAAAGATCATTCTAATGAGAATTTTATTGTCAATATGGAAATAACACCCTCTTTCTTCCACTCACTCAGTTGGGAAAATGTGAAGAAGAGGGAATTGAAAACTTTTCCATAAATGGAAGCAACTTCTCCTTTCAAGCCAGCAGGTGCTGAGAAGAAAAGAGCAATCACAAATTGAGTCAGTGAACACTGACTCTGCCACATTGCTTTCTCATTTCTCGTTTAAGTCCTTGAAGGTGTTAACTGCAGAAAGGCTTGACTTCATATAAAATTCAGAAGTGAGAGGAAGCAAAACCAATTGAATTTTAAAGTAAAGCTTAAATTAATGAGCAGCAAAGATTTACTTTTCTATATAAGGATCTAAAACTATGTATACAAATAAACATCATATCATTCAATGTGAACATCACACATTTCATAGGTATATAGTTTTACATTACATTTCATATAGCATGTAGTGTGTATATAGTCACCATACTATAATGGCATATGATGTCTACTAAAATAAAGATGTATAAAGCTACTCTGATTTGTGTTATTCTGAGAAAAAACCTCCAAATGGTCATTCTGGCCTATTCCCCTGGAAAAATACAAGCTGGTTTTATAATATGGTGAACTTTCCCTCAGAGGTCTATAAAATTTGATCAAATCAGATCATAACACAAATTATAATGAAAATGGATGGCATCATCTTTTCCCAACTGTATGGAATATTGCTGAAGTGGAATCCACTCTAATTTTTCTACTGTCTCAGAATTTTCCAACTGTCTCATAATTTTCCAGTAGAAAAAATGCCCTGTTATATTTTACAGTGACAGATATCTTTTATTTCAGGGTGTGTGCTTCACTTGACATACCTAGAATAAAATAAATCATGACTACATATTTAGTTATCCTCCACAGTTGGTTGTTTGTTTGTTTGTTTCCCCTTCAACCAAGACACATTTTATTGTGGTTTTTTAAAAAAAGAGCTTAGACCCAAAGGGATGGTACAGGGAGGGAGGAGGGAAGAGGGTTCACGATGGGGAACACATGTATACCTGTGGCAGATTCATGTTGATGTATGGCAAAAACAATACAATATTGTAAACTAATTAACCTCCAATTAAAATAAATAAATTTATATTTAAAAAAATAAATAAATTTTAAAAAGAAAAATAAATTTTAAAAAGAGCTTAAAAGATCCAATTTAAATCCAGTTTAGAAAGCTTAGTCACTTTAAATAGACATACAGATAAAAAGGAAAGAAAATTTCTGGGTTTTCAATCATATGAAATCATAAATGACTTTGAGACCAGAAAAATTAAAACAATTGCACAAACATGTTAATGATATCTAGATAACATCCCAGGAATGATGGATAATAACACATAATTTATGAGTAAATACTTTCCTCTGAATATTAAATATATTAGATTGGAATACAAGAGCAAATAGTTCTGTCGAACTTACAAAAATTCTCTGTTTTAGAATAATCGCACATAGTATTATTAAAGTACACTGGTTATATCAATAATAAAATAAATCAAATTATTTTCAGAATAGAGAGCACAAAACATCACAGTGTTGTTCAGAAATATTTCAAATCATAAATATGATCACATTAGGAATAGAAATATGCAGTTTTGTTAGAGTGTGAAGGTCATGAGGAGCCATTCATCTAGAGGAAAACAACTTAGCATCATGGGAAGTTACAGGTTCTGGAGAGAGGCAGGGTTTGGTATGGCCTGGAGACAGGCCATATCATTGTATCACAGTTTGGATTCCCTCAGAAGAAGACTCTAAAGTAAGAATTTGTGTGTAAGGAGTTTATTTGGGAGCTAGAAGGTCACTTGCAATGATGTAAGAAAATATTAGAGTAGGAATAGGGGACACTAATTAACCCAGCTCTTATAGATTGTGGCTGGAGATTATTCTCTAGGGATAGTTCTGAGTACTGGTGCAAAACATATTCTTAAAATTCTCCTAACCAGAAAGAAAGAAGTTGGAGTGTTTAGTGAGGGCCACTGGTCAAAGATTATCTTTAGGGATGTTAATTTCCCAGTACTCACGGCTAGTATCTTGGTTAAAGTAAAAATTCTATAAAGCATAGAAGTAGATATTTGCAGGATTATTTTCATAATGCTTTAAGTTCAAGTTGTCTCATTTTAGACACTGTAATTTTAATTTTAAAAAACTGATTCAGGTTTCCGGAGAACAAAAGAAAAGAAAAGCCTAAAGAGCGCATTTATTTTGGGGGTTAATCATTGAACCGTATCACATTATGATGAGGTATTTGTTTCTGTGGCATGAATGCAACTGCATCATTGGTTCAATATATGCTCATCAGTCAGTTCAGTTCAGTCACTCAGTCATGTATGACTCTGCGACCCCATGAATCCCCACACCAGACCTCCCTGTCCATCACTAACTCCTGGAGTTCACTCAGATTCATATTCATCAAGTCAGTGATACCATCCAGCCATCTCACCCTCTGTCATCCCCTTCTCCTCCTGCCCCCAATCCCTCCCAGCATCAAAGTCTTTTCCAATGAGTCAACTCTTCACATGAGATGGCCAAAGTACCAGAGTTTCAGCTTTAGCATCATTCCTTCCAAAGAAATCCCAGGGCTGATCTTCAGAATGGACTAGTTGGATCTCCTTGCAGTCCAAGGGACTCTCAAGAGTATTCTCCAACACCACAGTTCAAAAGCATCAGTTCTTTGGTGCTCAGCCTTCTTCACAGTCCAACTCTCACAACCATACATGACTACTGGAAAAATCATAGCCTTGACTAGACGGACCTTAGTCGGCAAACTTCATAGAATAAGATTAAAACAGATAACTAGGCATTTCATGTAATATGCAAAGAATCTTTATTCCTGAGAATGTGAAGTTTAAAAAATATTCTATAGTTCCTCTTTGGCTTTCAAATAAGTGTCCACTTCTTTGATTACATTAGTATAGTTCTGAATTTCCAGGTTTTTAATGGAGTTTTTTTAGTTGAAAACAATTCATAAGGAAATAATCTTTAATAACACACTGGATATAGCTGATGTGTTAATTTGACAGCCACCAGCATCATTCACTTAATAAACAGTTATTTATCCACTGTTCTGTGTGTTGGTTGATGAAGAAATGCAGCAGCAAAGGGGAAAAAAAGAAACAAAACTCCTGCTTTCAGGGAATTTCTTTCTGCATGTCAGGGAGTGGTCTCTCATAAGAACAGAGCAGGGTAAGAGGACAAAGACTGTCCGAGTCAAGGCACGATCATGTTCAATTTTGGTAGCTCATCTGATAAGATGGCATTGAAGTAAAACCTTGAAGGAAGGAATGGAGAAAATTGTGGAGATACTAAGTATGTAAAGGGTGAGACAAGGGGAATTCCCAAAGAGATAGCAGCTATGCAATGACTGTTGTAGAAGTCAATTGACATATCTATAAGACAGCAATGTGGTCTTTATGGCTAGAATGCTACAAGTGGAAGGTGGAAAATGACAGAATAAAAGATGAGAGCGCTAACAAGAGAATCAGACTTCTTACAGTGGTCTCTTACAGGACATTTGTTTCTTTCTGAACAATATAAAAAGATACTGCAAGATTCTAAACTGAGGAGCAGCATGACCTAACTTATCTCATATTTCTGTGTGGAGGATATTCTGCATAGCAAAGACAGAAGCAAGAAATTTTAGAAGACTGTTGGAACTTATAAGTTGAGAAATTAATGTGGCTTGGTTGGAGATGACAGTAATGGAGGTGGTTAGAAATGGCAAGATGCTAAATATATTTTTGAGGTATTTAAAATATTTTTCCTTGCTGGCTTGTGTTTAGAGTGTGAATGAGAGTCAAGAGCAACTGAAGGTATTTTGAACTGCGCCAGTGGTAGAATGAAAAAGACATTACTAAATCAAGAAGTGGGGAAAGAACAAAAGTGTATGACTAGAGTTTAGGAGTAGATGAGAGTCATCAACATAGTTATGGTACAGAATTCTTTGAGACTGAATAAGATCTCCAAGGAAGTTAGAGAAAATAGAGAAACCAGCTGTCCAAGAACTGAGTGTGGAAGATTACAATATTTAGAGCTTGGCAATATGGGAAGAATGGAGAAAAGGAGGCAAAAGTGGTCTGAGAGGAGGAGAAAAAGCTAACTTAAGAAAAGGAGTCAACAACTGATCAACCTTATCAGATGTTGTGGATAACTTGGGGGGCTTTTCTGGTGGCTCAGTGGTAAAGCACCTGCCTGCAATGCAGGAGATGCTGCAGGTTCGATCTCTGGGTTGGGAAGATCCTCTGGAGAAGGCATGGCAAGCCAATAAAGTATTCTTGCCTGGACAATCCCATGGACAGAGGAACTTGGTGGGCTATAGTCCATAGTGTTGCGAAAGTCGGGCATGACTGAGCACACACTCATGGATAACTTGAATAAAACAAGGAAAGATTATTGGCAATTGGTTAGATACAGTGTAGGCCATTAGGTAATACAAAAGGGGCAGTTTCATGGAGGGTAGAGAGGAAAACCTCATTGGAAGGAATTCAAAGGACAGGGAGGAGAAAAGGGGATATAGAAAATATTGATAGCTTTCAAGGTGTTTTGTGAAAAACAAACAAACAAAAAAGAAAACAACAAGAAGGTTGTGGGGTGGGCAGAGAACTACAGTGGCAGGTCATTCAATTGGACATACAGTCAACAGATTAGCTTTTGTTTTGTTTTAATATCACTCATAAATATTAGAATATTTTTATACAGTGATGGCCATTATCCAACTCAGGGAAAATGTTACCAGACATTTGGCCCTGCCCAAAACATCCATATGATACTTATTTTATAAATCATTTGGTTTAAGTCAAAAGGTTTCTTAAATTTGATCCTGCTCATAAGCATTTGGTGGCTCATGCCAAAAGGTCTTTAAGATGCTGTCCTATCCAAAATGTCATTGAGCATACTTGGTCCATGACCAATGAAAGAACCAAGTATTAATGACCCTTTGAAATAGACCAAAGGCCTTCATGAATGTTTTCAAAGGGATCAAATATGATCAAATATCAAGGATCTTTTTGGCATGGACTAAATGTCTTATGTGTATTTGGGCAGGACCAAATCATCTGCAAGTCAAGGAAACTAATGATAATGCAGAAAAAAAAAATTAGAGAATAATTTCAGGATCAAGTTTCTTGAGGAAGTGGACTTCTGAATTCAAAGTTCACTCAGAAGAATTTACCATAGGCAAAACAAATAATCCAGCCATCAAAATAAGGAAGACAGAGTTTCAGATGTAAGTCTATTAGGTTTAGTGGTACAAGCACATCCAAGTTTTTCCTGTTTGTTTCTCCTCCTGTTGCTTTTCTTTCTTTCTTTTTTCCTTTCTTTTAAACCAATGAGATTTGAGACCAGGTCACCAGTTGAGAGTTTTAGCCAAGATGTATTTGAGGTTTCACGACATATAGGATTGTAGTTGTCTAAATAAGTGGGCAAGTGAAAGAATTAGAGATAAATCTTCAGAGAGTGAAATAAAGGTGTAGGAGGCCAGATAGAGATGATTTTTTTTTTTCCCAGTTGATAGTGGAATCAAGGCCCACATCCCTGCAGCAAATGCAAAGGGTTTACAGGCTGGTAGTAAAGATCTATTGGTAGCATCCTAAGCAGACCATTCTCTGCTGCGTCTTTTCTCCCTTGTGCTAACACACTTCAGTCGTGTCCAACTCTGTGTAACCCTATAGTCTGTAGCCTGCTAGGTTCCTCTATCCATGAGATTTTCCAGGCAAAAATATTGAAGTGGGTTGCCATTTCCTTCTCCAGGGGAACTTCCTGACCCAGGGATTGAACCGATATCTCTTATGCCTCCTGTATTGGCAGGTGGGTTCTTTACCACTAGTGCCACCTTGCAAAAGCTGTTTCTCTGGCATTCAGGTACACACTATGATTTACTCAGTGCTCTTCCACTATATGACTTCTACTTTTTATGATAACCAGAATTGGTTTCTATTATTTGCAAATAATAACCCTATGTTAACTGGCAAATATTAGTTGGAGCTACTTAAGAATTGTGGCAAATATCTAGGGACCCAGAAGAAATTCTATCATAAATTAATAAACTATAATTATTGTTTACAAAGTTTACTTAATCCAATTAACAAGACATCTTTTTCAGCTGGATGATTCCCTATCACGGTCTGTTTAAAATTGTCTCTAAAGTTATAATATAACAAAGACATAGGGTGATATATTTAGGAATTTAGCCATCACTGTCAGGTATGAAATGACATTTTAATCAAATCCACCGAGTACTTTGTAACTAGATCAAGGTAGAAACATATTTTCCTCTAATGAGCTGTATCATCCAAACCACTCCCAAAGGACCCAAGGGTGGTAGACGTATTAGCTATTACTGTAAAAGGTAAACGCTCCAAAAGGGAACTCTTGAAAGTTGAATCACTTGTAGTTTAAAACTGAGAAAACTGAGGAAGGTAAATATGATTCAAGCCCACAACTACAACATATCCAGGAATAATAACATTTTCTGAAGACTAGACTGACCTTTAGTTAACCCACAAAACTGTTCCCTATATAGATTTTCTGTCACTGCCTCATAGATCACATGTTCTTTATTGTTCAGGACAGTCCAGATTCTTTAAGTTTTATCACAGTCCTCCATATTTCCTCTTACACATGAAGAATTTAAAGGGTCTAAAAATTTCTATACCACTTATGTCAAAGTGCATCCCCAGACAGACTCTGGAAACTAGAAAAACTCAAAATTCTTTATTATGTTTTTTCATCCAATTTAAGAGTTTGAAAAAATGTGATTTTTCTATAAAGATATATTTTATTTAAAATTACATAAGCACCCACTCCACTTTAGTATTCAGTAAGGATACTGTTATCAGCTGCTTTTAGTAAAAATCATTTGGTTTTCAATCATTGCTCTTAAATTATTCTTGAGTGAACATCTTCTTTCAGTCTTTTCCAAGAGGAATATAACAGCATTTTTCATCCCATCATTTTCTTTTTTTTTGCTTCCCTTTCAATCTTTTTATTTACATTGCTATCTAATTTTAAAAATGCTTGTTTTGACAGGAAGGACATTTTCATTTGAATTGAAATTAGTAGAACATTAATTTGACTTTAATAATAAAACTTTCTTTCATTTTTCTAAGCAAGATCCTAATAGAAATAGAGAAAAGTGAGCCCAGGCAAAATCATAAAGTGAAATGTAATTTGACTCTAATTTGAGGTCAATACTCTCCATGACTCCTCCATTGTTGGTGGTTTGGGAACTGCCGGTATTTTACTAAGCTGAAGCTTGATCCTCTCAGAATATTGTCTCATATTCCCAAATTAAGATATATCTTTTTCTATCCCATTCTCACCCATAAAGTTATAATTTCAAGTGATTCATTAAGGTAATAATAATTGTCAACATTGCCTGAGTCCTTTATCTTATGTCTGATACTATTCTTAGTGTTTTACATGAATCAACTTGCTTAAAGTTAAAAAAATACCCTGTGAGTTAGGTACTACTATTCCTAGTTTACCCATGATGACCATGTGTTCTGATTTACAAAAATGAATGCACGAAAAGAAAAGAAAAAACTTACTATGATGATTTCAAAGTATAGTGTTTCAAATATTAATACTATTTATGAATTTAAATAATAGTGTGAATAAATAGTGCTGTGAATAAATAAGGATAACACATGAGTTTTACTGTCTCATCTCTTTTTGCTAAAAACATGAAGAGGATTTTAAAAAGAGTTCAAAATGCAATTTCTGTTATGACATTTTTTAGAGAAATAGCCATCATAGCCTTTCTCTGAGCCACTTATAAATATATATTAATTTTTTCCAATCTTCTGTTGTCAATAAAATGTCAAGTGTTCAAATGCTCCGTTCAGACTTAATTGCACTTGCAAAATTCTTTCTGTATAGGGTTTATGTAGTTTGCAAATAGGCTGATATGGAAGAAAAATTTACTTTCTAGCCAGTATTTTTCTCTAAAAGAGGTCATCTTTCTTTAGTTCTCTGAAGATAAAGCCTAAGAAAACTATATTTGGCCAGGCCAATTCAAATGGCAGACCAGAGAGGAAGCTGTAAAACACAGTCTGACAGGGTTGCCAAGACTCATTTTAGTTCTGTGTACCTCTTCCTCCCCACCTGACTTCATGACAAAGAAAATCCACAGGAAACCAGATGGAGAAAAAAGTGCTATGGTCCCTGATCATTTGATCTATTCTGTATCAGACTAAGTTAAATTTGATTTTTTACACCTTTACTGAAACCTTTATCAACAAAATGGTTTCTATATTTCTAACCTACATTTGATTCTGGCAAGCGGTACCTGATTTTAGCTATTCCCATGATGTAATCTCGTTTTGACTATAAAAAATGGAAAGATAAAAATGGTTTATATATTTTTTCTAAAGCTACATCTGTTGAGCACAAAATATAAAAGAATCAGCTGCTTCATATGATCATATTTAGACAAATATTTTTAAAGGACATAAAATGAGTGTTTTGTGTTTATAGTTTTCCTTTCTTCTCTAAATTGGTTTGCTGAATGATAGCAAACCATCAAAACAAAATGGCTAACTTGTTCTTTTTCTTTAAGCTAACCTGAGAAATGAGCTATTCACATGAATACAAAACCAGTTATTGTGTAGAATGAATCATTTTGACAAAAAAAAACTCCTTAAATTATATTGATCTGGGCATCTTATCATGGATAGGTAGGGGCACATTATTTTTAGTGCATTCAGTTCAGTTCAGTTTACTCGCTCAGTCGTGTCTGACTCTTTGCCACCCCGTGAATCGCAGCACGCCAGGCCTCCCTGTCCATCACCATCTCCCGAAGTTCACTCAGACTCATGGCCATCGAGTCCGTGATGCCATCCAGCCATCTTATCCTGGGTCGTCCCCTTCTCCTCCTGCCCCCAATCTCTCCCAGCATCAGAGTCTTTTCCAATGAGTCAACTCTTCACATGAGGTGGCCAAAGTACTGGAGTTTCAGCTTCAGCATCATTCCTTCCAAAGAAATCCCAGGGCTGATCTCCTTCAGAATGGACTGGTTGGATCTCCTTGCAGTCCAAGGGACTCTCAAGAGTCTTCTCCAACACCACAGTTCAAAAACATCAATTTTTCGGCGCTCAGCCTTCTTCACAGTCCAACTCTCACATCCATACATGATCACAGGAAAAACCATAGCCTTGACTAGACGGACCTTAGTTGGCAAAGTAATGTCTCTAATTTTGAATATGCTATCCAGGTTGGTCATAACTTTTCTTCCAAGGAGTAAGCGTCTTTTAATTTCATTGCTATAGTCACCATCTACAGTGATTTTGGAGCCCCCCAAAAAAAGTCTGGCACTGTTTCCACTGTTTCCCCATCTGTCTCCCATGAAATAATGGGACCAGATGCCATGATCTTTGTTTTCTGAATGTTGAGCTTTGAGCCAACGTTTTCACTTTGCTCTTTCACTTTCATCAAGAGGCTTTTTAGCTCCTCTTCACTTTCTGCCATAAGGGTGGTGTCATCTGCATATCTGAGGTTATTGATATTTCTCCCAGCAATCTTGATTCCAGCTTGTGTTTCTTCCAGTCCAGCGTTTCTCATAATGTATTCTGCATATAACTTAAATAAGCAGGGTGAGAATATACAGCCTTGACGTACTCCTTTTCCTATTTGAACCAGTTTGTTGTTCCGTGTCCAGTTCTAACTGTTGCTTCCTGACCTGCATACAGACTTCTCAAGAGACAGGGCAGGTGGTCTGGTATTCCAATCTCTTTCAGAATTTTTCACAGTTTAGTGTGATCCACACAGTCAAAGGCTTTGGCATGGTCAAGAAAGCAGAAATAGATGTTTTTCTGGAACTCTCTTGCTTTTACCATGATCCAGCAGATGCTGGCAATTTGATCTCTGGTTCCTCTGCCCTTTGTAAAAGCAGCTTGAACATCAGAGAGTTCACAGTTCACGTATTGCTGAAGTATGGCTTGGAGAATTTTGAGCAGTACTTTACTAGCATGTGAGATGAGTGCAATTGTGTGGTAGTTTGAGCATTCTTTGGCATTGCCTTTCTTTGGAATTGGAATGAAAACTGACCTTTTCCAGTCCTGTGGCCACTGCTGAGTTTTCCAAACTTGCTGACATATTGAGTGCAGCACTTTCACAGCATCATCTTTCAGGATTTGAAACAGCTCAACTGGAATTCCATCACCTCCACTAGCTTTGTTCATAGTGATGCTTTCTAAGGCCCACTTGACTTCACATTCCAAGATGTCTGGCTCTAGATTAGTGATCACATCATCATGATTATCTGGGTCGTGAAGATCTTTTTTGTACAGTTCTTTCGTGTATTCTTGCCTCCTCTTCTTAATATCTTCTGCTTCTGTTAGGTCCAGACCATTTCTGTCCTTTATTGAGCCCATCTTTGCATGAAATGTTCCCTTGGTAGCTCTAATTTTCTTGAAGAGCTCTCTAGTCTTTCCCATTCCGTTGTTTTCTTCTATTTCTTTGCATTGATTGCTGAAGGCTTTCTCATCTCTTCTTGCTGTTCTTTGGAACTCTGCATTCAGATGCTTATATCTTTCCTTTCCTCCTTTGCTTTTCACCTCTCTTCTTTTCACAGTTATTTGTAAGGCCTCCCCAGACAGCCATTTTGCTTTTTTTGCATTTCTTTTCCATGGGTATGGTCTTGATCCCTGTCTCCTGTACAATGTCACGAACCTCATTCCATAGTTCATCAAGCACTCTATCTATCGGATCTAGACCCTTAAATCTATTTCTCACTTCCACTGTATAATCATAAGGGATTTGATTTAGGTCATACCTGAATGGTCTATTGGTTTTCCCTACTTTCTTCAATTTAATTCTGAATTTGGCAATAAGGAGTTCATATCTGAGCCACAGTCAGCTCCCAGTCTTGTTTTTGTTTAGTGCATTAGCTATGATATAAGTGATGGCTTTAGATAACATTAAATATCATGCTTTTTTTTTTCCTTTAAGAGGTTCAAACCCAGAAATAGAGACATTTTTAAATGTACCATCACAAAGAAAAACTCAACATTTTAAGGTAATTTTTAAAAAATAAACATAATTATAACAATGATACTATGCTATAAAGATAGCTTCAGTTAAGTTCAGTTAAGTTGCTCAGTCGTGTCTGATTCTTTGCCACCCCATGAATCGCAGCACGCCAGGCCTCTCTGTCCATCACCAACTCCCAGAGTTCATTCAGACTCATGTCCATCCAGTCAGTGATGCCATCCAGCCATCTCATCCTCTGTTGGTTGCCCCCAATTCCTCTCAGCATCAGAGTCTTTTCCAATGAGTCAACTCTTCACATGAGGTGGCCAAAGTACTGAGTTTCAGCTTCAGCATCATTCCCTCCAAAGAAATCCCAGGGCTGATCTCCTTCAGAATTGACTGGTTGGATCTCCTTGCAGTCCAAGGGACTCTCAAGTCTTCTCCAACACCACAGTTCAAAAACATCAATTCTTCAGCACTCAGATTTCTTAACAGTCCAACTCTCACATCCATACATGACTCCTGGAAAAACCATAGCCTTGACCAGACAGACCTTAGTGGGCAAGGTAATGTCTCTGCTTTTGAATACACTATCTAGGTTGGTCATAAATTTTCTTCCACGGAGTAAGCATCTTTTAATTTCATGGCTGCAGTCACCATCTGCAGTGATTTGGGAGCCCCCAAAAATAAAGTCTGGCACTGTTTCCACTGTTTCCCCATCTATCTCCCATGAAATAATGGGACCAGATGCCATGATCTTTGTTTTCTGAATGTTGAGCTTTAAGCCAACTTTTTCACTTTCCTCTTTCACTTTCCTCACGAGGCGTTTTAGTTCCCCTTCACTTTCTGCCATAAGGATGGTGTCATCTGCATATCTGAGGTTACTGATATTTCTCCTGGCAATCTTGATTCCAGCTTGTGCTTCTTCCAGTCCAGCGTTTCTCATGATGTACTCTGCATATAGTTAAATAAGCAGGGTGACAATATACACCCTTGATGTACTCCCTTTCCTATTTGGAACCAGTCTGTTGTTTCATGTCCAGTTCTAACTGTTGCTTCCTGACCTGCATATAGGTTTCTCAAGAGGTTGGTCAGGTGCTCTTAGATGTAGCATTTTAAATTCAATACCCTTGAGTACTTCAAGAAGAAAAAAATGAAACAAACAAAAAAATATTTCTTAATGCCAAATTTGCTAGTTTCCAAAAAGTTATCATTTCTCTTGACTTGTGTTTTTTTCAAAGCCACATTTTAAAGTCTGGATTAAATGCTTATGTATTATTTGCCTAAAGTCTAGAAATTAATGTTGATTTTTGAATATTCTATAAAAATAATATGTGAACCAATGGATGCCTTATCTTTGACAAAGGAAGCAAGAATATACAGTAGAGCAAAGACAATCTCTTTAACAGGTAGTGCTGGGAAAACTGGTCAACCACCAGGAAAGAATGAAACTAGAACACTTTCTAACATCATATACAAAAATAAACACAAAATGGCTTAAAGATCTAAATGCAAGACCAGAAACTATAAAACTCCTAGAGGAAAACATAAGCAAAACACTCTCTGACATAAATCACAGCAGGATCCTCTATGACCCATCTCCTTCAATAATGGAAATAAAAGCAAAAATAAGCAAATGGGACCTAATTAAACTTAAAAGCTTTTGCACAACGAAGGAAACTATAAGCAAGGTGAAAAGACAGGCTTCAGAATGGGAGAAAATAATAGCAAATGAAGCAACTGACAAAGAATTAATCTCAAAAATATACAAGCGGCTCATGCAGCTCAAAACCAGAAAAATAAATGACCCAATCAAAAAATGGGCCAAAGAGCTAAACAGACATTTCTTCAAAGAAGACATACAGATCTCCAACAACCACATGAAAAGATGCTCAACATCACTGATTATCAGAAAAGTGCAAATCAAAACTACAATGAGGTACCATTTCATGTGGGTCAGAAGGACTATCAAAAATTCTGCAAACAAGTGCTGGAGAGGGTGTGGAGAAAAGGGAACCCTCTTACACTCTTGGTGGAAATGCAAACTAGTACAGCCACTATTGAGAACAGTATGGAGATTCCTTAAGACACTGAAAATAGAATTGCCATACTACCCAGCAATTCCACTGCTGGGTATATACACTGAGGAAACCAGAATTGAAAGAGACACGTGTACACCAGTGTTCATCACAGCACTGTTTATAATAACCAGGACATGGAAGCAACATAGATGTCCATCGGCAGACGAATGGATAAGAAAGCTGTGGTAAATATACACAATGGAATATTGCTCACTATTAAAAAGAATGCATTTGAACCAGTTTAAATGAGGTGGATGAAAATGGAGCCTATTATACAGAGTGAAGTAAGTCAAAAGGGAAAAATCAATACAGTATATTAATGCATGTATATGGAATCTGGAAAGATGGTAACAATGACCATATATGTGAGACAGCAAAAGAGACACAGATATAAAGAACAGACTTTTGGATTCTGTGGGAAAGGTGAGGGTGAGATGATTTGAGAGAATAGCATTGAAATATGCATATTATCATATGTGAAATAGTTCACCAGTCCAAGTTTGACGCATGAAACAGGGCACTCAAAGTCGGTGCACTCAGACAACCCTGAGGGATGGAATGGGGAGGGAGGTGGGAGGGGGTTCATGATAGGGGACACATGTACTCCCGTAACTGATTCATGCCAATGAATGGCAAAAACCACTACAATATTGTAAAGTAATTAGCCTCTAATTAAAATAAATAAATTTAAAAAGTAATGTGTGAAATCATTATATCTTAAAAGTCTAATCATGTGGAGGCAAAGTTTGATTCCATAGTTTGGTGGTAGAAAGAAATCTTTATGAAGTAGCCCTTCAATAGATATACATATTTAATTTATAAGACAACCTTCCTTATGAAGGTTCGCTTCCCTGGTGACTCAGATTGTAAAGCATCTGCCTGCAATGTGGGAGACCTGGGTTCAATCCCTGGGTTGGGAAGACACCCCCGGAGAAGGAAATGGCAACCCACTCGAGTATTCTTGCATAGAAAATCAGATGGATAGAGGACCTTGGTAGGCTACAGTCCATAGTGTTACAAAGAGTTGGAAACAACTGAGAGACTTCACATTCTTTCTTTCTTTCTTTTCCTTAGTAAAGGAGTTTAAATAACCTAAGAATAATGTATAAAGACAGTCGTGTTTGTTATCTCTTTACTGTTTGTTGTATCACCTTACATCCTGAAAATAGATATTTCTCTTTTCCAAATGTACCTTCGGTTTTTCTACACTAATTCTCTACACATGTGCAGAGCTTCTCTCCCTCCCATTTTTGAAAAGAGCAGAAATAAATCTATTCTCCTTTATTCTATCACAAAATATCTTATTTAAAACTTCTTATTTTTCTAAGAGAACTGCTTTTCAAATTGAGAAGCAATTCATGGGCATCTCAGGTGGAGCACTGGTAGAGGAATCCGCCTGTCAATGAAAGAGATGCAGGAGAACCGAGTTTGATCCCTGGCTCAGGAAGATCCCCTGCAAGAGGAAATGACAACCTACTCCAGTATTCCTGCCTGAAAAATCCCATGGACAGAGGAGCCTGGCAGGTTATAGTCAATGAGGTCACAAAGAGTAAAACACTATTGAGCACACATGCTAAGTTATAAATTAAATTTTGGGTAGGGAGTGTTGGACAGGATTTTAATGTATGTGCACTCATGCATTTTCATGCTGTTTCTCTCTGTAACATTATTCTTATTAAAAAGAGCTGTGGTCTCTAATCTGTTTGTATATTATATACATCCATGGAGTTTATTTAAATGACATATACTCATCCCACACAAACTTAAGAATCTCTGGGCATGATGTCCTGGTGTTGCTACTTTTAAATTGCCTGCCCCCTCACCCAGGGAATAATAAGTGAAGACAGGTTTGACAATAACTGACCTAGAAACATCAAGATGATTATAAATGAAACCATTGATCTGCTTGTCACTTCTATGTTTGTCTCTAAATCACAGTTAAGTGAGATAAAATCCGGTTTGTTAGGATTTGTAATAACAAATCAGCATCACAATTTCAGTGCCCATTAATTTAAACATTGCTGTATGATGGACTACTTCAGTTCAGTCAGTTCAGTTGCTCAGCCATGTCTGACTCTTTGCGACCCCATGAACCACAGCACGCCAGTCCTCCCTGTCCATCAACTCCCGGGGTCCATCCAAACTCATGTCTATCCAGTCAGTGATGCCATCCAACCATCTCATCCTCTGTTGTCCCCTTCTCCTCCTGCCCTCAATCTTTCCCAGCATCAGGGTATTTTCCAGTGAGTCAGCTCTTTGCATCAGGTGGCCAAAGTATTGGAGTTTCAGCTTCAACATCAGTCCTTCCAATGAACACTCAGGACTGATCTCCTTTAGGAAAAACTGGTTGGTTCTCCTTGTACTCCAAGGGACTCTCAAGACTCTTCTCCAACACCACAGTTCAAAAGCATCAATTCTTTGGTGCTCAGCTTTATAGTCCAACTCTCACATCCATACATGATCACTGGAAAACCATAGCCTTAACTAGACAGACCTTTGTTGGCAAAGTAATGTCTCTACTTTTTAATAAGCTGTCTAGGTTGGTCATAACTTTCCTTCCAAGGAGCAAGTGTCATGTATATATATATATATATATATATATATATATATATATATGTGTGTGTGTGTGTGTGTGTGTGTGTGTGTGTATACATATATATTTAATTGGAGGCTAATCACTTTACATTATTGTATTGGTTTTGCCATATATCAACATGAATCCACCACGGGTGTACACGTGTTTCTCATCCTGAACCCTCCTCCCACCTCCTTCCCCATTCCATCTCTCTGGGTAATCCCAGTGCATCAGACCCGAGTATCCTGTATCATGCATTAAACTTGGGCTGGCAATTCGTTTCACATATGATATTATACATGTTTCAATGTCATTAATTTCATGGCTGCAATCACCATCTGCAGTCATTTTGAAGCCCAGAAAACTAAAGTCAGCCACTGTTTCCACTGTTTCCCCATCTATTTCCCATGAAGTGATGGGACCAGATGCCATGATCTTAGTTTTCTGAATATTGAGGTTTGAGCCAACTTTTTCACTCTCCTGTTTCACTTTCACCAAGAGGCTCTTTAGTTCTTCTTCACATTCTGCCATAAGGGTGGTGTCATCTGCATATCTGAGGTTATTGATATTTCTCCTGGCAATCTTGATTCCAGCTTGTTCTTTCTCCAGCCCAGCATTTCTGATGATGTACTCTGCATATAATTTAAAAAAGCATGGTGACAATATACAGCCTGACATACTCCTTTTCCTATTTGGAACCAGTCTGTTGTTCCATGTCCAGTTTTAACTGTTGCTTCCTGACCTGCATACATATTTCTCAAGAGGCAGGTCAGGTGGTCTGGTATTCCCATCTCTTTCAGAATTTTCCACACTTTATTGTGATCCACACAGTCAAAGGCTTTGGCACTATACATCAATAAATATGTGAAATCATAAGGAAGGAAATAATTTGTTATGATTCTTGCCTTTATTTCCTCTAATTAATTCTCATTATATAGATTCATGGATACATCTGAAGGAATAAATATATTAAGACATTATAGATATTTCTCTTTTTTTCTCTTTTTGTTTGAATGACTTACAAGAAATAAAAATCATATAAGCCTTAGAAAAGTCTAACTTAGAACAGTGGCTCCTTAATATAATAAAAAAATAATTCTTCATTGATTTTGATTATCAGTACTCTATACCAGTGTTGCTAAAGCTATCATGCTTTCTAGTTTATAACCAAAAGTAAGCACAATCGTGGTATTGGAGAAGACTCTTGAGAGTCCCTTGGACTGCAAGGAGATCCAACCAGTCCATTCTAAAGGAGATTAGTCCTGGGTGTTCATTGAAAGAACTGATGTTAAAGCTGAAGCTCCAATACTTTGGCCACCTCATGTGAAGAGTTGACTCATTGGAAAAGACCCTGATGCTGGGAGGGATTGGAAGCAGGAGGAGAAGGGGATGGCAGAGGATGAGATGGCTGGATGGCATCACTGACTCGATGGACATTAATTTGAGTAAGCTCTGGGAGTTGGTGATGAACAGGGAGGCCTGGCATGCTGCAATTCATGGGGTCGCAAAGAGTTGGACATATCTGAGCAACTGAACTGAAGCACAAATTATATGAAGTAAAAAACATTGCTAAGGTTTTGAGATCTGATTCACCAGAAAAACCCACACTCGAGCTCTCAGTCACCACACAATTGCTCCCTTCTGCCAACTCTGTCTATTCCTCTCTCACACACATTACACACACATACACACATGTTTGATTTTATTTCTTTGACTCTTTGTCTTTCTACTTGGTATTTCTGTGCCAGTATATTGTATTTCTGTTCCAATATAAACAAAAACTCTCCTCTTTCTACAGTATTTCTATTTCTTTTACTTCAGTTGACATAGTTTAGGATTATCTAGAGGAAAAATAGCTATCAAGGATCAAAACAGTGGATGGGGAGAGTATATAACTGTTTCCAAGCATTTTAGCTTCACTCATGACATCAGTAAGTCAAGTAAAATTGATGTATCTCTATTTTTTCATCTCTCAATTGAAGTTAAAATTAAATACTCCCTGCTTATAGGAATTGCGGTAAGAGCAAATGATATAATTTTGTTGTGAATATGAATGTGTTGATGAATTTTTAGTTGTAATTAAAATTTTGAAAAGAGGATTAATAATAGAGGTAGCCTAAGTTCTGATTTCATTACTTCTTGAGTATGTTTATATGTGTGAACAATAAGAGCAATTCACTTTTTTAAATCACCCATAGTTCATATCTTTAGTACAGTTAGAGGTTTACATTAAATTTACATGTAACTGGAGACATAACCCCCCCTAAAAAAAACTGAGTGAACTCAAGAGATTACAGTAGAACAAAGTCAGTTAGGACTTGCTTGTAATAAGGGAAAAGGTGGCAAGCTGATAATTTTATAAGAAACACTAAGTAGAGCTTACACACAGAAGCAGATGGTGCCATACTAAGTGGCTAAAATCTGAAACATCTGCTCTTCATAATATAGTATGATAAAGCTAAAAAAGTAAGGTGGTTAGAAAAAAGATATGCATACTGTGATGTATATATAAATATAAATATTATATATATATATATACATATATATATATATGGTCCTACTATCAGTCGCTTCAGTCTTGTCTGACTCTTTACAACCCTATATCATGTAGCCTACAAGGCTTCTCTGTCCATTGGATTTTCCAGGCAAGAACACTGGAGTGAGTTGCCATTTCCTCCTCCAGGGGATCTTCCTGACTCAGAGATTGAACCTGCATCTCCTGTACTGTAGGCAGATTCTGTACCACTGAGTCACTTAGTAAGCCCTACGTACATATACATGCATACATATATATATATATACATGTACCTATATATATGTGTATATATATATATGCTGTGCCTAGTCACTCAGTTGTGTCCAACTCTGTGCAACCCCATGGTTTCTAGCCCTCCAAGCTTCCCTGTCCATGGGGATTCTCTAGGCAAGAATACTGGGGTGGGTTGCCATGCCCTCCTCCAGGGTATCTTCCCAATCTAGGGATCAATTCCAGGTCTCCTGCATTGCAGGCAGATTCTTTAGCAACTGAGCTACTAGAGAAGCAAGATTATATATATATAAAATACATATCTTTGATATACTTATTAAATTCAGAATCTGAATAAGTTGATAAGAAATCATGCATTCCAATCCCACGTGAGCAAAGATTTCAAAAATATTTCATTAGAGAAGATATAAGATCAATAAACACATAGAAAACCACATAACATCACTTGTCATTGGGAGAGTGAAAATTAAAAACGCAACAGGATGCTGTTACACACCTGTTAGAACAGCTTTAATTTAAAGACTTGATAATGATAAGTGTTAATCCAGCCATGAAGTCACGATAATTTTCTTATGTTGGGAGACATATAAAATTTCCAACCACTTTGATAAAAAGTTTTGCAGTTTCTAATAAAGTTAAATATGCACTTACTATAAAACACAGAAATAGCCATCTTCATTTTTATCCAAGTGATATGAAAAGGCACATAAAGATATGCACAGTGATGTGTACAGCACTTTTATTCACAATATTAAAAACCTAGAAATAGCCCAAATATCTGTCAACAGGTAAATGGATAAACAAATCAGAATATTTCAATAAAATGAAATACTACTTAGCAATACAGGGGAGGGAGGAACCTACTTACACAGGCAAAATATTAATGAATCTCAAAAATAATATATTCAGTGGGAAAACAAGCAAACTCAATAGGCTGCATAGCAAATTACTTTATTTATATGAAATTTTTAAAGTGGCAAAAACTAATCCATAGTGACCAGAAGTATGGAGAAGGCAATGGCACCCCACTCTAGTACTCTTGCTTGGAAAATCTCATGGACAAAGGAGCCTGGTGGACTGCAGTCCATGGGGTCGCTAAGAGTCGGACACTACTGAGCGACTTCACTTCTACTTTTCACTTTCATGCATTGGAGAAGGAAATAGCAACCCACTCCAGTGTTCTTGCCTGAAGAATCCCAAGGACGGTGGAGCCTGGTGGGCTGCTGTCTATGGGGTCGCACAGAGTCGAACACGACTGAAGCGATTTAGCAGCAGTGACCAGAAGTAGATTGGTGGTTGCCTGGGGCTGGGAACAATACCAAGGGAGCAGGAAATTTTGGAGGATGAGAGAAGTGATCTATATCTCTAATATAAAATTCTACATATCTAATGTTAAATTAGAAATAAATTAAAAAATCCAGTAAAACAATTAAACAGCAAAACTTTTTCTTAAAAAAGTCATTTAATTGAACAGATAAGTAGCTAACAATTACAATTAAATGGAAAAGATTCAACTTTAAGAAAAAAAAATGAGAAGGAAAATACCATTGAAACATCAACTCTATTTGAAAATCTAGATGAAATGAGTAACATTAAAGAAATGTATTGTTTATCAGAATTGATCCAAGTGTAGAAGGAAAATATAAAAAGATTAATTTCTAAAGGAAAAGTTGGGAATCTTTTTAAGAAACTGATGAAACACCTTGCCCAGGGAATTTCACTGCGGAATTCTATGAAATCATTAACTAAGAGATAAGCACAGTGCTCTTGAAACAATTCTTCTCAAAGAAAAAGAAATTTTTCAAATGTTTTTTGTTGCTCCCTAACTATACACCAATACTCAATACTGACTAATACTGCTAAATGTAATTAAAAAAAATAAGAACTCAATATAAATCTTAAATTTCTATGTAATTTACATTTTTAAAATGTAAAATGATAAGTAAATTATACATAAACAGAACCCATTAGTATATAATATCCATATTACAAAATAATTGATATAATAGATCTTTATCATATGAGGTTTATTTTAGGAATACAAATTTCAGTCAATATTAATAATCCCATTGATTAATATACTTATAAAGTTAAAAATAATGATTACCTTATTTGATGATATTCAAAACTTCTAGCTTGGGAAGATCCTCTGGAAGAGGAAATAGCAATCTGCTCCAATATTTTTGCCTAGGAAATCCCATGGACAGAGTAACCTGTCAGGCTGTAGTCCATGACTTACTTGTTATGATCCTATACCTGGAAAACCTGAGAGACGTAACAAACAGAAGGAGTGAATGTTCATTATAATTATTTGTAATTTCTTCTTTATATTGAGAAAAAATTGTCTCCTTACCAATTTGCAATAGTCTTCATTTTGCTCTGTGAAGACTGAATATTTTCTAACACTATACTTTCTTTTTTTATTGTTTTTTGTCTTAAGACAGATTTTATTTTCTTGGGCCTCAAAATCACTGTGGATGGTGACTGCAGCCATGGTATTAAAGCTATAACAAACCTAGTCGTCATTCAGTCCCTCAGTTGTGTTCAATTCTTTGTGACTCCATGGACTGCAGGATGCCAGGATGCGCTGTCCTTCATTATCTCCTGAAGCTTGCTCAAACTTACGTCCACTGAGTTGGTGTTGCCATCCAACCATCTCACGCTCTGTAACCTCCTTCTTGTTTTGCCCTCAGTCTTTCCCATCATCAGGGTCTTTTCCAGTGAGTCAGCTCATCTCATCAGGTGGTCAAAGTATTGCAGCTTCAAATTCAGCATCAGACCTTCCATTGAATATTCAGGATTAATTTGTTTTAGGATTGACTGGTTTGATCTCCCTGCTATTCAAGGGACTCTTTTTTAAAATATAAATTTATTTATTTTAATTGGAGGTTAATTACTTTACAATATTACATCTTAATCAAGCACCACAGTTTGAAAGCATCTATTCTTTAGCCCTCAACCTTCTTTTTGGTCATACTCTCACATCCATACATGACTACGAGAAAAACTATAGCTTTGACTAAACAGAACTTTGTCAGCGAAGTCTCTGCTTTTTAATATGCTGTCTAGATGGATCATAGCTTTTTCCAAGGGGCAAGCATCTTTTACTTTCATGGCTGCAGTCACCATCTGCAGTGATTTTGGAGCCCAAGAAATAAAGTCTGTTACAGTTTCCATTGTTTCCCCATCTAGTGCTGGGACTGGACGCCATTATCTTTGTTTTCTGAATATTGAGTTTTAAGTCAACTTTTTCACTCTCCTCTTTCACCTTCATCAAGAGTCTCTGTAGTTCTTCTTCACTTTCTACCATTAGAGTGGTGTCATATGAATATCTGACATTTTTTATATTTCTCCCAGCAATCTTGAGTAATCAAACCTAGATAGCATGTTAAATAGCATAGACATCACTTTGCTGACAAAGGTCCATAGAGTCAAAACTATGGCTTTTCAAGTGGTCATATATGGATGTAAATGTTGGTCCATAAATAAGGCTGAGCACTGAGGAATTGATGCTTTCAAATTATGGTGCTGGAGAAGACTGATGAGAGTCCCCTTGGACTATAAAGAAATTGAACCAGTGAATCCTAAAAGAACTCAACCCTGAATATTCATTGGAAGGACTGATACTGAAGCTGAATCTCCAGTAATATGGACATCTGATGAAAAGAGCTGATTCATTGGAAAAGACCTTGTTGTTGGGAAAGATAGAGTGCAGGAGGAGAAGCGGATGGCAGAGGATGAGATAGTTGTAGGCATCACTGATTCAATAGACATGAGTTTGAGCAAACTCCAAGAGATAGTAAATGACATGGCATGCTGAATTCCATGGGGTGCAAAGAGTCAGACATGACTTAGCAACTGAATGACAACAACAGATACTTCCTTATGAATCTGACCAAAAAAAAAAAAAAAAACCTTCACCATTCACCAAAGTCTAAACTTTTCCAAGAGGGTGCTTGAATCTTTCAAATAGTTCTTAAATGGTTACCAGACTAGAATAGCATGAATTAAGACCTAACCTATTCCACTACTGAATCTGATAATAAATATATAATTTATCATTCATATAGTTACACTCTTCAGGTGAAAAGGGATGTTATTAATAACTATGCTGGGATAATAGAAATAAAATAAGTCTGTCATTCACAAACAAGAATTGATGTCTCCTCATCTCCTCATCTATTAGCCTGGTAGGCTGCAGTCCATGGGGTCGCTAAGAGTCGGACATGACTGAGCAACTTCACTTTCACTTTTCACTTTCATGCATTGGAGAAAGAAATGGCAACCCACTCCAATGTTCTTGCCTGGAGAATCCCAGGGACGGTGGAGCCTGATGGGCTGCCATCTATGGGGTAGCACAGAATCGGACAAGACTGAAGCAACTTAGCAGCAGCAGCAGTAGCAGCAGCAGCCACAGTCATATTTCTTATTAGAAAACAAACAGAGACACAGGTGAAACTCCTCTGAATTTTTCCTAAATTATATTCACTACCACCTTCTCTAAAAGTAACCACCAGTGTTTGTTATTTACTTGTTCCATGAAATTCTATAGTGCCATTTGAGCTTTGTGACATATAAATGAATTATGCTTTCCACATTCCTTAGCACTTTGTATCTTTTCAACTTTATATTGTTATGATTATGCATTTAATACTTGAAGTTGCATTCTACTCTTTTTTTCTGTATTTATTATGTTGTTGAACTTTTAAGTTAATTTCAATGTTTGATAATTGTACAATGGCAAGGTTAATGTCCATATACATCTCCTATTGTAAATGGGACAATTTCACACCCTTATCTTTCAAAGACATGACACAACCCTTTTATACTCTGTCTTATAGTTCTGTAGTTGTGATTCCCTTACCCCTTTATTTCTGCCAACATGAGGAACTGGCAAAAGATTTGGAAAGGAGCAGAAAGAAGGAAGGGAATATGCTTCCTACATGTCTACAGCAGCAGAGAATCTGAGCAGGACTCCAATCTTGAACATCTTTCCACTTTCCCAGCTCTAAGTAGAAGCAGCTGCTCTGCAGGGAACCTTCAATGGCTATAGAATCAGTCATGCTCAGCCTCAGCCACAGTGGTTGAGTACAACCATACCATAATTTCTATTCCAAATTCATAAAGAAATGTTCTCCTATTGGATAGAGGTTATTCCAAATGCACACAGGTCCATAAATTGGCATCAGTTCAGTTCAGTTTGCAACCTCATGGACTGCAGCATGCCAGGCTTCCCCATAAATCACCAACTCCCGGAGTTTACTCAAATTCATATCCATTGAGTGAGTCAGGCTATCCAACCATCTCATTCTCTGTTGTTCCCTTCTCCCGCCTTCACTCTTTCCTAGTATCAGGATCTTTTCAAATGAGTCAGTTCACATCAGGTGGCCAAGGTATTGGTTTCAGCTTCAACATCAGTCCTTCCAATGAATATTTAAGACTGATTTCCTTTAGGATGGACTGGTTGGATCCCCTGGCAATCCAAGGGACTCTTAAGAGTCTTCCCTAACACTACAGTTCAAAAACATAAATTCTTCAGTGCTCAGCTTTCTTTATAGTCCAACTCGCACATCCATACATGACTGCTGACACATTCTTACTTTCTGTAGTTCTCAATATTTCTACATGGTCTTTGTTAAGAATAAGCAAATTATTTGAACAAGGGATTATTCAAGATGCAAAATTACAGGGTTCATTGAAATAAATTACCTTAAAATTCAATACATCAATTCATGGAAATTTTCTTTCTATCCATTGCCTGAATGCCAATGAAACAGAACAATGAGTATTCTATTTATTTATGTTACTGATAATAGATTCAAGAGATATATTTGTCACCTTCACTGTATAATCATAAGAGATTTGATTTAGGTCATACGTGAATGGTCCAGTGGTTTCAGACAAATCGAGTCAAAGGATTAGATATGATAGACACAGTGCCTAAAGAACTATGGACAGGGGTTCATGACATTGTACAACAGACAGGGAGAAAGACCATCCCCAAGAAAAAGAAATGCAAAAAATCAAAATGGCTGTCTGAGGAGCCCTAACCAACATCTGTGAAAAGAAGAAAACCCAAGAGCAAAGGAGAAAAGGAAAGATATACCCATTCGAATGCAGCATTAGCATTCCAAAGAATAGCAAGGAGAGATAAGAAAGCCTTCCACAGTGATCAGTGAAAAGAAATAGAGGAAAACAATAGAATGGGAAAGACTAGAGATAGCTTCAGTAAAATTAGAGATACCAAGAGAACACTTCATGCAAAGATGGGCTCAATAAAGGACAGAAATGGTCTGGACCTAACAGAAGCAGAAGACATTAAGAAGAGGTGGCAAGAATATACAGAAGAACTATACAGAGAAGATCTTCACAACCCAGATAATCACAATAGTATGATCACTGACCTAGAGCCAGACATCCTGGAATGCAACATCAAGTGAGCCTTAGAAAGCATCACTACAGACAAAGCTAGTGAAGGTTATGGAATTCCAGTTGAGATATTTCAAATCCTGAAAGATGATGCTTTGGAAGTGCTCCAATCAAAATGCCAACAAATTTGGAAAACTCAGCAGTGGCCACAGGATTGGAAAAGGTCAGTTTTCATTCCAATCCCAAAGAAAGGTTATGCCAAAGAATGCTCAAACTACTGCACAATTGCACTCATCTCACACGCTAGTAAAGTAACACTCAAAATTTCCAAGCCAGGCTTCAACAGTTTATGAACCATGAACTTCCAGATATTCAAGCTGGTTTCAGAAAAGGCAGAGGAAAGAGAGATCAAATTGCCAACATCCACTGGATCATCAAAAACACAAGAGAGTTCCAGAAAAACAACTACTTCTCCTTTATTGACTATGCCAAAGCCTTTGATTCTGTGGATCACAACAAACTGTGGAAAATTCTGAAAGAGATAGGAATACCAGACCACCTGACCTGCTTCTTGAGAAACCTATATGCAGGTCAGGAAGCAATAGTTAAAACTGGACATGGAACAACAGACTGGTTCCAAATAGGGAGAGGGGTATGTCAAGGCTGTATATTGTCACCCTGCTTATTTAACTTCAATGCAGAGTACATCATAAAAAACGCTGGGCTGGATGAAGCACAAGTTGGAATCAAAACTTCCGGGAGAAATATCAATATCCTCAGATATGCAGATGACACCACCCTTATGGCAGAAAGTGAAGAAGAACTAAAGAGCTTCTTGATGAAAGTGAAACAGGAGAGTTAAAAAAGTTTGGCAGATTCATGTTGATGTGTGGCAAAACCAATACAATATTGTAAAGTAATTAACCTCCAATTAAAATAAATAAATTTATATTTTTAAAAAAGTTGGTTTAAAACTCAACATTCAGAAAACTAAGATCATGGCATCTGGTCCCATCACTTCATGGCAAATAGATGGAGAAACAGTGGAAACAGTGGCTGACTTTATTTTCTTGGGCTCCAAAATCACTGCAGATGGTGACTGCAGCCATGAAATTAAAAGATGCTTTCTCCTTGCAAGAAAAGTTATTAGCAACCTAGACAGGATATTAAAAAGCAGAGACATTACTTTGCCAACAAATACTGGTTTAGTTAAGGCTATGGTTTTTCCAGCAGTCATGTATGGATGTGAGAGTTGGACTATAAAGAAAATTGAACACTGAAGAACTGATGATTTTGAACTGTGGTGTTGGAGAAGACTCTTGAGAGTCTGTTGGACTGCAAGGAGATCCAACCAGTCCATCCTAAAGAAATCAGTCCTAAATATTCATTGGAAGGACTGATGTTGAAGCTGAAACCAATACTCTGGCCACCTGATGTGAAGAGCTGACTCATTTGAAAAGACCCTGATGCTGGGAAAGATTGAAGGCAGGAGGAGAAAGGGATGACAGAGGATGAGATGGTTGGACAGCATCACCAACTCAATGGATATGAATTTGAGTAAATTCTGGGTGTTGGTGATGGAACATGGAAGCCTGGTGTGCTGCAGTTCATGGGGTCACAAAGAGTCTGTCACAACTGAACTGAACTGAACTGAACTGATGTTACTAATATTTCACACTCCCTTAAAATCATTCCAGAATATGACAGGCATATTAATTAAGCTGGTAAATAACATTTTCTGCATGCTGATATTTTAAAAATATCACATCATGAGGTGTGTGTTATTACCTTTCTAATGAAAAGAATAAGAATTACATTATTGTTAAAAATGACTGCTGGACCAGTGTTACTTAGTTTTCTTGAAAAGTAAATTTATATTGGCATATAATGTCTAGAGATGACTAGATTTAAATTTAAAAAATTCCTCATGAAAATTATATTTATAATGTTTTTTAATGACATTAAGTATACCATGACAGCTAAGTCATCTCTGAGATGAGCTTTGAGGCATAATTATCTACAGTTTTGTCTCTCTCATGGGAGGACAGGCAAGTCCTTACATACCTCTCAATGGCAGTATGAGACTTATAAATGGTAGTAACTAGTCAATAGATGTTTAATGAAATTTTGTTGAAAATCAGTGATTAAACTTAAAAAGGACATGAAGTTGCTATGAGGTTTTGGATCTTCTGAAAGGGTTTAAATATGTATAAGGTAAATTTGTGGCCTAGCAGACGACATCTCTGTTTCTGCTACTTTTGCAGGAATGTTTTTTTCACACACTGGATCTTTAATCATCTAGCATAAACATACCTGTTCATAATTTTGTAATTTAATCCTGATCCTGTTTTGCATCTGTCTAGCTCTGCTTCATATAACTCATTACCTAAAGGAACTTAAAATTTGGATATTTACATTCATTTAAAGGATTCTGCTTGTTTGGACAGGTTTTATGTTGAGACATAGGGTTTTGGTTATGGTGGATCAGTGTGTGTGTCAGGAGAGAAGAGGGAGGTTGGAGGAAGTAAGGCAGGTATAAGAAAAAGAAAGAGGTTACTGTGTATTGTGTTAATACATGTCCGTTTCCTACTAGTAGCTGATGGTCAGTCTGGATCAACATATACTCCCCCTTGTGCTTATCAAAAGCAATATATAAAGGATCATCTATTTATGACAAGGAAAAAAAGATGTGCAAGACATGAAAGAGAACAAAAATTAAATATTTGCAAGCTTTTTTTTTTTTTTTTAATAAGCTCTTAAAGAACATTTGTTTAATGGTGAGCCGTTCAATGGTGAATAACAGGAGGACCAGTGGAAGAAATATTGCTAAAATGGAAAAATTTTAGGTCAGAAAATTTGTTGACCAAAGAGTGTCTTGGGTTCCAACCCCAGTCTTCCCTCAAATATCAATGGGGTTTTGTGACAAGTTGCCTTTTGGGATCAATTTCCCTAATCTGAAATTAAAGCAGATCAGAAAAGATTTCTAAGGCATCCAGTTCTGACACTACTGCACTTCTTCCTGCAGGATAAGAGTTTGTAAACATAAAATATGGCGAAACGCAAATATTTTATAATTAGGCCAAGAAAGGATAAGTAACAATCAAATAGAAAAAAATTAGCTCAACAGGCTAACTAACTAGTAAAGAACTCAGAGACAGCCACCATTGGGGGGAGTCAATTGACTTCAATGACTTTTTGGTTTTGTCCTTAACTTCCTTTCTACTCTGTGTAGGGGAAGAAATGAAAGGCTTAATATTGTGTTAAACCCTAATCAACCTAATGCAAATAGTATTCAGATCTTCCCATATACTTTCTTCCAGCAAAAACTCATGAAATTTTTGGGAAAAAAATCAGCAGTGATTTATTTCATATTACATTATAATAACCCAAGCTTAGCATTTTAGATGATTTACAAATGTCAACAAATGATGTGAGAAAATGAAGAAGAGTTTGATGGTTTGGAAACTTCAATTGTAAACAACTCCCTATGAAATAACGTCTCCTAAGAATTGATGCTTTTGAACCGTGATGTTGGAGAAGACTCTTGAGAGTCCCTTGGACTGCAAGGAGATCCAACCAGTCCATTCTGAAGGAGATCAGCCCTGGGTGTTCCTTGGAAGGAATGATGCTAAAGCTGAAACTCCAGTACTTTGGCCACCTCATGTGAAGAGTTGACTCACTAGAAAAGACTCTAATGCTGGGATTGGGGGCAGGAGGAGAAGGGGTCAACAGAGGATGAGATGGTTGGATGGCATCACCTACTCGATGGATGTCAGTTTGAGTGAACAATGGGAGATGGTGATGGACAGGGAGGCCTGGCATGCTGCGATTCATGGGGTCGCAAAGAGTCGGACAGGGCTGAGTGACTGAAATGAACTGAAAAATCTCTTTTATAATGACTAAATATCAGAAGCTCATAAGAAAGACTTATACTCAAATTGAGAGCTTCAGATTTTAACAGAAAATCACTACACTTTAAATTAATTTATAAAATATGTTGTTAAAATGCTTTTCTAGCTCTGTAAATTTTATGATAATTTCATTAATATAATCTTTCTTTGCTAATTAATGATTGCAATTTCCTTTGGGTGATTAACAATCCTTTTTAAAAATTCCTGCTAACTTGAATATTTCTGAAAACATGGTTATATCATCATAACTAGTGTGCAATGCAATAGTGGAAAATACTGACAATGCTTACTGTAATATCATAAAAGTTAATATTTAAAATGACCTAATACATCTTTCTTTTCCCCCCTTGCTAGTGAAAAAGGGATTTCTAGTGATGCTTTAACATCTGACCTTAAGTCTTTATGGTGACCTGGCTACAGTTTGAAAACAGATAATAAACATTAGCTTGAAATGATAATTTGAAAACTTTTGTTCTAAAAATGTCTTACACATACTAAGTAATAACATTATAATGAGTCCCAATGTATTCGCTGTAAATTTTGTGAAACCTCACATTTAGATCATCATGAAGAAAAGGGTAAATAGGATTTTGAAAGACAGAACATGTCTACCAGATGTACTTGGATTTACAAAATTAACATAGCAAGCACCATGCAATGGAAGGAGCACTAGACCAGAAACCATGAGACTGGGGTTCTGGGATTAGGAGTCATTTCACAATACTATGGATTTAGGAGATTCCTGTAACCTCTCAGTGTTCATATCTGTATAATGAAGGCAATATTAGCATCCTATTGACATCATACTGTTGCTAAATAACTGAACTTCATAGCATTATAGAAGTGTATCCAAACTAGTCCTTAGCAAACTGTATTGCATTTAATTCTTACCTGACTTCCCCAAAATGCAGAAAATTTCTTGAGCTCAGGGTTATATCCAATGCTTCTTTCTATCCCAACACATTGCCGGAAATACAATGTTATTTTTCACTCACTAAGTTGTGTCTAAATCTTTGTGACTTCATAGACTGTAGCATGTCAGGCTCCTCTGTCTTCCACCACCTCTCAAAGTATGCCCAAATCCATGTCCATTGCATAAGTGATGCTATCTAATCATCCTATGCCATCACTTTCTCCTTTTGCCCTCAACCTTTTCAGCATTAGGGTCTTTTCCAGCTATTCGCATCAAGTGGCCATAGTATCAGAAGTTCAGCTTCAACATCAGTCCTCCAATGAATATTCAGGATTGATTTCCTTTAGGATTGACTAATTTGATCTCTTTTCTGTTCAAGGGACTCTCAAGAGTGCTCCATCACCACGGTTCAGAAATATTAACTCTTTGTCACTCAGCCTGCTTTTTGGTCCAACTCTCACATCCAGTACATGACTACTGGAAAAGCCATAGTTTTGAATATATGGACCTTTCTCGGCAAAGTGATGTCTCTCTTTTTTAATATGCTGTCTAGGTTTGTCATTGTTTTTCTTCCAAGGAGCATGCATCTTTTCATTTCATGGCTGCAATGACCATTTTCAGTGACTTTGGAACCCATGAAAGTAAAGTCTGTCACTGTTTCCATTTTTTTCCCATCTATTTACCATGAAGTGATGGGACCAGATGCCGTGGTCTTCATTTTTTGAATGTTGAGTTTTAAGCCAGCTTTTTCACTCTCCTCTTTCACCTTCATCAAGAGGCTCTTTAAGTTCCTCTCCACTTTCTGCCATTAGAGTGGTATCATCTGCATATCTGAGGTTATTGATATTTCTTCTAGCTATCTTGATTCCAGCCCAGCATTTCACATGATGTACTCTGTATATAAGTTAAATAATCAGGGTGGCAATATGCAACCTGTACTCCATTCTCAATTTTGAACCATTCCATTGTTTCATGTTTGGTTCAAACTGTTATTTCTTGACCTGTGTATGGGTTTCTCTGGAGACAGGTAAGGTGGTCTAATATGTATAGTATTCTTTTCTCTTTAAGTATTTTCCACAGTCAAAGACTTTAGTGTAGTCAATGTAGCAGAAGTAGATGTTTTTCTAGGAAATCCCTGCTTTCTCCATGATACAATAAATGCTGGCAATTTGATGTTTGCCACTTTGAAAGCCAGTTTATACCTCTGGAAGTTCTTGATTCACATATGCTAAAGCCAAGCTTGAAGGATTTTGAGCATAATATTGCTAGTATATGAAATGAACACACCTTTGCAGGTTTTGTTGCTGTTGTTGCTCAGTTGCCAAGTTGTGTCTGACTCTTTACAACCTCATGGACTGCAGCATGCCAGGCTCTCCTGTCCTTTACTAGTTCCCAGAGTCTGTTCCAATTTATGGCCATTGAGTTGGTGGTGCTATATAATCATCTCATCCTCAGCCACCCTCTTCTCCTTTTTTCTTCAATCTTTCCCAGCATTATGGTATTTTCCAGTTAGTTGGCTCTTTGCATGAGGTGGCCAGAGCATTGGAATTTCAGCTTCAGCATCAGTCCTTCCAATAAATATTCAGGGTTGATTTCTTTTAGGATTGACTGGTTTGATATCCTTGCAGTCCGGGGGATTCTTGAGAGTCTTCTCCAGTGCCATAATGAGAAAGCATCATTTCTTCAGTGCTCAGCCTTCTTTAGTTTCAACCTTCTTTGGCATTGGTTTTCTGTGGGATTGGAATGAAAATTGACCTTTTCCGGTTCTCTGACTACTGCTGAATTTTCCAAATTTGCTGACATATTGAGTGCAGCACTTTAGTAGAAACAACTTTTAATAATTTAAATAGCTCATCTAGAATTCCATCACTTCCACTAGCTTTGCTTGTAGCAGTGCTTCTTCCTTTTTTTTTTTTTTTTTTTTTTACTTTATTTTACTTTACAATACTGTATTGGTTTTGCCATACATTGACATGAATCCACCATGGGTGCATACAAGCTCCCAATCCTGAATCCCCCTCCCACCTCCCACCCCATATCATCTCTCTGGATCATCCCCATGCACCAGCCCCAAGCATCCTGTATCCTGTATTGAACATAGACTGGCACTTCGTTTCTTACATGATAGTATACATGTTTCAATGCCATTCTCCCAAATCATCCCACACTTTCCCTCTCCCTCAGAGTCCAAAAGTCTGTTCTATACATCTGTGTCTCTTTTTCTGTCTCGCATACAGGGTCATCATTACCATCTTTCTAAATTCCGTATATATGTGTCAGTATACTGTATTGGTGTTTTTCTTTCTGGCTTACTTCACTCTGTATAATCGGCTCCAGTTTCATCCATCTCATTAGAACTGATTCAAATGTATTCTTTTTAATGGCTGAGTAATACTCCATTGTGTATATGTACCACAGCTTTCTTATCCATTCATCTGCTGATGGACATCTAGGCTGTTTCTATGTCCTGGCTATTATAAACAGTGCTGCAATGAACATTGGGGTACATGTGTCTCTTTCAATTCTGGTTACCTCGGTGTGTATGCAAGGCTCACTTAACATCACATTCCAAGATGTCTGGCTCTAGATGAGTGACCACACCACCATGGTTATTCAAGTCATTAATACCTTTTATGTATACTTCTTCTGTGTATTCTTACCACCTCTTCTTAGTTTCTTATTCTTCTGTTAGGCCCTTACTGTTTCTGTCCTTTATTGCACCCATCCTTGCATGAAATGATCTCATGATATCTCCAATTTTCTTGAAGAAATCTCTAGTCATAACCATTCTATCATTTCACTCTATTTTTTGCATTGTTCATTTCAAAAGGCTTTCTTATCTGTACTTGCTATTCTGTGGAACTCTGCGTTCAGTTAGGTATATTTTTCCCTTTCTCTCTTGCCTTTCACTTCTCTTCTTTCTTGGGCTTTTTGTAAAGCCTCTTCAGCAACTTTTTGCCTTCTTGCATTTCTTTTTTCTTTGGAATAATTTTGGTCACTGCCTCCTGCACAATGCCATGAACCTCTGTCCATAGTTCTTTAGGCATTCTGTCTACCACATCTAATCCCTTAAATGTATTCATCACCTCCACTGTATAATCATAAAGTATTTAATGTCAATCATATGGATGTTAAAGTTGGACTGTGAAGAAAGCTGAGCGCCAAAGAATTGATGCTTTTGAACTGTGATGTTGGAGAAGACTCTTGAGAGTCCCTTGGACTCCAAGGAGATCCAACCAGTCCATTCTTTTTTTTTTTAATATAAATTTATTTTAATTGGAAGCTAATTACTTTACAATATTGTATTGGTTTTGCCATATATCAACATGAATCCACCATGGGTGTACAAGAATCACCACTCCAGGTTCGATGCATGATACAGGATGCTCGGGGCTGGTGCACTGGGATGACCCAGAGGGATGGTATGGGGATGGAGGTGGGAGGGGGTTCAGGATGGGGAACACGTGTACAACCAGTCCATTCTAAAGAAGATCAGTCCTGGGTGTTCTTTGAAAGCACTGATGCTAAAGCTGAAACTCCAATACTTTGGCCACCTCAATGACTCATTGGAAAAGAACCTGATTCTGGGAGGGATTGGGGGCAGGAGGAGAAGGGGACAACAGAGGATGAGATGGTTGGATGGCATCACTGACTCGATGGATGTGAGTCTGAGTAAACTCTGGGAGTTGGTGATGGACAGGGAGGCCTGGCATGCTGCGATTCATGGGGTCACAAAGAGTCGTACATGACTGAGAGACTGAACTGAACTGAAATGATACATGAATGCCATAGCGATTTCCCTTCTTTCTTCAATTTAATCTTGAAATTTGAAATAAAGGAGCCATGATTTGAGCTATAGTCAACTATTAAGTCCTGTTTTACTACTGTATAGAACTTTTGCATCTTTGGCTCCTTCATGGATCTTAGCCTTGTCATGGAGAAGGGACTTGCATAACCTAATGAAGCTATGAGCCTTCCCATGCAAGGCCACTCACGCTGGATAATCATATTGAAGAGTTCTGACAAAACATGGTCCACTGGAGGAGGATATGGTAACCCACTCCAGTATTCTTGTCTAAAGAATCCCATGGACAGTATGAAAAGGCAAAAATATATGACCCTTGAAAATGAGCACCCTAGTTTGGAAGGAGACCAATATGCCATGGGGGAACAGTGGAGCATGATTACTAATAGTTACAGGAAGAATGAAGAGCCTGGACCAAATCAGAAATGAGACTCAGCTGTGGATTCTTCTAGTGGAGAATATAAATTCCGATGCTGTAAGGAACAGTATTGAGTAGTAATCTGGAATGTTAGGTCTATAAATAGAAGTAAATTGGAAGTGGTCAAGCAGGAGATTGCAAGAGTGAACATTGACATCTTAGGAATCAGTGAACTAAAATGGATGAGAATGGGCAAATTTAATTCAGATGACTATTTTATCTACTACTGTGGGCAAGAACCCCTTAGAAGAAATGGAGTAGCCCTCATAGCCAACAAAAGAGTCCAAAATGCAGTATTTGACTGTAATCTCAAAAATGATAGAATGATTTCAGTTCATTTCCAAGACAGTCCATTCAACATGACAATAATCCTAGTATATGCCCCAACCGCTGATTCTGAAGAAGCTGAAGTTGAATGAAACATAGTAGATTTGATAAATAGCTATTGAATAAAAAGAAAATACTTTAGTTAGGTAGGTCTTACAGAGCAGACTATTGAAATTTTATAAGAACACCAAATTATTTTCCAAAATATAAGCTCTCATGTTAGCACTACTGAAGCTTGGATGCTGGAAGGGTTTGCCATGCCTCCTCATTTATGAAATTTGTGAACACAAAGTGAAGTAAGAAATATTAAAAGTCTATTTTTTTCTTTTCTTTTTTTTTAATTTTAGTTTTTTATTTTTTAAATTTTAAAATCTTTAATTCTTACATGCATTCCCAAACATGAACCCATAACATCTTTCTGGGTCATCCCCATGCACCAGCCCCAAGCATGCTGCATCCTGCGTCAGACATAGACTGGCGATTCAATTCACATGATAGTATACATGTTAGAATGTCATTCTCCCAAATCATCCCACCCTCTCCCTCTCCCTCTGAGTCCAAAAGTCCGTTATACACATCTGTGTCTCTTTCCCTGTCTTGCATACAGGGTCGTCATTGCCATCTTCCTAAATTCCATATATATGTGTTAGTATACTGTATTGGTGTTTTTCTTTCTGGCTTACTTCACTCTGTATAATCGGCTCCAGTTTCATCCATCTCATCAGAACTGATTCAAATGAATTCTTTTTAACGGCTGAGTAATACTCCATTGTGTATATGTACCACTGCTTTCTTATCCATTCATCTGCTGATGGACATCTAGGTTGTTTCCATGTCCTGGCTATTATAAACAGTGCTGCGATGAACATTGGGGTACATGTGTCTCTTTCAATTCTGGTTTCCTCGGTGTGTATGCCCAGAAGTGGGATTGCTGGGTCATAAGGTAGTTCTATTTGCAATTTTTTAAGGAATCTCCACACTCTTCTCCATAGTGGCTGTACTAGTTTGCATTCCCACCAACAGTGTAGGAGGGTTCCCTTTTCTCCGCAACCTCTCCAGCATTTATTGCTTGCAGATTTTTGGATCGCAGCCATTCTGACTGGTGTGAAGTGGTACCTCATTGTGGTTTTGATTTGCATTTCTCTAATAATGAGTGATGTTGAGCATCTTTTCATGTGTTTGTTAGCGACTGAACTAGTGAGCCTAAAAACCAGCAAACAGAAGAAGTTAAACAGAGGGAACCACCTTGGAAGTGAACCCACACGGCCCATAACATCAGAGAAGAGCAAGATGTATTTTTAATTTTTTAATATTTTTCTTTTCTTAAATATTCTTTATTTTATAAATTATGAAAGTATGATAACACATTTTAATTTTTAGAGCTGGATATTGAAAAACTCTAAATTTTTCATCTCGACTTTTATAAAGAAATTTTTATGACATTTAATAATCTGGTTGAAAGTTGAATCCTCTTTTAGTTTCAAATAAAGATACATCCCACTAGTTTCAGGAAAAATGGTCATTCCTGAATGTGTGGGTGCCCTCACACTGTCACATATTTTCTGCATATTGTCACATGTTACAAATCATTAAACAGATTTACACATCTTTTCATCAAGTTTAGTAAAATTAATCATCCAAAACTGCATGATTAGTTACCCATTAAAAAAAGAATGGTTAGCTATAAAGTAATTTTATGATAACCTACACATTAAAAATAATTTCTAGCAATGCAAATGAAAATAAACAAGAGGAAGAATTGAGGCTTCTTTTTCTCCTAAAATTAAACTTTTGTCAAATTATGATTTGAAAACAATAACTGTCTAAAAACTCTATAAAGTTAAGCAAAAATATTCTAAAATATTTAGGGAGCCATTGGAAATATAAATTTACACTCACTATCATTGGTTATGTTCCATTAATTTATAAAGTTTATTCATTTAAAATATTGTTCATTTCTTTTATAGATTTTATATTTTTATATTTATAACATATGCAGTATGCTAGCACAGTGTAATTTTTACATTAGTGGTACTAAGATGGCTGAAAGATAAATATATTAGGATAGTGTATAAGAGTTTTTTTACTGATAGAGTTAAAAGCTTTCAGATCTCTGAGAAAAAATTGATAGCAATAGTTAATATTTACTGGGCTTGTACTATATGAAGCTTCAGAATATTTTCTCTATGTTTACAATCCTTAAGGATTTCTATAAATATTATCATTTTATTTTTAAAATATATAAAATGTGATGAACCATAATCACACATTAGATAAGTTATATATTATAATGATGAAACTAATATTCATTAATGTAATACCTAAGAAAAATAATATTGCACATAACCGTTAAGTCACCATTATGTTCCTCCCTTACCCTCAGATCCCAGAGATGATCACCATCATGAAATTAAGTGTTGATAAGTCCTGTGCCACCTTTAAAACACATATATGCTTATTTTTAATTACTGTGTTTAATTTTGTGTGCTAAGCATGCTATGAGTAGTCCTCTGTGACTTGCTTTCATTTAAGATTATGTTCCCACAATCATTTATAAATATATAACTCATTTATTTAGTGCTATATAATATTGTGATTGTATCTACCAACAGGGATTTCTTCCCATTTTTTCCTGTTTCCATTTTTTGAATTACATTCAGTGCTGATATGAACATTTTTTGGTATGTAAATATGACAGCAAATTTATGTTCCACTTCCGGTAAAGGAGTGAACAGAGAGTAAGAAATATGCATGTTCAAATTTACAACATAATACCAAAGTATTTCAGAGTTGGTTAGACTGATTTACACTAACAAAGTCAGGGGCTTTTATTTTTCCTTATTGAGTGGTTCTCACAATGACGCTAATTTCAGATTT